>NC_132989.1:14862256-15487256 GCF_048564905.1 Vicugna pacos | reverse complement strand
GTCCGAGGTTATGTCTGATCTGCCTAGCTCACATGAAGCAATCGATTTCCTCAAAGTTCCTTTCCTTTCCACTTCACAGCAAGTTCTTTTTCAGCTAGTTGAATTCAGCCCAAGATGGGAGTTTCTTTTGCTGCATGCAATATTCTCTGGGAGGTCGTATTGCCTCCTGGGCAACTCAGGAAATAATGTGAAGCTCTGCTTTTTATTAAATGAGATTTTGATTATTCAAGAGATGATAGACGAACCCACTCTATGTCTTGCCTCTGTTGGACCAGCTTTGAGATCTATACTAGGAAAGCCACATCTTCCCCATCCATGGCTTCTACTGGTCAAGGAGCCTGTAGCCACTCCTATGATAAGCTCCCATCCATGACTCATTGCCCAACTTCTGTCCCTAAGGTTATGAATTCCTGTATCTCTTCCCTGACACCCGAGTTCATTCTCTATTCCTTCTATCAATTATTCATCTTCTGAAAGGAATGCTCACCCATGTTCCATGAAGTCATCTCTGTCAACCTGGAGATGCAGTAGAGCCAGGTGGTTCAGAGAATGGTCAAATTAAGGTTTTGACCACAACTTTCTAGCTGTATGATCTTGTATGAATTGGGCAAATTACTTGATTTCTCTGAACATGTTTCATCTCATTTGGAGTGTCATGGGAAAAGGTAATGCATGTAAGCCAGGGCTTAGGAAACATTCAGTGGAAGATCAATGTTACATTTATCAAATATAATTACTTAGATTTTAGCCACACTCTGCAGTGGGTGTATGTATAGGATTTAACCTTACTCCCTTCCATGTAGAGGCTTCTGCTGATCACTGGGCACTGCTTCCATTTCCTTGTTCCACCCAGGGTTTTTCTGCCTCTCTCTCAAATATCAGTTTCAAGCCCCTCTTCTCACACGGGTGAACACCCTGCCAAGTAAGTTCCTCCCTCCCTGCCCTCCGCCAAGAGCCTATCATTATTCCATCCTGATCTTTCGTTCAGAAAAACAATCCTGTTTTTGGATACCATTAGCTTCTCATGCCCTTCTTACCCTTCTGAAAAAAACTTGCAATTGAACAAAAAAATAAGGCCCTCCCTGCACACACATGCACACTGCAGCCTCCTGTTTCTTCCCACACACTTCTTTCACTCCCAGCAGTCTCACTTCCAATCATGCCTTCTGCTGAAAGCCCACTCCTGAGAGCCACAGACAGCTTCCATTTTGTCTAATTTTTCACCCCTTCCCAGTCCTGGGCTTTTCTGTAGCTCTGACCTTCCACTCTTTTCTAAGTGGATTCTCCTATTTGCAAAGATGGAGAAAGCACTGATTTTGGAATCACGTAAGACTGGAAAATTGAATAACCACTGCTCCATTCCTCCAAGAAGCCTTTTCTGCCCCTCCTCCTACTCCATCTCCAATTCCACTGTTACAGGTGCTTATAGCCTCTGGGCTTCTCTTGCCCTAAGGCTAGTGACCCCACTAAGTCTTGTTCCATTAGTCTGTAAAGCAGGAAGAATGACACCCAGAATTGGGAGGCTGCAACGTGGTACTATTTGCCCAGCGCCCAGTGCCTCGCCCATCACAGGTGCCTAATAATTGTTATTTCCATCTTTTTCTCTAGCTCATTTTTTCTTCTTTGATAGCTCTCACCCCTTCTCCCCAACACTTCAGCCCTCTCTACACTCACTCCTGCAGAGAACCAAGCCCCTGTATAAGGGCTGCTCTCAATGTCCATTTTCAGCCATGAGTGGAGCTCCACTCCTGCACTGGCTGCTGCCTGTGGTACATTTCCATTTGGAAGTCAACTCAACCTCCAAGTGACCCAATTTTGAACTCATTCACCACCAAATCAGATCATCCTTCCTGTTTCTCTTTTTCTGTTAACGACACAACCCACGGAGAGCTACTGAAGGAAATGGGGCTGTTTGTGAACAAGACTAAATTTGAAGGGAGGACACGGGATCAGTTCTCAAACTAGCTGTCCTGTACAAGAGGTAACAGAAAGACTCTCAGAAGGCTGTACAAGAGGTTAAACAGAGGCCAACTGGGGCTCAATCTGGGAGAAGCGTACAAATGAAAAGAGCTATTCAGTGACAGAGCTGGAGTCGCCTAGGAACATGATGAAGCAGAGGTTGAGTGGCCACAGATCAAGGGAGCCACAGAATGGCTCCTATGGGGAGCCCAGTAATATATAGGTTAAAACAGCTGTTACTCAATATTCAAGAGCTTTCCATAGGCATGACCCTTTTGCAAACTACAGAGAACAGGGCTTGTAGGAGTGGATATTTTAACCTAAAGCATTCATCTTGTATGCAAATATATATCATAGCTTTTAATGGGACTTATGAATTATCTATGCTTGTTGATGGAACTGGAGAAGACGGCCTGATACAATTAAAGACAGTTATTTAAAATTATAGATCTGATGATGCTTAAACTCTTGAGTGGTTTCTCATTGTTCTTAGGATCAGACTACAATCCTGGTGGTGGCCCTCAAGGCCCTGCCCTACCTATCATCACCTTCTTTAGGCTCTCCTCACACTGGCCTTTGTACCTTCACCTGGTTAACTCCTTCCTGTTCATCCTTAGTGATCTGCTCAAACATTACTTCCTCAAGGCAATCTTTCCCAATCTCCATTTCCACTTAGTGTTAGGGATGTTGAGCATCACACTGTGCTTCCTTTGGAGCCTGGGCCACCTCTGGTAATCATACATGCTCTCATTCAGCAGTTGTCCACGGGTTGAGGGGGTCGGGGCAGGGGGGTGTCACTCTGGGCCAGAAGGAACCTGTATAATAGGAAGGCTATTCAAACAGGGAACTGACAACTAAAATCCTCTCTCTGGGGGCCCTTTCAGCCCTGAGTTTCTCTTCTATGACTTCTCTTAACTCTGGCAAAAGACTTGTGACGTGGTCAGCTGAGACATTCTCCCCACTGGACAGATGCAAAAAGTGACATTCAAAAAGATGACTCTGCTATTCCCCCTCCCTGAAAGAGACCGCTCATCTCCACAAAAACTACCTGCCACATCCTCCCCCGAACTCCCTTCTGACTTTGGCTTACCACCACCCTCCTTGGTCTCCACTTTAAGAAGATTGTATTGTACTATTATGTGTATAAATGAAGGAAGGCTGTGATCTGAGACTGTCTCTACATCTCATTTCTAGTGTCCAGCACACAGCAAATGTTTAATGATAAGTGCCAGCTGAGCACTCACCAGGAGTCAGGCAGTTTTCATATGGACATTGAGCCATTTAATCCTCTCAACAATCATAAAGTTGATGCAGTTTAACCTTCATGTACATAAAATATGCCACTAATTTTACTGGAGGAGAAATTCTATCCAAAAATGTTGCCAGCAGCTATGAGTTGGGAGTTTCTGTACAGTGTGTAGCCTTTATCTTCTAAAATCACAGCTAGGACATACATAAAAATTATTAATATGTAAATATAATTTTGTATTAAAAGTTTTGTAGTTTATGGCAGAATCTGGTTCTGTGGTAGACAAGCAAGCACAGTCCCTGTGAAGGCATGTTTGTGGTCCATGTGAGCGTGTGCATGCGTGACCATTTGAAGTTTTTGATATATTTGTGATGTTTATCTTCCTCGAGCCCTGCAGTCTCACCCCAACAATGGAATTCAGTGGGAATGTTTATCATGACTTTGCTATGTGTTGCATTTTAAATATATTTACTGTAATTTATTTTTAGGACATAATTTAAAATGTGTTGTATATGTATTTTTTAAAATATCCTCATTTTACAGGTGAAGAAACTAAGGCTTAGAAAGGTCGATTTATTTACCCAGCCCTGCCCACCTCCAAACCCGAGTTCTTTACCACTGCTCTCCACGGCTTCTCCAAGAATGCTAGAGGGGCATTCCCAGGCCAGTTGAATGAAGGACTTGCTAGATAAGCTACAAGTACTTACTAGGTAAAGACTTCAAGGTGGGAAGCAGGGGAGGGAAAGAGGACCTGAACAAGTCCAGGACAGACATCCTCCATCAATGAATGGATGGCCAGGCAGCTGGTGTGAGATTCTGTTTCTTACCCTTCACACTCCTCCCACTGTGGCCCTTGGGGTTCTGGTGTTTAGAATTCAAGAAGCACTCATCCTCTTGGAACTGGCAGAGAGCCTGCCCCAGGAGGGCCAAGCAGGGTTTGTCCTCCATCTAAAATTCCATTTGGGGAATCCCAGCCACACCCCAAGTAGGGGTGGAGGTGCAGAGCTGGCCGGGCCTGATACTTCTCCCTGCACAGCTGTCAGGCTGCATGGGGGGCAGAATGTGCCACACATTGCAATCATTCCAGCTCTGGGGAATTTATCGACAGCACGTCCCGCAGGAGGCAAGCTTAGGGGCTTTTTATAGCCCTCTAAGAACCTAGGGGAAAACTGATCTCCTGAGAGGGAGAAGTGGGGCACATGTCTTTTCCAGGCACCATTCCTTCAAATGTGTAGTCCCAGATCCCCACGATCCAAATCAGGGTAAGGGTCATGGCTCAGTGAGCAGTGTGGAGTAGTGGACGCATGCTCACAGTCCAGGGGATGGGGACCCCAACCAAACCCAGTTCCTTGAATCCCTTCCTTGGGCTTCAGTCTCTACACCTGTCAGGTCAAAGTATTTATTATAGTACAGGGATCAGCACACCTCAGCTGGTAGACCAAATCCAGTCCACTAACTCTTTTTGTAAATAAAATTTTACTGGCACACAGCCATGCCCATTCACTATGTATTGTCTATGGCTGCTTTCTTACTACAAGGGCAGAGCTGAGTAGTTGCAACAGTGGCCCATATGTGACCTTAAAAGCCTAAAATATGTACTATCTGGTCCTGTACACAAAAAGTCTGCAAACCCCTGGATTAGACTGTAGGGAGTTTGGGAGTGTCTGCCTGGAGCACTGGTGAGAAGGATTCTGAGGGTGTGTCCAGGCTGAGGAATGAAGCACTGTCCTTAGATGATACAAGAATATGTATTCAAGACTAACGTTGGAAAGACTCCAGAATGCCATTTACCAGTGTTTTTCAAACTACTTTTAGCCCCAGAATCCTTTTGCAAACAAAATCTTAAGTAACAGAGCACTGCTTTGGGGGAAGTGGGAAAGAGAATGCTAAGCACAGCCCATTCCATCTTGCTACTCCCAAGGCAGCCCCTAAGGAAGCCTCCCAGATCCCACAGCTCCATCTGAAGAGCATTTGAAAGTCACCTGTCTCATCCTACGCCCCTCACTTTACAACTGGGGAAACTGAGGCTCAAGACGGGGGTGGTATCTTGCCTAAGGTCATATGATGGACTCCCAGTTGGCTTTCCCCAGAACCACTAACATGGTCATGAGGTATCAGTAGAGCACAGACATAGTTCTGATGGGGAGAAAACCTGTCCACTGGCCTTGGGGGCCTCAGGGCTGCCACTGGCGTGTGAGTAGCCTGACATGCCCTTGCTGACCCAGCAAGCCCAGGGGTTCAGGGCTGGGACACTGCTGACACCTGCCCATGCTTCGCAGGGGTTTAGTCAAGGCTTGGGAGCCCTTTTTCTAAAACCACCAGAATCAAAAGAAAAAAAAATTGAATTGGGCAAAATTTTTAAAAATATTTCACTGATACTATGACATTTTAAAAATCAGAACATATCTTAAATTTGATACATTGATCTGTTCATTTTTCTGTTTTTTTTTCCAAAAAGCTGTTATTTACTCAATAAAACATCTTTAAATCAGTGAAATCTTAGAATGGAGAAATTATGATAATTTATACTAAGGCTTTCTTTTGAAGATGGAATCAGATTTATTCATCTGTAGAATAAATGTTTATTCTCCCTGCCCATTCTTGTTGAAGGATTTACTGAGAGCAAATCCAGCTGATATGAAACCAAAGGGGATTTTTTTTTTTTAGCTCCACTTGAACCAAAAAGAAAACTGATCTAGGAGAGTGCTGGGAAGCTGGGGGGACTGACAGCATTTCCTCACTTCTAGCCAGCAACCATCTGTAGCTCTAAAGGGCTGCGGAGGGGTAGCTCAGGGTCCCTGCACCCCAAGTCTCCTACTGAGGCAGAGAAAGTGAGACTCTGTCACCAGTGCCTGTTACATGGGGTCATATCTGGTCAGTGTCCATCAAAGAGAATATATGAAGGCCCAGAAGACTCAAGGGACACTTTCTAGCCAAGAACCTCAGGAACACTGGGGGAATGGTATTCTAGGTGGAGAAAACAGAGCAGAAAGAAGAGAGGCACAGAAACTGTGCTCAGGGCACAAATTGGTCAGTGTGTTTACAGCCCAGAGAAGCAGGCAGAGGTAAAATGCAGCCTCGAGCAGGGCCTTATCCTCCAGAGCCCTAACTGAGAGTGTGACTGGTAACTAATAATAGAGGCAGCATAACGTGGGAGCTGAGAGCGCTGGCGGCAGTGTCAGGTTGCCAGCATTTGAATCCCAGCTCTACTCCTTCCACTTAATCCTGTGTCTCAGTTTCTTCAACCAGAAAGGGAGATAATAATCTCCTGTCTACCTCTGGGGGATAATTGGATTCATTCAAGGAAAGCACTCAGCACACAGGAAGCATTCAATTAAAACAAACAAACAAAAAAGCTAATGCTTAAATTAGGGATTTATAAATGATCACCTTTCTTAACAAATCAGAATAGAATCCAAGTTCTCTGACGCTTTCCCTCTCGCCTCTCGCCTACCCATTCCTGGGAAGAGATGGAATTACAGAGGGAATGAGGATAAACCACAGGGAGTGCAGGGAGCATGGGAAGATCTTTTACCATCTGTGTCACAAAAGAAACTGGTGCCTAGGCCCTGGGGAGCTACTGACGAGATGTGAGCAGGAGGGGGTTATGCAAATGTTGCCATTTGGGGGAAATTAAAGCTCACATCAGAATAGAAAAAGAGCGGGGTATAGCTCAGTGGTAGAGTGCATGCTTAGCATGCATGAGGTCCCCAGTTCCACCATTAAATAAATAAATAAACCAAATTACCCCCAAAGTAAATTAATTAAGTTTAAAAAAAAAAAAGAATAGAAAGGGAGAGATTGGAAGGAAGTGACCAGATAGGAGCCACAGCAAACACTGCAAGTGAACAGCAAACTGTGTAAGATTAACTCACCTTCATGTTTAAATTAAGGACAGGGAAATGTAAAACTTCAAATTTTGTCCATTTGCAAACAGAGTTAAGTGTGTAGAATTGTTGATCTAATGGGAGAGCAAAGGAGACATTTGTCTGGGGTTCCTTAAGACTCAAGACATTCATTCCCAGGACCTTCAATCATCATTTTCTTGAGCCTACCCACCAGCCCTGAAGGCAGGAATTACCCTAGGCACCTCCCAAAGCCTGCCCAGGTGGCTGGTCTCCCTGTGTGCTGCATTCCTGGGTACCTGGCCCAGAATCTAATCCAGGGTTAGTACTGGAAGGCTTTTGCAGGCAAGGGGAAGGAAGGAAGACAGGGAAAATCCTAGACCTCCCATCCAGGCAGCAATCAGGGTGGCCATTCTGAGACTAACCTTTAGCCTCTGACCTAGAATGTCCAGACTAACCTCTGGGTGATGCTTGAATCCCCTGTAACTGCTAACAGCAACAACAGCAGTAGTAATAGCCAACCTTTGCAGGTTTCATACATGCTTAAAGCTCCTCATGAATTATCTCCCTTTCTGTCATCATGACATTCTGAGATAAGTGCTCTCATTATCTCTGCTTCACAAATGAGAAAGCTGATGTCACCTTCTTGGGGTCACTGGGCTGGGAGGGCAAATCCCAGGTTTGATTCTGCATGTTTCTTGCCCCAGTCACCCCGTGTCACAATTACCCACTGTACTAATGCACCCCAACCTTCTTGCCAAGAGGCTGTTCCACCTGGGCTCAGGCCCTCTTGGAAAAGGCATCTGCCTCTCTTCTTAGTTCAGATTTCTGGAGAGTTCCTGTATACAGTGAACCTAATGTTGTGGTCTTGGAGCTGGCACCACTGGTCCAGGTCTGTCCTCCAGAGCCCCAGGGAACAAGTCTGCTTCACCTTCCCTTTCCCCTACCCCCATGAGCCCTTCTGCTCTTGGAGACAATTGTCATAGGCAGGACTTACAGCCCCCTCCCTAGTTGTGGTTGCTCCTCTGAATTCTGGGCTGTTAGTTCATCCCTCTGCAGGGCACCTGCTGTGTGCTCAGGATGTGCTGGGCACTGGGCAGCAGTGGCAGATATTAAGTCAGGCTTCATCTCCACCCTCATGGTTCACACTTTAATGGAGAAGGACAGTGAACAAACTGTCTGCTCTGGAGGGTATAACAGGGTGACTTCACCTGTCCAGGAGAGCAGGACAGGCCTCCTGGAGGAAGTGGCCTCTAAACCAACTCTCAAAGGATAAGAGGGCACTACCTGGAGAGCAGAGGAAATTTTAATAACAACAGTCAATTTGGTATGTGTCAGGAACTGTTCTAAGCAGTCCGCATAACATCTCACTGGACCCTCATGACAACTCTGTAAGGTGTAGGTATTATTACTATCCCCATTATTCTGATGAAGAGACACAGACAAGTGAAGTAACTTGCCCAGGGTCACACAGCTAATAGTGTGCAGTAGTTGGAGAACAAGCCATGCAACGGAAACACTACAAGTGGGGCCTCAGATATTGAGACTAGGTAAGAAATAGTAAACAATGATAATTTTTTAAAACTCCATTGAACAGAATAAAGATAAATACATGCTATGTTCCTCAGGCCTCAGGCCAAGAGCCCATCCTAGGAATGGTCACCAGTAGGGAATGGTCATGAGGGGCTCACTGCTGGTTCCAGCAAGCTTTGCGGGTAGGGAACCTCTGTTAGAAGAAGGCAGCCAGAAGGAATTACGATGCAGCAAATATAAGTTTAGGCCCTAGAGTTAGTGTCTAGCTTTGAGTCTTGGTTCTGCTAGCTGTGTGCCTTTAGACAAATGACTGTGCCTCTCTGAGCCTCACTTGGTTCAGGTGTAAAACAGAGGGTAAAGAACAATAACTACCTCACTAAGCCATTATGAAAATTAAATGAGGTAATCCACACACAATGCTTAGGATCACTTAAGAGCTCAAAAATACTACCTGCTTTTGTATCAGGTATCCCAGGCCACTTCTTTTGGTAAGGAGATGGCAGGGACTACCACAAAAGGAAGCAGCTGCCATCTTGTGTGTGAGGGGTGAGCATGTGTGTGTCACAGTTTTCCACTTCCTCCTGGAACCATTTCCTTTGTCAGCTAAACAGGGAGGAATCTGCAGACAAAGGAACAATTCTGGGAGAGCCCAGTCCCATGGCCACAAGTTATTTCCTCGGAAGTCAATGGCTTACCCCACCCACTCCTGTGTGGAAATGTCTTGATGAGAGAGAGCTGCAGCTTCCCTAGCCGTCCAGGGCTGAGAAACAATGTGCCCAGAACAAGAGCTCTCCTGGTGGATGACAGGACCTGAGCAGGACCTGCTCAAAAGGCCACTAAGATGCAGGGCTTCCCTGAGCCTGGCACCCTGGCCTGACTCCCAGGAAGTGAGTCACCCTGAAACATCCCCACAACCTGCTTCCCTACTGACCTGCTTCCTCCCTGACCTCTTGCCACTCTGTCTTCCTGAAACAAGAGTACAGCAGAGAATTCTGCTACAGAGAAACGTGTCCATCCCCAGTAAGAATCCCCACAGTTTACAAACGCTTTCCCAGCCATTCTCCATTTCCCCTCCCACAAACCTGCACATGAGGGTTCTAAATCCCTTCTTATAGAAGGAAATGATGTTCAGAGAAGCTAAATGACTTGCCCCAGATTCCACACTAGCAAGTAGAAAGAATTAGAATCCAAACCAGATCCTCTCCTACCAAATCTTCCACTCTTCTTTACCACCTCCCTTCCTTGGGATTCTGTTTCTGTTCCAGGGAGTCAAACTCATACAATTCTCTTCAGCATAAAGGATATTCAGTTTCCTGCATAAGCTGTAATTAACACACGCAAAAGCCTTTCAAGGTGACCTTGCCCCCACTGCCTCCCTCACACAGGAGCTATATTTAACTCCTGAAAAGCAGTCAGCACAAGGCACTGGCTTTGCAGCTGGGTTTCTTTGCTGCTCCTTTTTTATTCTTTTCCAGCCCACATGAACCGTGGTCTTCCCTGTGCGCTCTGGGACAACAGGAAGTGTTTGTTTTAGTGATCACCAGTGCTAGACCAAATCGTACTGTCCCCTCCAACGTCCTGGCCACTGTTTGGCCTTCACTTGGACTCAGAGAGAAGTGCTTATATATTCAGAGAAGGAAGTGAAGCATCCCAATGGCCCCAGATGGGTAGATTGCAACAACTTGGAATAGACTGTGGGCATGGGAAGGAGACATTTCTGTACCCAAGGAGTGAAAGAGCAGTTCTACCCACCTCACCTGTATTGCTGGGGACCTTTCTGCGGAGTTAACCCAGGGCTTAACATAGATGGAAGCAGCATCCTGAAGGAGCACTGGGAGCAGTATTCTTCCCATTTTGCAATCTTCAGTTCCCACGCCTGTAAGAATAAAATTATGAACTTCACTAAACTAAATTATGTAAATAATACACATAAATCTCTTAAAGCAGGGTATGACATGTAATAGTAAAGGAAGAGTAATGTAAATAGCTAACATTTATTGAGTAATTACCGTGTGCCTGATACTGTTTTAGGCACATTCTCATGCGGTTAGGGCCCATTCCCACTGGTGAGGCAGATATGCTCACAGGTCACCAGTGATGTACATAAGACGTTGGGCAGTTACATAAGTGTCCCAAAGATGCACAGCTAGAAAATGGAGAACAAGACCTGAACTCAAGTAGTTTAGGCTGCTCATATAAGTTGGTTACTATTTATTTCCCAATTTATATGTTAGGATTAAAATTCACCAACTACAAAATGCACATCACTAAACCAGTTGGCAGCCATAGTCATATGAGGGATACAAGTTTGACCAAATAGGGTTTGGGAAGCTTAGCCACATGAGAAATTGGGCTTCTGCTCTCTCTTGTTCCCTGGAGCTTTCTGTTATCTTTTTTTTCTTCTTTTTTTCAAGCATCTTCTTACCATCTTGCAGCACTATAAGGACAGGCTTGGTTTTAAAATCACATTAACTAGCTATTAGACCTTATAACTCGTAAGTTTGCTTCAAGCATTCACTCATTCCACAAATACTTAAAGCAGTTACTCAGTTAGGCAGTAGCAAAAGCTGGCACTATTCCTGCCCTCAGGGAGTTAAGGCTCAAATTGGGGAAACCACAGGGAATTGGTTCTAGGACCCTCACAGATACCAAAATCGCAGGTGCTCAAGCCTCTCACCGTCGGCATTTGCACGCCAAGGGTTCTGCAGCCACCAGTTTTGCATCCATGGATCCGGGGGGCCAGTGAAAAGTCTAACATTTCATTATGATAAGCACCACAGGGACAGTGAAGCTATGACAGTATAAAATAGAGGGAATGTATGTGGTCGAGAGGACAGGGAAGGTTTCCCTGAGGAAGTCAAGAGCGAGTTGAGAGCTGAAGGGGGGCATTACTGGTTGGTAGGAGACGGGAATTCTGACAGGCAGAGGGAACAGTATATAGCCTGGGTTAACTGGTTAAGGAATGGAATATGAAAGCAGCTTGGAGGGAGGTATGTCTGGAAGGGCCTGTGGGATTGAAGGCCACAGAAAACGTTCCTCTTTCTTTCCCTCCCCCTACCTAAGCACTGAGGCCGCATCTGCTAGGTGTACTGCTTTTCTTTCCACTGCTATAATGCCACACTTCATTAATGTGATAGCTTGTTAAAACACAGTATGCTGAAAATCATCTCTAAAGCCACGATCAAAAATTTTTTAAGTAATGTACTGGTTCTTTCTCCAGGTCAGGAGTCTTTATGAGATGGAAATGGGTTATTTTGTTGTTTGGAAATGAGAAAGGAAATTTGAGTAAACCAAAAGGAAAACTGCAGACCCTTCATAAAACCACATTCTGACAATTCTTCATGTTTTCCATTTTAATCATGCTGGTTGCATTTTCTCTGACTTTGATAACAAAGAGGGATGAGTTATCTTTGTTCTAAAGAAGCTTGTCAAGTGGTGAGGTGGGGAAAAGAGAAACTGGTTTCCTCCTTCAGCTTTGCATTTAATGAAATTGCAACTTGCAAGCTGTTTCCAAGCATTTTTGTAAAGTCCAAAGACTAAAAGGTGCCCAGGAATGAGATCACAAGTCAAAGTGCCCACGGACTGACTTGGTAGGAGCCCAGACATGGTTTATTATTCCTACGGTTTCCTGAAGATGAATTATTCACTTCTCTTTTGCCATGGAAATTGGACTTATTACCTTTGAGATCTCTCAGTAAATCTGACCTCCCCTGCACTAGAACCCACACTGGCTGTGATGAAAACCTTTTGCTTAAAGGTTTCACTCAGGTTGCACCAGGGGTGCAGACCAGGGATACGGTCCTGGGAGCAAGTGGCAGTGCTTTTTACCTAGGGCTTAAATATCTGCTCTCTACCATCTCATGTTGATTTCAGTTAGGTGAGGAGGGTGGAGGAGCAGAAAGAAAACTGATCTTAGTCTTAGATAAGTATTCACCAGGAACAATAAGCATAGAGTGGTCTAATCTTAGATATATATTTTAAGTAGGTTGCTAATTTTATTTGGCAAACTTTTTTGCATCCCAGAGAACAACTATCACCCCTCTTGGGTTTCTGTGCCTGTCTATTCCACTTGGTGAAAGACTGAAGACTTATAAACAACGATCAGACCATTTCTTCCCGGTTTTTCCTCACTGGACTTCACTGTACCTCCCTAAGGCTCAACTAAACCAAAAAAGAAAAAAAAATCAATGAAATGTGTTCATTGTTCTAAATAAATTCTAGACGTAAAAGAGAGCCCTGTCCTGATGCCCGCCAAGAGCAGATATTACCTGGACCAGAAGTGAAGCTGGGAGAAGTTGGTGAAGGGGATAAGATCTTTCCTGACTCGGGGTGGCAGGGACAGGATTCTGGGTTGTATTAGTGCCTTTCCAACTCAAAGATACTGCCCCCTCACCCATCATGGAGGGGGTCCTTGGGAAAGGGAGCACTGCCTCCAACTGCCATAACCACCCAAGCTCAGTGTCAGACCCAGGGCCATGAACAGTCCATGCGGCAGGATTTGCAGAGTCCCTCAACATCCTCTTGCCCCAGTTACCCTCTCCCTTGTGCCCAGCACTGCACCTGAATCTGCTGGGAGGTCCCATGAAGAGAATACTGCCAAGTACACTGAGCACTATATGCATCTCTTCATTTCATCTCCACAGTGACCATGCTCAGCAGCTACTGCTTTACCCCTCCTTAGCAGATGAAGAACTGGATGCTCAGGGAAGTCAAGATACTCCCCACTGTGGAAAATGGCAGAGCTGGGAGCGGGGCCCAGATTGGGTACGCCCAGCCTGTGCTCTCAGCCAGTCTTCTATGACTCATCTAAGCATCAAGCTTTGTGTAAATTTAACACTGGCTTCAATTAGTTGTATGACCATAGCTAAGTCAAATAACCTCTTAGACCTTCATTTCTGACATCTTTAAATTCAGAGGGTAGACAAGGTCAATCACTACTGTGTTTACTGAATAAATTCTCATTGGGCATCTACTATGAGACACAAATTGAAACAGGTCCTCACAGAGCTTATTTAAAAAAAACTATAGCAAATCTGTTGCTAAATACTATCTGATCAATACTAGTTCTGGGGAATATTAGGAAATAGCAACAATAATAATATGGCCTCCTTGATGACTGCTGGCTCCAGGCAAAGCACCAAACAAAGTGCTTTGCAAGCATGACCTTACCTAGTTCTCCCAGCCTAGGAGGTTGGGATCCTATTATTCTCACTTGACAGATGAGAAAACCAAGGCCAGAGCTCTCTAACGTGCCCATCTTTGTACAGCTCAGAAGTGGCAGCACAAGAATTCCAATTCGCATGGGTCTCGCCCCAAAGCCCTTAATCACTGTGCTCTTCTAAACAAGACTCCACATTCCAGCTAGTTACAACCTGCTGTAGGGGCTCTCAGTCCCACCTTGACTCTCAGTTATTTCAGAAGGGGATATCTAATGATAATTTTTTAATGTGTGAGGGAGGTCTTCTCACATTTTTTATGTTCACAGACATGCCTCTAGTATGTCTTCTGGTGGAGTATTTTTCAGAGGTTGAACCTTGAAATCACTGGAGTACTTGTTAAAATGCAGATTCCTGGGTCCCAGTACAAGGCCTACTGAATCAGATTCTCCAGAAAGGAGGTCCAGGAATCTGCTTTTCCAGCAAACCCCCTGGGAGAGGGTATGACCATTTGTCATAAGCATTATACCATTATATGCATATGATTTCTCCCCAAATTAAATTATTTGATGGGTTAAATCCCTGTGGTTTGAATTCTCTGGAGTTAAAGACGAAGAAGCCATCAAAGACACATGTATATACATCACACCTGAAAGTGAGATTTTGGGCAGAGTCTTGGATTGTCTTTGAAGAGCTAAGGGCTGGCTGAAAGCTTTCCTGCAACCATGATGTGTAAGTTTCTTCCTGGGATAGCATCCTGCTGTTAAGTCAGCTATGTGCTTTGAGTCACTTGTTTTTCTTTTCTGTAATCTTCACAGTTAGGGCTGTAATGTTCAACAGGCCCAGTGGAGAAAGACCCACCGAGCAGGATTCCAGCCCTACAATAAGGGGGTTCGCCTCTTCCCTGCCCCAGTCTGGCCCCCCTTGCTCTGAGCCCAAGTCCTCTGATGGAGGACTCAGGTACAGGGGTGCAACCTTTGAAGTCAGACGGCCTGGCCTCACCACTTACTGGCTGGGTGACCTCACTTATCTGAGCTTCCGTCCCTCGTAGCACACAGACAGAAATACTCGTGCAGTTTGTGAGGACTAAATGAGATGATGTGCGTTAACTGCCCCGCACAATGGTAACTGCTCAGGTCAAGGAAGGGTTCTTGCCCCTTAATGCTGCAAGCTTAACTTTCCCCCCAGGGCTCATGCTTTAGACCACCTGCTGCCTGCCAGTTGCTTCCAGGCTGCAGAAACAAAGCTACCAGGACTAGGCAGCTCCTCACTTCCCATGTGCTTCTCCCAGACTCACTCAGCTCCCTCCTTTGTCTGTTTGGACTTTTATGATTACAACTCAGTTGAAAGGAAAACACTTAGAAATCAAGGTCCCATGTTAGGAATCCCATTAAGGACCAGGAAAAACAAAAACAGAAAAAGTGTTATAAAGAAAGCTTGGGTACTAAAACTCATGTTTTTAAATGCAGAGAACTCACTCAGAACCTTATTTTTCTTACTGTAGAAGCAGGAGAGTTTTTAGAAGCCAGAATGTTGCCACACAGGGCACTAGCTGATAGCAGCAAGAAGAAATTCTTGGAACCTCACAGTCTAAAGAAAGAGAGACAGAAAGGAAGGCGGTCAGGGAGATAGGGTGGGAGAGACAGACAGACAGATTGACTTGAGATATACAAACAGTTTAGCAATCTGAGGTCATTTATTGAAGGACAGCAATTCTCAGAAAGGTATGTCTGGGATGGAGATGCCTTCGGGGTCCCCAGGATGCTTTCAGGTGGTCCACAAGGTCAAATATATTTTTATACAGTACTAAGACCTTATATGCCCTCTTCACTCTCATTCCCTTATGGGCGTACAGAGGAGTTTTCCAGAGGTTATGTGACATGTGATGATGTGGTAGCTCTGAAGGTTAATGGGATGTGTGCCTGAGTATTCTTGTGTTTTAAGTTTTTCTCAGTTTTAAGCGCTAAAAAAGTCAATTAGCTAGCTATAACCCACATAAAACAAAAGTTCTTGGGGGTCCTCAATAAAAGTGTAAAAGAGTCCTGAGGCCAGAAAGTTTCAGAACCACTGGTAGGGAGGTAAACAGCCACTGCACCCTGAAGCCTTGACACTCCTGCATAGCACAGCCGCGTCATGGATGCTCAAATATGAACCATGGCTGCAGGCCACAAGAAAGCTCCCACGGTTACCCTGTGGGGCCTTCCTTGTAGCACTTACCACGGCCTCCCTGGTGAGTAATTATGAGTGTGGGGGGTGTGTGTGTGTGTATGCACATGAGAGAGAGAGAGAGAGAGGGTGACAGTGGAACAATATCTTACTCATTTTCTAATTCACCCAAGTGGCCAGCCTGGCACATAATTAGAGTAAATCAGGACACATTTTGGAATTGAGTTAACTGACTTTTGGTGTGTCTGCTGGTGCCAGAGAGGTTTGTGATTCCATTCGAAAAGATTTCTTTCAAAACAGCTAAAACTTGGCTAAAATGACTGTAAATGATTCCCTGCTTCAAAGAGAGAGCTGTACCCCCCTAGAGCCCTCACCCAATGGCATTGCAGGGGCTCTGGCCCTGGGAGCAGCAGGGCCTCCAGGCCTCTTCCACTTAGGCTCTGGGGTGAGGCCTGGAGTTTGACAACACAGTGGCTCCAGGAATCACACAAACTTGAGATCAGCCCAGCACCTCCTCTTTCAAGTTGGGCGACCGTCCCACAGCTTCCCTCAGCCTCAGAGTCACCTCCTGGAAAATACATATCCCAGGAAGACCTACTCACATACGTGCTATGGGGATGAAATGAGACACGGCGTGGGAAGCCCCTACCTCAGGACCCTGAGGTGAGAGAGCCCATGAGGCGGCAGCTGTCAGTATGGGCCTTGAGCTCATTTCCAACACATTTGAGGAGATGCACAGAGAGTCTGCAACATCACAGGTTTCCAACAAGTGCCACTCTCTGTACATAAGATTTCTATTCTTAGAAAGTTCTCTTGTGCTCATCTCTCCATCCCTCTTTCATCCAACACACACAGCACACCCACTCTGAGCAGGCCCCAGACTAGACACTAAGGAAGTGGAGATTCATGGTACAGCCCACAATTCCCTGAGCCTCACGCCTGCTGAGGTACACTCAGATCTCACAGCACAAGTCAGCATGGCAGGTACCATAGTGACAGTACTCAGAGCTGACCTGGGGTGAGATTTTCTCTGTTCAAGGCAAGGCAGTTTTCACACATGTCATAATTAATCCTCACGGCGACCCTCTGAGGTAGCTGCTGTTATTTCTCCCTTTTACAGAGGGGCAAACTGAGTCATGGGTTAAGTAACCTGCCAAAGGTCCCACAGCTAATGATGGCGCCTGAATGTGAACCCAGGAAATCTGGCTCCAGGACTGATTCTCTTATGCACGATTTTATAGCCCCTCTTATATATCTAGACCCTGTAGCTGCAGGTCAGAGCCTCACCGTTTCCTCAGCAGGGCCCTGGTAGGGAGAAGCACATGGAGCTGGGAGTCAAGAGACTGGAGGAAGTCTTGGCTCTTCTGCTTCTCTGTGTAACTTCAAGCTAGTTATCTTCTCTGAGCCTTAGTTTCTTCATCTAAAAAATGGGTGTGATCATCAGACCAATCTCAAAATTTGGTAGGATCCTATCAAATACTGCAAAGTGATCTTGTGCCATGGTTTAAAGTATAGAGTGAGGGAATCAGATTCAGTTGAGGCTCTGCTGGCTGTGTGGCCCTATGGAAGTTATTTAACCTCTCTGAGCCTTAGCTGCATCCTCCATATAATGGAGATAATAAAATACATGAGATGAGATTTAAATAAGACAATAAATGGGAAAGAGCTTCGCAAAGTTCACAGTAATTGTTCAACACACGTTAGCTCTTATTATTATGCAAAGTTGCAAAGGAGGACAATATTACTACTGTAATGGAGCCGGTCTTCGACTCTAAGGCAAACCAAGTCCCAGGATACTGCTTTGGGACAGGGAGACATTGATGACATCATGGTCTTGACACACTCCAGTCTTTTTAAAGGACTCTGTGCTCTAGGATCTTGCAACTCCGTGTGGTCTCAGACCCACAGCATCAGTTTCAGCTGGGAGCTTGTCAGCAATACAGAATCTCAGGTCCCGCACCAGACCTCCTGAGTCAGAATCTGCATTTTGACAAGATCCCTGGTAATTCCTATATACATTCAAGTTTGAGAAACATTAGTGAGCGTGGAAAGAAAGAATGGCAACAAGAGTTTGGGACCCAGGGTGGGAAGGGTTAACGTTGAGTCTGGCTCCCACCAAGCCACCGGAAACAGAAGGTTCCAGAGATTGAAGTGTATGGATTGACTGGACAGGAAGGCTTCCTTCCTGCCCTGTGTCCTGGACAGCCGGGGCTCCTGCCTGGGCCTGCACTGACCTTCGAGCTGCAGTGAGGAAGGACCTCTGGGCCTGCAAAGCAAAGGGCAGGCTGGGACAAAGAGAGGGCTAAGTGCCTCCACTCAGGATATCTGGAAGGTTCAGTCCTCAGGCCAAGACCAGATGCAGTCTGAGGCAGAGTGGGGAGGCCGGAAAAACGTCACAGTTAACTGAGCAGGGCTGTCCCAGGGGAGGCTGGTGGCCAGCACTGGGACAGCTGTGTGAGGGCCTCTGAGGTCTCCCTGTTGCCCTGGGCCCTGCCCTGTGGCCCCTGCTTCCCTGGGTCCTGGAGGGTAGGGGTGAGGCCTGGATCCTGGACACAGAGCTGTGACCATGCTCCATGGGCCTTCCTCCTCAGTGCTGGAGCAGCTGCTCCCTGAGCTCACAGGGCTGCTCAGTCTCCTGGACCACGAGTACCTCAGTGACACCACCCTGGAGAAGAAGATGGCCGTGGCCTCCATCCTGCAGAGCCTGCAGCCCCTCCCAGGTCAGCCATCTGCACTCTGCCTCAAGAACCCTCCCAGGGCCTGCTAGCAGGAGGAAGCCTAAGCCTCACAGCACGGCATGCAACTCTTCATGGTCTAGCCAGCATGCCCACCCGCTTCAGCCCTTCTCCACCACCGCCCTGGCTGCGCTCTTCGTCCTCGTCCATCCCCAGCCCTCTACAAACTCACATGCACAACACACATGCCACACACACTCACCTACACACCACATACCACCCTCACACACTCAAGACGTTCTCCCATACATAACACAGATCTCCCATACGTAACACACGACACACCCCACATGCTCTCTCAAATGCAACACGCTCACATACGCATCACACACACACAACAAACACTCGAGCACACTCTGACATGTGCATACACATCACTCACTCCTACACTCGGACACACATACACACATATTCCCTCATCTCTAAGAGTTGTATACCTGCCCCCATCTCTACTCTTGCCCCTCCCTCTACTTCCCACAGCCTCTGTGCCTCACTGTATGCTCAGCAGCAAGGCCTCCTCATCTGCCCCAGGCTTTTCTCTAACCCCAAGTCAGCCACAAGATGTTATGTGTAAATCAAGAGCTCTGGAAACTCTAATGAGCTGTAGTGTGTCCCACAGAGTTGGCGGGGTCTGAGTGATGTAGTGGGAAGTTACCACTGGGTGACACTGAGCTTCCCTTCTCAGCAGCAAAACGGGTCAATGTCATTGGCCACCTTCACAGGGCTTTTGGAGGACGAAAGGGGCAGTAGTTTGCCAACTGTCTCCCAGCTGTCCCCAAAGCATCCCTTCCACTCTGTTCTCTGTACTGGGCTCTGGGCATCCTTTCACTTGGAAAAAGAGATCCTCAGTAACAATTAAAAAGGGAAACAAAGTTTGAAAGCAGGGGAATAATTTAGAACGTGCACATGCTTTACCAACTAAGTGCTGTGTCCTGTGTGGGACAGCAGTCTGAGTGGGGTGGGGGGATCTGGCCGTCCTCAGCATCAGCAGCAGTCCCAGGCGCCCTCTCCTCACTGCTGGAGTGCTACCCTCCGTCCTCACAGCCAAAGAAGTCTCCTACCTGTATGTGAACACGGCGGACCTCCACTCAGGGCCGAGCTTCGTGGAGTCCCTCTTTGAAGAATTTGGTAAGCAACCCTGTCCCAAACCCAGCTGGAAGTCATCCGTTCCCCCATGTGCATGTGAGCTGCCCCAGTCCCTGGAAGAAGCCCCAGATTGAGCAGGAAAATACCTGCATGTGGGCCTGGCTCTAACATTACAACATTAAGCCACTTTGGCCAAGTCCCTTGTCTCTCTGGGCCCTGCCAGACCTGAAAATCTAGTCAAAATCTGTATGGTTATGGAAAGTCATCCCTGAGATTTGAGGAAAGGTACCGATGAACATGCAGGCCAAAGAAGGCTGGCACACAGGGCATTGTCTCGCCTACTGCTCGCATCCATCGTGGTGGCTGCCTGGTCCCTGGGTTGAGCTGTCCCACCGCTCAGCAAATAATGGAGCTGTAATGGACTAGCAGAAGCACCATGGGTGTGAGAGCAGGTGAGCCAGGTTGTGTGCAGGGTGTGCACGAGCTCTGCTGTATCCTGAGGGGAAATTGCACTGTCCAACACAGGGCACAGGGAGAAAGCTACGGGTCAGGTGAAACGATATATGGACTGACAGATTTAGGGAAGATACTGTGCCTTCATTAACATAACACTTGAAAATTTCCAAAGCACCATACCAAATATTAACCCATTTGATCATCTCAATGGCACTGGGAGCTAGACAAGGCAGGGATTATTGTGACCACTTTACAGACGACAGGGATGAAGTCACTTGCTCAGGGTTACTAATGGAGGAGGCATTGTAGCCCCCAACCCCAAATCCAATCCTCCTCTCCCTCTGCCATGCTCATCCTCCACTTTCTCTGCCTCAATGGCCTGACCCTCTGTAGACTGTGATTTGAGCGACCTTCGAGACATGCCAGAGGATGAGGGAGAGCCCTGCAAAGGAGCCAGCCCTGAGCCAGCCAAGAGTCCATCTCTGAGACATGTGAGTTCCTACACTCTCGGGCCCTCTGTTCCTCTGGAGTGGGGAGAGAAGCTCCCCTCCAATGCGGCTGTGCAGGACCTGTGCTCTCTACTATGTGATGGTTAAGGGCAGAAACAGCATTGTGAGAATGTTTCAATGACTCATGACATGCTCACTGTGCCCGTGCCAAGCAGGGATAATGTGATAAATGACCTGTCCCTTCTGGCCCAAAGGACATCCCCACCCCAACCTCTGATCACAGTTGTACAGGTGGAGTGATGGGGAAAGCTCTGGACCACAAGTTGGGCGGCCTCTGCCCTCCTCCCTCCTGCTGTGTGGCCCTGGGCAGATCACTTCCCTCCTCTGAGCCTAACATTTTCACCTACAAAAATGAAGGTTAGGATCATATCTAAGGTTCCCAGCCTTGGGGCCATGGAATTAGGACAAAGGGCTCAAATCACATCAAGCATTGTCTGTCAACTGCATAATTCACTATTATCATCACCATAAATGGTACCAATTGTTGACCACTTACTGTGTCCTTTCTCACTGAGAGACTGCATCCTGCTTTCTAGGAGTTCCTGCCTCCCTCTCCCCCAGCCTCCTCCCCATCACTCTGCCTGCTCTCCTGGCTTTCTGGGTCTCACACACCTCCTTTGTCCCCCATCAGGCAGCTGACCTGCCTCCACCGCTCCCCAACAGACCTCCACCCGAGGACTACTATGAGGAGGCCCTTCCCCTGGGACCGGGCAAGTCCCCAGAGTACATCAGCTCCCACAGTAAGTTCTGGTCCCTGGGGGTCAGTGGTGAGGAGAAGGAGGCTCCTCTCCTGAAGTTCCTGTGTGTCCTGCTAGGGCTAGAGCGCCAAGCCTGGCACCATCCAGCCATGCTGATCTCCTAAGGAGCTGCCTGAGCACCCGGCCTCTCCAGTGACAGCCTGGGTGGGCCAGTGGGCATGACCTGGGGGTCAGGGGCTTGGGTTCTAGTCTCAGTTCTGTGTGGCCTTGGACAATCCCTTTCCCTTCTCTGAGCCTCAGTTCCCCTACCTTTAAAATCAGGAAGGGGAGCTAGACACACACATATAAATGCACTAGGATAGAGATTCACAGACGACTACTACTGAGTTGAGCACAGGGACTTAACATCACATACAAGAAATTCTAGTATAGTTTTTAGATGACCCAGCATGTACGGTGCAACTTGTATAATACGTTTGTGTGCTGCTGTCCTGTCATGCAGCAGCACAGTGGCATATTCTCCAACCACCAAAACATACGTAAGATAGGTCTATCTGTGCTGATCAGAAATGAATCCCAAGATACATACTGAAAAAAAAAATCAAACAATACTGCATATAACAAAATGATTCCATTTTTCTTTAAATAGGGTACCCACACGCACATGCAGTTAACAATTTTTCTAGGATAAGAAACTCTTAACATTATTTTCCTGTAAGGAAATGAATAGAAATCTGGGTGGAGGGAACACATTTTCCCATTCATAGTCTTTCGTACTGATCGTCCTTCTCACCATGCTGCAGTAAAATACACATAACATAAAACTGGCCACTCCAACCATTTTAAAGTGTCCAGTCAGTGGCATTTAGCACACTCAGTGTTGTGCAGCCACCACCATCATCTAGTTCCCAAACATTTTCAGCACTCCAGAAGGAAACCCCATAACCAATAAGCAGTCACTCCCTGCTCCCCTCTCAACGAGTCTGCTCTCTGTTTTTATGGATGTGCCTAATCTGGGTATTTCATATCAACAGAATTAAATGATATGTATAGCTTTTTATGTCTGAGTGTTTGACTTAGCATAATGTTTTCGAGGTTCATCCATGTCACTGCACATATCAGTACTTCCTTCCTTTTCAGGGACAAACAGCATTCCATAGTATGGATATACCACAGGTTGTTTATCCATTCGTCAGTTGATGGACATTTTGGTTGTTTCCGCCTTTGGGCTATTATGATATATTATTTTTATGATTAATAAACTAGTTCAAACAAAACTAGTGAAACGCTGGGTTTGGAACAGGGGATCAGCAGCCCTCTTTAGCCCAGATAGTCTTGGGGTCTGTGTCACTGCCAGCAGCTGATTATGTGAAGTGGGTAACTTAATTTTATCCACTTGAGGACGGGGAAGAACCAGGGGACAAGTGCTGCTGGACCCTGAATCCCAAGTCAAGCCCCTCAGCTGGGTGAGGCTCCTACCCCACCTCCCAGGAGCAGCAGGGATCCTGGGGCGGGAGGGAAGGGAGTGTCTCAGGAAAGGCCAAGGACCATGTCCAGGGAGAGGGTGCCAAGCCCGTCAGGAAGTATCCTTCCTCTCACACAGTGTCCAGCCTGCCAGGTGTCCAAGCACTCCCCCAGTGCTCCCTCCCTCTCCCCCTTCGCATCTCTTCCTCCCCCACCCCCACCTCTGGCTTCAGCACCCTCAGTCCACATCACAGAGATGTCACCAGCATCTGAGACCTCAGAGTGAGTGCCTGCTGGGAAAGGCAGCTCTGAGCCTCGCCTGGAAGATAGAACTGGGTGTCCTAGTGCTGGGAATTTGAGTGCTGCCGTCCTCAGGAAACAGATGGACGGCAGGGGCAGTGAGCCCAGAGCAGTGCTTTGAGGAACAATGTGATGTGAGAGCAAGTTGGACTGGGTGAAGGAAGGTTTCCTGGAGGAGGGGACATGCACTTATTCCCTGAGCTGGCAACCTCAGCTCTGATCCAGGCTCTATCACTAGCAAAGTGTGTGGCCTCAGTTTCTTCAACTGTACAGTGAGCCTGGTACCTAGCTCCCTACATTGTGGGAATCAAAGAGATAATTATAATAACGTCTGGCATTTGTCTGGCACATTCTGTGTGCCAGACACTGTGCTGAGAGTCCAGATGCATTATATCCCTAATTCAAGGTGAGAACTGTTCATGTCGCTTTGTAGGTGAAGATTCTGAAATGAAGGGAAACAGTTTTCTTTCCAAGGTTACTCAGTAAATGATGGAAACAGATTTGAATTCCAATCTGATCAACCCCAAAGCACATGCCCTTAATCCAATGAACTTCAAAGTGTGCTCCAGAGACCATCTATATCAAAATAATCTTAATTGTTTTTAAAAAAAATCTGATTCCTTGGAGTTCAGTACATTTGCTATTTTTACATATGTTCAGAACTGTCCTATTAAACAGTTTTTTTTTCTCAGTGCAGACTCCTCAGCCCAGCCCATACCGGTGAATCAAATCTTTGTAGATACAGTCCAGGGTTCTCCATTTTAAAGAGCCCCCTCCCCAGTAACTGATGCAGAATACAACGTGGGATACGCCCACTCTGTACTGCACTGACTCCCGTGAACGGGAAAGCGCAAAAATTCAGCGTCGGCAGCTGTTGTACTCACTATTGTATTATCATTATCTCCCCTACTCCAGTTCCTCCTTTGCAGGCGCAAAGGTTTAGAAGGAAATGAGGGGGTGACTGTATTAAGAAGTAAGCAGAAGGGCTGAGGTGGAAGATGAGGCAAAGGCAGAGCAGAAAGGGGGTCTGACCCCAGCTACTGGGACACCACTCCCTGCAGTGGGGGGACCAGAGCTGTGACCAAGACACACACCATTGCTCTGGGGTCAGAGAAAAGGGGCTGACCACTCTCTGCCTAGGAAGGTCAGAGGAAAGATCTTTGAGCTGTGTCCTGAAGGGTGAGTAGGAGCTCTCTAGCAGATGCTAAGAGGGCACAGGGAATAGCATGAACACAGGCCTGGAGGTGTGACAGTTCCTGGTGACAGGAGCACAGAGAGCAAGGGGAACTACTGCACACGAGATGCAGAGAGGAGGCCCCGCACCCTGGCCAAGCGCTGCTGAGAGCTCCACTCTCTCTTCCCTGAGGAGGGCATGGTGTCCAGGATCTTCCCAGCCCTGGCACCTGGAGTCTGCCTGTGTTTCTGCAAGTACTGTCCTTTTTCCAACCCTACAGACAGCTGCAGCCCAGCCCACTCAATCGTGGATGGCTACTACGAAGATGCAGATAGCAGCTACCCCACAACAAAGATGAATGGGGAGCTGAAGAACTCCTGTAAGTACCAGTCAGGCGTTCAGTCTGGTTCTGTCCTCACGAAGAGCAGACCTTGATCTGACCTTGGCATGCTGGTGCCCACCACCCTCTCACCCTTCTGGGTCACCATGGAGGCCCCAAAGCCCTTGTTCTCAGTGACCCTGGGACTCAGTGGGAAGACTGCTGCCATAGGAGTCAGGAGCCCCAAACCAAGCCCTTGCCCTGATTCTTGGTGACTGACCTTAGGCTACTGGTTTATTCTCTTTGAACATCCAATTCCCTTCTGTATAAAATGGGGATTTGCTGGGTGCCATGAAAATGACCTGAGACAATGGATGCAAAGATGACGGGGAATGACAATAGCTGATATTTAATGAGCCCTCACTGAGTGCCAGACACTCAGCTAAACATTCTGCATTCACTGCTCCTCACAATAGCCCAGTGAGGTAGGTATTATTATTTATTATGACCATTTTACTGATGAGGGAACTGAAGCTCTGAGAGGTGAAGTCACCAAGATCACAAAGCAAGGGTACGTCTGTAAGACAGTGCCCATATGGGGGCTTATTTATTACCAAGATCGCATCTCACAACCACCACTTCATGGTCTCGGGGCCCCAGAGCAGGGACACCTGCAGAGGGGTAAGAAGGTGCCCCCAGGGCAACGGCACAGGGACAGGTTGTTTCCGTGGCTCCTGCAGACAATGACTCTGACGCCATGAGCAGCTCCTACGAGTCCTATGACGAGGAGGAAGAGGAAGGGAAAGGGCCGCAGCCCACACACCAGTGGCCCTCGGAGGAGGCCTCCATGCACCTGGTGAGGGACTGCAGGATATGTGCCTTCCTGCTGCGGAAAAAGCGCTTCGGGCAGTGGGCCAAGCAGCTGACCGTCATTAAGGAGGACCAGCTCCTGGTGAGTGGCCTCAGACATTTGCCTCTCGGCTTCACGTGTACTTGCATGTGCGTGCATGTGTCTGTGTGCGTGCAGGCGTGTCTGCCTCGGTTCCTCTGGGCTTGCTTTGTGCACAGAAGCTCAAAGCCCGGTACCTTTGAGATTAGGGCACTCCCACTCGAGCAGAATTAGAAAACAAAACAAAACAAAACAAAACAAAACTTGAAGACCTGATAAAGACTTTGTTTTTCCAGAGATGAATTTTTTATCCCTTTAAAACCATGTTTATCATTTTTCATTATATAAGCAAATCGTTCCTTCAAAACTAGAAGAAAACAAAATGGAAAACTATTTTTTAAAAACTCACCTATAATCCCATTGACCTTAACCACTGTTAAGTTTTAAAGTATGTATTTCCATCATTTCCATATATCTGTCTTTTCTAAAACTTAGCCCATGCAACATTTGTTATTGTATTTTTTGCTTTTTTTCGATTTAATTCACCATCTCTCATCACTATCATTTTATAAAAGAAAATGTACCTTTAATTCCAAAATAGGATGGACATAATTTCAGGGAAAAAAATGGTATCTCTTTACCTAAAAATCTATTGACAAGCCTTTCCCAACATATATCCACTTGAAATATGAACTTTTCTCACCCTGGAACAGTGAAAAGCTCATCTCAGGCCAGAACTAAGCCAAGAATTATGACTTACTTCTTTCCACACCTTATGCCTTCCATTTTTTTCTTAACTTATTGCACTGGATAGGACCTCCAGTACAATGTAAATAGAAGTGGTGAGAGCAGGCGTCCTTGTCTCAATCCAGATATTAAAGGGAAAGTTTCAGTAATTCACCATCAAGGAAGATGTTCGCTATGGGTTTTTGGTAGGTGTTTCTTATTATCACATAAAGGAAGTTGCTATCTCATCCTAGATTGCGAAGAGTTATGTTACAAATGAATGCAGAATTTTATCAAATATTTTTCTGCTTCAATTGAGATACATGGTTTTTCTCTTTTCTATTACTATAATTAACTATATGGTTAGTTTTTGAATAACCCACTCCTGCCCTCCTAGAATAAACCCGGCTTAGTCTTGAAGCAGTATGCTTTTTGTATGTCTGGATTCTATACGCTAATATATTTTTAAGGGCTTTTATCCTATGTTATGGGAGAGATTAGCCTATAATTTTCCTTTTTTGTAATGTCATTGTCAGGTTCTGGTATCAAGGTAATGTTAAGCCTCATAATAAGAGCTGGGAAGTGAGAATCATTATTGACAAACTATTGACTTCCCAAGCCCAACCATCCATCTCTGCTGGAATTCTCTCTTCCACATTCCTGCCATGTAGCCCATTAATAGCAGAGAGCTGGCTTCCTCCCAAAACAGCCTGTTTCTTCTCCGGTTCTTTAGACTAGAATGGTCTTCCTTGTATTGTGCTAAAATCTGCCTCTTCCTAAATAGGTAGTTGTGACCCTTGGGGCCCCTCAGTAGCCCTGAGATCTGAAGATTGTCCAGAGATGGTCCCCTAGGCTTCTCTTCTCTGGTGAATAGCCACAGCCCTGTCTCCGGACAGTGCCCACAGTCGGGCTGGGTGGGGGAGGTCTCTGTGGTGTAGGTTGATCTTCCCTGTCTCCTCCCTCCACTCTCCACTTCAGGAGGCCCTAACCCCTTCTCTTCCTGTCCAGTGTTACAAAAGCTCCAAGGACCAGCAGCCGCATCTGAGGCTAGCGCTGGATGTGTGCAACGTCATCTACGTGGCCAAGGACAGCCGGCACAAGAGGCACGAGCTGCGCTTCTCCCAGGGGGCTACCGAAGTCCTGGTGCTGGCACTGCAGAGCCGGGAGCAGGCCGAGGAGTGGCTGAAGGTACAGGGGGCCTGTGCCCTTCTCCCGCCTGCCCTCTGTCCCTTCCTTCCTTCCTCTCTTCCCCAGGCCCAGCCCTCAATGGGGTGGGCTCCTGTCCCTGAAAAACAGGGCTTGCTCAGGGGAGAGGGGGTCAGTGCCCTGCACACAGCAAGGGCTTTATGTGGAAATGGGCCTGAGACATCTCCAGGAGACAGACCTTGGGCTAGAGACCCATGTTCCTTCTTGTTATCTGGATCCCCTTTCTAAAATGCTCATTGTGAGTTTGTCCAACCTGCGTGTACATCTGGAATGAGGAGCTTAATACCTACAAAGGAAGCTCATTTTATCATTAGACAAGCTAATCCTTTCTCTTTTAGTAAAGGAGAAATTCTCCTTTGTCTTAGGTAAAATGTACATATCTATAACATCTACCTATGACCCAGCCTCTGCACCTTGCAGCTATAGAACAATTAGCGTTACCATGTACTGAGCACTTATGTGTGCCATGTGTTGTGCTAAGAGCTTTTTATACATGATTTCTTTCACTGCTCACAGTGGGACTAATATTGTTCCCATTTTACAGATGAGGAAACCGAGGCACAGAGAGATTCTGAGACTCACCGAAGGTCAACAACTAAGTGGGGCCAGGATTAGAAGCAAACAAGGAAACTCACTCCCAATGCCACAGGCAGGGTGGCATAGTGATGACAAGGGAGGACCTGGGTGCCACACAGGCTTAAGTTCAAGTCCCAGACCTAAGCGGCATTTACTGGCTGTGTGAGCCTCTGCAAATGACTTCACCTCCCTGTGCCTCAGTTTCTGCCTCTATAAAACGGTGCTTGCAAAGATTCTAGAGAGTACCTGACAAGGTCTTCCAGACAATAAGTGCTCAATAACTGTCAGGATTTACTGAGCAGTGATGGTGAAGCCCCTGCGCCAGGCCTTTTCTGCAGTTCTCTCCTCCTCTGATCTTCCTACTGGAACAAAGAAACCAAACCCCTCCCCTCTCCCCATCCTCCCTTCCTTCCTGTGATAACCAGCTCTCCCACTGGGATTTTTACTGTTTCTCATTACTGCCTTTGTCTCAGGAGGGGAAGGAAGAAAGAGAACCTGTCTGCTGGGGGAGGGTGGGGGCAGAGGCTCTGTCCTCCAAGGGCTGAGTGGGTCACAAGAAAAAGCCCTAGACCCAGAGTTAAGAGGCCTGCCTTGACATCCCAATCGCAAGAGGCCATTAGCCCAGAAGATAGGGCAGGCAACCACGGCTTCACCTCTCAGAGCCTCATCATCCTCATCTGTAATTTGAGGATCAGAGCCCCTGCCCCAAAAGGCTGCTGTAGGGATACAATGAGATAATCCATGCAAACCCATCTGACAGATGAGCAACAAGTGGTACGTTATTATTTCATAATCTGGATGGTTGTGCTGTGTAACCTTGGGTGAATGCCTTGGGGTCTCACTTTCCATCTTTGAAATGGAGAGAATAACCCTGGCTGCCCTGTGTAGGTTGTTGGAAAGGTCACAGAAGTGAGTCCTTCACACATGTGCAGGACATCCTGGTTAACATGGCCCTTCACACCCATCACCTCACCAGTCTTCACACACCCAAGGAGGTAAACAGAGGACCAGTAACATCCCCATGTAACAGATGGGGAAACCAAGGCCCAGAGCAGAGAAATGGCTTTCCCAACACCACACAACTAACTAGCAGTGGCACCAGGTCTAGAAGCCAAGCCTCTGGGCTCCCAGCTCCTTATCTTTTCAACTCAAGCGACAGACACAGGAGAAAGCCTGTTCAGATCCTGACGTTGCCCCACATGTGTGGCAAGAAGCCACATCAACCCCAACTGTTCTGCTCAATGGCCCTGACCACACAGATCCCATTCTCGCTTCTGCCTCCACAACGTTTCTGCCCATCTGATCACAGATACGTGTCCTCTCCACAGGTCATCAGAGAGGTCAGCAAGCCCGTCGGGGGCGCTGAGGGGGCAGATGTGCCCAGATCCCCAGTCCTCCTGTGCAAGCTGGACCTGGACAAGGTACCTCTGTCTTCACAAGGTCCCCTCTGGGCCAGAAAGTGGGGAGTCAGCACAGACTCTGCCCCAGGGGACTTGCAGGCTGGTGGCGACACCAGGCACTGACAGTGATATCGTATGAGCCCTGAATGCTTACACAACATTAGGCAATCAATAAATGTCTACTGAATTTCATGAATGAATGAATGCCCATGACCAAGGTGCAGTACAAGCCAGAGGAGGGAGCAACTACCCTGTCAGGACAGGAGGAGGTTGAACACAGCCATGAAAACTAAATTGGAATGTGTCAGAGAAGGAGCGTGCCCCAGTAGGACATGAGTGAAGCAGTCATTTCACAGTCAGTCAGGCCACTGACACATACACGCTAACACCTATGCTTCACCAGGTACTCTGGGTGATCAAAGGACTCAGCCCCAAATCCTAGGAGGAGGGTTAAGACCCACACACATGAGTCTCACATGACATGATAAAGGCTAGCATTACAGAAAATATGACTGTGTGGCCGGCACTGTTCTAAATGCTTTATATGTATTGCCTAATTTAATTTCTGTAACAACTCTTTGATGAACTACATTTTCAGAAGAGGAAGCCAAGGCAAAGAGGTTTGCCGAAGGCCACATAGTGAGTAAGAAACAGAGCTAGCTAATTTACACCCAGCCAGCCTGGCTCTTGATGATTTGGCCACCCTGCCTTTCAATGGGAGCTACCTGAGCTCCACTAGACAAGTAGTTAGTGAGCATCTGCCGTGCATCAGGTTCTCTGCTAGACACAGGGTGCAGCCCTGACAGCAACAGGCCAAACCCCTGCCCTCCTGGGGAGGGGTTCAGACATGAATCCAGTCATCACACAGACTTAGAAATGCCAGGCTGTGTAACTGCCTGGAGGGCAAAGTACCAAGTAACGTGGGAGCATATGTCAGGGGGCTGCTCTTGTCTTAGGGTCAAGGAAGGCTTCCCTGAGGGAGCACATTTCAGATGAGGGTGAAAAATGAGTAAGTGAGGGGATGGAAAAGGCATTCCAAGCAAAGGGAACAGGCCCTGGAGGAAGACGAAGCATGGATGTAAAGAGGCCAGTGTGGCTGGCTTTGGACAGAAGGGAAGCATGTCGGCCCTATTAAGAGTCTCCAGGAAAGCTGTAGTGAGGGGACAGGGGCTCATGCTGGCTGGAGGGGCAAGGGCAGGGGGCGGGGATGGGCACCTCTGTTGAGCTTTAAAGAATGGGCAAGATTGCACTGGGGCAAAGGTTAGGCCAAGGGACAGGGGCTGCAAGGGAAGGGAGCAGCAGAAGCAAAGGTGGGGTCAGCAGAGTCATTAGGAGAGGAGGGTTGGGGGCCCTCCACCTGTGCTCACTTGGCCTTTGCCTTTAGTGGGGCCTGAGGAGAGCAGTGTTGACAGTGCGAGCTTGTGTGAGAGTGTGTTTATGTACACACCTGCAGGCGCATGCTGTGATGAAGTTCAGACGCTGTGGAGAGAGGAGGAAGGGGCAAGCCTGTACAGCTGAACCTTCCTGGGGCTGAGTGTACAGGAGTAATCAAAATGCTTACGGTGGTATTTTTGGAGAGGAGTGGGAGTGAAGACGTGGTATTGGTGGCTCTGTCTCTCCATGGACTCCTCTGATTGAAATGCCATCATCATTAAGTCAATTCCAAAGTACTTAGAGTGTTCCTTTCTATTTGCCTTCTATCTTAATGAAAAACTTACCATCTGTACCCTGTCACAGAACAAACAGAACCATAACTTCTGTTTCACATTTACAGGGGTGATTTTTTTATACTTTTGACAGTTCCATCCCATTTCTGATAGTCGCCATTTTTCCAGCCTTTGAAAATTAGGTGAAGCACACGGCCTCTATTACTTCCCCTGCCCCCCAGTACTGAGTATCCTTGAGCCTGGTCTCAGAGGTCCTCAGCAGAAAAGGTTTAGGGGCCTCAGAGCTCTGTAAATTCACTTTTTTAAGTGCATGAGTGTCATTTTAATCTTGTCCTGAATCTGGCTGGCAAATTTTAGCCTCTGAAAGTGAGGGGGCAGCATACCACACAGGTGTCAGAAATGATGCAACCCCTTGGCCTTACAATTTCACTGGGGCCAGCTCCCTGTTGCAGGGAGCCCACACAGCAGCCCACTGAAAGGGGTGTAATTCACGTGAGAAAACCAAACCTTGGGGAGATGAAAGAATTCTATCAAATTCCCACAGCTGACAGGTGGTAGTAGAGACATCATTTCTTCCAAGGTCCATCTGACTACACTGCACTACCTCCCATAGTACCTAGCAGGCACTTAACTGACCTTGTATGAATGAATGGATGGATGGATGATTGGTCCAGAGTTGGCATAATGAGTGGAAATAATGTTGGCTGGCAATGAAGTTGTTACCATGGTTTGTATATATATGTGTCTGTGTGTCTTTACTATCCTCTCATCCAAGTTAGGATTGTTTTGGGGGGTTTTTTGGAGTATTCTTTTTGTTTTGGTTTGGGGGGGCAGGTAATTAGGTTTGTTTGTTTGTTTTTAGAGGAGGTACTGGGGATCGAACCCAGGACCTTGTGCATGCTAAGCATGTGTTCTACCACTTGAGCTATACCCCACCCAAGTTAGGATTGTAATGGACTCCTCTGTCATCACCACTCATATTTATTGGTCACCAAGTCCTGTCATGACTATTTTGAAAATGCCAAATCATCTCTTTTCCTCCATCCTCACTGATATCTTGGTTCATCCCCGTGTCAAGTCTCATCTTTCCCAAGATGACACTCTAAGTGCCTCTTTTGCTTCTAGTCTTGCCTCTCTTATCCATCCCATATGATGATGCTGGAGCTAACTTCTGAACCAATTTCCAAACCAACTGCATTACATTAGTGTGCCCCTTAAATACCTTCCCAGATCCCCATCACGCACCAAATACAGTCCAAACTCCTAGGACACTTATCTGAGTCTACTGTAATGAATTACCTCACTCTCTAAGCAAATTGTGAGTACTTGGAATACACAGCCATCCTAAGTTATCACTGTCCTCCTCATACCTGGTACAGTATCAGGCACATGACAGTTGTGGACAAATATTTGTTAGCTAACCCTATGCACCAGGGTCAGGGGGAGATTGAACCAACAAAGGGAGACTTTTTGAGTGCACCCACTGATGGAAGGTTGTCTGTGTCCATCCCCAGAGGCTATCCCAAGAGAAGCAGACCTCAGACTCTGACAGCCTGGGCATGGGCGACAACTGTTCCACCCTTGGCCGCGAACATGGTAGGAGCCTGTGGGGGCTCAGTCGGGAGAATGCCAGAGCTAGGAGGGTCTTGCCATGGGCACACAGTGCAGAGCAAGTCCTGAACACTCTGGAGACCTGGGTGATGTGACCTGGCCTGTCCATAACTGAAGCTGCAGGCCAGGCCCTGTGTACAGGCTGAAAGGCTGCTGGGAAGGCTAAGGATGGGTGGATCTGGAACTTCGGGCTGCCTCCCCTCCCCTAACTCATCTCCATGGCAACAGGCAAAGGGAAGAAGAGCAGCCTGGCTGAGCTGAAGGGTTCAATGAGCAGGGCTGCAGGCCGCAAGATCAACCGCATCATCAGCTTCTCCAAGAAGAAGGCGCTTGCCGATGACCTGCAGACATCCTCCACTGAAGAGGAGGTTCCGTGCTGCGGTGGGTACCAGGCATGCAGAGGAGGATAATTCAGACCCTGTTGATGAGTCCTGGAGCCAAACCAGGAGACCTTCCAGGCCTCATCCACCTCACTCCCAAGGCAGAGGACAGAATCATCCTACTGAATGGCTAACCCCCACTCCATCAATAATTCACACACTTCCATCACTGCTCCATGAAGCCCCGACTCCAAACAGAAGGAAAAGCCATCTGAGTCCCTTATTTCTATACTCCCTGTGACCTTAGCTCCAATCACTGCCCATGTCTGGGCCTCAGTTTCCTCCACCATGACAAGAGGACAGTATCTTACTTCCTGGTATATAATATGCCAGGTATGTAAGTTACAGGCGAGTCTTTGAAAGATATTTCTTGGATAAAAATATTTAAGTACTTTTCATCATAAATGCATTCAAAGTGAATTAAAAGTGGTTTGGAAGGAAAAACATATTGTTTACCTAAATGCATTGTTCCATGTACTGGAATCCAATAGAAAATCGTATATTCTAGATATGCGGTAATAGTTTACTAACCTCAAAAAATACTATAGAAGTACGTGGCTATAAAGAAACATTTCGTAAGTGAATCAGGACACATTATGGTAAAAAAATAAATTAAAACCTAAAATGTTGAGAGGGAATTTTAAACTCGGCAGTCATCGGTCTGTACCTCATGGGTTTGGTAATCTTTTATCTTGGCCAGATGTTTCTGTTCCCACGTGCTGCCACCAGGTGTCAGCATCACCCATTATTTTGTCTTAACAGTTCTGATATTTTAGGAGGAAAGGCAAGAGGAAGAGTTGTGTCTTTTATTCATTCTATATGGTGGCTCCCTTTTCATCAAGCTTAGTATGGGTCTAAAGGCTGTGTAGGGATGTACAAATATGATTATCAGTCCCCATTTCAGACAGGAAACTGAAACCAGAGAGAGAAGAGGATGCCTGAGATCACAGACCAGGAGTGAGCTGATTTAGGATTCAGAAGGCCTTTTTTTCAGCTAGAGCACAAGGTTGTCCAGGCACCCTGTCCCCGGGGTGCAGACCCATGCACCTAGACTTGCATCCCCTAGGGCTTACTGGGAGGTCACAACTCTGGTCTCCCCCTCCCAGGTTATCTGAATGTGCTGGTGAACCACAGCTGGAAGGAACGCTGGTGCCGCCTAAAGTGCAACACCCTGTATTTCCATAAGGACCGCACAGACCTGCGGACCCACGTGAACGCCATTGCCCTCCGTGGCTGTGAGGTGGCCCCAGGCTTTGGGCCCAGACACCCATTTGCCTTCAGGATCCTGCGCAACCGGCAGGAGGTTGCCATCTTGGAGGTGAGAGGAGAAAATCCTTGTTGTTCCTAGCTGAGAGGAGCTCTGGCCTGGGCATTGGCTTTTGTCCTGGGGACCTTGCTACTGACATTACAGGGACTAAACTACCAAAAATAAATGTGACTTACAGAGTCATTATTTCCTTAAATTTAAGAACTGAGAGTGGCAGTAGGTACTGGGCAAAGAAAATAAGACCAAGAGGTTGGGTCTTAGTTCAGGAAAAGACCAAGAGCCCATTGATCCTCTGTGGAGCTTTGAACAAAGCATGTGGCTGCTCTGCCCTCAGTTTCCTTATCTGGAATGTGAGGGGATAGTTATTTAAGTTTTAATAAAAAGTAAATATTTTTTTAAAATTCAGAGAATACCCAAATATTGTTTTCATATACAAATGGTCAGGAAGACTCTGAGGATAGTGACACTATGTGTCTTAGAGAGATGGTCAGGGAGGGCTTCCCTGAGGAGGTGGCGTTAAGAGCAGAGATCTGAACAGAAGGAAGGTGGGAGCCACTTAGGTTTCTGGATGCATGTTCCAGTATTGCTCCTCTTGGATCCCTAAGTATTGGGTACATAACTGATACTATATGAATATGGGTTTGGTTGAAGTGAGCGGGTAGCCAGAGTCCCTGATGGTGCCAGCATGAACTCGGCTTGTGCCTCCTCTCCCCCAGGCTAGCTGTTCAGAGGACATGGGCCGCTGGCTGGGGCTGCTGCTGGTGGAGATGGGTTCCAAAGTCACTCCCGAAGCTCTGCACTATGACTACGTGGATGTGGAGACCTTAACCAGCATCGTCAGTGCGGGGCGCAACTCCTTCCTGTAAGGACTGCACCCCACGGTCCACAGCCGCCCACAACCTTTCCTGTCTCGGTTCCCTCTCAGAGGCAGAGTCCAGCCTTTGGACTCGGAGAGGAGGGAGGAAGGGCTGAGGCAGGCTGCTTCCTCCAGAAGTCAGAGTGGGTGCCTTCCTCTCCCAGCAGGCAGGAGTGAGCTGGCTAAAGAGGTAGCCCAGGGTTGGGGGATGCTATGGATGGAATGAGCCAGAAAGGACAAGCCCTTTTGCACAGTGACCTGGGCTCTTAGGTTCCCATACCCTTGAGCCTGTGGCCAGGCTGGTATGCGGGGTCTGCTATTAGAAGTGCCAGATTCGAATCACAGCTCTATCACAACCAACAGCTTGCGCTTTTGTTTGCCAGTGTGAGTCCTGTTTTCATATTTACAGAATGGAGGCAATGACTAACCTGCTTCCCGGGTTGTTGTAAGAATCCTGTGGGTCCCTGCCTATGAAGCCCTTAACACAGCAATGGCCCAGTGCTGCCTGGCATGGTTGCTATCACTAACCTTCTGATCTCCATTATAAGCTGCTGCCAGAATCAAATGAGAGAGTGGAGAGGAAAGCACTGCAAGCTGCAAAGTGTCATTGTCACCATCATCATCATCCCTTGTATTTTCTAGATATGCAAGATCCTGCCAGGATCAGTGGCCTGAGCCCCGAGTCTATGATGATGTTCCTTATGAGAAGATGCAGGTATGGTCCCTTGGGACTTCGGGAATGTAGCAAAGGTCACTTGTTAGTTCTCCCTCTCCCTCACTTCTTTTTTCCTTTGCCTCAGAGATCATTTTTCATTTAACCAGCAGCTAGAAGGTGGGGGAGAAGGGGCCTCCTTGCCATAGACTGTGGCTCAGGAGGAGGAATCCCCGGTATGAGAGGCTGGGCAGTGCAGTGGAAAGATCCCCTGACCAGGAAGAAGGGCTCTGCATGCTGTAAAGGGGAGGGCTGCCACCTTTTTGCCACTCTGTGAACCAACACTGCTGAATCAGTGCTGTCTCAGCGGAATGATAACTGGGTGGCTGCCCCCTCAGGCCTTTACCTGGTGGCATCCACACTCTGGGCTTCAGCAACCAGGACAGTCTCCCTGTCTTGCTCACTAAACCAAGGAGATACAGTGAGGCTTCTGTAGCCGTCACACATCCCGTACAGGCAGCATGCCCTGTGTCTTCTCCTCCCACAGGAGAGCTAGAAGACCACATTCTTATCAGACGATGGAGGGTGGGTCAGGCCTCACAGGTTGAGCAGAGAGAGAAGGGGAATCAAGCTGCCAAGGAAATCAGACATGTCTGTGGGCCAGGACCTCTGCCTCAGATAGTGCTGGATGACTCTCTGAGCTCTCACCTCTCACCTCCAGGACTCCCTGTGCTAGAAGCTTCTTCAGCCATCCTTTTGTTTACATGGTCCTTCTTCAGACTCAGACAAACCAGCGGATGCAGCATGAGATTTTTCTCAGCTGCAGAGTTTAGTAGCGAGAAAGCTTAGTGCTTAAGGACATGAACTTTGTACTCAGGGCTGAGTCCAAGTTACCTTGGGGTTCACTTCTCTGGTCCTCACTTCCTGGTTCCACGTGGATATGATAAAACCTATTTGACAGGATGATTGCAAGAACCAAGTGAAATACTTTATGGAAAGAACTAAGCACAGTACCTAGACATTGGAAGGTCTTATACAGAGGAGTAAACGGTGCTGCTGTTATCAATATCATTATGTTACATTATTATCATATTCCACTCATGGCTTCCTGAGTTTGACAAGATTTCGAGTGTTCTCAGTACTCTACATGCACAAAAACAGAGCCAGTTTATTAAGTTATGTCACTTCTACCATTGGCTGATCTCATCCATGACTTTTTTTTTAACTAAAGACTCTATACATTAGCAATTCAGAAAATCTGAAGGCTATGTCCAAATGATGTGAGGACAAAAATATCTATGATAAATCAAATACGGTCACCCACAGTCTCTTGAAACCTCCTAATCTTCCTCTCAGCAGAAATTCCAGTTTAGGGATGCCTTCTGCTGCCCCCCTCAGGAAGGTATGAGTTTCAAATGATACACTACTAATGCATGTGGTTTATACACTGCTGAGGGTGCTCATCTCAAAATGTAAGGCCAAGATCTCAGAGGCTGCACAGCACTCAGCCACCAAGTGTGCACCAGAAGGCACCTGAACTGACCCTGAGCCTGCCTGCACTTCAGCTTCTCCCCTCATCTCCCGCCCAGGACGAGGAGACTGAGCATCCCTCTGGAGCCCAGGTCAAGCGCCACGCCTCATCCTGCAGTGAGAAGTCCCATCGGGTGGACCCGCAGGTCAAAGTCAAGCGCCACGCCTCCAGTGAGTTCTCTGTGAAGGGAGGAAGGGAGGGAAACACTTCAAGGTGGCCGGGGAGGGTAGGGGGCTGTCTCAAAATCAGATCCCTCCAGGGCTCACGCATGTAAATAAAAGAGTGAAGAGAGGTGTCAGAAAATACTCTACCATAAAAAATAATAACAACACAAGCAGAATGATAAGGGGCAGCTGGCAGGCGGCCTCAGAGGGGAAAGACCGGAAATGGGTTGGGGGACGCTGCAGGAAAGTGGAGTGCTCAGACCCCAGCTCTACGACAGCCACTACTCGGCTCCACTACTCGGCTCCAGCTGAGGCCCCTATGCAGCGGAGCCAGCCCAGATTTGCCAATTATTCAAAATGGACCGGAAAGCTAGACTTTTATGTGAAATCTACTTGTTTTTTAATATCAGCAACTATTTTTTATAAATTTAACAATACATAAAGCCATATATATATATACATGCATAGCTCTCCTGTGTCCCAGCCCAAGCTCTGCCTAGCACCCCACAGCTTACTGAATTGCCTGTTTGCCACACTGCTCAGTCATGACTAAGTATGCCAGACAACACTACAGTAAATTCTCTTTGATTCCCAACAATAACCTCTACTCCTGTGTGATTTATCTTTATGATCAAGCCAGCTTCCTGTAGGACAGCATGCTCCAAGAGTCTTTTATTTGTTGCCTTAACTTTCTTCCCCCACACCTGAACAAAGTTCTAGTCTTTGCTTTTTGAAGATTTATTTTTTAAAATACTTTTCTTTATAATATCCCCATTTCATTAGAATAGATAATCTCTTCTGGGATTCCTCACTTGGTCACTAAATTGCTATGTAACTTTGGAAAAGTCCCCTCCCCTCTCTGGCTCTGAATTTCCCCTCTGAACAATTAGAGGGTTGTTGTGTAACATTCCTTCCTCTCTGTGCTCATGGACACTGGAAATACAGGGCCTTATGGAAAGCGCCTTTTCAAAAGTGGAAACTAAACTGAAATAAGCATGTAAAATTAAAGAAATTACAAAATATTAAAAAGAAAAAAAAAAACTAACGACAAAGATAACAAAAACAGACTCTTCAACTCAAATCTTACACCAAAGCCCAGTTTATAAGAGAGAGAAAAGTGGAGCTGCTTTGGCTGCAGTCAGGAGGCCCACTTGGCCTAACTTTGGCCCCACACAGTTGTAGCCTGTGACCCACCACTATGGAATCATTGGCTCCTTACAGACAGGTGGATCTAGTCCAACGTTTTTCAGATGAAGAAACTGAAGAACATAACAGAAGAGTCTTACCAGAGATCATGTATTAATTACCTACTGCTACATAACATATTATCCAAAGTTTAATAGCTCAAATAGTAAGTTTGTGTTCTGTCACAGTCTCCGTGGGTCAGGAATCCTGGAGCAGCTTAGTTAGGCAGTTCTGGCTTACGGTCTCTCGTGAGGTCTCAGTCAAGATGTCAGCTGGTCATGTGAAGTCATCTGAAGGCTGAACATATTGGAGGATCTGCTCCCAAGATGGCTCACTTGCACGCCTGGTAAGTTTGTGCTGCCTTTTGGAAAGAGGCCTCAGTTCCTTGTCATGGGGACTTCACCACTGGGCTGCCTGTCCTCATGACAAGACAGCTGGCTTCCCCCAGAGCAAGTGACCCAGAAAGGTGGCACAGGGCAGAAGCTGCAATGTTTTCGTGAACTAGCTTTTGTGATCATCTCTGCCATAACCTAATGGTTATACAGGTCAGCCCTGTCGAGTGTGGGAGGGGACTGCAAGAAGACATGAATACAAGAAAACAGAAATCATGGGAACCAAGGGGATTACTGAGAAAAGCGGTTACATGATAAGCTCCATCGACACATTTCCCAGAAAAACAACCATAATTGGTGAAAGTTACTAAATGAAACAGTCATTTAAAATCTCTAGAAACTGTCCTAAAGGCATATAGCAAATGAAGATGTATTCCAGAAAATTTACTATATCTCAGTAAAAAAAAAAAAACAAAAAACAGTGAGAGTTTGTAGTGTTGGAGCCACAACCCACTCCTTTACCCTTTTCCCAGCTCAGTGTGACAGACTCTTTACTCTAGGCAGGTGTGGACAGGAAAATGGGGTTCTCTCTTCCTAGTTCCCAGTCAAGATCTGCAGCATCTCCCCAATAAGAGCTGTCACCAGCATTTCTCATCATCCCCAACTATGTGTTGCAGATGCTAAATTCCAGGTGAGTGCAGCCCAGAAGTAGGAAGCTCCCTTCACTACCCAGACCCCACTCATAGGGCAGAGGCTTGACCCCAGGTAGGGAAGGCCAAGGATATGGGAGCTCACTTATAAGGCAGGGGTTCTTCTTAGAGGCAAGCTAAGAAGATGAGAGGTTACCGTCCCCACCCAGCATCCTGCTCATAAAACAGAGGTGTCACTCCAAGAGAAGCAGGCCATTGTTCCTATCCCTAGATTCAGAACAGTGACTCAGAGATTTTGCCTAGGGTGAAAGGCAGGTCATAAAAACAAAGTATTCCAAAGCTCTCCTTCAAAAGAATTGACTTTAGTTGGAACAGAATGTAGAGCAAATGATAATCCAGGGCATTGTCAAAAACAATAGAGCAATCAGCTGACAATTAGCGGAGCCTAACAGCTCGGTGTGATTAAGTTGCCAGTAAAGTCAGGCAACTTAACAGAAAGATCAGAAAGAGAACCAGAGAGAGCCCTGCTAAGACCACTGTTCTACCAGGGTGACTGTGCACATGCCCAAGGCTCTACCCGCTGACGCTCAACATCAAAGGATTCAGCTGCAGCGAGAAATGTACTTCACTAAAAGAGCCAGCTAAGCCACTAAACAAGTAAATAACCTGCTGGGGGTCAGCGATCAGTATACCCAGAGATGCTACAGTATATTATCTAAAATGTCCAATTTTCAACAAAAAGAATTATGAAACATGCAAAGAAGCAGGAAAGTGTTACCCATGCAGAGGGAAAAAAGCAGGCAACAGAAACTGCCTGTGAGAGGGCCCACATGTAGAATTTAACAAAGACTTCAAAGCATCCTTTGTAAATATGTTCAAAGAACTAAGGTAAACCATGCTTAAAGAAGTAAAGGAAGAAACTGAAAGTGAAGAAGTAAAACTGTCACTGTCTGGAGAAAACATGATACTAGACATATAATTCTAAAGACACCAAAAAACTACTAGAGCTCATCAATGAATTTGGTAAATTTGCAGGATACAAAACAATATAGAGAAATCTGTTACGTTTCTATACACCAACAATGAACTATCAGAAACAGAAATTAAGAAAACAATCCCATTTAGAATCACATTTAAAAAGAATAAAACACCTAGGAATAAACCTAACTAAGAGGTAAAAGGTCTGTATGCTGAAAACTGTAAGATGCTGATAAAGGAAATTGAAGATGGCACAAACAGAAAGATACACCATGTTCTTGGACTCTAAGAATCAATATTGTTAAAATGACCATACTGCCCAAGGCAATCTACAGATTCAATGCTATCCTTATCAAAACACCAGTGACATTCTTCACAGAACTAGAACAAATAATTCTAAAATTTGTACAGAAATACAAAAGACACCAAAGAGCCAAAACAATCTTGAGAAAGAACAGAGCTGGAGGAATCACACTCTCTGACTTCAAAGCTAGTCATCAAAACAGTATGGTACTGGCATAAAAACAGACACATAGATCAATGGAATGTGTAGAAGCCCAGAAATAAACCCATGCACTTACAGTCAATTAACTTATAACAAAGGAGGCAAGAATATACAATGGAGAAAAGACAGTCTCTTCAGCAAGTGATGTTGGGAAAACTGGACAGCTTTCAGGTAAAAGAATGAAATTAGAACATTCTCTGACACCATATACAAAAATGAGCTCAAAATGGATTAAAGACCTAAATGTAAGACTGGATATCCTAAAATTCCTAGAGGAAAATATAGGCAGAACACTCTTTGACATAAATTGAACCAATATTTTTTTGGATCCCCCTCCTAAAGTAAAGGAAATAAAAGCAAAAATAAACAAATAGGACCTAATTAAACTTAAAAGCTTTCGCATAGCAAAGGAAACCATCAACATAACAAAAAGACAACCTACTTGCAAATGGGTGAAAATATTTGCAAATGATATGACTGATAAGGATTAATATCCAACATACACAAATAGCTCATACAACTCAACATCAAAAATACAAACAACTCGACTGAAAAATGAGCAGAAGAACTAAAGAGATATCTTTCCAAACAGGAAGTGCAGATGGCCAACAGGCATATGAAAAGACGCTCAACATCGCTAATCATCAGGGAAATGTAAACCAAAATCCCAATGAGATACCTCATACCTGTGAGAATGGCTATCATCAAAGTCTACAAATAACAAATGCTGGCAAGGATGTGAACAAAAAGGAACCCTCGTGCACTGGTGGGAATGTAAATTGGTGCAGCCACTGTAGACAATAGTATGGAAGTTTCTCAAAAAAATTAAAAATAGAACTACCATATGACCCAGCAATTCCACTCCTGCATATGTATCTGAAAAAAACAAAAACACTGATCTGAAAAGATACATGCACCCTAGTGTTCACAGAAGCATTATTTATAATTGCCAAGAGATGGAAACAACCTAAGTTAACAGATGAATGGATAAAGATGTAAATATATATAATGGAATACTATTCAGCCATTAAAAAGGAACAAAATCTTGCCATTAGCAGCAAAATGGTGTGCATTATGCTAAGTGAAATAAGTCAGGTAGAAAAAGATAAATACTGTATGCTATCACTTATATGTATAATCTAAAAAATATAATAAACTAGTGAATATAACATAAAAGAAGCAGACTTACAGATATAAAGAACAAACTAGTGGTTACCAGTGGAGGGGAGGAGAAATATAGAGATGGGGAATGGCACCTGCACAAACTATTGGGTGTAAGACAGGCTCAAGAGTGTACTGTACAATGCAGGGGACATAGGCAATATTTTGTAGTAACTATAAATGGAAAGTAACCTTTAAAAATTGTATAAAAATTTAAAAATCTTTAAATAAAAAATAAAGAAGTTAAAATTTTTTAAATTTTAAAAACATAAAAAGAATAAGATACCTAGGAATAAATCTAAGGAGGTAAAAACTCAGAAGACTGTAAGATACTGATGAAAGAAATTGAAGATGACACAAACAGATGAAAAGATATACCGTGTTCTTGGATTGGAAGAATTAATAGTGAATAAAATGACCATACTACCCAAGACAATCTACAGATTCAGTGCAATCCTATTAAAATACCAATGGCATTTTTTATAGAACTAGAAAAAATAACTCTAAAATGTGTACCGAAACACAATTTAAAAATAGGCATAGGACCATAGACATTTTTCCAAAGAAGACTTACAGATGGCCAATAGGCACATGATAAGATGCTCAACTTCACTAATCATCACAGAAGTGCAAATCAAAACCACAATGAGGTATCACCTTACTTCTGTCAGAATGGCTATTATCAAAAAGACAACAATTAACAAGTAGTGGTGACCACGTGGAAAAAAGGGAACGCTTATGCAGTTTTGGTGGGAGTGTAAATTAGAGGTTCCACAAAAACAGAACTACCATAACATTCAGCAACTCTACTTCTGGGTATGTACCCAAAGAAAATGAAAACACTGATATATGCTCTATGTTCATTGCTGCATTATTTACAATAACTAAATATGGAAGCAACCTAAATGCCCATCAATAGATGAGTGGATAAAGAATATAACATATACACACATCACATATACACATAATGGAATATTACTCAGCCATTAAAAAGAATGAAATCTTGCCATTTGTGACAACATGGATAGATTTAGAGGGTATTATGCTAAGTGAAATAAGTCAGAGAAAGACAAATACATATGATTTCACTTATATGTGGAATCTAAAAAACAAAACAAATACAACAAAACAGAAACAGAGTCAAAAACACAGAGAATAGGTGGTTGCCAGAGGGGAGGGAGTCAGGGGGAGGAGAGAGGTGAGGGAGATTAAGAGGTACAAACTTCCAGTTATAAAATGATTCATGGGAATTAAATGTGTAGTACAAGGAATATAGTTAATAATTATATAATATCTTTGTATGGTGACAGATGGTAACATGGTAACTACATGGTGATCATTTTGAAATATATAGAAACATCAAATCACTATGTTGTATACCAGGAACTAACACAGTATTGTAGGTCAAATTTAGTTCAAAAACAAATTCATAGAAAAAGAGATCAGATTTGTGGTTACCAGAGGTAGGGGTGAGAGGAAGGGGATTGGATGAAAGTAGTCAAAAGGTACAAACTTATAGTTATAAGAGAAATAAGTACTAGGGATGTAATGTACAACATGATAAATATAATTAACACTGCTGTATGAGAGTTGTTAAGAGAGTACATCCTGAGAGTTCTCATCACAGGGAAAAAAATTTTTTTTCTATTTCTTTAATTTTGTACCTAGACAAGATAATGGATGTTCCCTAAACTTACTGTGATAATCATTTCATGATGTATGTAGGTCAAATCATCATGCAATGTACCTTAAACTCATACATGGTTATATGTCAATTATTATCTCAGTTAAACTGGGAGGAAAAAAAAGTCTGAGAAATGTCACAGCCAAGAAGAGCCTAAGGAGACATGATGACTAAATGTAATGTGGTAGCCTAAGTGGGATTCTGCAACAGAAAAAGGACAATAGGTAAAATCTAAATAAATCTAATAAAGTATGAACTTTAGTTAATAAAAAAAAAGTAAAGAAAGGCAAGATGACGATGTCCTATCAGATGGCTTAACAGTACTTTTGAAGTGGCAAAAGAATCAGTAAAGATAGATCAGTAGAGGTTATACATTCCGAAGAACAGAGAGAAAAAAAGAATGAAGAAAAATGAACAGAACCTCAGAGAAATATGAGATACCATTAAGTGCACTAACATGCATAAAGGGAGTATTAGGAGAGAAGAAAGAGAAAAGAGCATAAAAAATTTTAAAAGAAGTAATGGCTGAAAAGTTGCCAAATTTACTGAAATCATTAATTTCACAGCAATTTCAATCAAGTTCCAGGAGGATAAAGGCAAAGAGATCCACAAAAGACACATCATGCTCAAAGTGCTAAAGCCAAAGACAAGGAGAAAATCTTAAAACCAGAAGAGAAAATGAATTCATCACTTACAAAGGATCCCCAATAACATTAACAGCTGACTTCTCAGCAGACACAATGGAGGGCTCCCCCTAAAATCACCTAGAATATTATTCAGCAATAAAAAGGAAAGAAGTACTGATACATAACTACATTTGTGCATTAGCTACCTTACTAACTTGGACATTAAATATTCCTTTTTTTTCCTTACTATGGAGGCCCAGATTTTTCTGGAAGGTACTTGGGCAGTTCTGAAACAAACATTTTATCCCTAATACTATGAGGCCCACAGAACTTACCGATTAGAAAAAACATAGTTTGCTTCTTTACCACCATTTGAGTGACTCAAGCATTAACGGGTCGGGTGTGAGATAAGCTGCTCTCCGTGGTGCTGATACATCAACGAGGCTCAGGGCGGTGGCTCACAAAGGTGAGTTTACTTGCTGTTTCGGTCCCAGAGGCAATTTTCACTCATCTGCAATAAATGAGAAAAATAAGAACAGTGCATGAAGTTTTTCATAAAGTTAATTCTATTCAATATAAATGACATTCATTCTGTTTGTGTTCAAGCCAGGATGTTAAAATATTATTTTTTATAAATACTGGGAATAATAGATGGTAGTTGGTAGTTTTAAGGTCCTAATCTGATACAGTATAATAATGCTGACAATCCTTTGTTGGTCTCTCTACTTTTTATTTTACCAGTCTACAAAATCCAAAAGTCTGGGTGCCAGCTCCCTTGGGATACCATTGTGTATCTGGGAAGTAGAGGGAGCCATGGGTCCCATTCTCTGCCCTCCATGTTTTATTTACAATGAGGCTTGAACTGCAGGGTAGTTGTGGCAGGAACTGACTTTCTGCATAGGTAATAGATGACCATTGCAATCCCCACAGAGCTGGAGAGACAAGACACCCAATTATCAGCAAACCGTGGGAATTGCTCCACACCCCACTTACAGAGGACTACATGTAGCTGTCTGTAGCATAAAATAATAATAATAATAATAAAACTTTCACTGAGAGGTTGTACTCTGGCCTTGCCCAAGCAAGAGCAGTATTGCACAGCATGGACCCTGGAGCTCAAACATGGGCTCTGCCATCATTAGCAGTGAGACCTAACCTCTCTGTGTCAGTTTCTTCAAGATAAAGTAGAGATATTAATAGTAAGTTTTTGTGAGGATTAAATAGAAATGCATATAAATGGCCTAGCATATAGTAAATGGCTGATACATTTTTGCCATAACCATGTGCTGTCACTGTCCACTATAGAATAGAGCCTACAGTAAACTTCTAGGTTCCTCACTTTCCACTAATCTCTCAGTAATAAAATGGGCAATGCCTAACTTTTGCCCCAAGTCTGAGTTATATGTAGCTGTCTCTTTGTCTTATATATAATAGAGTTAACTATAAAAATGCCCTTTTAAAACTAAAGTGTGTGTGCATCAAAAATTTTGTTTTACATTGTATCTAGTATCTATCAAGTACTGACTATTTGCCAAGTACCATACTAGGTAATTTTCATGTCTGTCTCAGTCCTTTTCACAATGCCAAGAGGTAAATTTGACCAATACCCATACTTACAAGCAAGGAAACTAAAGTGTAGGCGAAGGCACAAAAACACCACATCTGCTTTGCCTGATGTTGAACAACCAGCAAAGGGCAAAAGAAAACAGACTGTCTGGTTGTAAAGCCCTTGCTCCTCATCCCCATGCTCTGCTGCCTCCCTTTGGCTCCCTGTCTCCTTTCCTTCACACTAAATGTATCTAGGGGTATAGATCTAAATATTGCTGTTTTATAGATGGAGAGATTGAGAGAGAAGCTACCACCACCCAATACCTTCACAGGGGTCGGAACTGAGGGCCTTTTCTTGCCTCATCTCTGCAGGTGCCCATCAGTATAAGTACGGTAAGAACCGAGCTGAGGAGGATGCCAGGAGGTACCTGATAGAAAAAGAGAAGCTGGAGAAAGAGAAAGAGACAATCCGGACAGAGCTGATGGCACTGCGACAGGAAAAAAGGGAACTAAAGGAGGCCATTCGGAACAGCCCAGGTAATTATGTGGGTGTGGTCCTGAGCACATGGGGGGGCGGCCCTCAGCCTTGACACTGCCCTTGCACCAGCCACCTGGTTTCTTACTGGGTACAGGTAGGCTTCTCCCCGCCTTTTCTTCCCCCCACCTCCTCTCTCCCCCTCCTCTCCCTCCTCCTCTGCCTCATCTCTCCTGACTAATGGAAGTACCACCAATTTAATAAATGCTTTTAGAGTGAGGGGATGGAAAAGCAACACAAATGTGTACACTTAATGTGGTAAAATAATATCTGATCATAGAAATGCTAAAATGTGAAAAACAAAGTGTACCTTACAATTAAGGAAATAAGACATATCATTTTGAACTCCACATTAACTCATTCATTCACAAATACATGCTGAGCATCCAAGTGTGTGAGACATTAGGCTAGGTACTGGGAGTGATGGACAGTGACACTTTGCCAGGATCCTCTTCTGAAACCCAAGGCCATGACCTCTGCAGGCCCTGCCTGCCCTGGGCTCCTCTGCACCCCACTTTCCTGCCAGGTTTCTGTTGAATTTTCTCTATAGCTGCAGTTCAGCACCCCTTCAGACTGAGGTTTCTGAACATCTGGAGGGAACAGAGGTCTTCTCCTTACATAGAATATGTCCAGGGTCATACAGCCTCATGAGAATCAGATGGAACCTATGGAGGGTTTCCTAAGGGAAAAAATCCCCACAGTTCACAATGTTGCAAACAATTTTAGGAGCTCATGTGCTCCTGGAGCCATAGAGTGCCCAGGAATACATGAGCCTCAGACTGAGAACTTCTGGCTTAAAGATTTGTTATGTGTGGCTAGGAACCAGAATCAATGGGAAGAAGGCACAAAAATGCGGTTTGGTTTCAATATGAAGAACTATGAGTTAGAATCAGGATTTGGACCAGAATGACTTGACTGTCCAACTTGTCCTGCTCAATTTTTTTCTACTGCATATCACTTTTTAACATCTTATTTATTTACCACATTGTTCTCCGTCTGTCTCATGCACAGGCACGTGCGCGCAAACACACACACACACACACACAAATTATAAGCTCCAAAAGGGCAAAGATCTTTGCCTATTTTGTTCACTGATATATCCCAAGGGCACAGAACAGTGCCTGGTACATAGTAAGCACTCAATAAATATTTACTGAATGAATGAATGAACAAACAAGTGAATGAACAAATGAATTTTTAAAACCCACCATTGCTAGAAAACCCTCCAGTGCAGCTTCCTCAGGGCAAACAATGGAACTGATTTTTAAACCTGGTAAGATCCAACACAGCTCTTGGCACAAAGGTCCTAAACTAACATAGTTTTGTTGGCTTAAACTGAATAAGCAGCTAAATCCTAGTAGGAGTCTATGATCAATGTAAAGCCCTGTGTCATGATTCTTTGTTACAAGAGAAACCGAACTCAAATAGGCTTAGAAATGAAAAGAAAAATGTAATGGGAAACTTGAGTGATCAGTGACAGCAAGGCCTTTTCTAGTTCTTGCTTCTGCCTTCCCCTACACTGGTTTCATTCTATGCCCCTCGTGGTGGTATAAAGGCTACACAACTCTAGCCCTCAACCAATCCATGCAGCCACCCCAGCAGAGGCTTCCCAGAGGCCCCCCAAAACACTTCAAGATTCACTCTGATTAGACCAGCTTTGATCCCTAAACCAATCACTGTGACCAGAAAAGGAGATATAATTATGAGCCAGGGTCTAAGTTATGTGCCAACCCTTTAACTAGGAGTGAGGTCAGCCCCATTCAAACTGTAAGGAATGAGAACGGAATGGGGAAATGGATACTGGGCAGGTAAAAACCACACAATATAGCATGGAGCTAGAACTCCAGGCCCAAAATCCATCCCTTCACCAAGACTGAGGCCTGGAAAGGCCCTTGGGGAGGGCAGACTAGGGCCTGAGGTCCTGCCAAACTCCCTGATGCTTCAGGCCAGGCTCAGCTATTTCTCATCAATGTCTTTGGACACAGGGACAAAGTTAAAGGGTCTGGAGGAGGCCCTGGCCACCCTGGAAGCTCAGTGTCGGGCGAAGGAGGAGCGCCGGATTGACCTAGAGCTGCGGCTGGTGGCTGTGAAGGAGCGTTTGCAGCAGTCCCTGGCAGGGGGGCCAGCCCTGGGGCTCTCTGTGAACAGCAAGAACAAGAGTGGGGTGAGTCTACTCCCTCTGCACCAGGCGCAGCTGCTCCTTAACTCCCTCATACGCTACAGATCTTCATGATCACTGTTTGGGGTAGGAGTTATGCTATATACAGATGAGAAAGCTGAGGCCCACAAGGAGAGCGGACATGCCACAGGTGGCATAGCTATGAAGGGGACTCTTCAAGCAAGTTCTCTGGCCTGTGTTCTCTCCACTGAAACACCAGCATTTGACTTTTTATCCTGAATATGATCTTAGAAGTGCCCTTGGAGCTATTGACAATAATAACAAACTTGTGTTGATCAATTACCTTAGGCCAGTACAGCATCTTAACCTGTATTATCTCACACAATCTTCACAGGTCTGTGAGATGGTATTATGTGTGCTCACCCCATTTGAGACTTTAAGGAAACTAAGGTTCAGATGTTGGTCTTGCTCAAGGTCACTCAGCTAAGTGGGAGACAAGATCCAAACCCAGGAAGTCTGACTCCAGAGCCCTGCTTTAGCCACCAAGCACATGCCCTCTCCTGGGATCTCCAGTGTACCAGGCCATCCTCAAGGCTTTGCTTCCATTACTTCTAATTTTCCCAGCAACTCTTCTTGAATAGGATGTCCTCAGGGAGAACTTCACTGACCTGTCTTTATCAATATTTCAACCTCAGCATTACTGACACTTGAAACCAGTAATTCTTTTTTATAGGGACTATTATGTGCATTGCAGGATGTTTAGTGGCATTCCTAGCACCCATTTGATGCCAGATACGCTGATGCTTCAGGCCAGGCCCAGTTATGACAACCAAAAATGTCTCCAGAATTGCCAGATGTCTCCTGGAGGACAAAATCGCCCCCATCTGGGAACCAGTGGTCTAAATTACTGACAGTCCCATCTGTTATTCTGCCTCATAACATTAAGCACAATTTGTGTGTGAATATATGTATCTGTATACATGCATATAAAATATATTCATGTCCTTACTTACCTGCCTCCCCCACTAGATTGTATTTTTACTAAGAACTGGACTGTGTCTGTTTTGTTTATCATTATACACCTGGTCCTTCAGTCTGAAATAGAGTAGGAGTGCAATAAATGCCTGTCAAATGAATACATGTTATACCTGCTTTCAGACAAGGAAATTGAGACGCAGATGAAATGACTAGTCCAATAAGTGTCAGTTGTCACTGGGAACAGTATTCCTATTGTTGTCTGAGGTCACACCACACCTCATGACTCTGAAGTCAGAGAATTTTCTTCCACACCTACACTTCCTCTCTGTGGAGCATTTCCAATCTCAATTAGAGATGAAGAGTTCAAGGGCCAGGGAAAAAACAACTTCCCAAAGTCACAGAGGGCTGGTGGGAGTTAGAAGTGGTTTGCTCATCCAAGCTGCTCTCTCCCACCAGTATGCCCCGATATTCGCATTCCAGGCTTTTCCCTCCACTTTTGATCCTTATGATGGCTTTTGGAGACAGTCTTCTCTAAATTCTCTGCAGGCTTAACTCGAAGTATGTCACACTAAAGGAATTACATCCAGTAAGGTACTAAGCAAACACTGGGAAAATACAGGGGGTAAAGGCAGTGTAGAAAATGCAAAGGAATATAGGAGAGAAGTTAAGAGACAGGACTGTGGGTTTTGAATCCCAGCTTTCCCACTCACCAACTGTATGGCCTTGAGCAGTGACTTGATCTCATTTTCCTTATCTGTAAAATAGGATGACTAACAATAGCACCTGCTTTATAGGCTTCAAAAGGCTAAATTAGCTAATCTATGCAGTGCTTGGTGTATAATGAGTGTTCGATAACTTTAATTTTAGTAATTTTTGTCATTATCTTTATTCCAAGGCCCTCAGGTATCTTCCACCCGTCTGATGCCAGAATGTTTGCATAGTACCTTCTACTTACATTCTTTTGCGGGCAGGCTGAGTGTAAGTAGCCACCTAGACCTCACCTATGTAACTATTCTTGTCATCAACAGGAAACTGCAAATAAACCCCAGAACAACGCCCCAGAGCAACCTCTCCCTGTCAATTGTGTTTCTGAGCTGCGGAAGAGAAGCCCATCCATTGTAACCTCCAACCAAGGAAGGGTGCTACAAAAAGCCAAGGTACCCCGAAAGCTAAGCTTATCGAAATTCAGAGATCTGGCAGCCTGCCTTCTATAGAACCTCACCAAGAACCAAAAAATCAGCTAGTGAGAAAGGCAGAGAAATGCCAATATATCCAAATAGTAAAACTCACAAACTTTGCTCAGAGACGATTTGCTCAAATCTCATTCAGAACCTGTTTACTTTTTCTTAACACATAGTTCTAACAAGTTCTGGTTTCTGAGCCTGCAGAAACTTGGGGCCAGCAGTGTTTCACAGCTTCTCGAATTTCAGAGAGACAATATGGTGCATATGCTATATATGATGAAAAACCCCAAGTTCTCAGGAGGCACCCTGTAAGTGAACACGTTAGTAATTCTACAACAAGACGTGAATATTCACACCATATGGAAGAAATAGATTACAAACAGCCTCCTATCAGTTCAGGTCAGGTTCTGTCACCAAATGAGTATGTGCCAAAACACTTGAGAAAAATTTTGGTTTCAGAGCTCTTTGCATTTCAGAATTGCAGATAAGAAAGTGTGGACCTAAAAAAACAAATACCTGAGCATTAGGACATGAGACTAGAGAAGTAACTGGCCCAAGACCAGATCATCTAGATCAGATCAGACACTGGCAAACTTTTTCTGAAAAGAGTCAGATAGTAACTATTTGAGGCGTTGTGGAACACACGGTCTCTTTCACAGTGACTCAGCCTGGCCATCAGCAGGAAAGTAGCCATAGGCAATATGTAAATGAATGATGAACATGGCTGTATCCCAATAAAACTTTGTTTATGGACAGTGAGACTTAAATTTCATATAAATTTCAGGTGTTGTGAAAAATTATTTTTTTTCCAAATATTTAAAAATCTAAAAACCGTTCTTAGCTGACTGGTCACACAAAAACATGTAGTGGGCCAGATATGGCCCATGAACCGTAGTTTGCTTCTCCTTGAACCTTGTAGGCCATTGGAAGACCTTTGGATTTTGTTCTAACATAATGGAAGGTCAATGGCAAGTTTTGACCAAGGAATTTTTGCCATGAGTTATATTTTTAAAGGACCATTCTGGCAATGCTGAGAATGATAAGGGAATACAAGAGAACAGTAAGAAGCAGTAATCTTGGTAAGAGATTAGAAAGGTTTAGTAGAAGTGATAGGAAACAGCTGGCTTTGGAGGTAGAGCTGAAGGATTTGCTGATGAGGATGTGGAGGATGAGGAAAGGAAAGGATGACTTAGGTCACTTCCCTGAGCAACTGCAGTCTAGATGGTGAAGACTCAAGAGGCACAGGTTGGGACTGGAGAATTCTCCCACCAAGAATTTTCTAAACATCACCTTCTAACCCGGTTCATACTATCCCCTCTGGGGCTGGCTGGAAACCCCATGGATTGTGTATGAGTAAAAAGCCATTCACTGTTGGCCATGACTTCAGTGTTCATCTCAGGTGAATTCCTAGATGACCCCAGAAGGAACAGAGCCCTGTGAGCAGCCTGTCCTCACCCTTATTGTTAAACTGCCTTGCCTTCTCTCCTATCAGCCTCCTACACCAGTCACAGTGCTGGGGAATAGCACTGATGCGGTCTCCACTCCCCAGCTCCTTCTGGACCTCAGTTTCCTTGTTTGAAAAAGACAAACTGTGGTGTTTGAGTCCCCTTAGAGGTGAGACCCAGTGTGGAGGTATGGCTTACCTGAGGCCAAAGAATGAGAGTAGGATTAGGACTTATGACTCTCTAATCTGGCCATGGAGATCTTTAAATAATTAGGTGCAGTGGAATGGTTTTATCCTACAAGTCACACTAGAATATTCAACAGACTGATTTTTTTCTTTCTTTCTCTACTTCAGGAATGGGAAATGAAGAAGACCTAGAAAGAAGATGAGGATTTCATCCAAAGGAAATACCACCTTGTCCATTCAAGACAGAAATGCTTTTTTCACAAGGAGACATCGGAAGACTGGAAATAGCCCACACCCTCTGGGGCACCCAAAAGACCAGCCTTTATCGTCTGCATGATTATAGGGGACATGGGGAGGGAAGAAGTAGAAGAGAAGAGGGAAATGGAGTGCAGCCTAACTTTATGGAAGGTGGAAAAGGGGGTGGAAGGAGACAGAAATCTGCACACTTGTAAAGGTTTTGTTAAATGTCTTTGCCTTCCTTTCTGAAGAAGAAATGAAAGCACATGTGAATAAGCCATTCCATCCCATTCTCAGCATCCCATTCCCAGTCCTTAGGGCAAAGGAGGGCAGAGCTGAGGCATCGGTGGTGCAGTGTAAAGAGACAAGACTTGATTATCCAGCCACGCTTGTGCCAAATGGATTCATGTTGGGCATTACTGATAACCTCTGGGCAAGATAAATAAGATAAAAAAATCAATAGAATTATCTCGACCTGCATAAAAATGAACAAAAACTACAGAGATTATGTATATCCTACAATCATTCTTCATGATTACAGAATCCTCATGATACAGAATCCAGAATCCCAGATTTGGATGTTTTCAAGTCAGAGATCTGGCAAAAAGAGGTTAATTAGGCAGAGAGGTTCAGTAGCTGACATATTTTAAGCTCACAGTGGCACTAAGTGACAGGAGTATGGATTTCTAATGTCCACAGGATGCTACAGGCATTGTAGGGTAGGGTCATTTGCTGTCAATCAGGTCCCTTACTTAATTTATATGGCACTCAGGCTCAAGAAGCTATGGTTAGAAACCCAGGTGACATCCTTTATTTAGGTCTTAAACCTTATCTTACACTTGAAGGCCCACCAGTCTGCCTTTCCATACCTGCTATCAAGAAAAACTATGACAGAGGATGGTGACTCATTTCTGCCACAAGGGTGCTAAGCCTTTTACAAACACTTGGTATTTTTACAGGGGAACAAGGACCTCAAGTCCCAGGTAGTCTATTACTCACTGCTTTCTCAACACTGTAGGCACTTTATAGGTCTTTATCACCTTTCCCCCCAATAAAGATAAAACCACTTAACTGAGTTCAGAGGTTAGCTCAGGAAGAGAGAATGGAAATCCCAGTATAACCTCTGGACACTCTGCTAGAGGCGTCACATATTTTATTTGCCTATGGCTTTACATACTTGAGCCTCACTCAAACTTTATCACCCTCTGAGGTAGCTGGAGATCAGAGCAAGTAGCATAACCTGACCAAAAGCACCCAGCTGTCAGTGGCAGAGCATAAGGTTTAGGGCTGATAAGCCCGGATCCACGCCGGGCTGTTTGAGCCCTGCCTCTTCTACTTAACCAGCTGTGACTTTGGGAAAGTCATTTGACTTCTCTGATTGTTTTCCTTACTTGTGAAAACTAGGTTAACAACTGTACTTTTCTCCCAAGACTACTGGGGGAATTCAATGAGACAATACATAGGAAGCATCTTGCACAATGTCTGAGAAATAGGAAATGTTCAGCCAATAGTTTATTCTTATTAGCTAGATAAGAAATGACTGACTCAAAATTCTGCCCCTTGCACTGAAGAAATGACTTTTACATAGTTATTACAACCACCAAAAGCTAAAAGGCAACCAATCCATAACTGACAGCTTTCATCCAGATTCCACCTGAGTGTTTTCAGTGACAAGGGAGCTTACATAATCTGGATTGTCAGTGTTTTCTTAAAATGTGGATCCTGTAATGGTAACCAGCAATCTGATTGCGTCCTCAGTGTGTGTCACATTCTTTCTCATGCAACTATTTTGAGGTTAAATGTCCTTTCCCATCAATAGATTTTGGACTCTTTGAGAGCTGGGACTCTTGGAAATTGAAAATTACCATTTATTGAGCACTCAACACGCATCAGGCACTGTGTTAGCCAGGGTCGGCTTCACAGGCATAACCACGTGTGCAGTCACGCAGGGTTCCGCACTTAGCAGGGCCCTATGCTTAGTTTAATGCTCTGCTGTTACCCTCAAGTAATCTTGAACAAGGGGCTCCACATTTTCCTTTTGCCCTCTAAATTATATAGGTGATCCAGGGGCTAACTCACCACTTTTGCAGGTATTATCCCTTTAGTCTTCCCAAAACCCTGTGAGTTAGGTTCTCTTACCCCAGTTTTCACAGTTCAGGAAATGGAATCCCAAAGAGGCTAAGTAGCTTGCCAAAGCTCACAGTTAGGAAATGGTGGAGCTGGCACTTGAACACATGAAATCTGACCCTATAGCCCCCCACCTTAGTTCCAAGGTTCTATTTTATTCATGTCTCCCCTCTCCCCTTGCTCTGCAGCATTCAGAAGCACACATGCACTTAATAGATGAATGAATGGATGCATATATGCAGCACATCTGCTGTTAAGTTAGCTAAGAGAAGTGTAAGCAAAATGGCAAAAGCGTGGATGCCAGTTCTGGTTTGATTGTTTTTTCAAAGTTTGCAGGCTCATGGGTCTCAGCTGGGCTTGAAGCTCCATCCTCCCCAGCACTGCCAAGTGTTCAGACTATCAGATTTCTAGTATCATCAGTGGGGATCCTTGAGCAGGTTCACCAACCTCTCTGAGCCTTAGTTTTCTCATATTTAAAAGAGAATCGTAATCCCTCCTTAAACCATGTTGCTCTTCTCCTAAAGCCAAAAAGAAACATAAGGTGTTGGTTACAACACATGTGAGCTGGGCCTTGGACAGAATATAAAGATGGAAAAGCCTCCAGCTCTGTCCTCATGGAACTCACAGACAAGCAGAGAGAACATCTGACCCAAATAGATATAGTACAAGTAAGCCACGTTATGGTGAAGATTCAGAATGATGAAAGCACACCTCCCATCCCTCAAAAATTTTTTTTTGATATTAGGGACTATTTAGTAAGTACTCTGGCAACTCCATGTGCCCTCAACCCCAGTTACCAGTCCATCCTCACATCCTGTCTACTTTCCCTACTACGCCTCTCTAAAATCCAGCCACTTTTTCCTATCTCCACTGACACCATCCAACTTCATTAATTCACTCCACAAACATTTTAGCACCTACTATGTACACCTTTTGTTCGAGATGTCAGAAATCATAGCTGTGAACAAGACACCCTAACCAAGTTCATACACTAGTTGGGAGAACAAACAAAAAGGAAGCAAAAAATAAAATACTAAGAGGGAAAGGAAAATGTGCTGAACAAACGTAAAATAGTATATCCTTTAAAAAGAGTGGTTACAAAGGTTTCTCTGTTGAGGTGACCCCAGGACAGAATACAGCCCTTCCTTGCATGGACTAGTCCAATAGCTTGTCTCCCTGCCCCTTTTCTTCGACCCAACAATCTCCTCCATACAGCAAAGTAATTCCTTAAACATGTAAAGGTTTTGTAACACGTTTCCATTGCAATCACAATACGACTCAAGTTCATTTAACAAAAAAAAATTTAGCAACCACATTAGGGCACTGTTCATTTAGTGCGAAGAGATCAAAAAAAAAAATCCCTGCCCTAATGGAGTTTACATGTGAGGGAAAATAAGAAAATACACAGCATTTTAAAACATAATCAGAAAAGAAAGAGTGAATTGGAGGGGAAAAGCCAGGAAGAGTGATGGGAGAGAAGAGGGTTGGGCTTCGATGTTTTTAACTCCTCACGTGACCTGGCCCTGCCTAACCACCTTCTAGTGTTGCCTCTCCCCTTCCTCCAGTATTTCAGCTCCTTAACCGCAATACTTTCCCTCCCGACTTTGCAAATACTGTTTCCCTCTACCTGAACCACTTGCGTCCTCTTTACACCTACTTTACTCAGCTTTCAGTTCAAATATTATTTCCTTTGGGAAAACTACCCACACTCGGCCGTACCGTATTCTAGGCTTCCGCAGTACTATGCCCCTCACCTTTAAACACCGGTCATATTTTGACTTTATACCGCGTTTGCATTTGTTTGTTGTGCATAACTTCACGTAAGCTCCATGAGGGCACAGCTGCTATCCGTTTTGCCGCGGATTCCGCGTCTAGCACGGAGCCCATGTCCCTACAACAGGAACCCACCTTACGCGCCAAACACGCAGAGGACCGGAAGAGCTGAGTTACATCGGGAAGACAGGATGGGGAACCCCGCAGAGCGCAAGGGCAACCGGAAGTGTGGTATTCCCTTCCGGGGCGGTGAGAGAGAAACACCCGCGAAGGCTACCGGGAAACGTGGTTTTTGAAGGGCGCGTAGCTCGTCACTTGAAGCGAGTGCGCGTGCGCTGTCTCCGTGGGCCGAGGTGGGGAACATGGCCGCGCGGCTCCTGTGGGCGGTCCGGCGGCGGATGCAACCCCTCCTGGCCTCGAGTGCTGCATCTGACGGCAGGTAAGCAAGGCCATGGGGTTGGGGACGTGAGGACGATACGGGACCAGCGAGCCAGAGGGGCGATTGTAGACTGGAGGGCGAGAGGACCCACCAAGCCTCTTAGCCACTACAACTGGGCGCTCACGGCCCCATCTTACGGAGCGGGAAACTGAGGTCCACAGCCGCGCCTCCTTGCCAGGCCGAGGAAGGTGGGAAGATCCGAGGTCACGCCCTCGGAGGTGGGATCTCTTCTTCAGCCCGAGCGTCCATTGAGTTGGGAGTGTACCTTTCCCGACCCCTTCTCTCCAGCTTTGGTGCCTGGTGAATTGGGATTTTTTTTCCCCAATACCCTGCATGATCTTTGGCCCGTCCTTTCCCCACTATCCGGGCTTGATTTTACCTATCGGTTAAAAGAGGGCATTGGACTTGGTCTCTCTCCAAACGGCCCTTCCACCTGCCTTTGGGAGTCTGTGAAGTTCCGGTTGCTGCTTTTATTCGATTGCGGCAGCTTTTATTGATCACTTATCATGCTGATTGTAGACTATGGGTAGTTCCTTTTATTTCCGTTTAATTGAGGCAACTGAGGTTTACAAAAGTTGAGTAACTTCTCCAAACTTAAATACTTGGGAAGTGGCGGAACCCAGACTGGAAACCAGTCAGGGTTCTAGAATTGGCCCTTTTAATTAGTGACCAATATTAATTATTCTCAGGGACGATTCCCCGTTGACAGTTTCTTTATCTGAAAGAATAAAAATTGCTGAATGGGGGATGGGTAAGGTTGGATTTATGAAAAGTAAATTAAACTGTGGTGAAATCCGGGCACTTTGCGTAACTATTTGTCACCTTTGTATCTTAACACACCTAACTCAGTTCCCCACCCCCATCATCAGGTTGAGAGGGTGAAGTCAGGATTTCAAGCTTTTTTTCTTTTTCTTTTTTTTCCTTAAGGTCTTTTTGGCAGTTTGTGGTGTAGGGAAGAGATAAAAGAAAAATGTTTCCTTCTAACAAAATTTCCCCTCCCTCCAATTCTGAAGCACTAGGAGTTGAGAGGATCTGCCACAACTCCCTTCTTTTTCACGACTTTGGCTGTGGCCATTTTCCCTTTCAGCTGAGGCTGAGGATATTTTGACCTACTTTCAGTTGGATAAATGTAATTTGTTAAGGAATTTAGGAGGAAGGATCTATTTCACCCTGTGTGATGTGCCTCAGATCTATGGTGACCATATTTTCTGAACTAAAAATTTGTAATCATATGTAATCTGACACCAGATCATAATAGCTGAATTCAAGATTGGCCTAGAAGATAAAAGTCCTCTTCCCCACACACTTATAGTGACTGTTCCTCTTCATTTTCTTGAAATAAACTCCTTTATCCACTTTAAGCCTATGCTTAGATTTCACCTCAGTGACCACTCTTCAGTATATGCCAGTTTACGTAAACAAACTATTTGTTTTAAAGACCTTTTGCGTTCACAGATTTTCTTGATGGTTTTACTTCAAAAATAAGGATCATGGGGATGTAACAGAAACTTCCTTAACTGACTGCTACAATCCAAGATCTACAGCTAGCCCCTACTCTAAATTTTTTATGTAAACTGAACTGTGTGTCAAACATTTTAGCTGTACAAAACTCTAGAATACAAACATAATTGAATGCAAAGATCTATTTTATTCACCTGTTTATAGTTCACAGTCCACAACATACAGTGTTTTATAAGTATTTAACTGACTTGATTTTACATATAGGTGAGTTCCCAACTCATTTTCTCTTAGCACAGATTCTTTTCCATAAAAGCCTTACTTTTACTTAGAATTTGTGGGTCAAAAAGGCTTTAGAATTCTAGGCCTAACTTCAGTTTGATATGATAAGGTACGTTTACTGGAATTAATTTCCTTATCTATAAAATGAAGGAGTGAACCTGAACTGTTTGGCTTTGTGTTTGATTTCCTGCTTCTGATGTTGCCCTGCTGGTTCTAAGTATTAGAATTTGATTTTCTCTTGTTGACTTTTGTGTCCCCACTTCTGGCTATTTCTACTGCCTAATTTTCAGTATCCTGGTTCAACAGAATACTAGCTCTGTGATCTTAGGCAAATCAGAAGCCTCTCTGAGCTTCAGTTTTCTCATCTATAATATAGGGATGATAATAGTATTTACCTCACACTTCATGAGATGAAAAGATGATTTAAGTAAAACCCTGACAACTATGTTTTGCATCCAGCAAGCACATTATAAGTGTTTGTATTGTTTCTGTGACTGAAAGCACTTTGACTAGAGAGAGTCAATCTGGGAAAAACTGCAGACTCTGAACTTTGTTGTAACTTTAGCTGTCTGTGATGGCATTTCTTCATAATGTACCACCTCTCTCCCACTTTAGGGGATGGCTGCATCCTTTCAGCACTGCTACCCAGAGAACTGCTGGTGAGGACTGCAATTCTGAGGACCCTCCTGATGAACTTGGGCCCTCTCTTGCAGAACGAGCCTTAAAGCTAAAAGCTGTTAAACTGGAGAAGGAAGTCCAAGATTTAACAGTGAGTGAATTTTACATTATCTGTTCATATATTCTATAATATATAGTATGTTTTCTGTTATCTGCTTAGATTATCTATATTATCTTCACATCTTCCCTCCAGTTTAAATATCTACATAAAGTTTTTTATGTCGGATTTTATGTCCTCTAATTGGCTCTTTACTTACCCCCCACCCCACTTCCACTCTTGCTAGGTATACTAGGCATTATAATCTGTAGTAGTTCAAAAACATCACTGACTACAGATGATCATTTTTCTGCAGTTCCCTCCCATGTCCCAGTCTTAGATATCTGATGTTTTGGTAGCTTCAAAGAAAGTACATGTAGTAGACATGTACTAGACACTCAATAAATATTTGCTGAATGAGTTATCTCACTTATCATTGCATTCTGCCAATCAGGCTACAGCTAGGATACTATGCCGTACTGGGCTGACAGATAAACTTTGAGGAAGATAAATAATTAGAGTAATTCCAAAGCAAGACCACCCAAAAAGAGAAAGGAGGTTGGAAAGCATGTCTTATGAGAGTAATTAAAGGAACCAGAGATTATAAGAATGAAAGAGAAAAAGAGTAAAGAGGCTAAGATAACTGCCTTCAAATAGACGGCATATTTTTAAAACTTACTCTTGGTTGTCCTAGAGTTCAGTTCAACTAAAGAAAGTTGGCGGATGGAAGTATTGGCTGACGGTGAAAAAGAAAGCTTTTTCTCAGGATAATGAGCTTGAAAACAGTTGTTTAGTGTTCAAACTAGCAGGCTAAATGACAGCCTATGAAGGCTATCATAAAAAGAGTTTTACTCTGACTAAAAATTTAGAGTAGCTGATCTAAGATTCCTATACCTCCTAATTTTTTTTTTAATGAAAACCTATCACAAGGCTAAAATGTGTAAAGTAAGCAAAAAGTTCCTTTCCACCAATAAGCATTTTTATTCTTATCACTTTGACTTTGCTTTTGATACTCAGGTGAGATACCAGAGAGCTGTAGCTGATGGTGAAAATATAAGAAGGCGAACCCAGAGATGTGTAGAAGATGCCAAGATATTTGGTGAGAGATTTATTAATAATAAAAACACCTTTTAGTTTAAGGGCACTTTGCTAGCAGTTCTGCACACTGAACTTAGCCAAAAACACATCTGGGTCCTTAACTAATCCGTACCCTACCCTTCCTCTATCCCCAGAGGCTTTCTGTGCTGCTTATTGAGAATGTTGTCAAGTGAACCATTTGCTAAAATAATGCTTGCCTTTATTTTCAAGCCTGTACAGTTAATATTCTAGTGCTTATACAAGCAATTCTGTTTAACTCATTAATGAACAAGTAAATCATTGAGATGTTCACAGGAGATTTCAAAGAGCAGACACATAGGCAGCCAGAAATGCTGAAATTTTGCTTCAGGCAAAATTGGTCTGTATCCATAGTGCAGTAATCACCTGTATCTCCACCAGACAATTTTCACAACTATGGACGAGAATACTCTCAGTGTTCTACAACTTGCTAAGTTACAACTCAGAGGCTCACGCCACACGGAATCAGATAACCCTGAAGGCTGTGCTAGATCAAATCTGTTTTTTCACTGATGATACTGAGTAATCTTTTTAGTCCATTTCAGAGTCTTTCAGAAACTTTTTCCTAAGTGCACCACATCTCTTTCCAAATTTGCTCATGAAAATCTTAGTTAAGTAACAGGGATTCAAGGGTAAAGGGCAAATCTGTGATTACTTGCTGTACTCATAATTTAACATGGAGCAGTATACTTTTACTACACATAAGATGGAGTGCTTGAGGGGCCTCTGGATTTTATCTAGTCCAATTTCCTCTTATAGGTGAGCTAGAAAAAGTTATTTGGTGACAGGTGTGTAGACATGAGTCCATTGACCCCTAATCTGTTATTCTTTTCCTTTTATCACACTACTCCCTCTTTATGTTTTATCCGGTATTTGTACACAGGATTCCCTTCGTTCCTGCCCTGTCCAACTCCAGTGCTTTGGCATAGCCTTCTGCTTTTCATTCAGTGCTATAGACTCATCTTTCAAGACTTTGAGTAAATACTAACCACCAAGTTGAATTCCTAAATAGCTAAATACTGGCCCCCAAATGGTGTTCTTGTTATTTCATCCATGTTTTAGTCTCCTATTTCCAACTATCAGGGCTCAGCAAACTATAGCCTGCAGGCCAATCCTGCCAGCTGTTAAATACAGTAAATACAGTCCTGAATTTCATCATTAAAAATTTGTGGAAATTGATTTTCTCTTTTGCTAAATAATCACCTACGTAAGATGCTTAATTCTGCCTCTTATCCCACAAAACCTAAAATATTTACTATATGGCCTTTTACAGAGAAAGTTTGGTGACCTCTAAGCTACAGGGAATTTTTGTAGCAAATAGACCAATTGTGATAATGGGAAGACTTCCTGCCTGCTTGAGGGGAGCAGAGTGAACTGACTTACCAGAAGTCAAGTTTTGATGCGTTAGAAACTGGGTTATGTCAGTTTCCTCAAGAATTAATAAGGTGCTTAGAAACAAGCACATATTAACTAAATTCAAAAGAATTTGGTAATCTAATTCATTAATTTAGAGAGAAAAATGTCTAGCAAAACATGCCACATAAGTCATTTGCTTGGGTCATTTCCTCCTAGTGGCCAGGAATACTTAGAAACTTAAAGATTGTTCTGTGAGCATGGAATTAGAAAAAAAGTAGAAAGCTTTTATTTTTATTTAATTAATGCATAGTATAGCATGATGACTATCTTCCTTCTGGGGATAGTCTTGTCTCAGTTACCCACCTTCTCTTAAACAGGTCACAGAGACCTTTATCCCCTCTAAGGAATGGTGTGAACACCAACCATCTATTAAAGTAACACAATAATACAAACAGAATCAGGGACGGAACCCCCTCACTCTGTAGGCAAGAGAATCCAGGCTTCTGTTTATCCAGATTATTACAAGTTTACTGACTAAAAGCCAGGACTCTGTACCATGGCAGTGTAGAAATCAACCCAGCAGTTTACAGCTTTCAAAATTCTATTAGAGTATTTGTCTTCCTCTGAATAGCCAGGGAAAGCCCTTGATGTCCCTGATTGATCTTTATCAGACATTCTTTTCTCTAAATTTTGTCAGTGTACTTTTCAAGCCTTTAGCTAATCTCTTCCACTTTTTCTGCTGATGTTACTAACAGCGATTAATATATACAGCTGCCATCCCTAATGGTGATGGGGGAGGTGTTTTGTGGAATTCTGAATACACCAAGTCTGGTTCCCAGGAAATGCCTTCTGCTTTCATTCTTTCCTCTCCATTGCCTCCTCTCTAGCTTCCAATCATATCATACCAAGATTACTTCAGTTGGCTCTGCTCTATTTCTTCTGATATCTTTTCACTCCACCCATCTGTCCTGCCCCAAGCACCCAGAGTCATTATGTGTTATTGTTAGATAATTTAAATTCTGTTCCACCTGTTTTGCTCAAGAAACTGGAGTGGATTTCTGTTACCCAGAAGTTAAAGGTAGAATCTTTACCTCTGTGTCAGTCATTACTTCCCATCCAGGCAGTATGTACCTAGAAAATGTCTCCTCTGTCATCATCTCTTTTAAGCTACCTGTTTTGGCACAGGACCTTGAACCTGTCCTTGGATTAAAGCTAAATCAGCAAAGTCCTTTACCCCCCACCAGCTCTACCCAGGGCTTTTGTATTACCATGGATATCTGTAATGATGATATTCCTTCTCATATCTGAGAAAAATCAAGAATGCAGCATTGGGAGTAGTAAGATTTTTCCACAGCTGAGTTTACTTTTATAAAGTTTATGTGATTCTAAAAAGATTAGACAAGTCGGGTGGCCTGTCTCCATCAGGTATAGAAAACTTCATAGCAGGCATTTAGAGACTTACCTCGTCTATGGAGTGTCTTACTTTCCTGTTCCTATTTAGCTAATCTTCAAGAATAAACCACTCTTTGACTCCTCTTAGTCTTGTCAACTATTCTTTTATTATTCCCCCATCAATGAAATACTAATATCTTGTTTCTATTGAAAATGCATGCCTTAGCACAACTGAGATAGGAATTTTCAAAATGTGTGTAACATAGTACTAAAGGTGAATAATAACAAAAGTACAAGAAGCATATAACAGTAGTCAAGTTTTAAAGAACAGTTTTCTGAACCTTTGTATATAGTCTTACCTGGCCCCTGGGTTCTAACCATCTTCCCCATTTCCTGGTAGGCTTCCTAGTCACATTCCTTCCAAGAGAAATGCTGGCTTGTCAGTGGGTTGCAGTAATAATTATTGATGATGATCCCAGAATCCTGTGTGGCAATCTTCCCATTTCCTGGGGTACCCAATATACCAGCCACCTCTCTGGGCCTTCCCCAAACTCTACTGTCAAGAGCGGAGTGATGTCCTCACAAACATTAAGAGTGTCTGGTCTCTCTATAGGCATTCAGAGCTTCTGTAAGGACTTGGTAGAGGTGGCAGACATTTTGGAGAAGACTACAGAGTGCATTTCTGAAGAAACAGAGCCTGGGGACCAGAAGCTCATTCTGGAGAAGATCTTCCGAGGGTTGTCACTTTTAGAAGCAAAGCTGAAAAGTGTGTTTGCCAAACATGGCCTGGAGAAGATGACACCCATTGGTGACAAATATGACCCTCATGAGCATGAACTCATCTGTCATGTGCCAGCTGGTGTAGGGGTGCAGCCTGGCACCGTGGCATTAGTAAGGCAAGACGGCTACAAGCTTCATGGCCGCACCATTAGACTTGCCCAGGTGGAAGTGGCAGTAGAGTCTCAGAGGAGACTATGAATGGGCCATGAGGAACTGAGTGTTCTCCCAGCATGCAGTCACCTGTGATTCTTTTATTTATTAAACTAGGTTTGTATTGTACATGAGGTACTTCATGTAATCTGTTTTGGATTTAGTCATATTGGCTTTATTTCTAAGATACTCTGTTGATTTAATGTGACCTGTTTGGTCTCATCAGAAGTCTTGCCATTGGGCATTTGAACAATGTGACAAGGGTTCCTGTGGCCTTATCAAAATATGTTTAAGAAAATTATTTTTAAACTGGTACTCTGATGACTTTCAACCCAAAATCCTTTCTAAAGGTGGAAATGAGTATATGTTTGTGTATTTTCAACTTAATGTTCCCTCCTAATGGTCCCTATAAACAAATTGTATAGGATCTTGTGTTTTGTGGGAAAAGCAGATGGTAGGGATTGGTTCAACATTTGGGTACTTAGATGATAAAGCTTTATAGTTGTATGCATTTAGACCATGTGGGTTGATTTTTATGCACAGAGATTTTTCAGGACTTCACTTTTTTATTTTCCTTTTAGCCATCTTTTGTCCTTGTAGTTCTGCCAGGTAGGCTTCATATTCACACTCATTGTCCCTTTTCAAATCCCACGTACAAGGCTAAAGGCTCAGGCAAGACTTGGAAGGAGGGAGCATCAAGAAGTCGAGATACCAGGTCCCTTTCAGGCAAGTATGGCCAAGAAACCTTGTGCTTTCTTGCTAAATTATCTTCAGATTATTTTCAGCCTCCATAGGTTTATTATCATTTCAGGGAAATTGCGGCAGCAGCGATAGCTAATAACCTACATCAGTCTGTACAGGTAATTTACTCACAACTTCTCTTTCTACTAGCTCTTAAATTCTCTGCCACTTTGTCAGATTTACCTTATGACCCTTTATAAGATTATGTGGGGAGGTGTCAGGACAAAATATATTAGGTTCCCATGATTTCTTATTTCATTTAGTTTTGCTGGGTTGGGGGGTTCTTTTGTGTGTGTTTTTGGGGGGTCTTTTGGCACTCACAATTCACTACCTCTCTTACATTGATGAGTTTTATTTTCTAGTTTTTGTTGTATCTGTCTCATGTCAGATGTGTAAACATCTAGCTCCCGTTTTATGTATTGACCTCCTAGAGTTAATGAGCCTATGTCTTTATTTTTTATTTCAGTCTTGCTGATAGATGGTATTCTGTAAAAGATTTATTCAATAAATGAGTTAGTAAATGAATGATATATCAGACTTTAGAAAGGAGGTCATTATGGATATTTTAATGTTAGAAGCGGCCTTGCCCTTTCAGCTTCTTCTGAAGTGTGAAAACATAGTCTTTTTAGGACTGGACTCAAAGAAAAAAAAAACTCTAAAAATAATAAACTAAATTTCAGAGAGAACTTGAGTAAGAAACAACTAGATATCAACTTTAATCATTTAAGATTCAACAGTTCTATAATAAATATGCAAATAATTCATCCAGCAGACAATTAATGTTGTTAGGTGTCCAGATTGCCCAGGTTTAGGTACAAGTTAGTTACCCATAAAATAAATCCATCTCTGCTAGAACTCTGTGACCCCATTCCATGAGGTGGTGAAAGCTATCCTCTTAGACATCATAGATAGTTCTAGCATACCACACAGACATGTATCAACAAAGCCATCCCCAATGGGTCCTACCATTTTCACCAGATTTAGACACTTAAAAAAACAAATACATGCTTCGAAGATGCAAACAAAGACTAGTGGTGAGAGTTTAAAACCAGAGCCTCTTTTGGCATTCCACTAAGACAGACTAAATTTAATGAGCATTCAGATTTCACAGTAGGAATTTGTGCATTTTTTTGCCTTCATTCCTTTGAGATTGACACATGGTAACAAGAAAATGAGCCAATTATAACTACCCATGTGTTCTTGGATTACTAGCTATCATTACCAATAAATTAGAATAACCATAAGTTTAGGTGTGGAATGGTCTGATTACTTGAAGAGTTTTTTAATATTCCTTGCAACTTCCTGTCTTAGCAAGTATTTTGAATGAGAATAATTTTAGGTTCTTCTATTATTCAGTAGTTTTGCAGACTTGAAAGTATAAATTTAGAAGATGGAGCTATAACAGTGTGAATCTCAAAAAGTTGAAGGGCTTTCAGGAGCCAGCGCAGCATTGCCGAGACATACAGGCATCAACTTGAACATAATCCCCAGCTCAATCACTTCAATCTTCTGAGCCTACTTCCTTGTTTGTAAAATAGTTACAATTCTCAAAGTATTTCGAGGATTAAATGAAATGTGCAAATTGCCTATTACAGTAGGCCCTCATATATTTATTTTTATTGCTTTTATTATACACATTGTTTTTCCTATGTTGTTATAGTTGCCTAAAGTCTAGGGAAAGGGGAAGACTGGTTAAGTGGTGCTTGACTGTTTAAAAAAAATTTTTTATATAAGCTAATCAATCACAGTGAACTTATTTTCCTTTCAGCTTCTGTTTTTGTGTTTGTTTGTTTTAACCATAATGAAGGAAGTCTACGTTTTGTGACTGGAGGAACAAGAGAATTGTTTCAGCACTCTTAATTATATTCATATTGATGGTAAAGTGAAAAGACATTATTGGCTTGCAGATAATATGTGTAAGGAAGCTTTGGCTCATTTGAAGAGGGATCTTGGTATTTTAGTACTTGGATTATACAAATCTTTTGTGGATTTTCCTCACTGCCATAATGGAATCCTTCAGTTTGATACTGATAAAAGTTATATGGTGTTCTTTCATGGCAAAGGATTTGATGAGTAAGGTTTTAGACACTAAAGCAAAATCAAATAAGGAAATTAAGGATGAAATGTAATTTTCAGAAACAACTTTAATAAAACCTTAATTGAAATAACTGTGGTTCACGCACTTAATGTCTTTGTCTGCCAGATTCATATTGTATATTGACATGTTATGGTCACTCCATTGATTACTGGCTCACCTTGTTGATGATCAGTGGACGTACCTTGAGATCTCACAGCAGCCCAGCCCAGTGGACGCGGTGTAGGCAGTCTACACCCTGCCTCAGTGTTGAAGTCTTGTCTGTTCTTCTACCTCCTTGACTTGCTTCCATCTGACATCTGTGTATTTCTTAGATCTGAATTCTTCCTCCTTCTGCCTTCCTCTCTGGCATTGCCTTACTTTCCTGTGTTTACTTCTTGGTTCTAATTGTCTTACCTGCTTTAATCATTTCACTTGAACTGCAGGATTTCTGACCATCCTTTCAACCAGATTACTGGCATGTGGCCTTGCTCTGACCTTCCACTTCCACGTGTCCTTTCCCAACCTTTGCCTGGCCTTGTCCTTACCTCTGCTTCTCTGCCAGCTTCCACATAACCAGCCTCCTGGCTCAGTGGCCCTCTTTGGAGCTAGCCTTTCCTGTAGTTTGGCCTTGCATTTTCATCATCCGTCCAATCTTGTCTGCGTGCCCTGGCTCCATTATTTCTCATACTCTCAGTGCTAGTCGGTAAGTATATTCTTATTCCTATCCACTCAAACTTTGTCTGTGTTCTCAAGTTCAGTGGAGGTTTTAAAACATGGGGTCAAATCTCCAAATCTGGACCAATAGAATATAGTGGAAGTAACTGCCGGTTTCTGGACCCAAACCTTCCTGTCTCTGGATACTCATTCTTGGTACCCAGGCATCAAGCCAAAGAGCAAGCTCAAGCCTGTGGAGTGGAACTGAAGGTCATGGCTGAGCTTCCAGCTGATGGCCAGCACCATCCTGCCAGCCATCTCAGCCATTTTGAAAGTGACCCTCGAGCTTCCAGTGGAACAGCTCCACCTGACACCACATGGAATGGAGATGAGATGGTCTCACTGAGCCCTGCCCAGGGTGCAGATTTGTTGGCAAAATAGATGACTGTTACCTTTCATCACTAAGTTTTGGGGTGGTTTGTTACACAGCAATAAATAACTGACAGACTTAACCAAGCTCACTCCCAGTTCTGCACCTCAGCAGCCACCAGAATTATGCTTCCTTCCTTTTTCTTACAGCTCTTTTGAATTTGTCCTGTAAATTTGACACACATTGTCAATGTGCTGTATGAGTTGAAGAATTTTTTAATAGAAGAAAATGAAGCTCTAGAATCTAGTTACCAAGGATCCTAAAATTAAAAGCAAAATAGTATCACGAAGTTTCAAAGGTAACGTGATTTTACCCTATTTAAAAAAAAAACTTGCAAAAATCATGTTAGCACATAAGAGAAAGTGGAACAAAGTGATCAATGAATGCTTGTTTTAAAAATAATTTAAGGGAACCCAGTTTGGCCCTGTTAAGACTTACATGGCTGGTTGGAATCTCAGCTGTATGCCCTTTCGCTCCTCTGAGTCCCTTCATTTTCTTCTCTTAGCCATAATCTGACTGGATAAACATGAATTTTTCTTACTGTATCCCGAAACTCATCCTCAATTTTATTTTCTGCTAGAGGAAATCTGTCATTGTGTGGTAAACTAGTCATAGTGAGCGGCTCTTGTTTTTTCAGAGGGTGAAAATGGGAGCTTATCCCTTCCTTTCTACCTTTTCTCCCCTCTGAGAGAAAAGCAGATGAAACCCTTCCCTTTTGTTTTTAAGTAGAAGGTAGAGATAGAAACTGTGCGTCGAGACTGCAAATACACGAGTAACAGCAGTCTGGAAAGCATCTGGCCTTGTTTCAGCATACGCACAGGGTAGCGTCTAGCCATCCTGGCTGCACAATTGGTCAGCAATTTCCAGCACTAGCAGATCCAGCCAAGCGACTTCACATTCCTTATGTCACGTGATTACCACACCAGTTAGAAAGGTAGAACAGGGAAACTGAATGAGACACAGAGAAAGCATATTACAGACCTAGGAACTCTCAGAGGTTGGATTTGAACGGAGGTCGTCAAGGCTTCAGTTCTTTCTCTGCCATCAATATCCCGGGAGCTGGTCCCTGGTCCTGATGCTGAGCACCCAAAGCACGCACACCTGCGCTGGAGCAGAAGGAGCTATCCAATGAGGAACCCGCATCCAGGAGGCGGGACGGAGAAGCTGCCAATGACAGAGCCTGCCCCCTGAGAAATGCGGCTAATGGCCTCGTGCTGGAGAGGGACGGCTGCGCGTCCAATGAGAGGCTGTGACCAACGACGCTGGAAGGAGGAACAGCCAGTGGGGCGCTGGGGCGGGGCGGGGAGCGCAGCGCCAACCCGCGAGCGCCCGAGGCCAGGCGTGCTGCCCCGATCGCCGCCCGCCATGGCCCGCGCTGCCCGGCTCCTCGCCGCGCTGGCCGCGCTCCTCGCCGCCGCCGCTACAGGCGATGCCCGGCCCAGCAAAATCGGTGCGGGAAGGACCGGGGTGGGGTGCTGAGCTGGGGCGGGCTTCGAGGAAAAGGTGTTGTCAGTTTGGAGCAGCTGGGTGGGGGAAGGGGAAGGCAGCTGGGCGAGGGAGGGGACCTCAGGAGAGGAGTTGGGTGGATACGAGCTGAGGCTCTGCGACTGGGCGAGGAAGGGACCGCAGTAGGCAGGGTGCTGATGGGGAAGACGTCCAGGGCTACTTGTGGCGGAAAAGAGGTTTGGGGCAGGACTGGCCACTGATCTTACCAGAACGTCCAGGGACACTGAGCATCTGCCATGGTCCCGGCCCTTTGCCAGGTGCCTTCAGGACAGAGACCCTGGCCTGTCTGGATGGTGTCATTCAGGCAGGTTTATTGAAGGTTGTCTGTGTAGCAGGCACAGTGCTCCATAGTTCCTGTCTGGAGGAGGAGAGTGCACAATACGAGGAAGTTAGTGCTAAGGCTGAGAAAACACTGTTGAATACAGAGGAGAGGCTCTTCGCCCCAGTCTTTGCCGGCTCTGGGAGGGCTTCCTAGAAGTAATATCTAAGCCAAAACCTCGTGGAGGGTAGGATACAGTCCTAGGAGGGGGAAACCCATGGCAAGCCCTCTGGGGATAGATATGCTGAATGACAAAGTGGGGAATTTTTAACAGCAGTCATTTTATTTGTTTTTTATTTCAACATTTTATTTTGAAAATTTGCAAATATACAGCAAAGTTGAATTATATAGTGATCATCTTTATACTCATCACATAGATTCTGCTATTAAGAAACTGCTACTGTGTTTGTTTTATCACATACCTATCACACGTTCATTAGTCCGTCTTACATTTTAATGCATTTCAGAATAAACTGCAGACATCAGGACGTTTTGCTGAATACTTCATCGTATATATCATTAACTAGCATTCCGTATTTGCTTACAGTTTTTTCTCCTTAACATCTGTCATTTTTACTCGACGTGACTCAAAGATTTTCAAGTCCCTTGTACATAAAATTCCCATAGGTAGAGATGCTGGGTTTCTGGGTGGGGGAGTAGGAGTCCCTACTCCACTAGGCTGCCCTCTGTGCACCCCAGTTGGCAGGGAGAGATGACCCATGGGAGCACCACAGACTTAATGGGGCTAGTGCAGTGCTAAGGCTTCTTGGATTACCAAACCACAGCTCAGGTCATAAAGGGTTAAGACAGGCTGAAGCATGCCAAAAGTCAGCTTGGGACTGAACATTTAGGGTTTTCAGAGGAAAGAGAATCCAGAGAGCTAGACTGGCCGAAGAAGGCCTGTTGGAGAAGGTAGATTTGGAGCTAGGCTTTGAAGGATGGGGAAGAATTAGGCAGGCAATGTCTGGGGGTACAGGGCCTTCCCCATCTCTTGAGAAAGGGTGGGAGAGGACACTTCCCACTGATCACTGCAAAAGGGGCAGGGCCTCCTCACAGCTTTACCATTTCTGGCAGTGCAGAGCTTGCTGCCTGTCTCATTCCAGCCAGCCCTGCCCTCCTTGCCCCAAGGGTCATCAAGGCAGGATACCTGACAATGCCAAGCTGCCTTGGAGCTTTCCCGATTTTCCTCAGCCCTCTGACAAGAGCCTCTGTCTGTCCTTGGTGGTTTGGACTCCACCCACAATAGGAATGTGGAGCTTCCTGTTAAGATGGCTTAACCCTCAGACTGCTGCATAATCAAATCTGAACACCCTGGACCCTTTAAACTCCCCTGTAGTTCCAGACATACCCTGCTTGTGCTGTTCTCTCTGCAGAGAATGTGTTTCTGCTCATTGGCCAAGCCCACTGTCCTCCAGGGTCCTGATCAAAGTTGCTTCCCCTGTGAAGCCTGGGGTCCACACCCTCGGGCAGAATTCATTGCTCCCTCCCCAGGATTCCCTAGAACCCTGTTGTTGCACTTAGTCACTTATTGTCACAGCTAATGGTGCGTGAGTCTGTCCACCCATTCCTGCCTGTGCCCGGGGGGGACAGAAGCCTTCCCTGTTTGATTCATCCACATCTGGGCACATCTTACCATAGACAAGAGAGCAGGTGTCAGTTCATAGGCATTGAGGTGGTTCTCAATGAAGTGAGGTCTTCTGCTTCCCTATAGCCCTTGGGCAGCATCCAGGCCTTGTGATAGCAGTTTCTCTGGAAAAACTGGGAAATTTGAGGCTTTGTTGAAAATGGAGGAGAGGGAAGCACATTGGTTTAAAAGGTTAAAGGCACTCTTGGAAGTAGCTTTTCAGTAAACAATGAGAAGAAGGAAGTAGTTCTTTCAAGATGCAACAAATACTTAATGAGTTCTATTGCCTGCCAGGATCTGGGGACATAGTGACCTGCCTTCAATCCTTAAACAGACCGTTTGTGTATAATGTGCTGTGGACCAGGCCTGGCCAAGGAGAGTGTGCTGTGGAAATATGCAGGAGGAACATTTATCTTAGGTGGGTCAAGGCAAGCCAGCTAAAATGACCACAGAGGTCAGACAGGCAAAGGGTGACAGAGCATTCCTGACAAAGGGAGCAGCACAGGCAAAGACACAGGCCTGACACAGCAAAGTCACATGCTCCACAGCAAAAGAAATGAAGACAGGCGGGAGGTGGAGTATTGAGAGGGCGAGGCAGGGAACGGAATAAGTAAATGGAGACCAGTTAGAGGGAAGCTGTGTCTTAGATATATGATGGGCAAAAACTGGGTAGCGTGGCCGTCCAGTTCACTAGCTTCACAGCTGCTTTACTGTCCTCTCAGTGCTGTTTGATGATAAGTATCTGTCTGGACAGTAGTTCCTAGCAGCACTCCAAAGCCCTGTCCAATGAAACGCTTTTCTCAGTGACTTGGATGGTAATATTGATGGTATATGAACCAAGTCTGCAAATAACAGGCAGTCAGGAGGCATAGTAAAGACAGTGGATGATAAGACCCAAAAAGACCTCAGCAAGCTGAAACGTTGTAACGAGTCCAAATCGGAAGGGAGTGCCCTGTACGGTGATGAGCAGCCCTTCACAGGGTGCATGCCAGGCTTGGCAAACACAGATGTGGAAATGACTTAAGTGTCAGGTGGTGGGTTGGACTAGACCAAGGGTTGGCTGACTTCTTCAGGAAAGGGCCAGAGAGTAAATATTTTAGGCTGTACTTGCAGTCTCTGTTGCAACCATACTCAACTCTGCCTGGCATGAAAGCAGCCGTAAACAACAAGCTAAAGAAAGGATGTGGCTGCATTCCGATAAAACTTTGCTAGCAGAAACAGGCATCTGCCTAGATTTGGCCCTCAGGCTGTAGCTTGCCAACCCCTGGATTAAAGAGTGGATTCCAAATGCTAATCTAACCTAATGTTACCCATCAGTGACCAGGTTTTCACCAATTCATAGTGAAATAAAAATAGGGGCAATGTAATGTAATGCTATGAAACTAAATTTATTCTTTTTAAATAAGCATCCTGAATTTTGAGATTCTTTCCTGTCCCTTTGCTGCTAACATGTCTTTTTGTTTATAAAATAAGGGTTATATAGTAGGTAACTGTTTTCAGGTTGTCCTTTGCTTTTTATTCATACCTTTACTAAGAACTAGTCTGCAGATTTCCTTTTTGAGATGTTAGAAGCCTATGAAATGCGGAGGGTATAGCTCAGTGGTAGAGTGTGTGCTTAGCATGCATGAGGTCCTGGGTTCAATCCCCAGTACCTCCACTAAAAAAAGAAAAAGATTTAACACAATATTGTAAACTGACTATACTTCAATTTAAAAAAAAGAAGAAAGAAGCCTATGAAATGTAAATGCCCTGGAACTTCAGGCCCAGGAGGCTGAGAAGGTGTGACCCGTGTCTCACACCCATGCTCTGTCTCTCCCCATGCCTGCCTTCCGGGCCTGCTGGCAGCTGTGGTTGGAGCCGGAATTGGAGGTTCTGCCGTGGCCCATTTCCTCCAACAGCACTTCGGCCCCCGGGTGCAGATCGACGTGTTCGAGAAGGGGACTGTGGGCGGCCGCCTGGCGACCATCTCGGTCAACAAGCAGCACTACGAGAGTGGGGCCGCCTCCTTCCACTCCCTGAGCCTCCACATGCAGCAATTCGTCAAGCAGCTGGGTGAGTGCGCCATCCCGGGGCTCCAGCATCCAGCACCTAGGGCTGGAGGCAGCCATCGGACCCTTCCCAGATTACCCCGACAGTCAATCTCCTCATTTTACAGATGGAGCAGCTGAGAACAGAGTGGGGAAGGAACTTGCCTGAGGTTACACAGTGAGTTAGTTGCATAACTGGGATTAGAACTCAGATTTGACACCCCCCACCAGGCCAGTTTCTTTCCCTTTCAATTTGCGGCTTCTTAATAATCATAATCATAATGGCTTCCACACCCTGTGTGCTGGCCAGGTACCTGGCATCCTTCTAGGTGGTACATAGGCATTACCTCTAATCCTCCCTACCTGCCTGCACATGGTTGTTGTATCTCCTCCTGGGGAAACTATGGCTCAGGAACTGTATACGCCTCTTCTAAGGCCCTGTAGTTAATAAGTGAGAGAGCTGAGACTCAACCTGGCAGCATCTGTTAAAACCGCAAATACATATGCTATTGAATGCAGAAATTCTACTTCACAGAAGTGATCCCGCAGGTGCCCTTACAGATTTGCAGAGTGGCAGACACACAAGGTTATTCATTACAGTACTATTTGTAAAGCAAAAGGTTGAAAATATCCTCCCTGCCCACTGCAATCTGAGATTAAATAAAATATTGTTTAAGTACACAGCAGAGTGTTCAGCAGCCAGAGTGAGGAAGTCCTGTATGCCCAGGTTGAGCAAAAATCTCCAAGACACAGGTCAGTAAGGAGCAGAGCAGTGTATATAGAATGTCGGGGTGGGGGCAGGAATAACTCATAGATGTGGACACGAGGGTTTGCACAAAACATCTCTGGAAGGATGCAGAAGGAATGTACTTACTGGTTGCCTCAGGGTAGGGGGACCTTGTGCCTCAGGGCCAGGAATAGTAGGGAGAGAAATAGAAACCCATGACTTGGAGCAGGTCTTATAAACCTCGCTTTCCACATCTTTAACTGGGGGTGATAACACCTGTTCTGCTTTCCTCAGGCTGTGAGAGGATGATGAGAGACATGTAAGTCCCAGTGTTCCATAAGTCGTCGAGTGTGGATGGTTGCAAGGAGCTGTGATTCCTTCCATGTGGTCTTGGTGCCCAGGGCTCCCATCCCAGAGCAAGCCCTGTGGCTGTTAGCCCCTGGACATTCCAGGAGGACATCCAAATTTCCCTCACATGTAACCAAGTGGATCCCTGTTGAAAAAAAATGTAACATGGTACATTATTTTCAATTCTTTGTTGACTAACCAGGTCAGACATCTTCCCAGTGCATGGTTTACTGTTTTTAAATAAGCATCAGAGAGGCACAAACCATAGCGTTCATATTCCTTCTAATGGAGCCAGTCCCTGTGCATCCTTCAGGAAGTCCCCGAGTTTAAGCTTCAGGCATTGCTGGGTCCCCCAGGGGGCCCTCTGAAGGGGACCTGAGACCTCCTTATCTCCTCAGGGCTGCGGCACCGGCGCGAGGTGGGAGGCAGGAGTGCCATCTTCAACGGGGAGAATTTCGTGCTGGAGGAAACTGACTGGTACCTGCTGAACCTCTTCCGCCTCTGGTGGCACTATGGCATCAGCTTCCTGAGGCTGCAGATGTGGGTGGAGGAGGTCATGGAGAAGTTCATGAGGTAGGGCTGGGCAGAGCCGTGGGGAGGGCATTCCAGAGGAAGAGAGGAAAAGAGGTGCCAAAGGAACCAACTTGACTATACACCAGTGAAAACGAAAAGGTCCTTGCCAGGTGTGAGCACCCAGCACAGTTCAGCCCAGGTTCTGGGCATGCCCTGTGTCAAGGAGGTACTTACTTGGTGCTGCAGTGGTTGGTCTCTGGTAGTGTCACATCCTCTTTCCCTCAGCTAAACTGGTAAATAAAAGCACGGGTTACAAACTCAGTTACCTATAAAGGCCCACCTGGCTTACAAATAGGTGAAGCAGTTGGGTGGAAGGGCAGGATAGGGGTTGGGGGGCCCTGGAGAGCAAGGCCCCATGTGAAGGGGCAGCCAGCTCTCTGCTCGAGCCAATTGTGGCCACGTGGAAATGCCAGCCTCACGTGGCTAGATTTTCCAGTGTGTCAGAAGAAGGTGGAAATCCAGAGTTATCTGTGAAATCTCCCAGTTTTTCAGTGTGGGCAATCAATTCCTCTTATGAAGCAAACAGAACATATCTGTAGGCCACAAATAGCCTTTGGGCCACCATTTACAAACTCTTCTGTCCCCCAGTACCATCTAGAACAAACACCTTTATCACCTGTCTCCTCCTTGGGTCCCAGCCCCTCCCCATCACCTCCAGATAATGAGGACAAGTGGTCTGTTGTCACCCTGTCCACCTCTCACAGTCCACTCACTCGCCAGGCTGGCATCCAGCACCCCCCTCCCAGAGTCCCTCCTGAAGTTTCTCCCTGTTTCCTGGCCCTGATGCAGAGGCTTCAGCATCAGACACTCAGACACTTCCTGGTTTCTGGCACTTCTCTGCTCTATCCACTCCCCTAACTGTGCTTTTCATGGCACTTCTTCCTTATATTCTCCCAGTGTCCCCCAAAGTTATGTCTTTACCCCTCTTTCTTCTTTCTTACATATTCCTCCCTTGTCAATTTTATCCAAACCTGGAGTGTCGAGTTCTCCCTTTCGTGGGAGACAACTTCTACCTATCAGCCCCAGTTTCCCCTTAAGTTTTAAACATACTAAGCAGTTTCTAACTGATCTCATGACACCTCTATCTGGGTGTCCTGTCAATAACCTAACTCAACACATTTACAAAGCAGTTCAAACAGGAGCAACATTTCAAAGGCCAGCCGTCCGAAAGTCCGTCAGCAGATGGTTCCAGGCAATGCCAGTCCCTGAGATTGGAGGAGTTGTGGGGGAATGAGACATCAGCTCATTAGGGGGTGAGTGGGAACCCTGTCGGACTGAGCCAGGGTGGAAGACAGGCTGGGCTAGCAGAAAGGGTGACAGTTTTGGCATAAGGCAGCTGCCATCAGTACAATGTGGTCCTAGAAACCAGGGCAGAGCCGAAGCTACAGAGAGGTAATGTGTCAGTGGGGGTGCCAGGCCCACTGCTCGGCAGTTCCAGCTGAGTGAGGACTACGACCTCAGGCAGGGAGTGGCTCAGAGAGGGGACATGATTATCGTTCAGCAGAGCCACGATGTGAAGCCAGGTCTAATGGGATTCCAGAGTATTTGCCCTTCCTTCTGTGCTGTTCCTTTAGGGTGGCCAGTCCCACCACAGCCAGTGAACAGGCCAAGGGTACCATAACCAGCCTCCCCACCCCTGACATGGAGAGGAGGGGCTGGTCCCTGCTGGGCCCCAGGTACAGTGACCCAGTAGTGGGTGGTCAGCCGAAAAGGCCTTTCTGCACAAGGGCTGTGGCTCCACGTGTCTGCCAGGATCTATAAGTACCAGGCCCACGGTTATGCCTTCTCGGGTGTGGAGGAACTGCTCTACTCGCTGGGGGAGTCCGCCTTCGTCAACATGACCCAGCGCTCCGTGGCCGAGTCTCTGCTCCAGGTGGGCGTCACACAGCGCTTTATCGACGACGTCGTCTCCGCTGTCCTGCGGGCCAGCTATGGCCAGTCAGCCGCCATGCCCGCCTTTGCTGGTGAGCCTCCAGACCTCGGCCTGCCTGTCTGCCCTCTCTCAACTCTCCCCATAATGATTTCTCATTTACTCAGCTCAGTACAGTCAACTAAACAACACTGCCCCGCTGAGCTGGCAGGAGATGGTATTCACCCCATGGTGAAAGGGAGGCTCAGATCTCAGGTCCAGTGCTGTTTGGAGCAGATTCAGGAGCTGCCCCATTGAGGCCTCTGGGCCCCAGGGGATTCATCTAATAGAGGACCTCATCTTCCCAGCTCATCACTGGGGCAGATGGGCACACACATCACCCACCATCCTCCAGCACAGGGCACACATCTGCCTGAGAGAGTCATCAGGGCTTGTCTTGCCCAAAGCATGGCAACTGTTCTGGGCCTTGAAAGTTGCAGTAGGATTTTGCTGGAGTGGTGAAGGGGCAGGGAGGGGCATTCAAGGTCGAGGAACTGCACGAGCACTCCCTGGTCTGCTTGGCTGAGTCCGTCTCCTCTCCCGCCTCATAAGATGAATGGCTCAGCCTCAGTCCTTTGTCCTCTTCTCCCCTCAACTACTCACCCTCCCTGGTTGAGCTCAGCCAGTCTCAAGGCTTTAAATTCCTCCTACCTGATTCCCAAATATGACCTCCAGCCTAGACCTCCCTCCAGAACTGCAGGCTCCTGTGTCAGCTGCCACCCCTATGTCTGCACTGGAAGGGCTAATGGGCATCTCAGACTCAGCAGGTCTAAACCTAAGCATCTGATCTTTCCCCCTGAGCCTGCCCCTCCTAGCATCTCCCCAGCTTGGCTCCTTTCACTTGCTCTGGCCAAAACCTTGAATCATTTCTTTCTCTCATATCCTTTATAAGATACGTCAGGAAATCCCATCTGCTTGACTTTCCACATCTATCCAGAACCTGACTGCTTCCTACCACTGCCTCTTGTCTGGTCTCAGCCCCCAGCATCCCTCACCTGGACTACTGCAAGTTTCCTACCAGGTCCCCCACCCGACCCCCTCAGCTCTTGTCAACACATCAGCCAGATGATCCTTTTATAATGAAAGACAGATCATGTCAGGCCTGTGTGTAAAACTGTAATGGCTCCTACTTTCCTTCAAGTAAAACCTAAAGTCCTTCCAGTGGCCTGCAAGGCCCTCCATGGTCGAGGCCTCACCACTCACCTTCCTCAGCTGAGCCACTCTGGCCTCACTGCCGTGTCTCCAGCCTTGCAGGTGCACTCCCACATTGGGGCTTTTGTGGTGTCATCCCTCTGCCTGGAACATCCTTCCCTGAAACATAATCATGGTAAACTCCTGCTCTCCCCTGTCTTGATGAAGATGTTGCCTTTTCATTGAAGCTGCCCTACCCCTCCAACCCCCAGCAGGCCCAGTCACCCTGCCCTGCTGGTATCATCTTCTAGCAAACTATTTAATCGACTTATTTTATCTCCTCCCACTAGAATGCTGCCTTCCCAGAGGGAGTCTCTGTCCCCTTTGTTTACTGATGTATCCCAGACACAACAGTGCCAACCATCATAGGCACTCAGCCCGTTTTTGTTGAATGAATGAAAAAGCCTTGTAATTAACAAGCACTTCCCATGTGCCCAGGATACTATTCCTCTGGCTCTTGGCACTGCTAGCTCCTTCCCACCCTACAGGTCCTGCCTGGCATCCCCTTAGCAAGACTACCCTGCTCATTCTTCCAGTATCTTGTGTGTATCCTTCAAAATATAATTCACATACCACACAGTTCTCGCATTTAAAGTGCAGGATTCAGTGCTTTCAGTATATTCACAGAGTTGTGCTTCCATCGCCACAATCAATTTTGGAAGCTTTTCACTGCCCCCAAAAGGAATCCCATACCTATAGCCCCATCCCTTTCTCAACGTCCCCCAGCTTTCCAGCCCTAGGCCCATGAATCTACTCTGTGTTTCTGTGGATTTGCCCATTCTGGGCAGTCTGTGTAAATAAAGTCATACAATCTGTGTTCTTTTATAGTAGTAGCTCTTGCACTGAGCATAATGTTTTTACTTCATAACACTATGAATTTTGTTGTATTTATTTGTGTGTATGTTGTCTCTCCGTGCCCGGGATTGGGAGGAGGCTTGGCCTGGGAGAAAGGCCCAGGTAGGATGGTGCTGGGCTCTGCAGAACCCACTGCCCATCCTCCCCTTTTGCTCAGGAGCCATGTCGCTAGCTGGGGCCCAAGGCAGCCTGTGGTCTGTGGAGGGAGGCAACAAGCTGGTTTGTTCCGGTCTGCTGAAGGTCACCAAGGCCAACGTGATCTACGCCACGGTGACCTCTGTTTCCCTGCAGCATACAGGTGAGGAGGCAGAGCTGGGGCTGCGGCCACTCCATTCCTGGACAGTTAACACTTCCACCTCCTCTGTCCTTAAACTCTGGTCTGAGACCTGCCAGGGAGTGGTTCCAAAAAATCCAGTGGGAAGCCCAGCACTGCCGAGTGACACCAGAGGGCACTGTTGTCCTGATTCCAATGTCAGAGCCAGAAAGCTGAGACTTGGATTAATCTAGCTCCTTTCATTTGAACACCCAGGACTTCAACCCACAGCTTTGCCCAAGTTCCCCCAGCTAGTCAGCAGCAGAGCTAGAGCAAGAGCTCGGATCTCCTGACTCCAGCCCAGGGCTTGACCTGCAGCTACACCAGCATGGCAAGACTGGGACCCACTATCTGGTCAGCCCAGCTGCATGCAGTGTCTCATCCCCTCACTGCTGGGCCCCAAATGGGAGACCAGTGGGTGGAAGCCAAGAAATCAGCTGACTGTTGTGTTTTCTTCACTCTTCTTCCAGAAGGGAAACCCTTGTACCACGTAGAGTATGAGAATGAGGCGGGCACGGGCTCCGACTACTACGACATAGTGGTCATCGCCACCCCTCTGCACCTGGACAACAGCAGCACCATCACCTTCGAAGGCTTCGACCCACCCATCGATGTTGTCCAGGGCTCTTTCCAGCCCACTGTCGTCTCCTTGGTCCACGGCTACCTCAACTCTTCCTACTTTGGCTTCCCTGACCCTAAGCTTTTCCCCTTCGCCAGCATCCTTACCACAGATTTCCCCAGCTTCTTCAGTGCTCTGGACAACATCTGCCCTGTCAATGTCTCCACCAGCTTCCGCCGGAAGCAGCCTCAGGAAGCAGCCGTTTGGCGCGTCCAGTCCCCTCAGCCCCTCTTCCGGTCCCAGCTGAAGACCCTCTTCCGCTCCTATTACTCGGTGCAGACAGCCGAGTGGCAGGCCCACCCCCTCCATGGCTCCCACACCACCCTCCCACGGTTTGCACTGCACGACCAGCTCTTCCACCTCAACGCCCTGGAGTGGGCAGCCAGCTCCGTGGAGGTGACGGCTGTCGCTGCCAAGAATGTGGCCCTGCTGGCTTACAACCGCTGGTACCAGGACCTAGATAAGATTGACCAAAAGGATTTGATGCACAAGGTGAAGACTGAACTGTGAGGGCTCCGGGAAGAGCAAGAAATGTCCAGCCCCTACTGAAAAAGGGTGCCCCCAACCAATAGCGGCCGCGGTTGTACAAGCCGCACTCACCCACCGAGCCCTTCTCTGACCCCTCGTGTATGGAGCATCCTTCTGACCTCTCATGTGTGGAGCATCTTTTCCCTTCAGTGTGGATCCTGGTGACCCACTCTCTGCCTCTCCATACGGATTCTCACAGTGGTTGCTTCTTTCAAAGGGGGAGAGTGAGAGAAGGCGAGGACATTCAAGCATATTCATTTTATTTATTTTTTTTAAGAAGAAATAAAAATCCATCTTAAGCTGATTTTGACTTGGTTTTCTAGCTAGGAGATAGGGATAACTATGGGAGGGAATATAAGGCAGAGAACTCGGAATCTATTGTTTTCCCCTGCCTACTCCCAAAACGTACCTGAGACAATACCTACAGTGAAACATAACCAGATGGTTGCAAATAGAGGGAAGATCAAAAGACATAAGACAGGATAATAGCTCCTGTTTACTGTAAGCTTGTTAGATGCCAGGTACCTACTTAAGCCTCTAAACAACACTGTGGTAGGAAGTGTTGGTTCCAAGGAAGAAATGGTTACCTCAGGGGAGCTGGAAACACAGCTTCAAACTTCCTGGCAACCAGTGGGAAAAAGGGAAACATACCAGGCCATAGGAAGAGGAAAGCTTTTCCTTGGTACCTGGAAGAATTGATCATTCTGTCCATTATGCAAGAATTGAGGAATAATACAGTGGACCTGTATAACTGGATCACTGTGCTGTACACCAGAAATTAACACAACATTGTAAACTGACTATACTTCAATTAAAAAAAAGTTATGTAAAATAAAATACATATAGAATAGGGCATGTGTATGTACATTTCATTCACATATATGTATACCAAAACATACATTTAATTTAAAAGTTTTAAAATTTAAAAAATACAATGGATCTGTCTTACAAGAAGACAAGTTCCCAGCTGGTGGAAGGCAGCTGTACCTCACACCCCCAAACATTCACCCCACAAGAGGAAAGGGAGAAAAGAAGTTGGGGATGGAGTTTTTTGGAGGTTAACCTCTATGACAAGTTCCATCCAGACCTGCTAAACCTGGCTGGGGTGAGGGCCCAGATACCCAGGCAGATACAACACTGCCAAATGACATTGATATTGTGAATTCCTAACGGGAACAGCCCCAGAGATCATCCAACTGACTTCCCTCTCTTTGTAGAGATAGAGACAAAAGCCCAAAGTAAGAGAATTTGCCCAAGGTCTCCTGGCAAGTCCACAGAACACAGCTTAAATCTGGAGTTTCTCCTTAAAATCAATTGAATTCAGCATGGGCAAAATACCCTTCAAGTAGGTGGAGTCCCAAATTGTCTTTGAAGTTGTTACTATGCGTAGGTGATGGCAGTGGTAATGAAAGAGAGGCTGCCTTTAAAGTGTGAGTAGCAAGCACTTGGTCATTACAGGAAATTGTTTGCAGTAGTAGAAAATAAAACTCAAACTAGCTTAAGCAATAAAAGGGTCTTTTGGTTATCACAAAAGTCCACGCACATGGCAGGCACCGAACACTGCAATGCCAGTGTCATTACTTCTTATGATCAGAGATGGCTGGCAACAGCTCCCAGGGCCAGGGGGCCTTCTCCCACAACCCCTGAACCAAAGTCTGGGCTCGGGGCCAACTGGGCCCTTTATTTAACCAATCCCTATGACCAAGAGAATGCCACATGCTGACTTGCTTAGGACTCAGCTACCAGACCAGTAATGGATGCAGGCGCTAAGAGTAAACTGACTGTCTTAGAATAGTCAGGCCCCACCCTGGGGGCAAAAGGGGTCTCACCTAAACTACAAGATTAGAGGGGCAGAAAGGTATTAGAGACAGGCACGATGTCAACCAGACGCCAGGTGGGGCTGTGCCCTCCCTCTTCTTTCAGGTCCAGGGAAATCAATGTGTAATGGCCTCTTTTAATGGCCTGTGTTTGAAATGAAGATGCCACGGGCTGTCATGATGTAACTGATGATCACTGGTATTGGGCCAGAGGACCAAGGCCAATGCCAGAATTGTCCCTAATAACCATACCTCCCTTGCATCCCTAAGGATGGTTGCACAGAAGGAGCAAACCAGGGCAGATAAACTTGATCTTCAGCTGGGCTGCAATGGAGCTGGCTGGTCCTTCAGAAGCTTCCTTTATGCCGGTACGCAGGCCTGAACAGCTCAGGACAAAAGCAAGCCAAAATGCCCACGCTGCCTGCTTCTGCAGGCCTGAACCTGAGAGCTGGATCCTACCACTTCTCTGCCTGCAAGGGAAGGCCAGCGATTCCTGAAGGCAGCAGAAGGCAGCATGGGAACCAGCAGGCCCAAGGTCCCAACCTAGCCTTCTCATCCCAGGAAAGAAGCCCCCAAGGGCCCAGCACTCTCTGGGAGAGGAGAGAGAATCTGCAAAGACAGAGAGAGCCCTACAATCTGCCAAACAAAATGGGAGAGAGACCACACCACCTCTGCAGTCCTGGGTGCAGTGTCATAGACATTTAAAACTCCACCCCTAGACTCCCCCTCTAGAGCAGGTGACCCAAGAAAAATTTCAGCACTTTGTTGGGAGCGGGGCTGTGGAGGGTAGAGTTGGGAGTGGGTGAGGAATAGTGGGAGAGAGAGGAATGCCTTGCTCCTGACCCACTTTTGAAGGAGCAACAGGAGCTAGGGGCAGATCATGGGCTCCCCCTAGAGGCTTCTGTGTGTGCATGCCTGCATGCATTCATTCATTCACCAAGCCCTGCACACCTATTCTGCACTGGGCACTGTGCTAGGTGTCGGAGATGCAGGGCTGAAGGAGGTAGATGAGGCCTCTCTTCTCATGGAGTGGGGGTTTCTCACCAGACAGTGGAAAACATGAAACCCATTTAGACTCACCAAAGAAGGTTCCCAGGTGCGGTGCAGACCTGGCTCTCCAAAGGTCCTGAACTCCCTGGTGCCGCCTTTGAACCAGGGGACCGGGAAGGGCCAGCTGCCAGCCCAAGCTCCTGAGGCCAAGTTCCTAAGTCACAGAATGGTAAAACCTAACTCCCATCTGCTCCTTTCACAGATGAGAAAACTGAAGCCCAGAAAGAGGAACGTCCACATAAAACTAACAGGAACTTGTTGAGCATCTCTGTGTGTCTGATGCTCTGGAAGGAAGAGAACAGGTGGTCCAACCCAGATGAGGAGTTTTCCCACCCAATCTCTATGCCCCAGACACCTGGGGGGCCCTCACCCCACAAAAAAACCTTGGAGGCCATGGGTCCCTTGTGTGCAGCTGAAGTCTTACGGCCTGGAGAGCAGGGCCTCACAGAAGAGCAATCCACCCCCGCACAGGGAGGAGAAGCAGCCACTGAAGGCATCAGTATGGGCTGGCACATGAAGTCTATTTTCCATGTCTGGAACCAGGCCGGAGCTTCCTAGGGTAATTTTAACCAGTATCCACTCTAGAACAATACCAAAAAAGGTAAGTTACTTGCCAGCCCAGACAGGCACATACCTAACCCTTTCATGAATTAAACCCTGAAAACATTCAGAACTAAAGCTGCTTTAGGCACTGAAGTTACAGCAGCCAAGCAAAGTATTCCTATACTGGCTGCTGGCCCTGTTACTGAAGTTAACTCTAAAGTGCCAGCTATTCTTACCTTTAGAGAACAGCCTGAGCCCCTCAGCTGTCTTGGGGAGGGAAGGTATTTTTAGCCCCTAGAACAGCTGATTTAGGATTTGCTGCAGAGGCTAGGAGGGCAGGGGAGGATTGAATTGCAAGGGGCTAATGGGGGGGGTGTTAGCATCCAGGGGTCAGGGGCCAGCAGGAGCTTTAGGACAAGTCTGTCCACACTGCCATTTTGATCAGCAAAGGGTCTTGACATAAGCCAGCAATTCTTAAAGTGTGGTTCCCAGACCAAAGTGTCATTCCCAGATCAGCATCACCTGGGAACCACTGCATCACAAAGGTGAAGTCTTAGCCCCTATCTACTGACTCAGAACCTCTGTGTGTGGGGCTCAACGATCTGTGTTTTAACAAGCCCAGGGGATTCTGGTGCTAGTAAAGTTTGAGAACCACTGATATCAGCAAATCATCTAACCAGATCCCCTTGTGGATAAGTCTGGGTGAAAGAATGATTTGCACTGATGTTCTCAATACTTGAGAGTTCAAAGCCAGGGGTCTCCAGCCCAGAAAGATACACTCACATGAAAATTTATGTGCTCACTGGCCCAGGTTAAAAAACCCTGCTTTTTGACAACACAGAGGCGCTCCTCTGGATATAAATCTGACCTGTAGAGAATCTCAGAGTTGAAAGAGACCATGTAGATCATCTATTCCACCCAGAGGAAGAATCTGTTCAATATTCTTGAGAGGCTCATCCTTAACTGGACCCTTCCAGAGACAGGGAGCTCACCACTTCTAAAGGGCCTGTTTGCAACAGCCCTTGACTTAACTGGAGGAGAATCAGCTCTTGTTCACTCCTAGATAGGTTTATACCAACCAAGCTCCAATAACATGGCTGAAATATAGCCTTATAAACGCAAATTAAAGGAAGTCTCTGACTGTCCTAAATGATAGGAATGAATGCAGTATTTTTGTAATAACCTACTGCAGTGTTGGAAAACTCTGAGTGATGGAAAAATCCTCCTTCACACTGATCAAAATCTACCTCCCACCCATGTTTTGGCTTCAGAGCCACAAGGAGCAAACCCAAAGTCTTGCTTTACAAAAGACAGCCTTTACTTTCCATTGCCTTGCTTGGCATGGGGGTGCAGGAAGGGCTGTCTCAGAAGATGCAGGTACAGCCCACAGCGATGGTCTCCATGACAGCGCGCTGGCGGCAGGGCCCGGTGCGCGGCGGCAACGGGCAGAGGCGGCGGCGCACTGGCACCTGGCTGAACACGGGCACGCTCACCATGCTGCGGTCCTCCTGCATGGTGAAAGGGTTCACGCAGCCCAGACAGAGACACCGTGCCTCCGGCAGGTCCGCAGGGATGCGGCTGGGGTCATGGTTAATACTGCAGGAAGGCAGGAGAGAGTGCGTGGCAGAAGGTGGTGGGAAAAACAAACCAGCACCCATTCCCCATGTCCCTCCCTTTCCTAACCCAGGTTTTGATTCCACAGCAAGACTGTGCCATGCTGGAGGAACAGCAGTCATCAACTCTGTGTCGTAGGTGACGACTAAAGATCTTGGAAGGCAAGTCACCACCCCAAGGTTATCCAGATTCAAGGTCACCAGCTACCCAGTTTCTTCCTTTCATCAAGCAAGATGACCAGCCCATTACTAGATTGTACCGTGGGATCTCAAGAAGCCTAAGCCTCTGTCTTCCCCGTCCCTCTCACTTGTTTATATTTTTGGGAAACTTAATACACTGGAAATAATAAGTGAGCATATCGATGCCTAACCCCACAGGAAGAGGAGTCAGGGGATGTGGGTTTATTCTGACTTAGTTTCTCTTTATTCAGCAAGTATTTTCCACACACCACCATGTGAGTGAGTCTGTTGTCCTGGACACTAGATGGTCACTGAGGGACAACACAGATGAGTTCCCTCCCAGAGCTGAGAGTACAGAGACTCACTCTGTGACTTTTCTTTCTCTGTGCCTCAGTGTCCCCATCTGCTAAATATTGGGGGTGAACTTGACTTGTGGACCTGCAACATCAGCCTCGCCTGAGAGCTTGTTAGAAATGCAGAATCTCTCCCTGCCCTAGACCTCCTGAATCAGAACCTGCATACTTATAAGATCCTCAAGAAAGTCAAGGACATAGTAAAGTAGAAGCCCAGATTCAGAGGATCCTTATTACAAGTGCCACATTCTAGGTGTGGGAGCCACTAGCCATATGTGGCTGTTTGAGTTTAATCAAAATTGGCTCCTCAGTCACACTAGCCATATTCAGTAGCCACATGAGGCCAGCAGCTACCATACTGGACTTTTTACACGGCCACAGAAAGTTCTACTGAACATTGCTGTTCTACAGTCTCAGGACATAAGTATGTGGCTAAAAATCTTTGGCTTGGGTTCATGAGTTCAGGGTCAGTCCTCTGCATTATTTTTTCAACACATGTACACGTGGCCCCTGCTGTGTGCCAGGTGCTGTGCTGGGAAGTGGAGCTTCAGCCAAGGTAAGACACCACTCTTGTCCCCTAAGGGCAGCAGGTTTTGATTCTCAGGCCTAGCTGTGTGGAGATACATTGAAGTGCCACTTTCTGGGCCTCACCCCTGGAGATTTTGATTGAATGGGGCATGAGAATCCCTTAGATGATTCTGATGCAGGCATTGGCATGGTCCCAGTCTAGCATGGGAGACAGATGTGCACACAGCTAACTCAATACTGCCTGGAAGTGCTGTAACTAGAGGTGTGTACAAGGCACTCCAAGCTGGAGGACGTAACATTTGGGAAGGCCTTGCAGGCATTTCATCAGAGACTTGAAGAACATAATGGCAGGGCTCTGTGTGGATATCTCATTTACTGACAAGCCTATGACATAGATGCTACTGTCACCTCCACTTACAGTTGAGGAGTCTGAGGCCCAGAGAGGCTAAGCAACTTGACCAAAGTCACACATCCAGTAAGAAGCAGAGCCAGGATGCAACCCAGGGCTCTGAATCCAAGGTCTTAACTCTTATGATGACAGGGAGAGGGGGCAAGACATTCCCCCAGCCTCCAACACACAGCTTACCCACTGCTGCCCAGCGTGGCCTACCTGTAGCCCCAGGGTGACAGGCTCCTCTTGTTGGACAGCCACAGCTGCAGGTTGACTTCACACTTCTTCCTGGCCGGCTCGGAGCTGTTCCTAAGCTGAGCCACCATCTCCCCAAGGTTCCTCTCATATTCCTCCATGCGGGCATATGGCTTTGCCTGGGACACCAGGTCCAGTGGCACCTGGTGAGGCCCAGGGGCCAGGGTCCCAGGCCGCCCTGGCCCCTTCCTCTTGCCTTTGGGGTTCCTGGGCTGGCCCAGCCCCAGGAAGATAGAGATGGTGAGAAGGAACAGCTGGGGAAGAAAGCCACAGGTCAAAGTTAGGAAACCCAGGTCTCCTTCTGGGCTAAGATTCAGGGCCCAAGGAGTGGGGAGGGAAGAAGACAGGCCTCTAGGAGAGGCATGCTCACCTGCCATGCCCTGGCCTGGTCCCACCAGCCCACCTCTCATATATATTGACATGTACACACCACACTCATCGTTAACTCCTGTTGCACTCTGAAAAATCTCCCCACCCATCCACTTCTCTATCTGCACCACCAGCCTCACTTTCCTGGACAGCTTAACAGGCTCCTGCCTGGTACCCCACCTCCCCCCTGGCTCCTTCCAATCAATTCTCCACACCTTGGCCAAGGACGGCTGTTTGAAATGCAAATCTGATAGCATCACCTTCCCAGGCCTGACTTCCCTCTGCAAATCCCTCCTGGCTTCCTCCCACACCCATGTATTAGCCTGGGTCCTTCCCTAACACCCTTCTTTCCTCACACTCCTTCCTGCACAGGGACTTTGTACAGGCCGCTCTCTGCAGTGTCCTGCCTCTCACCCCTCAAGTCTTGGCTCCAGTGTGACTTCTTTAGTGATGCCTCCATGGACCTTCTTGGGCTCTCAACACCACATGCCTCTTGTATGACTGCTGTCTTAACAATTTGGACGCGTGATTCTTTTATATGTCAGTCCTGCACTAAGCACAGCCTCCATGAGGGTCAGCATGGTGTCCATTTCCACACACTGTCTTGTTCCCCTGTGTCTGCATAGAACTGAGCACATAGGTGTTCAATAACCATGTGCTGAGTGAATGAACGCCTGTCAGCATCCCTGCCTTCCTGTAACTTACAGTGTGGCAAGGAAAACAGACAGTGAACGAGAAAGCAAGCACCTAAGCCTCGCTGGCAGCAAGTGTGAGGATAGGACCGTGCAGTGTGTGGTTAGAGAAGAGCAGGGCCACCTGCTCAGCCTGGTGGCAGTGAGGGGTCTTGCAAAGCCTTCCTGAGGAGGGGGCATGTCTGGAGATCTTTGACGGAGCTAAGATGGAGACAGATGTGGGCAGAGGGAGCCTAAAAATTGTACGGGGGTGGGGGAAGGAACAGCATGAAAGGAAGTTTTTGTTGGTTAAGAGCTTTGCCAAAAGGAATAAGTCAGGCTGAAATAGAGTAGATGGGAAGAGGATGAAGGATGAAGTCGGGGAGACAGGCAGGTCATGGCCAAGGATCCTTGTTGGACTCCATGACACCTATGCCCTCTTCCTCCACACCCTGACCCTCTGGCTGCCTGATCCCTTGTCCACTCTCAGCTGCTGCCATCCACCTCTCCCCCTAGAACTGGGAGCATCAGGAAAGCCTCTTACACAGGAGAGGACCTGGGGGCCCAGCAGTACGCAGACTCCTCAGGAAGCCAGGAGTGAAGGGCCAGGACTTGGGTGGAGGCCAGGGCTGTTCAGAAAGGAGGATCCTCTAGGGGGAATTCTGTCTCCTCACTGAATCTAGCCAGGCTCCCACTTGCCCTGGATCCCTAACCCTAACCGCCGCACAGCCCACACTGATCTCTTCAGCCTTCCCTTGCTGAATCTAGCCAGGCTCCCACTTGCCCTGGATCCCTAACCCTAAACCCCGCACGGCCCACGCTGATCTCTCCAGACTATCTAGCCAGTCTTGACCCTTGGATACAAGTTTCAGCAGAGCCCCTCTTGGCAGAACTATTTCTTGGTGCAAAATCCATGACAGATTCAAATCGCTGAATTCTTCCTTTTTGGTCCTAGGTTCTGGTGCAGACAAACTTCTCCCTAACAATAGGCTTTCTCATCTGAGCTTCTTACATGGCATTCTTAAACTCAGAGAAACCCAGAATAGAATCAGTCTCCCTCCTTCCCTTTATAGATGGGAACAGAGAAACAGAAGGACTTGCCCAAGGTTACACAGCCTGGATCTCAGGACCCAGAAATTCTTTGGAAAAACCCCGATAACCAAGTTTGCCAGGATCTCCCCAGATGCCTTTGGCCTAAAAGAGCTTCAGTGTAGCAGGGCTGAGCTTCAGTGTAGCAGGGCTGAGCTCCATTCAGGAGCTGGAGCTACTGGCCATGGCTGCAGGCTCTGAGACCAGTCTCTGTTTCTTTCTCGTCCTGAGGGAGAAGACAGAGGGAGAACTCGCCTCTGCAGATTCCAAGCCAAACAGAGGCTGCCATTAATCAATAGGAAAGAAGTAACAAAACTCAGGCCCTAAAAAGGAGTGGGGGGTGGGGTGGGGAATCGCCACGTACCAGGTTGTGCAGCCAGTCCATCCTGTGAGCCAGGCGACCAGCCTGCAGCTGCCGCCCGCCTGGAACCCCAGATGCCTCCGCCAAGAGAATGGCAGCAACAGGATGGAGTGAAGCAATTATAGCTCGTCAGGGGGCTGCTGGGGGAGTGGGTGGGTGGGCTCATCATTGCCCGGGCGCCTTGGGCCCCAGCTGGCTGGACCTGGCGCAGTGGCAGACGGTGAGGGCCGTGGGGGCAGGCCAGGAGCCGGGCCGAGGTGCCCAGGGGCTGTTGACTGAGGGACAATGCCCTGTGTGTCTGGTGGGGCTCTGGCGGGTGGCACCTCCGCCTGTGGCCTGCGGCCGGCCGCCCAGCCAGCACCCACAGGGCCGGCTAAGACAATCAGCTTCGTCAGTTTGGGGGATGGCAAGGGGGCAAGGGCGGAGGAGGGACAGGCTGTCCGTTGGTCAGGAGAGCAAATGTTCTCAGAGCGTGCTGGCCAGGAGCAGGACACAGGCCCCATCTCCCAGGGAAACAGCCTCAGGCTCTCTGGCCTCAGCCAGCCTCAGGTGAGCTAAGCGGCCCTCGGTGACCAGAGTCCCACCCTTAGTTCACAGGCAGGGAAACTGAGGCCAGAACGAAGAAGGGACTTGTCTAGGATTATACGACAAATTAGAGGTGACAGAGCCGGGATTCATACCGAGTCCCATGCAGGGCTTTATCCACCACCCCACACTGTTTTTCTTGGCATATTTTCTGCAGAGTTCTGGCCTGCTGTGAACATGTTTCTGAATCTGCGTGCTCTCATGCAGGCCAAGTCACAGGTCCATGAGGACTTGATGACTGGTTGTCCTGATCTTTCAGATGCAGCCTTCCCCTTCCTGTATAGAAGGTCTCTGCCCCAAGGGCCTGCCCCTGTGACTTCCATTCTCTCTCAGACTCAGGTTCCTTCTCTGCAAAATAGGAGTCATGGCCAAGAAGTGACAGTAGCCTAAACCGTTTCTCCCTGAAATCCTTCTGAACCTCGGCTCCCCCATCTCTAGAACGGGGATGCCATAGGATCCATCTCTTGGGGCTGTTACGAGGAGTAAGGGGAAAAACCTATGTTAAACAGCTGGCACTGTGCCTGGCACGTAGTAGGTGCTCAATTAACACAGCTGTTTATTATGAAAATTATCATTGTAAAATAATTGTATCATTGTTATCTGTAAATGTTAGCTGTTCCAATTAGCATTAGAGCTAGCTCAGTTCTCACTGCTCAGCGAACTCTCCTTTCTACCCCTTGGGCCCACCCTCCTGGCTGAGAGAGCTCTGGGCTTCACAGGGTCTGGCCACAATTTTGTGAGCTCAGGTGACCCCAGGGTCTATGTGTCCTGGAATCATACGCTGACCAGACCAGGCCTGCTGGTCTCGGTCTCTTACCCCAAGTCCACCTGGAGAGACGGAAGACTGCGTGGAAGGGATGTGAAGAGGATAGGGGAGGGATACCATGAACAGACCCCTAGGACTGTACCGTCTTGCTCAGGGCCACTCTTGGCCATTTACAGGAATCGGCCAAGGGGAAGAACGCAGGGTGTGAGGCGCTCCTGAATGTCACAAGATTAATCTGTCCAGGGCAGGTTTCCACAGCATAACTGAGAAGCTGGCTGAGGCTTGAGCTCATGAAAGATACCACCATATTTGGTCAAATACTAGACAGGGCTCTATTCTATCGTTGGAAACTCCAGAGGGAGGGGGACTCTGAAAATACCTCCTCAAGCAACAAGGGCCCCCTCTCCCACCCCAGGCTGTCCCAGCCCCTCCACCACTGTCCTCTGAGCATGTCAAACAAGCATGAGGGGGCGAAGGATGGAGCAACCTGGTTATAATCTGTGCAGCCTCCTTGCTGCCCCTCTGTTGCTGCTGGCAGTAGGGTCTGACAGACATGCAGCTGGGGGGCCCCTCCCTATATCCACAGAAAAGTGGGGAAATTAAAAGATAGGGCCTGGGCTGCAAGGGGTTCCTCTGCTTCTCAGGACCCCTGACACCACCACTATCTCCTTATCTGCTGGCAGCACACACCCCTGGCTCCCATTTCCCAAAGACGAGACTTGGCCTCCTCGGCTCCCAACTTCAGTACTTGTTTATATAGATTCCAGGGTTCTGGCCCCGGAGTTCTGACAGAGCAGGCCCAGGAGTCTGTACCTTAACAAGGACCCAGTCTAGGAGCTACAGGGGTCCTCACCCACCACTTAGCTCATTCCCTGCCCAGCCCCCACTCTACCATAAGGAGCCCAAGACCGGGGGAGGAACAGGCCTGACTCAAGCTCACACAGCATGTTGGTGTAGAGCTGGGTTTGAGCACAATTCAGTCTCCTAGTTCTTACTACTCTTCCCCAAAACTTTATGCATACATCTCTGGGCCTCTTTGCTGGTCAAGAGGGGACCCAGGGGCCAGGCCAGGCCCTCTGGGAGTCCCAGAGGCCTCAATGTGAAGGGGGTGTCTGTGGGTACCCAGGCAGGTGCTGTGCAGAGTCAAGGAGGGCCCCAGTGACCATCACTGGGTTTCCCATTCCTGGGCCATCTCAGGCCAGGAAGGAGGCCTCTCCTTCCAGCCTTGGTTTCTAGAAAACACTGAGGGGTCATCTGCCCCGCAGGATATCCTGAGTGTGAACCCTGGCCAACCACCAAGGGACCCTACCCACCCCCAGGTCAGAGCCAGGCCTGAGGTTGGTGTGGGAACTTGGGCTTCAGGGGTTTCTGCCCCACAGCAGAGTTGAGGAATGGAGAAGGTGGTCAGTACAGGTTAATGAGGGAAGGGGCAAATGGACGGGAGAGTGAGGGGCAGGGATTGGTCGTGCTCAGAGCCACCAGATCCTGCGGCTGCCATACAGCTCTGAGCCATTGTGTACTCACCACCAGGTGGCACCACCAGAAAGCCAGACATCCCTGAGGAACAGGCAAACCCTGGCAGAACTTCCAAGCCAGCCACTCCTTTTCCCTGGAATGGGCCCTGAGCTGAAAATGAGGGAACCAGGTAAGTACGTAAAGGTCCTGTGTCTGCCCCTGGCTGCCTGAGCAACTCTATTATTGATGAGGACCAGCGCCTGGGACACCTTCCACAGCAGAGCAGGAACAGCATAGCCAGATAGGAGTGAGGGAGCAAGGGTGGGGTGAGGGCTTCTGTCTGCTGTGTGATTGAATCCCTTCACCTGAAGCACCTACTACGAGCTAGGCCCTAGCCATCTAGTACACGGATACCGTAATTTCCAGAAAATTACAATGGGCAATCATAATAGCCGTTTCTTAATATCTACTACTGACTGCCAGGCACTGCACTAAGTCCTTCATGTTCATTGCTTCATTAAATCTTCCCAAACACCCTGTGGTGAGGTCCTAAATTTATCCCAAATCCACAGGTGGAGGAACTGAGGCTCAGAAAGCCCAAAGTCACAGAGGATTCAAAGTGAGTTTGTCTGATTCCCTGCAGTGGAGGAAGGAGAGGAGAATTACAGCCATGGGGGGAAGCCAGAATGTCCAACTGGTCAGCTGGTCATCCAGGAGGGTCTAGGCTTGCCTCAGCCTCACCCTGACATCCTCAAACAAAGCAGACTCTGTATGCTGGGGAAGTCACTGAGCCCAAGCCCAAACTACAGTCCTCAAGAGGAGCTGAGAGCTCCCAGGGTGTGGGCATGACACCCAGCAATGTTCCTGGCACATAGGGGGCATTCACTAAATACCTGATGCACTGAATCAAACTGCTTATATGGATGTAATACAGGGTGATAACGCTTGCATGGAGGATGGGAGGCCAGAGTAGTGAGGATCCGGAGGAGAAGGTGCAGACTAGGAGGTAAGAGTTCAGACTCCAGAGACAGACAGACCTGAGCTTTAGTCCAGCCTCTACCAGTTCACAACTGTGTGACCTTGGGAAAGTTACTTGACTTCTCTGAGCCTTAGTTTCTACTGCACAGTAGAGATAATAGTAACTTGGGCTTCAGTGGATGGTTGTGGGGACCAAACAAGATAATGCATGTTAAAGCACTTAGCAGAACACCTGACAAAAGTAAGCACTCAATTAGTGGCAGCTGCAATTGTCACTATAATTGTTGCAAGTTTTGAGTTGGACCTTCAAAAGGATACTTCTGGAGTATTCCTAGGTAGGAAGAGCACTGTGAGGTGGTGACTAGGATCGAACCAGTAAAGAATGCAGAGGTCCCTGTTCCCAGTGGACTCACTCTGGAGCCTTGGCTGGGCCAGAAGACCTATGGGATTTGGTGTAAAAATTTGCCCAAGTGGACCCAATAAGTTTAGGGGAGGCAGAAGGAGACTAGCAGGCGCCTTTGCTGCAAGATGGAGTGGGGCTGTGGCCAGGAGGGCGCATCCTCCACTGGAGGTCTTGGCTCTCCTGCCGCGCTGCCCACCCCAGCCCCCACCCTCTCAGGGTAGGAGTCCTTCTCCCAGGCCCATATTTGCACAAATGCCTCCCTCACTGCGTGCTCCAGAGCCCCAGCCAAGAGGCACTATTTTAAGCTCCCTGGACGGGAACACTGTTGGTGGGAACAGACTCAGCCAGTAAGCTCCCAGTTCTCAAAAAGGGCAAGGCCTGGGTGAATGGGCGGCCACTGGGATGTACAGAGGGGATGCCACATCTACATGACCCTCTGCCCAGGCCAGGCGCCAATGCCTCTGCCCCCAGAGGGGGAGTCAAGGAAATGCGAGTTTGGGTAGGACTCCAAGAGGTGGGCTTGTGCTCTGGGACTGGGTGGCCGAGGCTTCCCTTCTGCCCAGAGTCCAGCCTTGAAAACACTAATTTGTGTTTCTGGGTTGCAGATGGACCCTGGGAGAGATCATGTGTAGCCCCTCTCAGTATAGGAATCCCTTCTAAAGCATCTTTGCTAGACACTTCCAACGTAAGGAATCAATTTCTCTGAGGACATACATTTCACTTTTTAAAGCTCTCTTTGTTGAAAATAATCATTATAACAATAAAAGTTTTCTCTTTCATTATGCTGAAGTTCCTTCCTGGCATGCAGTGCGGTGTGGTGGGAGATTGCAGACCTCAGAAATGGTGGTTGGACATTTGCTCTGCCTCTTCTCATGTGGCCACATCCATTTTTCCTAACCTCAGTGAGCCTCAGTGTCTTCACAGGGTTGTTAAAATGCCTTTATCATAAAAACTGTGATTTTTCTGGCACACGATGTGTACTTAATATTTAGCCAGTTTGGGTTGTTTTTATTGTAATTTAGTTGGTTTGTGTGTACCTGTGTTTGTTGTATGGTGTTTCTGTGGTGTATGTGCTATTTTTGCTTTTTGATTGTGAAGAACTGGTAGAGACTAATATTTAAAGCACAGACTTTGAACTGAAGTGACTGGACCCTTGCCTCTCCACGAAACAGCTGGGTCACCTTGGGCAAGTGGCCTAACTTCTCTGAGCCTATGTGTCCTCCTCAAGAGGAGGAGGAATTAACAAGATAACACAGGTAAAGCACCTGGCACAGTGTGGGCTCCGGGAATGGCGCTGCTGTTATCTTGCTGTACACATTATTCTTAGCTCTGCTCAATCAGGCCGCACTGAACAATTCTAGAACTGCTCTTTTTCTGGAACTTTCCAGCTCCCAGAGTCCCAGTAATGGAATGGCTGCTCTGGGAAAGAGTGAGTTCCCAAGTAGTGGAGGGGTTTTAGCAGAGGCCAGAAGGCCAGTTGTGAAGGAGACTGAAGAAAAGGAGCGAGTTGGGCTTATTGAGCTTTAAAAAGTTCCCTTCTACCCTGAGAGGTGGAATCTTATATCCAAGGCCTCAGGCCCCCATGTGGGGCTGTCCTGCCTGCCTCTACTTGCCCAGACCTAGACAGGAAGGAGCCCAAGGGGGCCCACGAGGCATGTGGAATAAACAGCCTGTCCCCAGGGCAGATGGAGGTGCTGGGCCCCTTGCCCACCAGCATATCCTCCCTTAGTCCCGGGGGATGTTTATACTCTGGTCAGAGTTTACAGGACGTCTGGACTTACAAGATCCAGAGTTCTGATTTTTCCCCACAAAGCTGTCAGCCCCTCCTCTTGCTGGGTCTGCATCTATTTTGGGTGGGAAGCCCCATTCTCCAGCGGAAGCAGGAAAAGGGTACAACATGAGAAATGTTGTCTTCAGACCCCTGGAGCCCAGACCCCAGGGGAGGAAGAACCTTGTGCTGTGGGCGAAAGGGGGTGGAGTCTCTTGGCAGTTTATGGAAGAGCAGTCCTGGGAGGGAGAGGCTGGGGGAGGGAGGACACTTCCTTTGCAGCTTGGGTTCAAAGGCCTGCTCCCCAACACAGCTGAAAAAGGATGATACTTACCAAAGTTTGACTTACACGTTGGTTTCTGCTATTGGCTCAGATAGTACTGCTTTTATTGCTCTGGTTTTGGTGTGTATCTGCGTGACTGCAGATTTGTAGATGGGGTCTTGTACGTGTGTGTTTTGTTTTGTTATCGTTTTGAAGGGTCACTAGGCGGAAGCTTCTCATAGGCAGTGAGCATGCCTTATTCACACACATGCTTCTTGGTGCCTGGCTTGGGTGCCTGAGCCCTGTTATGACCAGGGCACGAGCTGCCGAGAGAACAGAGAAACGCTGAGCACTACTCACCATCCACCACTTGGTGGACACACAGTGACTCTAAGATTTATCACATCACTCTTCAGCAAGGAACCCTGATGGCCACCGCCAAAGTCCCCGTCCTCATCTTGCCTCCCTCCAAGAAAACAGCCTCCAAAACTTACAGGCTCTTAGGGCTGCACTGAATCCCAAACCAGGCCTCCCTGAAGAAGCTTGTCTCTGTGGCCTGAACCTGTTAGCAGACGATATTGAGAAGCTGCCCTAGATGGTAATTTAAATAACTTGCCTGAGAGCCTCTGTAATTTTCTAGGAGCTGTGATCTTCAAGTTATGGGCAATGAAGAGCCTTGAGAGTTCTCGAGACGGGTTCATTCCCTTCATTTAACAAACATATACTGAGCACCTACTATGCACCAGGCACTGTTCTAGGCACTGGGCATACAGCAGTGAACAGTGAAACAATTCCTGAGCTCATGTTCTCATACAGAATGATGGAGGTAACAGTATCGACATTTTAGGGCCATTTTAGGGCTCTTTCTGGGCCCCTCTGCTCTCAGTCTCCTGTATCTCCTGCATCCCTGGGAACTGCCACATCTCCTGGGAAGCCCTTGACCTCAGCCCTTGGGGCATGTGGAGGAAGGTACAATGCTTCCAGAATGTGAAATCTTGCCAGATTTAAATTGGAAGTTCTGTTCTCATAAATACTGTATTTGTGGGGAAGGAGGAAGAAGTGCCTTGTATGGAATCTGACCATTTCCAAAGTCTGGTTCCCAGGAAAGAAGCCTTGATCATTGTTCTACTGTTAGAAGACAGCTTCAAAGTTTCTGGCCCTCAGAGAGAGAGGCGGCCCAGCCCTAGGACCCAGGCAGATGCTGTGAGTAGTTGCCTAGTGGTACCAGTGATATCCCTCATACACTGATGGAACACGACAGTTTACAAAGCACATTTATATCCTTGAATTTATTTACTCCCTGCATCAATCCCATGTAAATACAAAGATTTTTACAAAACTGGACAAACTGAGGTTCGGGGAAGGGAATTAACCTGCCCATGTCTATACAGACAGGGGAAAAGGGACAGAGGTTGAGATGAAAGGTGAGGCCTCTGAGGCCACTTTGACCACCGCCCCACCCTAACCTTTCCCCAGTTAGGGAATGGGGCACTGGAACTAGGCAGTGGTGGGAGGTGGGCATCCTGTCATTAGGCAGTGCGCACAGAGCGCCTAAAGCCATCCAAATCATTTCTGATATGGCCTGGCCATGCTCTCTGGACAAACCTTTGTTAGAGGGAAATGTGTCTGGCAAGAGGGCTCAGTGCCCCAGGGATATGTTTTTTCTGTCAGCTCTGGAGAGAGTGCAAGGGTCTGGCTGACCCCAATCTCCCTTCCCCCAGCAGTGCACTCTCGGAAAAAAACTGGGATCCTTTGGCTCTTCAGTCAAGCCACCACATAGCTATGTCCATCATTTTTTGTCTTCCATATTGGGATTCCTTTGCATTCTAGCTCATTATCTCAACCATATAACCAGCTCTGACCCTATTATTCCAGAATCACTTTTAAATCTTGTTTTTTAAACCATTTCTTAGAATCACAGACTCAATGGGACCTTACTGTTCATTTTGCTGGCTTCTCAGTGATACTGCTATCAGGTGCTACTACATATTTTTTTAGTCTCTACTTTTTCAAAACATCTACCTCCCCACTCCTTCCATCTGCAGATGAAAAATTTGCTCTTGAGAATATAAAGAACAAAGCTGCTCCCCCTGCCCGGAGCCAAGCAGTATCAGTCAGGATGGGCCACGTTGCGCTGCAGTAATAAACAGTCCTCAGATCTTGGAGGATTAGCCCAGCAAAGGTGACTTTCTCACCTACGTTACAAGTCATGTGTAGGCTACCTGAGTGTGCTTTGCACATCAGAATCACTCAGGGACATACAGTGATGGAAGCTTCATTATGATACTTACTTCCACAAGCACCAGAAGTTGGTAAGCAGTGGATTGACAGATGTCAATAATGGGTACTGGGGTCTTGGCTCCAACCACTTACTTCCTTCAGGCAAATTCTTTCATCTTTTTAAATGTCAGTTTCTTACCTATAAAGTGAGGATAATGAGAAGGTACCTACCTCATGAATTTGCTGTGAGGTTAACTAAGAGGATGAGTGTAAATCCTTAGCCCAGAGTCTGGTTCATAAAAAGAACTCAATAAATGTCAGTTATTATATATAATGTCAACATAATATTATGTATACTCAATAGTGGCTACCACCTCCAGACAGAGGATTGGTTCTTTTCACTATTCCTCATGTTGACCAGTTTGAATTCCTCTGAAGAGTTGAGTTTTTTTTTCTGTAAGTCATTTTTACATTATTTTTTATGCATTTTATCACATGAGAGAGGCCTTATGGGTTCAAAGCTGAAGCACAAAGGATGTAAACATGTGTCTTGTCAACCTCAACCTAGATTTATCTAATTCAAGGTTCATTACCAAGTCCTTTTGAGCCCAGAGAAGGGAGGTCAAATCTGGAGAAGAATCCTTGCCTGAGATAAAACCCTGTGGTAGAGAGATACAGAAATTAAACTGTAAGTCAGAGTTGGAAGAGGCTTTTAGAATAAGCAAGTCTCATCATGTCTTCTCTTTTACAGATGGCGAAACACAAGTCCAGAGAGGGAAAGATACTGATACAATATCACACAGCAATTCAGTGTCAGAGCTGGGGCCAGACCCCACTTGCTTTATTTCTAATCTTGGGGCTTACCGCACACCACATAAGGGGACAACATTCTCTACCATTGGGACAGGGCGAAGAGGAGGGCAGATCTCTCGGAATTATGGCTTGTCCTCATTTCACAGAGTTGTACTCCAATGGAGTTGTAAAGTTAAGAACTTTATAAACATTACCTTATTAAGTCTTCTTGGAAACCCGAAGTCACAGCTCCTCTGGGTCATGGGACATGCGTTGAGCATCCAGTGAACAAACAAAGGGTAACGTTACATTTTTCACTTCGTTTAGGAAACCTGGCTTCTAATTATAGGATTTGTTTAATAGTCCCTGGTGGTTTACAAAGGCTTGGAGTCAGCCTGCAGTCCTCAGGGCTGCTGAGGAGTGTCAGTTGGGGAAACATGGGCAGGGTGGGAGATAGGGAGCCGAGAGGAGTTCTCAGCATCAAGGGGAGAGATGGACGAGCAAAGTCAACTTAAGCCAAGGCCTGGAGGGGAATATTAAAGCAGATTTCCCTAATCCCATCAACCAGGTTGCTCCTAATTGGAATCTACCTCCAATAACTCTCTGTTCTATTACCATAACCCTTTCATACATGGGCAATGAATATGAGTTTGCTCTATGGCAAGCAGGTGAAGCAATAGTCACATTACTCTTGGGTTCTATGAAAAACTGAGCCCCCTGCAACAGCAGTCATGATCAGTGTCCCCTTCCCTGGGGAAAAATGGACTAGAAGTTGGCTCAATCTCCAGTTATTTAAATAAATCAATTTTAAGTAAGTTGTTTTTTTAAATAAATCTTTATAAATTCTGTACAGTACTACTCTCCTCGTATATTATATTCCCTTAACACAAATAAAAAATAGAAATTAGAAAAGATAGAAGTAAAAATAGAAGTCCCTAATATATAGTAACTATATACATAGCTATAATGTATAACTAAGCCCCTTCAGTTCATTACCTCAGTGTAAATCAGGAAAAAAATCAAATACAGAAACTACAATGATATAAGTCAAAATCATCCAAATTCCCACATTCCTTCAAACATCCAACAGTGAATTTTCACACACAAGTGCACCACATGCACACTTACGTGTGTTAATCTTTGCACAGTTCAGGCTGTGATTACTACTACCCAGTTGGTCCTTAGACCAATGTTCAAGACCCACGTGTTGGTAATGGCAGGAGGTCAGATCTGCAGTGCAGCCACTCTCCCCCAGGCTCTTACCACCTTCCTCTTATACAACCAGGGGTCCCCTAGTCCTTACAGGTGTTTTGGGGTGGGGACAGCATCCAGGCCCATCTGGTGCTGTATCAATACACTGACCATGATAAAAGGATATGAACGTCTGAGCTGAAGGTGGTTTTGTTGAGTCATATCCCATGTTGTGGGGCAAGTTCACAAACTCCCAAAGCAGCTGCAGAGGTGGAAGCTAATACTCTCCCTAGACCGGGGAAGGGATCCAAACCAACTGCCCAGAGCCCTTCAACAAGGGTAAACCTGCATCATTTCCTATCAGCATTCACATGCCAGGGAGGTGGGTCACAGAAATTTTGGAGGACTGGGCTCCATCACTGTTCCCTCCCCCGCAACCGCTCTCCCCCAAGGATCAGCACAAAAGATTTGTTACATTCTTCTCCCTGCCTTTCCCAGAAATACTCCCTTCAGGCACTTCATGGTGACCTTCTGTCAAGGGACAGACAAAATACAAACTCAGCCTCCAGCAGGGAACTGGGCTACATCCACACTTACCCCTATATGCAGACACATCAGTTATTTTCTTACGGTAAAAATACACATAAAACTGAACATTTTAACTATTTTGGTGGCATTAGTTGCACAATGTCGTGCATTTCAAGAGCTTTTTCATCATCCCAAACAGGGACTCTATACCTATTAAATAATAACTCTCCATTCCCCTCCCCCCAAGGACCTGGCAACCACTATTCTTTCTACGTCTATGAATGTGTCTATTCAAGATACTTCATATAAGTGGAATCATACAGCATTTGTCCTTTTGTATCCGACTTATTTCATGATGTTAGCATGTGAGTCTTGAACATTTAAAGCATGACGTTTTCAAGGTTCATCCATGCTGTTGCATGTACCAGAATTTCGTTCCTTTTTATGGCTGAATAATATTCTATTGTACACATGTACCAAATTTTGCTTATCTGTTCATCCATTGATGGACATTTGGGTTGTGTTCACATTTTGGCAATTGTGAATAATGCTGCTACAGGCATCAGTGTACAAGTATCTAAGTATCTAGGGTTTTGTTGGTGGTGGCATTATTATTACTATTATTATCATAGCCATCCTAAAAGGTATGGATGACTGCAGTTTGGCAAATACATCATTTTACTTAAATAGTATTATACCATATATTCTTCTGTACCATGATCTTTAACCTCAGTAATATGTTGTGGACAGCTATCTATAAAATTCTTGAAAAATTGGTTTGATGACAACTATAAGCATTTCTTCACTAATTGTCTATTGCTTACCTCTCAGAATCAAACTCAGTCAATGAAATAAAAATCTGATGCTCATCAAAGAAAATATATGGAGCTTGATTTTTTTAACTCAGGGGTATAGCACTTTCCAATACATAACTGTCTCCCAAATGGTTACCCCTGAGTTGTGCCTTTTGGGTCGAATTAGTATGAAATCAGGGCCGGAGGTTAGGAACAGTTTGGGGGTGAGAACACAAAGTGTGAGATAAATTTCATAGGATCTCAGGGCTGGCAGGGACTTACCAAGTTGTCAGCCTGTTTGCATTCCTCTAACAATAGAGAGCTCATCATTTTATAAGACAGCCCACTAGTCCACCTCCTCCTTGAGTAAAGCCACTGACTTAAAAAGCCCTTGTTATGTAGGCCTGCATTCCATCTTCCTGAAGGTTCCAACTGTACCAACTCAGTCTCTTCCTCGATCGCCTATAAAGGTGGAGCAGCTCCACCAGGCCCCATGAGATTTCTGGTCTCCAGGCCCTTCACCCTCTAGGTTGGGATTCTCTTGCCCCTGACGGCACACCCCCTCTGAGGACACAGATCTCACCAAACACATTCTCACACCCAGCCTCCAACAAGAAGCTCCCCTCACTTCCCAAAACTTACTCACACATACTAGCCAGAGTCTCACTGACCTGTTTCCTCTGGGAGTGGAGGGAGTTTAAGGCTTCCTCGCCACAGACTGGGAAAAAAAGCCACTTCACACAATGGTTAATAGACATAAAGCACTCATAACTCCCAAGAGAGGCACGAAGGAAACAGACAGGGCTTCAAAAACAAACGTCTGAGACAGATTTATGGAGACTGAGTCACAAACGGCGGCCATTTAGTTAGCTTTTGGAGATATTCTGGTGCTGGAACACCTCCTCTCCTAGGATGTGTCTCCAGGTCGCTTCGATTCCTTGTTCTGTCCTCTAATAATAGACTTTCTGATAACAGAGCCTGTTGGCTCGGAGAGGTGGCCGACTCAACCTTGGCCAGGCACAGAGTGCTTGGATATTCAAATGGTGGGGTCTCTCCACAACCTACACTGGTCATTTTTCTGTTTTCTGTCTTGATGAAAAAACCTTTGAGGCTACAGTAGAAGAACTAACAAAAGTATAACAGTTTCACAGCCTCTCAAGTGGATTTTTCATATTTTTGATGGTTCCCTTGAGCTAGAATTACCTTTACCCTCGGATCTGCTGGTGGTGCTCTGGAGTGTCAGACTGGAACACTAAGCAGGGGTGGGAAGTGCGGGATACCAGGCTTCCCCGCCCACCATCTTACACCCCAGGAGTGGGCTTGTGAATGGCATCCACCTTCCTGGTTCAGGAAGGAGAGGGATGACATGAACGGCGAGACTGCTGTGTGTCAGGTGTGGCATTGTGACCCTCACAATATCTGGCATTTACTGAGCACTTGCTCTGCAGCTGTAGCTCTGGGCTAACCCCCTCATAAGCATGGCCTCACTTCATCTTCACAGCAATCCTGGGAGGCAGGGGCTGTTTCTGGCTCCATTTTACAGAGGAGGAAAGTGAAGTTCATGGATGTTAAACATCATCCCCACCTCCATTCCCCGTGGGAAGCAGTGGAGGCAGTGCTGAGTGCAGTCTGGCTCCAGATTTGACCCATTTCCCGGGACTGCAGGGGCTGTCCCACTTGACCTTCACGGCAACACTGAAAGGCAGGCCCTATTTTCCACATTTCACAGAGAAGGAAAGTGAGGCTCAGAGAAGCAACTGAATAACTGTGCCCAGACCTCACAGGGAGGAAGTGGCAGAGGCAAGAACAAAGGCGCAGGCCTCCTGACATCAAGAGAATTTTTTCCTCAGAAGGAACAAAGTGGGGGTGAAGTTTCTCCTACTAGTTTGGGAGCCTCTTAAGGTCAGGACAGGGTTGGGTTCAGCACCCAACACCCCCAGAGGCCACACAGCCGCCCCATACAGGATGGCCCAAGGCTGAGGCCATGTGCTGGAGGGAATCCTGCTGGAGGGAGGCGGCAGCGTCTTGTGCAGGCCCAGGGGTCTGGAGGACTGTGCACGAAGGTAGTTGGGGTCCAGCCTGCCTGGCCACAGAGGGAAAGCTCTGAGCAACAAGGCTGCTTGAAGGAGCCCTCCCCGGGCTTCAGAGCGGCCAAGCCTATGCTGGTGCTGCCCCTCCACACACATCTTTCTGGACATTCCTCACAGGCACTGCAGGAGGCCTGGGGACACAGACCCTCCCCAGGGGAGTCATGCTTTCCTGGAAGAGTTAAGACAACAAGCAACTAAATCAGTAGACATGTACAACCCAGGCACGGTCCTAGAGGGCAACAAGCAGGGGAGGTGGTAGAGAATAAAGTGGTGGCCAGGCAAGGCCTCTCCCAGAGGTGACTTTTGAGCTGAGACCAGAAGCAGTCAAGGAACCGGCTAGCAGAAGCCCTGGGGATAGGGCACTTGTCTGAGAGGATTGCAATTGCTAAGGCCCTGAGGCATGAAAATATGCTAAGGGCTCCAAGGAGGCCAGTGTGACCAGAGCATAATAAGAAAGGGTGAGAGATGGGCCCTTCTCATGACTAGGACTCCTGGGGAAAGGGAGCCCCAGAGGCAAGTCCCTGGATTCTCACTCCTGCCCGTCGCTGCCTCCTGTCTCACTGAGGCAGGCCCTACCCCTCTGGGGCCCAGGCCTTCTTCGCACAATGATGGAGTTAGCCTCCCAGGGTCCCGGCTCTCTGGAGAGAGGATTTACTTCCTCGTGGCCCCCATCCCCTGCCATTCCCACCACCCTCTGGACCCCAGGAGCCAGGAATGGTGTCTTCCCCACTGACAGTTCCCAGAAAATCTCAGAACTCCCACTCCAGTCCTGGGACCAGGGACTCGGGAAGAGGAAGGAAATTCTCACACACAGCTTGCTCCCAGGGAGTCTGTTCATGTTCCCAGGCTGACAACTGGCAACCCTCAGAACTCTGGCCCCTACCCCCTTCCTCCTCCTCCTCCTCCCCCTGCCTCCCTCTCTCCCCCGGCCCCCCTTCCTCAGCTTAATGACTTCCACATGGGCCTCTGGCAGCTGGAGCCAAGCCTCCCAGCATTGTCTGAAATCTCCAAATTTAGAAGAAATATGAAAATTGTCAACCACTCCTTCCTTAGGGGGTAAAAGCAACATTCGGCACCGGGGGCAGGTCAAGGCGAGGTGGTCACGTGGCAGGCGCCTGGGCCAATGAGGGGCCCGAGAGGACTCAGTACCCGCCTTGTCCCAACACTGGGCTCGCCTCTTCAGCTCATATAAGGTAAAAGGCAGAGGGGCCTTTGTGGCCAGGGAGCAGTGGGCAAGGGGCTAAGGGGAGGGGGGCCCAGTGCCAGCTGTTTAAAAGTGCCCCCGTGGCAGTGGCAGTGAGGGGTGCCAGAGGCCCAGTCAAGTTAGTTGAGGAGCAGTGACACCTCCAATCATCCCCCAAACAGGCTGGTCCCCGTTTCCAGGTCACAAGGAGCCACACCTGGACCAAAACACAGGAGAGGTAAGAACCAGCGGCAAATGTGGGGTCTGTGAAGAAGGGGGCCTCTGTGGCATCCTCCCCGGGGGATGCTGCATCTGGGGTCTAAGTCCTTGCTCTCTTGCTAACCGACTCTGGACCTCGGTTTCCCCATCTGCACAGGGGCTGGACTGGATGATCTCTAAGCGCCCATCCTGCCCTGACCGGATGTGCAGGATCCATGGTCCTGTTGGCTTTGAGGACTCCTTGTGGCTGTGGTTAAATGAGGGGGTGGGAGCAGAGGGAGGGCAGAGCATAAGTGTCCCACCGCATGAGCATCACCACCATCCCCAAGTCTGCACCCGTCTTGCTGGCTTCGCTGTAGACAATGCTTCTTCCTTGTCTATGGAGTTTGATTTCTCAGCAACAAGAGCCTGGGGCTCCTGGCAAGGAAAACTGTTTTCAAATAATGGTTTCAAGAAGCAAAGCCGGAGGAGAAGCGATGTCAGCTCAGGCTCCGGCAGACAGGCAGAGAGGCGGAAAGGCTGGGGTGTTGGCTTGGCCGCAGCAGTGGGAAGAGCTCCCTGGCTGGGGGATGAGGACGCAGGCTGCAGCCTCAGCTCTGCCTCTCACTGCCTGGCCCTGGGGCCTTGGGGGGACGCCCTACCCTCTCTGGGCTGCAGTTTCCCATCTGTAGTATGAGGCCGACGGACAACATGGTCTCCATGCAGGACATGGCTTCTGAACCCCATTTGAGCCTAGAAGGCAGGTGGGGTTGGAAAGTTCCCCCAGGAGGCCCTGAGCTAGTCTACTGTGTAACCACAGGCTTAGGGTCTAAGTAGACATCTGAAGCTCAGGCAGCTTTTGGAGTCTGAGCCTCACGCAATGGAAAGAAGCTGAAGGGTCAATGACTTCAGGCTTGGCCAGGGGAAGGGCCAGCCCAACCTGGAGACCTCAGGATAAGCCTGGCCCCAAGGCAGCTTCTGTTGAGGAAGGGGCCTGATCTCTAAATTCAGTGTACTTGGGGTTCAGGACGTTGGAGTGGGATGGGGACAGAAAAGATAGGAGAGTTTCAAGAGGCAAAGTGGTGGGGCCAGGAGACTCAGAGGAAGGCGGCGGACTCGTGACGGGCAACGTGGGAGGGAGGGCTGGGTAGAGGCAGAGGTCTGGGGTCAGGGCTGGAAGACGGGCAGGCAACATTGCTCTTCAGATTAAGCTCTGGCACATCTGGGGCCTAGAATGGACAAAGTCCTCCAGCTCCAGCCTGCCCAGCACCCTTGTTTCCCCACTTCTGGTCACACAAGACCTAAGGCCGTAAGAGTCCAAAAGGAGACTCTGGAATTCAACTGCCTGGGTCCAATTCTGGCTTGTTTACTTACCAAACAAGTGGCCTTGGGCAAGTCACTTGCCATCTCTGAGTCTTAGCTCCCTCCCCTATAGAATGGGTAAGGCTTTGGTTCAGACCTCACTTGGCTGTCATGAGGAGTGAGGGACATATGTTCATAAGAGCAGGATAACTTGGCTAATGTTTATTACAATTAGCCTTATTCCTTTTGTGGGTTAAGATGACCTTAGCTATGCTTAGAGCGATGTGCGAGTGAGACCCAGGCAGACAGCACACAGAGCTGCTGAAGAGAGAGCAGGAGGGGTGAGGTCAGAGGTTAAGGGGCACAGAAGAGGGATCAGCTCAAAATGTTCAAGAGCTAGGTGAGGTCTCCTTTCCAGCACTTGTAGGGTATTGTGTGGACAGTGTGTCCCAAAGTGTGGTGTCTGAACCACTGTATACTCATCAACTAACAGAGAATCCTGGGTGGGGCCCAGGAAGCTGCGATACAAGCTCCCTGGGGAGTTCCCACACACATGGAGTTTTGAGAATGCTGTGCTGTCAAGCAGCCTGAAACCTACCTTAGCAAACAGAGCTAAGGTAACTTAATCCACAAAAAAAGGGAGCACCACTCTAGGTCACACAGAGGGCTGATAGAGCTGAAACAGAATCAGCCTGTATGGTGGTGCAGATAGGAAAATTATACCACAATTGAGGAGGCTCAGGCACTACCCAAGGCTTTTACACAAATTAATTCACTTAACCCTCAAGACAATCCTGTGAGGTAGGTCCAACTATTATCCCCATTTTATAGATGAGGAAACAGAGAGAGGTTAAGTAGCTTGCCTAAGGTAACACAGCTCATGAACTGTTAAACCTGGACACAGTATGTGGGCCGGCTGCCCCAGCTGCTCTGTCCCCAGGGGTCTCCTACCTCCTGCCCTGCCCCGTAGCCACCACACCCAAGAACCAGGGAATCCTCTAATATACTTCATGAATGTATATGGAGGATTTCCTGGGAGCCAAGGTCCTGGGCTGAAGCTCTTGCATTATCATTTAATCCTCCCAGGATTACCACAGACAGGAATTAGCATCATTCCTTCATCTCCATTTGTAGGGAAAGAAAATCACTGGAACTTACCCAAGGTCACACAGCTAGAAAGTGGCAGAGGGGATATGAATCTAGCCTGCAAAAAGCACGCTCGTAGCCTGTCCACCACAGCACCTCTACCTCTGAGCGCAGTGATGTGGAATCTCCCACTTCACAGAGGAGACCGAGGCTAGGTGGGTGGCCACACCAGAGTTTAACCTGAGTCTCCTAGTTCGAAGGCCACTGCCCCTCCCTCAGCCCCACCATGCCCCGCTGGATAGAAAGGAGTTTCCTTGTCACTGGTCCTTAGCAGCCACATGGCAGCTCTTTGGGCAAAGTCAGCCCTTTCCCAGGCTGGCCCATTCTAAGGAAGAGCTGACACACATAGCTCTGAGGAATAGAAAGTTCCAGGCCCGGTGTCACCACTGACCCTCAGGGCTATGTCTGATTTCCCAAGTGAGCCTTGAGGGTTGAACAGATGGTCTCTGAGGTCCTCACCTTTGGGTTATGCCTGGGCCATGTCTCAATAGCAATTTCCCAACTAAACAGCCCCTGGGGCTCAGGGACACACGGGCATGCAAAGAAGCTGTGATAAAGACTGTTTCTGATTGTTATTATGACCATTTTCGTCCATGTCCCCAGGGGCACATGAGCCAGAGTTTCTCCGGGGTTCATACCTAGACGGGGAAGGCTGCGTCTGGGGTATGCTCCTGTCAACTTTACAGGGAAGCACCAGATTATTTTCTAAAGTGGTCAAACCACGTCATAACTCCCACCAGCAGTGTATGAGCATTTCCCCTTCTTGACAACCTGGAAATTATCTGAATTCTTGAAGCATACATATTACACATTTTATTTTATATTTATCAAGTTTGTATAATAAAGAATTTAAGAAAGAAATAGAAATGCCATAGCATTCCTGTCCACACAGGTATTTAGAAATTTTCCCTACATGCATCCAAGTTAACAGGGCACTGGCAGGCCCTGGGGTGGGAGCACAGCCGAGATGGCCCTCCCTAGCCCAGAAGTCTGCAGTGACCACAGTCCAATCAGAGCTCGCCTGCAATGGTCTAAAAGAATTCAGGGGAAAGAGCCCACAGTGGCTGCCACCTCCTAACAGCCTGTCTAGACAGCCACATGGGGATTCACCACACATGGTAAGAGCCCACAGAGGCCAGCCCCCTCCCCTCTTGCAAAAGAGGCTCATTGGTGGCAATGCTTCACCACCAGAAACCTTTTCTCCAATTTAAAACATGCCTTAACACACAGCATGAGTCACCCACTGTCATGAACCTAGGAGACCAATTCATCAGCCCCTTTTTGTTTGGATGAGAAAATAGAGGCTGATTCTGGAGCCAGGGGCCTTTCCAGTGTGGGCTGAATGAATCCCCATGCCCAGGTGATGAGGGGACCAGGCTGGGGTCAGAGTGCTGCTAGTGGGGCTAAGATGCAGCAGGTTGGCCACTAAAGGTGCCAGAGGGGCATCAGGCTGCCTGCGTTTGAATCCCAGACCTGCCTTATAGCAGCTGTGTGACCTTGGGCATGATAAGTGTAACTGCTTCATTAGGCTGTTGAGTTGTCTAGATTAAATGATTTAAAATTCATGAAGCTCTCAACAGTGACTGGTGTATAATAAGTACTCCATTAAAAATAACTGCAAAAATGTGATGAGAAAAGGCAGTTTCTTCAGGAGAAGGAGATGCCATACTGGGCCCTAACTCTGCTTTCCCTCTAGGGGGATAAGTGGCCCTTGTTCTTTCAAAAATTGCCATGTATCATGTCTTCCCAAGCAGCCAACCCTTCACCCAGCACTCTCTGAGGTAAGTACTATTATCCCTCTGGGAACCTGAGGCTCAGAGAGATTTAGTCATTTGCCCAAAGTCACACAGCTTATAGGAGGCTCTGCTAGGACTCAAACCCAGGTCTACCTGACTCTAGAACCCATACACATACGCTCTAGCACTGCCCCCAATGAGTCTGTGAAAAAGAGCTCCTTCTGGTTCTATCCACCTAATAGGACCAACTCTTGGCGCTTGGGAAGGAGGCCACTTGAAAGTTGATGCTTCCTTCTAGATTAGGCATTGTTATAGTAAGATATAAACAGAGCCTCCACCACTGCCAAATGCCAGTGGCAAAAATGCAGACAATCCTCATCCATGAGCACACATTAGCATGGATTTAGTACCCTTGGGGGCCTGCTCAGTCCTGGGCTGCCCTTGACTGACACAGCTCATCAGTTATTTGAGGAAAGGGCAGTCAGCTAAGCCAAGGCTGGAGGAGGCAGCCTCATCCTTATATATCCCCAAGAGCCCATCCCAGCCACAAATCTAGGTCTTCTCCTCTAACATCCTCTTCTGACCCAAGCCAAGCTCCAAAGGAGATAGAAAAACCCCAAACTGGAAAACACACTGGAACTTACAAACTTCACAGGGACACTGCTCCGCTGCTATTAGCGTCTGCCCCGTACCCTTCTCCTCCTTCAGGGAAACAGGTGGGTGTGCAGTGTCCAGACAGAGTTACTGCCTCAGGAGGCCATCCATAGTGGCCATGACAGCACCCTGGCTGGGCTCTGGGCTGAGAGGCCACTGGTCAGTCTGCCTGGAGCCTGCCAGACCTCAGGCATGTGACCCAATAACCCCATTAAGTCCAAGGGCATCTGCTGAGATAAGCTGAACAAGATGGAGAGAAAGAGAAAGAAACAGGCTAGTTCTCTGGCCCAAGCTCTACAGTCAACACATGAGTAAGTTCCTCCATCCCTCTGGGCCCTTCAGACTGAGATGATCCAGGATTTGGGATGGGAAGAGGACAGCTCTGGTCATCCCATGTATGACAGTGGATGTCCAAACTCTCAGGGAGGAAAAACCTGGGGTGGGGGTGGTCAGAATAGCAGGGGGCACACTTTGGATAAACAGAGAAGAGAGGAGAAGGCATTCCAAGTGGAGAGCTATTTGTACAAAGGAAAGGCGACAGGACTTTCAGGAGAACAGCAAACAAGCCCATTTGGCTGGAACTGCGGGTAGGTCTAGAAGCTTGGTGAAGTCTGAGGCTGGCAAAGCAAGGAAGGCCTGGTCATGGAGTGGTTTGACTGCCAGAAATCAAAGTCCCAGAAGACAGAAGTCCTCCTTGGTGTCTGTCTCTGGGCAGGAGATTTGTACTCTTCCCCAAAACATCATCCAGCCAAGAGCCCCAGTGCAGGAGAGACCTGGGAATTAGGGCATTGGTGACCCTGAGATATCAAGAAATGAGGCAGGAGACCTCAGGGTAGGATTAGGAGCGGAAGAAAGCCCAAGGGCTGCAGTCACCATCTTTAAAATTTGAAGAGCTTTCTGGTGATCAGAAACTGGTTCTTCGTAGCCCCGAAGGACAGAGCATGCAGCCCCAGAGAGGCAGGTGTCAGTGGGATATTAGGAAGGTGTCTTCAACAGTCTGTCCAAAGACAGATAAGGCGATCGGGAAGCAGTGCACCTCCCATCACCAGAGGTATGCAAGCTTAGCACGGACACTGTAGAGAGAAGTCAAACAGTAGAGGAGGCTGGGCCTCATGGCCTTTCCCACCACCAGGCTGGGACTTCACATCACAGCCCTAGCTGCCCTGGGACAATCTTACGATCCTGAGCCCCTCTGCTGCCTGGATGTCAGATTCCCAGCTAGGCATGACATCAGTTCTGTCTTGATTTCACACAGGGGCCTCTAGGGACCTCCTCTCCCTCCCACTTCCTTCCACTCCACTGCTGCCTTCTGCCCTTCCCAGGGAGCACCAGGCCTGACCAGAGAGACCTGGAGCCTGGTTGAGACTTGGTCCCTGGGGAACCTTCCACCCAGCAGGAAGACAGAGAGGGCCAGGGTCCCTGGGAGACCTGTTCACATGCCCCAAAGAGTCTACATGGAAATTCCAGGAGGGTCACAGGGAAGCTTCCAATTTAGAACAAAATGCTTTATTTTTATCCCCCTTTCTTTCCTGTCCCTGTTTTCCCCCAGTGGTGGGCAGGGGTGCCATTGGAGGCTGGGAGAGGAAAGCAAGGGTTCTCATTGGGCAGAATCAAAGGAAGACCAGTGTGGAGAGATGAGAGGGTGGGGCAGACAGGGAGGAGATGGGCTGGGCCTTGGGGAGCTGTATACCACATGGGAAGAGTGAGGCAGAGAGCAAAGTCGAGGGAATAGCGAGGCCTGGGCAGGGTCGTAGGCAGTGGGCATGATCACTGACCAGACCAGCAGGCATTCCTGGACATGCAAGACCAGAGCTACCTGAGCTCTGGGTTCAAGCTGGAGTCAGAGAGTTAGCCAAGATTCCCAGAACAGAGGGCTTTGGGATTTGGGCTTCCAGGCACTGGGTCCCTGTCTCAATGGAATGAAAAGCTACAGAGATCTGTAGATAAGACTAGATCCGTCTCATTCACACTGGTAATCCTGGTAAATGCTTAATAATCAGTCTTAGTGCTGAATTTTAAACTCACAGTGTCACAGTCCTATTAGACCCGAAAGTGACCTAGAGCATCAAGGCCATCTACTCATGTTATAGGTGCAGAACCTGAAGCCAGTGATGGGGAGAGACTTGCCCAAGATCACACTGCCAGGGTGGCCACCCAGTCCTGTGCGTCCTTCTTTGCCTCTTCCCTGCCTTCTAAGCCAAGATAGAGACTATGGTATGGTCCTCGCAGCCAAAGGAGGGGAACAGAGAAGAGGCGGGTCCCCCGACAGGACATAATCGTTTTCAAGAACTGTCTCCAAGAGGCGGGCAGAGGATGACAGCGTATATTGAGTTCTGGCAGCTCTCCCCAGGAAGGCGCTTTTACTGGCCAGACATGATCCCCTAAATTGTGGACTGCTGCAGATGGGAGGCCTCTTGCAGAGGAAAGAGCCCACGGCTAGGAGGGGAAGCCCTTGGTTCTTTTCCTGGCTCTTTCCTAATGCGCTGCATGACTTGAGATGAGGTCCTCTCAGGCATCAGTGTGCCCAGTGAGGGGCTGGACCCAGCCAGCTTGGACAGTCAGAGATTCCATCCATGATCTGACCCAGTCTCCTGCGGCACCTCCTCTCTCTTTCTCAGTCCATCTTAGCTTTTTTCTCACGACAGGAAGTAGAACAGAAGCCTGCAGGCTCCCCTCTGCCAGGGAATAGCATTCTTTCTGCCCAAGCTTTGCTTTCCAGCCTTGGAATTCCCAGAGAGGCAAAAAGCTACAAAGGCCCTTATGAGGGAATCTGAGATCAGAGAGGTTCGGCAGATTGCACAAGGTCACACAGCAAATAGCATGTCAACTGGGAGGAGGCCTTGGGGCTCCTGACACTCAGACTAGTGCTCTGTCCACAGACCACTCTGCCCTCCAGAGTAAAGGGCACGTAAGCCAACCTCGTGTGGACCCAGGCACTGATTTACCTTGACACTTCAAACCCCCTCACATGGGGAGCCCACAATCTCTTCCCCTCTCTGCGGCTCAGTTTCTTCTTCTATGAAACAGGGAGATAAGGGTGGTAAGATGTCTCTAGGAGCCCGTGCACCCTAGGACCCCAGGCCTTTCCAGTGTGGCCTCCTCAGCCCTGTCTTCACAGAGGGTGGGGCTACCCTGCCCAGGAAATCCCACCAAGTCACAAACCCTGTCCATCCCTGTCCCACCCCAGACCCCAGGGCTGGGCTTTATCCACAACTACAGGCTCCAGCCCAGCTGCCCCTCAGAGAATCTGGATTTTTCTTACCATAAAAGGACAAGCGTGCCTCTCTTGGTCCCTGCTGCCAGCCCCACTGGGGGAAAGGCTGAGCTATTTTTAGAAAACTCAAGGGTTTGCTCCCGAACTCAAGATGGAGCCTCTCTGGGCCTGCACCCGGGAGACCTTCCCCATCTCCCTCATCCACCTTCCCTCTGTATGCCTCCCTCTCGGCCCACTGCTGTCTCTTCCCTCCCTTCTCCTCTCCTCTCTCTGCCTCTCTGCCTTGCTCTCACTCTCACTCCATCAATCTCTTTTTTTCTCTCCCTCTCCTCCCCTCTTCCTTCCCCCTCAGTCCTCCCTTCTCCTCAAATCTCCTCCTCGTCATCTCCCCTCCTCCACTTTCCTCCCTCAGATCTTGTTTTTGGTGGTTGGAGAAAGTAACACATCTGCACCCCCACTCCCTTCTCAAACACTATTTACAACATAAATTCCAAACATCCGCCATCTGGTTCTAGGAAGGGCCAAAAGATACTCAGAAAAGGAAGTCATGATTATTCCATCTTCAAAGCCAAGGGAATTTAAAGGCCTTCCTCTCTCCTGCCTTCCTCCCAGGGCCCTTTTCTTGAGATCTGACCGATTAGGATCCCTCAGTGAGTGGAAGGAGTCAGTCCTAGCTGGGCCTCTGAATGACTGCATCATGAGCTTGTTGCTTCTCCTCTCCAGGCTTCAGTTCCCTCACCTGACACGTGGGCACACGACTCGGGTGCCTCCAGCATGCTTGCTCTGAGACTTCACATTCTGCTGCAGAAAATCCACCTGGTCCAGGTCCTGGGGGCCTGCCTGAGGCTTAGCAGTGAGGGTGAGATGGGGGCAAGGGGAGCGAGAGGCAGCTGTGGGGAGCTCCAGCTTTGATGCCTGTCTCTTTCACTCCACAGAGCTCTGTGCAGCCCACTCACCTTCCTTCACACTGACACTCACCAGGAGAATGGCATGGAGTCAAACCATCCCCCTTTATCTGACCCTGGGAGATCTCTGGACCATTGAATCTAGTCCTCAGCCCACCACATCATGGTGAGGCCCAGAGAGGGGAAGACACTTGTCTGCAATCACACAGCATGCCTACAGGAGAACTTGTGCCTAACCTGCTGCTTTCCCATCCAACACATGCCAGAAGAAACCAACATTTGTATTACCCAGAAAGTATCACTCAGCCCAGCAAACTGGAACCCTGGAGGTCCCCAGTTTCCTGCAAAGTAGACAAGACAGAAGGGAGAACCAACTCCTTTATCATGGTGGGTTGTTGTTTCTTTCAAACGGACAGCATAAAAGGGAGAAATACCGTGGAAAAGAGGCAAAACAAACCAAAATGAGAAGTCCCCTTGCTTATGGAGACACATGCCCTTGCCAGGGCCCACACAGCCTCTACTTACACTGAAAATGCTCTCTCTGCTCACAGCCACCTTTCCATAAACAGGAACACACGCTTGACAGAATGTCATGAGAGAGATTCCGGCTATCGCTCTGTAAAAAGGGAGCCATGAGCCATCTGCTCTCACAGGGGAGCCTGAAAATGCATGTCGGGCTGCCTGGAGCCAATCCTGATTCTGACATTTACCAAGTGTGTGAGCTTGAGGAGCACTGTAACTTCTGGGAGCCTCAGTTTCCTCATCTGCAAAGTGGGGATAAGAAAGGCAGCTAACTCATAATCAATTGTGACGATCAGATGAAAAATCCTGGGTAAAACAAAGCACTTAGCGGGTGTGGAACACTTCGAAGGCACCAGCGTGTCAGCTATAACGTATGTTAGCCAGTTAGGATTATGGCAAGTCCCAGTGTAAGCCGGGTAGGCGAGCAGAAGTTGTTATCACTGTCACTGTTTTCCCAGGCTTTGTTCTCACTGGAAGGTCTTGTGGAGTCTTGGGGATCCTGGTCTCTACCCCCCACCCTCCCAGAACCTGAGCTACTCAAGACTGGGCTTGTAAGCCAGGCAGTTCTGGGCCCCGTTTCTTTCCCTCTCTTCCCTTTCTCCTGCATCATCTTGCTTCAGCCTCAGACTGCGTTCCCAGGGCTTGCTCCAAAGTCCCCAGCAGTGACCCTCCCTGGGGAGGAAGTAGGGAGCGTGTGAGGCTGGCGAACTCAGCTGGGCTGTCAAGGGGGTGGGAGGGTGCTCTGGGAACAACAGAGCCACACAACGGAGGGGACCTAGTAAGAGCCCCCACATGGTGGCCCTCACCCCAGCTACCACATCTTCTCTGGATGCCTCCTCGAACCTTTGCCCTCACCCTTCCTGCTTCTCATCCTCCCATGCCTGTGCCTCACCATGGGCCCAGCTTTGTGCTCATAATGGAAATTGCAGCCATTTATTGTGGGCTTATGAGGTGCCTGCAACTGCACTTGCACTTGCCATCTACCTCATTTGCCCTTCAGTTGACCTTCACAAACAAGCCATGATTCAGAGAGGTGAAGCCACAAGCTTGAGATCACACAGCTAGAAAGTGCTAGGGGTGAGATTCAAACGCAGGTCTGCTGGGCTCCAGGGCCGATGTCTTCTCAATTCTTCCCACACATATGGTGGAAACTCTAGGGCCTTGGAGCCCAAGGAGAGCACAGGCTATGGTACACACACATGTGTGAGGGAGCAGAGGAAGGGGAGCTGTGAGCAAGAAGGCTCCTCCAGAAAAAAATCAGCACGGGCCCAAACTCAGCCCTCTCCCACAGCAGTGCCATCTGGCTTGCAGATGTGGCCCGCTCCCAGCCCTTTGCGTTTCTTGGAAATGAAGGCCAGGAGAGGGCAGAGGGGCTTTTGCAATGACCATGACGATGTGAGCTCTGTTTTGTGGTCATCCAGTTGGCTGCTGCCCAAGCTCAGGAGACAGCTGGATTAAGCATGAGCAGCCCGGGGTTCGAGCCAGCCTCTGATACTTGCCAGGGGTTGACCCGGGTACACTGCAGAGCCTCTTTGAACCTCAGTAAGCAGGGAAGTCATTCCTACCTCTGGCTGTAGTTGTGAGTGTTCCTTGAGTTACAGGAGGCAGCATTTGCAGGCTGAAAGCCTTGTGCAGCTGGAATTGGTCACTGGCAGACCTAGGGCTGTCCCTTCATCCTTGGCCACTGTGTTAATCTCAGATTTCCATCTACCCCTAAATAGTTCCTTTTCCATGTATGAAGCTAGAGTTGGGGGCCATTGGTCAGAGGGGCCTCCAGGAAATTTCCTTCCAAACCTGTTCTTTTGCTGATGGCGCCTGGGTGTGCTGGGAAGGGAAGGTGGCCACTTCTGCTCTTGGAACTTAGAGCTACTCAGAAGACCCCCTATGAAAGACAAGCAAGCACAGCAGAGATAATGGTGGCCGAGGGCCCAAGAAACAGCCTCCCTGAGGTCTGGAAAATATCAGCAGGCTCAGCCCAAGGCTTCTGAGGACGCAGCAGCAGCCCAGACTCATCTCAATTCCTCAGGGCCCGGCAGCTCAGTCAGGCCCCATGAAGACCAGGGCTCTGGTCACAGGGCCCCCCAGAATCCTCTGATAGGGGTTATCTTTGTTCCTTTCAGGCAAGGGCACTGACTGGTGGAAGCCACCCCTGCATCCCTGATGCTAAAGGAACAAGCACCCCAGAGAGGGGCCTCCTGTGGACCCAAGGAGGGCTGGCAGCAGGGGCCCTGGACACAGAACTGTGAGTGCTCCCCACCTCTGCTCATTGGCACATACACTCCTGCAATAACCCTATGCCTCAGGATAATCTCCCCATCCCAACACTCAGAATGACCAAGAAACCAGGCCTCAGAAAGGAAGAGTTGAAGGAAGGCCCTGCTGATTGATGGGGTGCAAGCAAGTCGGGACCATACGGCCTGGGTTGTAGGTGAAAAAAAAAATGGAACCAAAGAAAGGAAAACCCACCAGGAGCCAAGAATCCACCCTATGCTCCCTACAAACAAACAACGCAGAGACTGAGCTCTATGAAGAACAAAGGATTTGAAGGAGCCGTGGAGGGGGATGGTAATTTTCCCTGGAAAGGAGTAAATTGGGTCATACTCTTGAAGCAGCTAGACGTGGGGTGGTGTGTGCCCAGGTGCACAGTGCTTGGAACATGGTAAAGCTATAGAAACAGTAGCAGTTGTTCTTACTGTCCGTTACCTTCTTCCCCACCTACCAGTTGTTAGTGGAACAGACAGGATAAGGGACCAACTCCAAAAGACAGGTGGAAAAACTGAGGCCCAGGGAGGTGAAGGAACTCCATGCAGAGTCAAGCAGACAGTCAATTGCAGAGAGGGGTTCTGGCACCAGATCTCATGAGGATGGAAAAAGAGGAGGAAGATTTGGAAGTGAGCATGGGAGGCAAGCCTCCGACAAGGAGCAGACACGCCAGGGACATGAGGCGAGGCCCAGGCCTGGTTTATATAACAAATCACACCTGTTCATCTCTGCATGCACCACACGTGTGTGCAAACGTGCGCCCCAGCACAGCACACGCACCCGGCCCTCATTCACTAGCAAATGAGCCTTGAGATTGGGTCCAAACAAATTGGATTAGGAGGGCTGCAGGCGCCTCCTCCCCCGCGCTGTCGGGCTCCGACACTGAGCAGGCCTACAGAGCTGCCAGCTGCGGTCTCTCACCACGCTGACAGGACAGTCGGTCCTCAGCCCCCTTGCCCCGCCCCCTGGGCCCCAGGAAGGGGCCGGGGTCTGAGAGGATGCCATGATGATGGATGGACTGAGGGAGGTTCCAGGATTAGCTCAAGAGCACACAGGATGTTCATGCTTGTGCGAGGCTCATTTCTGAGCTGTTCCCAGCAACCCACCCCCAGCTCCCCTCCCACCCTCCCCTCCTGCAGCCCTTCCCACGGTCACTGCTGCCAGAGCCCAGAGCTCAGGGCGCGACAGATCTACCCCTCATCACTCAGTCTCACAGCTGGGCTGAGAAGGGACTGGTCAGCTCAAGAGACAGTGGCCTGGGGCTGAAAAGTACGTGGGTACTTTAGAGGGAAAAAGGAATTTGTGAACAGAAAGACAACACCATCGTAAAGGTGGCATCTCAGCGCTTTCTTATCCAGTTTTGTTTAATCCTCAGAATGTGCCTGGGAGTTAGGAGATTGTGCCCATAGTACAGATGTGACTACTGAGGTTCATTCATTGTGAAACCACAACCTTCCTTTCCTAAGCCCTGAGTCTCTGCTGGGCCCTATGTGGGGCCCTGGGGAACCAATGTGAATGACTTACAGCCTCTGCCCCCACTGCTTGACATAACAGTCGCCTTTGAGCTGGGTCATTGGGACTGGAGCCCCCTGGTCCTCTGGGGGAGCAGCCCCAGCAGAATCCCTTTTCCATGAGGCATACATGAGTGGTTGCAGATTATCACCAAGAGGCACCTTAGCAATCAGTCCATTTAGAACACAGAACTTGAAGTCAGGTAGCCCCAAGTTCAAATCCAGCCTTGCTCCCTTTTTAGTTAGATAGCTGTGGTCCAGTTCCTTAGCCTCTTGAAGCCTGTTTTCCCTTCTGTAAAATGGAGTTGCAACAGCTCCCACCTCATGGGACTGAATGGGTGGATCAATTCGTGTTTCCCATGCCCATTTTGACACAGGGGGAAACAAGGGCATGAAAAGGGAAAGGGCTTGACCAGGGTCACATTATGAGTTAGGGGTTAAGACAAAACCAGATGGATCCCTTCCCCCCACCCCACCCCCTTACCCCAGTATAAATCCTCCCCACCTGCTCCACCCTACACAGCCCAGAGGCCACGACAGTTGTCCAGGTTGTACAGGCGACTACTGGGACATATCCTGGGTCCTGCCCTCCACCTATAGCCCTGCTCTGGCCTGTGCAGTACCAGAGTCCCAGGTGACCAACGGTGGCCCCCAGCCCTCACTCAAGCTGGAGGGTGGGGGCACACAGCAGCAGGCTCCCAGCCCGAGCAGCCTGGCCATATAAGGAAAGGAGTCAGGAAGGTCTCCTCTCTCAGGCCTGGCGAGAAAATCCAGACAGCCACTGTTTATTTTCTCCTTCCCAGCCTCCCCAGAGCTTCCCGGCAGAAGACAGAGGTCCCCCCAGCTAAGCGACATTTCCTGAAGACAGTGGGGAACAGAGAGGGAAAACAGCCCCTCCTCGGGCAGCAGCCCCCACAACTGCAGACAGCCAGAGGCAGGTAATATTCTGCCAGGTCAGACGCTGAAGCCACCCGTTCAACTGCCTCCTTCGACAGAAAGAGAAATGGAGCAACAGAGAGGAGAAGGGCTCGTGAGAAGTCTTCCGAGTGACCCCCCTGCTAACTGGAGACCCAGAGTGAGAAGGAGCCTCTCATGGGGTAAGTGGAACAGGAGAGCCATCCACCGCCTTCTTAGTGAGGTCTCATTGGAAGGAGACCGGGGATCAGGGCTAATGCAGCCTGCCTGCCCAGCTGGCACGCAAGACTCTAGGGAAGGGTGCCTGGGGCCAGGGAACCAGGAGGAAACCCTTCCTGCACTTCTGGCCTCCTCCCAATCCAGCTGCACCACCTCCTCCTCCAGGATGCCCTCCCAAGCCCCCCAGGGGCGAGAACCTCTTTGTCCTCTAAGCCCTTGGCAGTCCTTTCTCAGGCTCTCTGTTGTGCAACTGGTGTCATGCACCTTGCCAGGGGCATTTTCCTTCTACCTCAGTACTGCTCTCCTCCAGGGTAAGGATCACATCAGATTCAGGCCTGTCTCCCCTTGGCACACAGAAGAAGCACTCGGTTTGCTGAAAGGACAGGTGAAATGCTTAGACCCTGTCCCCAATCCCAGAGAACTGGTAAGTCAGTCAGTGGATGAGACATGCAGCATGGAGTTTAAAAATAAGGGTCCTGGGTCAGCTGTTCTGCTAGGAATCCCAGCTGGGCTCCTAGCTCCATGCCCTTGGAAAATCCCCTGCCTATGGAACCTTGGGGATGCATGAGGATTAGCACAATTAAAACATTCAATAAATGACAATTCTTATTACCATCAGCATCACTATGATTTTTCTAGATACAAAAGAACAGAACTAAGCAGCCTATAGCCAAGGATATGGAGGCAAATACCTTCCCCAGTCAAAGGTCTCAACCCCTGTCCCCGTGAAAGAGTTTCCCACAGGAGCGTGAGACTGCCTCCCATCCACTTCCTGTTTCTACACCCAGGAGAGCTGCTATCTTTGCGGCAATATTCTGAGTCCAGTGGGGTGTGCTGGAAATAGCCGTCCATTCCCCTGGTTCAGGCCAGGCTGTGACCTGGAACTGTCTCCTCCCCTTCCTGGCCTTCTATGTGGAGGTGATAAGGTTCCCCTGCCAAACAACCGACCGCCCAGCTGTTGTGCAGATGAAATGTGAGGGGCAGTTTTTCAAAAGGCAGGCGCTCAGGTGCCCCTTTTCTTATTTTTGCCGTATCTGCAAGCAATTACAATATTTTAAAATTTAAGATGAGTCCTTTTTAATACCTAAGTATAAATGGCTACTGTAAAAGGGAAACTAGAACACTATCCATGATTAGGAAATAATACAGTTAAGACTAAAGACCGTAGAAGTGCAACAGTGTTCTTACTCTTTCCCCTGGTACTGTGGCTTGCAAGACCCTGGGCCTGAAGGAGACAGACAGGAGCCAGAAAAGTGTCAGAGACAGGATAGCACCCAACTGAGGCTCTCTTCCCCAGGGAAGCAGAAGGCCTGCAAGCAGTCTTCCAAAGTTAGCACTCAGGCCACATACTCCGCAAAATCGCTTGCTCCCCTTGTTGTGCTGCATTTAGGATGCCAAGGGTGGTCAGGAGAAAGACCTTTGCAAAGAGTCCCACACCAAGGAATGCAGGAGGCTGGCCTTACCAGCTTGCCTCCCAGCAGCAAATGATCGCTTTTTCAGGACAACCCTCCCCAGCTTCTTACTGAAAGCTCCATGTTGGCCAAGACAAGTGTTTTCTCTGCAGGGCTAGTGGGAGACATCTGAGAGCGGACTAGACAGGCTGTGGCCTGCCCAGGAGCCCTCAAGGTGGATCCTGATGTTGGAATCACTCCCCAGCCAAATGAAGTTTGGAAAGAGTTCCTATGCAAGAATTACCATATTAGAGGAAGGCAGTTCTTTGGGTGGGAATACCTCAGGAAGGGGCTGTCCCTCTCAGCAGGCCACTGGGCCTGATCTGCCCCAAGTGGCAGACCAGAGGAAAACACTCTTCAGATAGGGGCCTGATTTCAAATTTCTGCCAGAGGCCAAAGAGACACTATTTTGTAAGGAGATATATGTTTTCCTGCTCTCTCCTAGCCGGAGAAAAGGCTGCCAAGATGGCAGTATATGTCATCCAGCATTAAGGCCACCACAGATGGCATCAGCAATGCAGGAGGGTCCTCTGGGGGTGCCCTGAGATCTTGGTAGGGCAGGAGAAGTGTAGACAGGGCTCTGCCTGCCCACTCAGAGTTTCCCACCCAAGCCATGTCCTGAGAGGAAAGTGAAATATTTACATGGCCAATCATCCACCAAGTGGCATTCTCTGGGGCCCACTATCACGTACAAAGGTCTCCACAAGGCCGAGGGACCTCACCATTAACAAGTGTGGGTACTATCCTCAGGGAACTGGAGATTTACCCCAAGTCAGACCCAGATGCAAATAGCTTTGACACTGGAGAGAATGTGATCGAAGAATACGATTCAGCCACTCAGACAATGTATATTATATGTCTACCATCACAAGTGTGGTAAAGGATTAGGAAGAGGGCACAGAATGTGTATGGACATGGACCAAGGTCTCCTGGTGTCTGAGGGAGTCAGGGAGGGCTTCCCAGAAGAAGAGGCCATTTGAGTAGAGACTCAGCCCACCCAGAGGAGACAGGCAGGAGAATCATGGGGAGCAGTTTGGTACCTGGGAGCCCTGAGGTGGGGGGCACAGGGCTCCCTGGAGGAGAAAGGGGGCAAGGGGCCAAGAGGAAGAGGCCAGATGGAGTGGACCTTGTAGCTTTTGGTGAGGGTTTCAGAATTTAGCCAGAGAGCAATGGGAGACCTTTCAGCATCTTAAGCCTGGGTGAGACATAGGCATATTTGCATTTTGAGATATCACTGTGTGAGGATGGCTGGGAAATTACTGGGAGTAGAAGCAGGGAGACCAGGTAGGAGACTGAAGCAAACATTTGCTGATTAAAATATAAAGTACCATGAATGTGCTCTTTGGCTGGGATGCATCAAGCATAAAGATAGAATGTGGGGTCAAAAAGGTACACTGTCCTGTTGGCTGGCTCTATTTACTGATATGTCTAGAATAGGCAGCTCCACAGAGACAGCAGGTGATGGGAGGCTGGGAGGGGTTATTTGGTGAGAGGGTTCTTTTGGAGCAATGAAATGTTCTAACATGGACTGTGGTGATGGTGACACCACTTTGTGAATGGATTAAAAACCATTTAATTGTACATTTTAACTAGGTGAATTATAGCTCAATAAAACTGTTTTTTAAAAAAAGAAACAAACAAAGAAAAGGAAGGTTGAGGCTTGGTTCCAGAGGGCTCAAGTACCAGGCTGAGGACAGGAAACACATCCTGGGTAGTTACAGCAGTTTCTGGAGCAAGAGCTGGAGGGTGGAGCTGAGGCCCCTCTAACGCCCGTTCTCCTGCCTAGGATGGACTCCCTGCCATCAGCCCCCCGCACAGAGCAGCGTGGCGCCCTGTCTCCCAGCCTGAGGTGCAGTGCTGCATCTCTGGTCAGTTGGGAGTCTGAGATGAAGCACTGTAGCTCAGGAAGGGAGAAGTTGTTCTGCGGCCGGCCAGCAGCCTGGAAGCGGTAAGTGGTAGAGGTGCTTGCAGGCACCAGGAAAGGACGGGAATGTTTTCAGTCTCCATCTTGTCAGCTGAGGAAGTTCCTGGACTCAAGTTCTACCTGTGCCACGATCTGCTTTGTGATTCTGGGCAAGTGCCGACTCCTCTGTGTACCCCAGTTTGCCCAGCTGTAAAACGAGGTGTTGCAGCACTCACTGGTGGCTATTACTCAGCACCCTGACTCTGCTTTCTCTTTCTGAACCCAGGGTGGACACTACTAATCAGTCAAGGCATCCTCTCTTGAAGCATTCAGTTGCTTCAGAATCCTTCTCAACACTAAGTTCTAGAGAGCTAGAACCCAGTTTCAAAGCTGAAACCCAGTCATCATCTGTGCATTGGACAATTCCTAAAAATCCTTTCAGTGCTAAAGACAAAAGTCCTGGGCTTTGAGTTAGGTTCTTCACTCTTTGAGGTATTGCCTAAACTAATCCAGGCATCTCCCAAATACCTCACCTCTCTCAGGGGCTTCAAACAAGCAAGGAGCAGCACAGGAAAATTACTGGGCTAAGCACAATTTTGTTTTATTTTTTAACAAGTTTGGGAGGTGGGCAGTGTTACTGACCCATTTTCCAGATAAGAAAACTGAGGCTGTTAGGTAACTCACCCAAGATCACACATTGACTGTGTTGAGCCAGAGTTGTAGCCTAATCTATCTGCCTTCAGATCTACATTCTTTTTTTTTTTTTAAGTGGGGATACTGGGGATTGAACCCAGGACCTCATGAGTGCTAAGCATGCACTGTACCACTGAGCTATACTCCCCCTTCAGATCCATATTCTTACCGACTACATGTGACTTAGGAACCTGGGGATGGGGGAGCAGGAGGAGAACATAACAAATCCTGCTCTGGTCTTGTCCTTATATCTTGGGTCACTTTTAGCAAAGACAGACCCAAACACTTTCCATCAATCCTATGGACTTCCTTCCTCCTACTCCTCTTTCCCCATAACTTTATTTATCTCACTTTATCCCGTAGGTCCTATACTGTCCCATTTTATAGTTGGGGAAAGCTGAGGTTAAGTGACTTTCTGTAGATCACCAGCAAGGAAATTGCCAAACAGAGACTTGGAACCAGATTTGTCCAGTTAGTTTAGAGTGAAACCCTCCCTCTGGCTGAAGACTCAGGAATACACAGGACCCATGGCAATCATGGGGAGGTGGGTGTGGGGGGAGTTACCAGATGGTTTCTAGTTGACAACATGGCCTTTGACTACAGGGAAGGTACTTTCCAGGACACTTGAAGTTCCAGTCACTACTACTCCCGGAGCAATCTCATCCACATCCCGAGATACATGGCACCCACGCTGGCTTCTGCAGATGGGGCTGGATGCAGAAGAAAACTCCAGCTGGTCCTTGGGGACATGGCAGGGCCTTGGTGCTGACGGCCACTCTCTCACCTTGTCCTCACGGTCCAGTTTTCCCAGGAATCCCTTAGATGCTAAGATGGGGATTCCTGGAAATACTGTTCTTGAGGTCATGGTTCAACAGCTGGATTCGCCTCCTTCCCACCCCAGAATTGTCCCTATGGGGCTTTGGCTCAAGCACAGCATGAGGTCAAGTGGAAGGCCATGTGCTGGAGGTAAGAGGGTTGTGGACTGTATTCTTGACCTTTAAGTTGCTTTTCTTTCCATTTTCTCCATTTCGTAACATCCTGTGAGTCTGGAATTGGAAGTTCACCACTGTCCTGCTCTTGGGAAATGTGTCCAGGCACTCAGCTGAGCAGTGGTTGAACCAGGACACCGTGAAGCATGTGTTCTGCCTCCACCCCACCCCACTTCCCAGCATGCCAAGCAGTAGGGGTCACAAGTATCAAATCAATTATTATCAATAAACGAATAAATGTACATGAATTTATTTTTAAAAGTTTACTAAATTAGTTAGGTAAACTAAAAAAACACAAGTGTTCTTTTGATTTGGAATGCAGCCACAGAAAAATGAAAAATGTTTCCATTGAGGTGGAGAAGACAAAAAAGCTTAGAGTGCCCTCTTGTGGTGATGCCTGCCTCCACCCAGTCCAGGAACAGTAGGGCTCACTTCTAGACACACATATACACACATACGCACGCAAGCACGTGCTGAGATTCCTTTTGCCGCCCCAGGCCCTTCTGAGCCAGTGACTGCTTAAGCCCCATTCATCACCTCATTACAAATATTGCCTCCATAACTTACTTTAATTTGCAGCACCTGGCTTCAACTGCAAAGCTCCTGAAGGTCAGTGGGATGGTGAGGTTCAGAGAGGTGAAGTGACTAGCCCGAGATCATCCAGACAGCATAAGGCTGAGCCAGAACTGATTCCAAGTTCACTGGCTTGTGCCAATTCCTTAGCCAAAAGTAAAAACAGAAAAAATTTTTTAAAAAAAGGAAGACCATCTAAATAGACATGGAAAACGTTAACTGATTAAATGCCAGAGACCTGAAGTGGTCCAGGTGCAACACTAGAACTTTAAACAAACCTAGTGCTTTTCATGAAGTTGGTAGAGACAGTAAGAACCATGGCTCCAGGATCCTCACCTTGGGGTCTGATCACCACATTCCCACAGACCAGGTGGCTCCCACACATGTCTTCCTAAGAGGCCACAATGAAGATGTTTATGAAGTATGAGCTCCCCCTCCCCCTCATCCACAGAGACTGGAGCCAACCTGACCAAGAAGAAATCTGATTTGCTCCAAATAATACTATTTTTGTGGGGAGGGTAGAGCTCAAGTGGTAGAGTGCATGCTTAGCATGCACAAGGTCCTAGGTTCGATCCCCAGTACCTCCTCTAAAAAATAATTTAAAAACCTAATTACCTCCCCCTCACCAAAAATAATACTATCTTCCACTCACTGAGTATTTACAACTTACAGAGCACTGTACTAAACACTTTCACAGGCACTGTCTCATTCAATCCTCACTACAACCCAGTGAGGTAGGTTCTGTCATTTACTCCTTTTCAGACGAGGCAGCCAAGGCCCAGAGAGGTAAGAGAACTGCCTAAGATCACACAGTTAATAAGTTGTGGAGCTGGGTCAAATCAAGTCTCTGTTTACACTTGTTACCTGCCCTTGCCCCCTTTCTCTCATTTGGCCTGGCCTGGCAGGTAGGGCTATCCCTGTGACTTCCCCAGGCGGAGAGGGTAAAACAAGCCTTCAGTGAAACCAAAGTGGTTCCTCCTGTGTTCTGTGACTATAATAAAGTGCTGGACCCTTGACTTGTGTCCTGTTACTTCCTGGGAGCATGGGGGGAGGGGAGGAGGTGAAGGCACGGAAAGCACCTAACAGCCTGTATCAATCAGCTAAGGCTGCCATAACAAAGCACCACAGATGGTGGCTTAAACACTAGAATTTTATTTTAGCATAGTTCTAGAGGCTGGAAGTCTAACATCAACGTGTTAGCAGGGTTGGTTTCCTCTGAGGCCACTCTCTTGGCCTTGTAGATGGCTGTCTTCTCCCTGTGTCTTAATCTCTTCTTATAAGAACACCAGTCTTGTTGGATAAGGCCCCACCCACATGACCTCATTTAACTTTAATTGTCTCTTTAAAGACCCTGTCTCCAAATGCGGTCACATTCTGAACTACTGGGAGTTAAGACTTCATGAATTTGAGGGGGTAACGGCCCCAGCTGGTGTAACCCTCCGTGCCTTTACGCTGCCGGACGTTCCCAGGGGCCGGCCTGATAGCAATCAGGACCCCACTCAGGATAGTCAGAGCCCGGGAAGCTGTCACGGTGTGTGGGAACGCCAGCTGTGGCAGGTCGGGGGGACAGTGCCACGAGATGAGGTCCCTTAGGGTGGGACCAGGACGCAGGCTGAGGAGACCTCGGGCCTCGCCACACGGCAGCCGCTCCCCTTCAGTCCCCAAGGTGTCGCTGACCAGGACGAGCGGGCAGGACAGTCTGAAATCACACCTCACACAGGTGTCGGCGTTCAGAGTGAACTAACACTCACTGCAGCACAGGCCTCATGCCCAACACCTGGGGACATTTTAAACACAATTACCCCACCTTTAGCTTGAGCCTCCAAACTCGGCTACATTGTGAGGAGAAAACCCCAACAAACTGACCAACAGGCTCTTACATGACGATTCCCAGATGCCCAAGGCCTCCCCTCGTCTCCCCTTTGCTCCCCAGAACAAGGCCCGCGCGCCGGCCCTTCACTGCTGAGGGGCCGCGGGTCGCACACAGGCCGCGGCCGCCCGGGAGCCGCAGGGCGGGCGGCAGAGGCCGGACGGCCCGCCAGCTCCTCTCGCCGCGCCGCCGCCGCCCCGCAGCCCCCGGCGACGCACCCCGGTCTTGCTCAGCTTCGCCACAGATCCCAGTCAGGCCCTGGGGCCTTCTCGAAACTCACAGGCCTTGTCCTGCTGAGTTCCTTCTAGAACTCTCTCCCCACACCCCCGGGGAGCTCGCGCTAAGACGCGGCTTCCTGACCCCCACAGGCGGGTTCCACGCGGCGGGCCGAGAATCCCAGGCCCAACAGCCAATCCCCAGCACAGGGAGCGTCGCCTCTACTCACCTCAGCGCAGCTCCGCGCCAGCCGGCACTGGGGGCCGCGTGCGCCTGGCGCTGGGGCCGCGGCGGGGGACGCCACAGCCAGAGAACTCGGCCTGGTGACGACGACTCCCTCGCACACACGAAGCTGCGAGATCCTGCCCTCCTCTTCCAGGATGTCAGCGATGAGACCATTTGTGCACACAGCCCTGACGTAGTAACACTTTCAAATACATCTCATGTGCCGAGGGCCTCCTTTCTGTGGGGAGAAGAAACTGGTTCCCCTGACAAGTCTGGTGACGGAGTCCTAGGACGAGGCCCAGGCTCTTTGGGCAGTGGGGGTCTGCACCTCCTTTTCCTGACAGGACGTCCTGCACGGGGTCCCTCCTGGAGGAACGTCCAGGGGAGAGGCGCGATACCCGCCGGGGGGAGGTGCTGCCCTCTTGTGGCCGTACCTGGAAGTACAGACCACAAGAGGGCAGCGCCTCTTGTGGACTTGCCATTTTTTATCATTGACCATTACCTAATATATTTGCATACGAATTTGCAACTCAAAATGCACTTTCCATCCCAGGACCTCATCTGGTCCTTGTTTAGGGACTCATCTTGTCATCATATTTTTCAGAGGCTTAGAGCGGTTTAAGAAATACTTAATTCAAATTCTAATAATAGTAGAACCTATGATTTATTGAGCCCTTACTCTGTGCCTGGCACTGTGAATTTACTTTATATATATTATCTCATTTGTGATATTCAGATGGAGCATGTCAGAGCATTAGACATGGTTCCAGGGTTCCATAAGTGCTAAGTGGCTACAGCAGGAAGCAAGCATCAACCCCGCACCCGGGCCAACAATTTCCCTATATACAAGCTTGGATAGAGGAGTGTCCAACCTGGTCCTCCAGTTCCTGGAAGATTCCCAGCTGCCTGGGCTGAGAAGAAGGCCTGGGAGACTTCATCCAGCAGTACTGATCCTGTTACACCTACCAACATGCTGGAGGTGCCTTCTCCTGCCTCCTGGTGGGCCCCGAGGGACTTGGCACCCCTGGCTCAGTGGAGAGGTTTAATTTCCTGCTTTATGAAGAAAAGTTCCTGAAGGAAAAAGGTTCCCTCAGGCTCCCTGAGAGCTGCGTCTCTCAAAGCAGGCAGTAAGAAGGGCACCCCAAGATTGCTCCAGGATGTGGTCCAATGATACAGACAAAGGAGGTGAAAAGGATTCCTCTGGTCCTGAAAGAAAAGCCACCCACCCTGAGGGAGCTGGAGGGAGCCAGAGGGAGGCCATCTGGCTGTAGGGGATCACATGCCTCCAGCCCTCCCGCGGGCCTGGCCAGCAGCCTGAGCAACCAAGCTTATTGCTGAGAAAAGGCAGTGGCCTAAGAGGGGACTCAGGCCTGTCCCTGAAGTTCAGACCTAGACAGCCCCTCTCGGGGTCATGGGAGCAGGCAAAGTGGAAACCAACCTAGCAGGGAGGGGATAGGTCCAGACTTGCTAATTTTTCATGGAATGTGGGGATGGCATCCAAGCGGACTCACTCTGGGAACAATCAAGGGCCTGTCAATTGCACTCCAACCTGTGGGAGGCTGGAAGGAACCACAGCTACATTAACTTAAAGTCTGCCCCCTCTGACCCAAGCCATTTACCACTCTGACATTCCAAAGTGTGTGTTTCCTTTATCTGCTCATCCCAGACCAATTTCTGACAGAGGGGCATGCACATCTGCTTGCATACCTCCAGTGACAAGGACCTCACCACTTCATCAGGCAGCTCTATGTCCTTGGTCAACTTGGATTGTTAGGTAGTCCTTCTCCTGTTGGAATGAAAGCCCTGTCATTTTCCTTGGTTCCTTTGCTGCCCACAGAGATTTACAAACAGTGGTCCTGGCTTCCTCGGGCTCCTCTCCTCCAGACTAAACATGCTCGGGGCCCCCAGTGGGCCTCAGAGACTGAATGTAAGCTTGTTTCCCTTGCTGTGCAATCAAGGCTTGATTTTAAAACCCTTTCACATCTTTGGGGTCAGTACCCTCTTTGAGAACCTAATAAAAGCAGTCAACCATCTCCATGGAAAATAACACACTCCCACACAAAATGTTACCTACTACTTTAGAGGGTCTGTGGACTCTGAGGACCCTTTCTTTAATGCATGTCAGTTTCTAGAAAGTGGTTGGCCTTTAGTACTGATTTATGTATTCAATAAATGTTTACAGAGGGCCTACCATGTGCCAAGCACTGTTTCCAGTGCCCAGGATGGAGAGGTGAATAAAACAAATCCCAGCTCCAAGAATTTACAATCTGGAGCAGGAGACAGACACAAACAAATCAGCCACCACTTGATCAATTTTATATCATGATAAATTCAAGGAAGAAAATGAAACAGAATGGTACGATGAGAAGTGGCAGGATTAGGGGATCTGATGACAGGAAGACAGTGGGGACAGTAGGGTTGGGGGGGTCAGGCAGAAGCAAGGATGGATGTCAAGAATCTAAGGCAGGAGGAGTGTAAGGAGGCCAGGGGGGCTGCAGCCCAAAGTGGAGGAGTGGGGTGAGACGGGGTCGAGGGGCACAGAGCCAGGCCAAGTGGGGCCCTGTGGGCCATGTGAAGAGTTTGGGTCTCACCTAAGTGCAGTGAGTGAAACACAGCCAGTTATGTGTTTCAAAGCTCACTCAAACAGGCAGGAGAATCAAAATGTATTCCCCTTTCTTATTTTCTTATATCTGCAAAAAGAAATCCTGGAAGAATACAAAAGAACTTAGTAAGAGTGCTTACCTAGAAAAGCAAGATTTCTCAATATTTACACGTTATATTGTTTTGACATTTGAATGACATTGTGGCTGCCATAGCAAATAATAACAAACTGGGGGGCCTAAAACAAATCCAAAATAGTTCTAGAGGTCAGAAATCCAAAATCAAGGTGTTGGCAGGGCCATGTTACCTCTGAAGATGCTTGGGAGGTTTCTGTTCCTTGCATCTTCCATCTTATGGGGGCTCCAAGCATTCCTTGGCTCATGGCTCCTTCACTCTCTGCTCTGTGTTACCGCCTTCTCTTCTGTCTGTCAAATCTCCCCTATGTGTCTCTTGTAAGGACATTTATCATTGAATCAGGGCCCACTTAGATAATCCAGGATGATGACTTTATCTCAAGATCCTTAACTTAACCACATGTACAGAGACCCTTTTTTCAAATAAGGTCATATACACAGATTCCGGGAATTAGCATGTGGACTGATCTTTGGAGTCGCCACTGTTCAACCCACCACAATACCTATTCCATAAGATCAAAGTGAACATTAAAACTTTGTTGTAGCTCTGGGATGGCAAAGGGACTGAGGGTGACAGACAGAAGAGAGGAAGGAGGTGGAGGGAGGTGGGTATGTGTGGGAGCGAAGACCCAAAGGACTCCATTCCATGTAGGATGGAAGCGGAAAGCAGCTCTCACCCCACCCTCCGCCCTGGGTATGGCTTGAGCAAAGGGCAGACTTTGGTGCCCACACTGAGGCTGGAAAGACTGGAGGACAAGGGGGTTCCAGGGAGGTGGGAAGTGAGACTGGGTGGGAAAAACTGTAGACATTTAAAGGTAGAAGTTACCATGTGGGTAGCTGGATTTATATGTAGTGAGGCCTACAAAAGCTTTTAAGGGAATGGGAGCATCAGGTGGACAAAAAGCCCAGGCTGCAGAAAACCCATCACCAACCTCCTGTTGAAAGCTCAACATCCACTGATGCAAGCCGGGGCCGCCACATCACAGAGGTGGCTGTGACTCATCTTGGGAAATCTAGGTTTCTCCCATCCTACACTTATGCAACCAATTCTCTGACTCTAAATGCAAGACTTCTCGTTTCCAATGCAAATTTCAGGATCCCTATGGCTCACCTTTCCACGGAATTCTGCCCCCAAACCAAACAGGACAGCATGCATCATATGATCCCAATTTCGTGGGGGAGAAATCGACTCTCTTTAGGTGTGTCTGTAACGATAGCTAATCTTCACTGAGGCATTATGCTGAGCACTGCAGACTTTATTCCACTTAATTCTCTCCATGATACTTTGATGTAGGTGTTATCATTATTGCCTTCTTACAGAGAAAGATAATGAGGCTCAGAGAGGTAAAGTAACTTGCCCACGGTCACCCAACTAGTAACTGTTAGGGCTGGGACTTGCACCCTGGCAGCCTTGGCTTTTGTGTCTATAATCATTACTGCCCCTCCTCATTCTTGCCCTCTTGTGGATATAAATGCATATAAACAGTTGATGGAAATACCTACAAAGCTGTTAATAGCATTTGGTTCTGAGATGGGTGTGAAAGGAGTACACATTACATTGTTCTGCCTTGCTTTGAATTGTCTTCAAAGAACAGGATTTTTCAATTTAAAAATATGCATCTGTTTACTTTTCAAAAGAAAAATCTGGAAGAACATACTTCAAAATGTCAACAGCAGTTACATCTGGGGAGCACAAACAGGAAACTGTCTACCTTCTACACTAACAGTTCGCTGTTGTTTGAACTTTATACAATGGGCGTTTACTGCTTTTGTAAGCAGAAAAAGGTAATTAAGACAAAAAAAAAAAGAAAAAGAAGGATATAGAGGAGGAAGGTGACTCAGCAGCTCTTCTGGGATCCCCAGCAGCTCCTGACAGAGGCCCCGCCTACCTTCACAGGCCCATTTCCCACTTCTGCCCCACCCCACCTACTTTGCACATCCTAACCAGAAAAACCTTTTCCCCTGCCAGCCGGTAGTATCTGTCCTGCCCCTGCCCCTCCCGGCCTCTAAACCAGGCCTCTGGCGATCCCAGTCGCACAGAACAACAATATCCCCTCATCCTCCATCAGCAGCTCTGTAGTTTATGAAATGTCTTCCCATGCCAGCTCCCGTTTTATGCTCCTGACGACTGTGTGAGGTGGATATTCTCATGCTGATTGTACAGATGTGGAAGCTGCAGCTCAGCAAAGCTCAGCTCCTTGCCCAAGGTCACATGGTGAGTCTGGGATTGTGCCTGGGCCCAGATTCCCAGGCCAGGCCTCTCCAATGCTGCATCAGTACAAGTTCACATCAGGGACTTGAGTTCTAGGACCTAAAGCCGACCTGCTGAATCTTGTTTAGACGCCTGACAGAGCAGCAGTACTCCTGTTCTTTACAGAACTATCCCTGCAGGCTTCCTGGCATGCTTGGCCACAGCTGGGCACCTGAGGCTCACCGGAGCCTTGCCCTGCACTGCCCAGGCCCTGGTGCTGAGCCTGAAGTGAGGGCAGAATGGAAGGGTCTTTGGGCCCAGATGGAGGAGGGTGGGGAAAAAAGGGCAGACAGCCAGCATGCTTATAAGGCAGGAGCAGGCAAACCCTGCAGTCTAGGGCAGCCGGTCATGGGCTGCGGTGGGATCCTGGATATGACTTTGATCAAATCGCTTAGTATCTCTGGGCCTCGGTTTCCTCATCTGGAAAGTGGGCATTATAGTAGCCTCACCTTAGAAAGCAGTTGTGAGGACAAAATGAGGAATCCCTGTAATGCACGGAACACAGTGTCTGGACAGAATACATGCTGACCAAATGCTTCTTATCATTTTTAACAAGAGTGAATTGGTTTGCCCCCAACCAACTTAGTTCTTTTTGGTGAACATTTACTGAGAGTCCACTTATTTAGCCCACTGAGGTCCTGGGCTAAGCACTGAGGACAAAGAGATAAAAATTGACACAGCTCCAGCTCACTTAGCTCATGCACTGTCAGAGGAAACTGGCCCAGAAGGAAGTAGATCGGTCCTGTTGGCCTGCAGCATGAAGGGATAATGTCTGGAATGGCACTGGGGCAGGATGGTGTGTGGCCTTGAATGCCAGAGTAATCTGAGAACTTCGCTTGTCTGCCTGGGAGCCACGGAAGGTCTTGGAGCAACAGAGTGGCTGACCCAGTTACCTCACTTAGACATGAAATCTTAGCACCAATGACCCCACAGGGCTTCTGAGCTGTCACCAACCAAGGCAGGCACAATGGGGAAAGGGACAGCAGAAGAGAGAGGGGCATGGAGGCCGACCCTGGGGTGGGGACAATCTGGGCTGGAGTGAGGGTTGCAAGCGGACTGGGTGAGGCCACATAGAGAGGTCAGGGAGGGGTTCAGTCCTGGAGGAAGTAGCCAGGGAGGAATCCATTTGACTCCAGTAAAGTTAACTCCAGCAGAGTTAACGGGCCTATTTGGGGAGTGGGGCTGATCAATGGGACGGTCTCTCAGGTGGTTTTGCTTTCTCTCTGCTTTTCTATGTTTTCCCTTTTCCTACAATGAGCAACTAGAAGAGAAGGGAGCAGCATCATTGTCTGGAAGTCCTGGGATGGGGACCAGGTGGCGCTGTCTCACAGAGGGACAGCTGGAGTGAGACTCCTAGGGGAGCTCCAGGGTCTAGTGAAAGAGACTTGCAGGTGCAGAACGGCCTTTGACAACTCTGGCCTCTCTGAACCTTGGTGTCTTCCTTTGGAGAGGTAATGACGCCATGGTGGAGGCAGTGGGTGGGGTGGAGATGACTGGGGCACCTCCATGCCCTCTGGCTCACGGGCGTGTCTGTGTCAGCAGCATCATCCGCCCAGGTGTGGGCCAGCTCAGCACAATCAGGCAGGACCAGCCTGGGTGCCCAGCAGAGGCAGGCTGGCTTCCAGACCCTCACCGCCCACCTCCCCAATCTGAGCCACTTGCCCCAATGTGGGGACAACCTACTTCTCCTAGGGCAGCCCCAGTCAACTGAGAAAGTCTGACTCAGGTTGAGCAGGAAAAGGCCAGGACTCGTTCCCGGATGAAGCTAAGGCAGAAAAAACCCTGGGCACCTGGCGAGCTCGGTATGCTTCCTGCATATGCAACCAGTTCACTGTGTTCCCTCCTCAGGGCCTCAGTTTCCTCTTTGACTACTGAGCCAATCCATGAATTCATTTTCTCTTGGTAGGACATCTACTGAGTGTCAGACCTGCAGGAAGCATCAAGGAGACAACCCAGATCCCAGGCCTTGGGGAGCGTCCAGCCCGGCCCCCCTGTGCCCTGTTGGCAGCAAAGCTGGATGGAAGCTGCTCTACGTGGGGTACGGATGTGAATGTGGGGCTGGCGTCCTTTTGCGCCAGTCGGCGGGAGATGACCAGAAGAGGGCGGCAGAGAGCGGGATCCCTGAGCGAGGGAGCCGTGACCTTGGCAGTCCGAAAAGGCGGAGGCCTGGGGATTTTCAGCCTCACTGCTGTCCGGAAAAAGTTTCACAAGGGCCTCTGGCGCAGCAGCATTCTCTGGGCCGTGGGCCCCGGCCCAGCCAACACCCCATCACTCTCCTGTCCCAGAAGGACCCGTTTTAGGGCATCCTTGGGTCTGCCGCGGGCAGTGCAGGGATGAGGCCGGAATGACCAGCTGTGACCTGCGAGGGGGAAAGAGGAGGGGAGAAGGGATGACGGCGGAGAAGGGATGACGGCAGAGAAGGGCCAGGGAGGGCCCTGCACTAGGATCTTTAGTCAGGGCGGAGTCACATGTCATAGGGCGGGGGGGGGGGGGGGGGCGGTCCTCAGAGCCCTGTGCACCTAGCAAAGTCTTTGACTAGGTTTTCTAAAGATGGGCTGGTGTTGTGAGGGTGGTAGACTTACACACACACACACACACACACACACACACACACATTACCTAATCACACTCATACACACTTTCACACCCACACATGTGAATGCACATCCATTTCCACCCAGCTGGCACACTCACAAGCACTCTCACACTTGTATACACACACACTCACACACATTCATACACTTAATCACATGCTAGCACACACCCGTTTTTCACACGACTCTCACAGGTACTCACATACATGTCTTACATATATTCAGTCACACACACTCACATTTCTACCTATTCATACACTCACACACCCTCATACATTTGCACACCTGAGGGCCTCCCCGGAGAAGAGTAGGTGGAGTCAGGGGACAGTCTGCCAGCTCTGATCCCTCCTGCTGTGTTCCAGGGATAATCCCAGCTCTCAGGCATCTGTGACCCGCTGCCTCCCACCCACTTCCATAAAGGATTTGAGATGATTTGGAAGATTAAATCCCAAATAAAACAGGATAATGAAAAAGAAAAATAGGCAGGCTGAAGCAATAAAGCATAACCCTTGCTTCTCCAGACTCGGGGTCGTCTAACCTTGTAGGGACCCAGTGATCTGTGATTTCAAAGCTCTAGCAGTCCAGCCCTGCCTGTTTCTAACCATCCCTCTGCACTTGCTCTTGCAGGCTCCTCTCTGCCCCCAGCTTGCCTCTCAGAGACTGTGGAAGGGCTTACTCCCTGCTAGCATGGCCAACTCTGCCTGCGGTGGCTGGGTGAGCCCCCCTTGCCACTCCCCAAAGGTGGCTGGGCCAAAGGCTATTAGAATGACTACCTGTCGAATAGTGTTTCCCATCCACCTTCAGTCATCCTCCTGAACTGAAACCTCGGCTTTGGCCTTTTTCCCCCCTCAAGGTGAGTTCCCAGCCACCCAGGGCCCCCCAGCACTGAAGCAGAGTTCCTCTCCTCATTGTCCTAGAGTCTCAGTCCTCAGCCTCCACTCATCTGACCGTTAGCCCCAACTCTTCCCTCCACCAGGTCTCAGTAATGCCTTCATTCAAACAAGACACCCGGTGACACATCCTGAGATTCCAAAGTTGCTGGAATGGAGTGGACGTTTCAGTCAGCTATTACTGCATAACAAGCCAACTCAAAACTTAATGGCTTAAAACAGCAATTTATTTCTAATAATCCTGTGGTTTGGCTGGATTCATCTGGGTGGTTCTGCTCTACACGGTGTTGGCTAGGACCACTCAGGCTGCCGCATTCTGCTATATCCAGCTGGACTGCCTTCAGGCATGACTGGATCCAGAGGCTCAAGTAATGACATCAGGAACATACGACACTCCCCATCCTCTGCCCTGCTTGGCTGGGGCTAGAATGTCCAGGATGGCTTCCGTCCCATGTTTAGTGCCTCCACTGTGGTGACTAGGACACCAGGGGCTGGCTAGACCTCCTCTCTCACATGGTTTCTCCAGGAAAATAGCCAGACTTCTTTATACAACAGCTCAGAGCCTAAGAGACAAAAGCAAAAGCTGCCAGACCTCTTAAGACCTAAGACTGGAACTAGCACAGCATCAGTGCAACCAAGTTCTATCAGTCAAAGAAAATCATGAAACAAACCGAGATTCATGGTTCAAGGGGAGAAAAATGGATTTCACCACCCAGTGGGAAGAGGCGCACAGGTGTGCGGGGATGAGAGAAATCTGTGGCAAGCACTTCTGCAGACTCTCCGCCACAGCGGGCATACTCACTCAGCTCCCAGCATGTCTGCTATGAGAGAAGCCTAGCAGCAGGTATGTCAGGCAACTGCGATAACTTAATGTTGTTAATCACAAAATTCTTATCTCCATTTCCAGGCAGAATTGCATTTTGGTTGGCACATTATTGGGGATTATTTCATTTGTAAGTGATGGGAACCTAGCTCAAACTGGCTTAAGAAAGAAAAAAAAAGAGACAGAGGATATATTGACTCATATACTGGGAAATTTAGGGAAATACTGGGAAATTCAGGGATGGACTGGGTTCAGAGTCTCAGTTCATGTCATCAGGAATGTATTACACTTTCCATTCCCTGCTCTGTTGTCCTCTGCGTTGGCCTCATTCCCACACTCTCAAGCACGCTCTTTCTGCAGGGTGCAAAAATGACCACCAATAACTTCAGATTTGCATCTTATCAACTTAACACTCACAAGAAGATATGCTTCTCCTCAGTAATTTCAGTGAACATCACAGGCGTGTCCTATGATGGCCCAGAGGAGAACGTGACCTAATCTGGGACCCAGTCACTGTGACCCCAATTAGCCAGGCCTGCATATTGTGCCCACCCCCTGGAAGAGAAGAAAAGGTGGAGTCAGCCCCACCAGAACTACGTGGACTGAAAGCTGGTGTGGGGGTGGGGGGCCTCCAAAGAAAAGGAGGTGATTTAACCAAAAGGAGGAAGAGGAGTCATAATGCTAAGGCAGCAAACACAACAGAAGGCCACTGCGTTATCTGATGTGTTAACAGAGAAAGAAAATCATGTGAACTCAGCTGGAGATAAGCATTTTCCTGATTCTGAATTCCAGAAAGGATCCCTTCGCACAAACAGGTAAATCCAGGGCATTTCCTGACATAGTGCACTGCAGCTTCCCTCCATTTTGGGATAGATATGGAAACATCCTTCAAGTGCTCATTTAGTAGGTTGCCCACCTGTGAAAGCTGAGAACAGAACATTTCATTGCCCCAAGGAAAGGCAATTCTGTAGGCTGCAGAGGTCATGGCTTCCCTGAGAGGCTTCCAAATATCAGGGATGGTGCTCAGTCAGCATGGAGAACAGAGAGGCAGTCTCCTCTCTAATATAGCATTTCTGTGAGCCTTCCCTGCCTTCCCTTAGCAGTCTCATCCTGTTCCACTCAGATATCCACTCTGGGTCAAAAGCAAGGGTTCAGACCTTGGGTAGAGGGTGATAGAGGGTCAAGAATCACAAACTCATGGACTTTTAGAGCTGAAGGAGATAGGAAGCACCATCCTGATTACTCCTTAACATTAATTCTCTCCTTCCACAGGTGGACTTATTAGGGGGAACCATGACTACCCAGTATAAAGACTACGTTTCCCATCCTCCTTTGCCACTAGACATGGCCAAGTGACTAAGTTCTGGCCAGTGAGATATGGCTTCTGAGAGTCTTCCTCTGCCCTTTCCATCTTTGTCCCTTCACCTTTCTGATTCTGTTTCTACTTCCATCTTGCTTCCTGGAATGTGGGAATGACGGCCACCATTTTGTACCAATGTAGATGAGGGCCATACCATGGGAAGGTGGGTGTGAACCAGAGGGTTAAGCAGAGTAGAACCACCACACCAGCCTTAGACCCATCTTTATACTTTCATGGGAGAGAGAAATAAGTGTCCATATTGTGTAAGCCACAGTTTTGAACTTGTGTTTCCTGTAGTCAGATCTGAACCTAATTGATGACATTATCTCTTCCAACTTTCCCATATCCTTCACCACCACCCCCCGCCATACCATCTCCCATCCATTGCTTAAAGGATATTTGTACAGCTCACACAATTACTACCTGTCAAGATCATTTCATCTTTGGAATTGAATTGTTAGGAATGTGTTAGAAACTTCTTCCCCATCTTCTTTCATTCAGTCTGCATACAGCCAAGTTCTCTCCCTTAGGACGGTCAACCAGAGTTCTGCTGACAGAGCTCAGGGCACCCAGGGCTTCCCTTACTGGCTCTCTCCCTTCCTTGCAAGGCCTGCCTTCTTCCAGTGCATCCCTTGTGCCATTTCCCAGAGCCCCATGGGACAAGAGACTTAATGTCCACAGCTCCTTGGCACATGGGTGAGGATTTGCAAGGATCTTTTGGATCTGTGGTGCAATGTATTATATACCAATGCAGCTTGAGACACTTGAAATACTTGTTAAGAATGCTTCACATTTGCCTAGCAGCTTACATACTTTCTCTCACACTCTTATTTTATTACTATTATTTGTAATAATAATAATAATAATGTCCTCTTTACAGAAATTTAAAGGAATACAAAAAATGTAGCATGAAATTCCAAATTAAAAATAGGAGCAGAAGGAAAAAGAAAAAGAGGACTGGATTATAAAATATAATCAGACCAATAGTTATAAATTATATATGCACAGGGCATAACTAGATACTTTGCTGCCATTTATTAAGGATGTATTCTTCATAAACCACTGAAATAAGCAGGGGACACTATGTAATTAAATCCTTGCAAGTTAGATATTTCGGCTAATTTGCGGATGATAACAGTGAGCCTCGGGGAGGGAGATCAAGGGCACTTTCTAAGGTCCCAGGGCCTCTAATGGTAGAGTCAGTTCCTTGACTATATGTCCCCCACCAGTCTTGCCTCCTCACTCCTTGAGACAGTCTGGCTCTGCAGCCTGAGTGTTCTTCCATGGTGACACTGGCACCATCTCCTCCTCCACACCTCTACTTAAATGTCACCGCCTGGGCAAGGACTTCCCTGACCCTCCATCTCTTGCCTCTCTGATAGCTTGTTAGCAGGGGGTCTGCTTTTCACCACGATTACATGTTTTTTCAACTGTCTCCCTCACTGAGGCCAGAGATTGCATCTGTCTTGTTTGCTGCTGGACTGTCAGTACCTCAAACAAAGCCTGGCACATTCAGGCACTGAAACCTTACTGAATGAACTATCACCCATGATTCCCATCAGATCACCCTGCCTTCCCAGGACATCTCATGGAGGCCCTGACCTGGGCCTGAAGGGTCTGTCAGAGCTTCTTACCTCATCACATCTCTGCATGATAGAAAGGGGAAACTGAGGCCAGAGAAGGCCGGGAACTTGTCAGGGGCATCACAGTGGTTAGACACGTAGCTGGGGGAGAGAGGGTCCTGGTTCCAAGCCGAGGGCCAGACATCAGTGGGTGGCCCCAGCTGGTACAGGTTTAACTATGAAACAATAAAGTGAGACAGGAGAGCCCTGAAATGTGGCTGGTAGGAGGGGCTGCCCAGAACAATGTGGCCAGCCTTGGGAGGAGACAGAGAGGCCTGCTGGCCTGCCTGGGAAGGAATCCAGTAGGGGCCTTGCTCAGTTTCCTCCCAGCACAGGGGGAAGTAAACACATTCCTCGGCTGTGCCGGCATACCCCCCTCCCTGGCTCCAGCTGCCCCACCAGCTGCCAGGGCCTCAGGTCCCTGGCCAGTGGTCTGTTGCCCTAGGGAGGGGAGGGTCCAGAGAAGCTGCATGACTCACCCAGGGTCAGAGCAGTGTGTGGTGGCTGGTACCCTTTGCCAAGCTGCCTCCTGCCCCAGCGCATAATGGTGAGAAGGATATAGTGTCCCTCTCCCCACCCCAATCCTGTGTTGGGCTGTGCAGAAGCCCAGGGACAGCTGAGCTAGCTCCCAGCCAGGCTGAGCCTCTCTCTGCATCTGGTCCCCTCCACCAGCTGGGACAGTGAGGAGTGCACTGGGGACCCTTGACAGGGCAGGAATGGCCTATGTGAGCACCGGGGTTCTGCGTCCCTACTGTACAGATGGGCAAGGACTTGCTCCAGGCACCACAGCCAGATTGTGACTAAGCCAAGATCAGAATCCAGGTCTTGTGGACAATGGCGTCATGTCATTGAAACCATGAGGATGGCTGCCGCCTCCCAGCCCCTTCAGCCCCTACCCCACCCTCCCTTGTCCCTTCAGCTCTGTCTGGCCCTCTGCACGTGCTGATTCTTCTGCCCAGAATTCCCTCCTTGAACTCTCTTGACTGGGCACGCCCCTACCTGTACTTCAGAACCATTCTGTGCTTCCCTGCCAACCAGACCGCCGGCCTAGGGCAGGGTGGGCCCTGCAGCAGCAGCAGCAGCTGTCATCGGATGCCAGCGCCAGGGCTGCAGTCTCAGCAGCTGAGACTGCCTGGTTCTCGGAGGCAGCCAGGGATGATTCATGGGGAGCGGGAAGACGGGAAGGCTTGGGTGTCACCCTATGTAATAAATCTGAGTGTCATGGAAAAGGGCCTGGGATCCAGATTGGGAGATCTGGCCCTGGCCTGCTTCTGTCTTCAAGCCCTAGGACCTGGAGGGGGTTCTTCAACCCCTCGGGGAGACGTCATAGAAGGTCTGAGCCTGGGTCTGGAGTTGGAGCAACAGGGCAATCTTTATCTCTTCTGCCAGCTCCAATCGATCAACAGTAGCTGTAGGGCACTGTGGCGGGGATGATTCAGAGGAAGGGAGTTTGGGAGTAGACCCGCCATTTATTTCATGCTCCTGGGCTGGGATGTCTCTTAGGGCCCTCCCTCCCTAATGAACACACTCCTGTGGTCAGAATCAGCAGCTGTTCAGCTCTGGCAGAGCCTCAGGACAGGCAGCAGGGCTGGGTCACAGCACTCTGCTGGGCCTCCAGTCAACACACACACACACACACACACACACACAAACACACGAGATAGGGGCCCTTCTTAGGCAAAGGGCTCTGGCTGTGGGCTCCAGCCCTCTCCCTTCTGTTGGCCCCAGATAAACATTCCTTCCAGCTTTGCCTCCTGAGCTGCTGCTGGCTTATTCCGGTCAGATCAGCACAGAACAGACCTCAGCAGAGCATCAGGCTAAGCTGTTCCCTGCCTGCTGCGGGGAAGGACTGAGGGTGGTGGGGCTAGAGGAAGAGGGGAGGAGGGCTGGGAGGCTGAGGTCCAGTCCCTGGGCTGATAAGCAGCCTTGGACATTGCCCTGAGAAGGATTTCCTACTGTTGCTTCCTTCTTCCTCATACACGTGTCTCCAGTCCCTCCTCCAGCGCCCTAGCGTCTGGTCACTGTTAAGGACTCAGAGGCCTTTTGTAGGTCAGAGAGCAGGGTTTGAAGTCCTGCTTGCTATATGGCCTTGGGCTGGTCTGTGCCTTAGTTTTCTCATCTGTAAAATGGGGGGAAGTGCACCAAATTCATTCTGATAGGGGATGCCTAAGGAATTGTACTGGGTTGAATAGTGTCCCTTTACAATTTACAACCACTGGCAGCTGTGAATGTGACCTTATTTGGGAATAGGGTCTTGGCAGATGTAATCAAGGTTCTTCCCTTGAGGTCATACTGGATTAGGGTGGGCCGTAAACCTAATATGACTAGAGTCCTTATGGAAAATTTGGACACAGAGACAAAACACAGACACCCACAGAGCAAAGGCTGTGTGAAGACCGAGACAGAGATGGAGGTGATGCTGCCGTGAGCCAACAAACGCCAGAAGCTGCCAGAGGCCGGAAGCAGCGAGGAAGGATTCTCCCCCTAGAGCCTTTGGAAGAAGCATGGCCCAACTGACGCCTTCATTTTGGACTTTTGGCCTCGGGAGTTGTGAAGAAATAAATTTCTGTTGTTTTAAGCCACGGGTTGGTGGTAATTTGTTACAGCAGCCCTAGGAAATGGACACAGGGATTTCCATAAGCGTGTACCCGCCACACCATGGCCACTCAGCAGAAGGAAGCCCCACAGCTGCTCCGGTGGTGGTAGTGTTTCTTCCTCCCACCCCCAGCCCTGAATGCCTCCCTCCCCTGGAGCACAGGCTTGGCCACTGCCAGGCCTGGCCAGGACATGAGAGCCAGCTGGGCGGGAGGGTTGAAGCAGGACTGGACATGCAGGGGCAGATGTCAGTCTCACCAAGGCTGGCGAGATCAGGCCCAGAAGAGACCAGTTTCCCCACAACATGGAGGCCCAGGGTGGGCAGGAGCCCTCAGCGGCCACTGAATTCTAGATTTCAGGCTTGGCGAGTGCTGGGGCCAAATCTCTTGGTACCCTCAGCGCCTGGCACAGGGCCTGACATTCAGTAGCCCTTACTTTGTGCCAGGCCTTATTCTCAGTGTTTACCTTTATCCCAGTGGTGTCATCCCTGCCCCCATTTCACAGCTGAGGAAGCTGAGGCACAGGGAATTTACATGATTTGCCCAAAGTCATGCTGACGGTAAGTGGCAAATCCAGGTGATTGGCTAGAGAGCCCAGGCTCTTATCTGCTCATTATCAAGGTTTATTGAAGTCGTGAAAGACTAAAACCAGGCTGCAGCCAATGATGAATTCACACAGGTTGTCTTAAGCCCCAATTCCATCCCTTCCCGAGATGGAGAGCTTTACTAGGCCCTGAAAGTGAGGGCAGGTGTCACAGGGCAGGTGCTGTGCCCGTCGTGGCCCAGGAATCCGTCTGGTGTGAGTTCTACTTGCAGTTGGCTGTCACTGTGACCAATTCCACCCATGACCTTGCTGACCTGCCCTCCGGAGCCCACCCGGACAGCCCAGCCCTTGGGGAAGGAGAAGCCCCTTTGGCCAGAATCTGAATCTGTAGGTTATAGGGAACTGATTGTGGATAAACCGGCAAGCATGGCTTTTGCCCCTACACACCCTGGCCTAGGGTGACTCCCAGCACTGACGTGTCAGCTGCAGGAACTGGCGGTGTCACTCCCGGGTGCATCACTGACCCTCCCGCGGCTTCTCTCCTCCCTGCAATTCTGTTTGTAGATCCGCTTCGGTTTTTGTGGCGGAAACTGTTCTGCTCTTTGCCTTCGATTTACATTCCCTAGGAGATCTACTCGGTCCAGTTCATTTTCCCGCCGGGCTACTCAAAGGCTGGCGAATCACCCTACAGACTGGGCCCCCAGCCCCCAAGTGCAGTCTAATCGGCTGTAACCAGGAAAGTGCAGTCACACAGCACCAACATGACTGCTCCTAAGAAGGCGGCTCGGGGAGTGGCAGGCACGCTGAGGCTGGCTTGGACAAGGTCCTCCCAGATGGCTGTGCCCTCAGCTGTCTCCTTCACGCCTCAGCTCCCTTGATAGCCTGGAGAGCCCAGCTCCCTCTTATAGTCTCCCTGCAACCCCAGGAAGGGTCTCTGAACTAATCCACAGACAAGAGCCAGGATGTTAACCTGGAGCAAACCCACCACTCTTTCCTTTCCAACCATGGCCAGTGTTACCAATGGATCATAGCGTTACCTGTTCACTGAGCTGAGTGCTGAATCAGACTCACTCAGAATCGACAGTGCCCTCCAGGAAGCCATCGCCAAGCTGACATGAAAGAACTAGACTGGATGGGGTGATCTCTAGAGTTGCTTTGGGTGCTGGCGTGGCCTGAGTCAGCGCTCCTACCTAACACAGCACGCAGCCTGGGAGGGGCCTGAAATCAGTGGTCAGTGGTCCTGAGGAAGAGATCTTAATTACTGATAGCTCTTAGGATACTGGCATTATCCAGGCTTGTGAAGGGACGCCCAGGCCAAGGTCAAGGCAGGGGGTAAGACACTGACTCAGTGGCTCTGGGTTTGAAGTTTGTCACCTGATCTCCTTTTGTCTCTGTCTCTGTGAGTCAAACAGGCAGGCAGCATCCCCCACATCACACAGGTGCGCCTCAGGCAGTTCATTGAGACCTGCCCAGTGCTCTGAGAAGATGCCAAAGCATCAACCCTGGCTTGGGATGGGGGCAGGGAAGGGGAGGAGGGTCAGGCTGCCCCAGGGGGCTGCCCCAAAGACACAGGGACTGTCTGAGGAGGCATCCACTCTTTGTCTGGGGGAGACACCCATTATGTCAGATGGGGACCTCTATGAAATTGCAGGACTTCTCAGAGCCTTAAATGTTCATGTGGTCTGTGCATGAACAAGAGCAGGTCAGAGTGTGCATGGCTTCCTCAAATTATTGGACTTATTTTGACAGTTGGACTACATAGACGTTAAAAATTCGCCCACAGTGGGAGTGCATAGCTCAAGTGGTAGAGTGTGTGCTTAGCATGCACAAGGTCCTGGGTTCAATCCCCAGTACCTCCATTAAAATAAGTAAATAAATAATTACTTCCTCCCTTCCAAAAAAAGATGGAAAAAAAATTCTCCCACCTGTGGAAGGTGGCAGAAAACAGAAAAGAGTGAAGTGGGCTAGGCATAAGGAGAATGGGCCACAGTTAGAAAGATCCTAAGTGAAGAGCTTAGGGCTAAGTCAGGGTGAGGACCCTCAGCTGCTTCTAATTTTTCCACACAAGAGCCCAGTGCTGCCAGATTCTCCAGTTTTTCAAAAGAAAACAAAAATCCACATTTTAATGTGAATTTTACTTTTAAATTGTGGTAACTAATTCAGAACACTCATTTTCACTTGCGGCATTTGATTTGTGTGTGTTTCATATCCCTGGAGAAAGAATCTCAGGTTTTTTCCTCCAATATTTTCCACAAGCTTCCTTCATGAGCAGGGCTGAATATGTCAGCTCCCCAAAACCAAACTGCGGGTTCTCTCGCCCTTTGGCCCGAGCTCGATGTTGTGCCGGGCTTCTGGGGTGCTGTGTCACTGTGCTCAGATGCCTGTGAGGACTAGAGAGGCTTTCCCAGAGCCACGCTCTGCCAGGTGCTCACGCACCAGTGCCACTCGCTTTGTCACCATAGAAACCAGGCAGTTTCTGACCAGCCCAGAGCATGGATTCTCTTCTCGGTCTTCTCAGAATCCTGAGTGATGAGCCAGGATGCACACACATACCCTTGTGGCAGTGGCTCCAGGAAATGACATGGTAGGAGGGTAACATGGGGCCAGCACAGGGAGTGCTGGACAATTCAAATATTTCATAGCATTTTCAATAAATCAAATGTGAGCAGGCTGACAAGTGTGGCTGTGGGCCGGGCACCGTGGATCTAGCTTGGACCAGCTGTGGAACTCAGTGCAGGAAACCTTCTTTAGAGAGACTGCCCAATGCAGGGCTGGGTGGGCTGCAGGGTCCAGACACCAGACACACCTCCAGGCCGGGCAGGCCCTTTGAGAAAGAGCATACCTGAAGGCATCAGAGGGTGTCAGGAGAGCCTGGTGCCAGGTAAACACACAGCATCAGGCAGCAGTCAGTCGGGAGCCTGCAACCCAGGGGGCCTCGTTCCTTGGGAGGCCTGGTCCTGGTAAACTGGAGCACCGGGTTGACCCTGGGCAGGGGAGGGCCCGCGTTACAGCCAGCGCTGCATCCCTTCCCAGGCCGGTCAGCGCTGTGGCCAGTGCTCAGAGTGGGGCTGGGTGGGGCGAGGGCAGGAGGGGAGTGGGGCCTGCGCCTGGTCAGGCAGCACGCATATTAAAACCACACCATCCCTTGACTGCCTTCTTCCCATGATGAGTCATGGCTCTGGCACAACTTCCTTCCACTGTGTTCTTAACACCATCTTTAAAAATTAGTCAAAGAGGAGGCATTTCTGGTGAATGTGCTCAGGAAAAGGGCCCAGTTACACCCAGTGTGTGAGAATGGGAGAGCAGAGAGGGCTGGGGCGGGAAGCAAGTTCCTAGACAAAATTACAAAAGCATAAATCCCACCTCTGTTGGTTACCAGCTGTGTGACCTCAGGGACGGTAATCTGCCTCTCTGATCCCCAATGTCCTCATCTGCAGAATGGGAGAGTAATAGTAGCTGCCTCCTAGAGCTGTGAGGTTTAAGCTGATAAAGTGTGTGAAAAGCTGTGCCCCTGGTACACAGTAATCACTCAGTAAGTACCTACTGTCATTTGAGGTAGGAAAGAAAATCCAGGATTTTATCACTGGAAAGGAACAGTTAGTTTACATGTGGGGAGATATGAGGCCCCAAAGAGGCAAAGCATTCTAATGCGAGTCCAGGATGAGCCAAGACCAAGTCTGCCAAGTTCAGCCCCTCCACCACACCCCATCTGGGGAACAAGCTAAACCCAGAAACATTGGCTCCTGGAAAACCCCACTCTTTCTGGCACCCAGAGGAAGGCCTCTGCACCCCATCCTGCTGGCAGCTATTCAGAGCCCCGGATGCTGGCAAAGCCCTGGCCTTGAACATTGGAGAATTGACAGGGGCCCCCTTTTCTTCCAGCCTCCTACTACAGAGGCTGCAAAAGCCGAAAGCCGGCTCCCCCAGCCTCCCTTGGACTCAGTCAAGTTCACCCAGGGATTTGTGGCAGAGCCAGGGGGCACCCAGGCCTGCTAGCTGGCTGCCCCAGCTCTGCCTCTCTGTACAGGACAGAGACATCATTCTCGCCACACCATGTTTATTCTCAGGATTTGCTCAGGGTCATTCCTATAACAGTTATTAAAACAGCCACTAACACTGTGCCCTTGGTCTGTGCCAGGGGCTGTGCCAGGTGAGGGTTTTTTTTAATTGCCACTACTTTATAAGGTAAGGCTGTAATATCATTATTTCCCCAGTCAGTGAACGAAGAAAACAGAATTTGAACACTGGTGTACCTGGTCCCTCTTCACCACATCTCCACACCCTCTAGACAAAAAGACCCTTTCCTTTCCTGGCTGGGCCCATGCTGTTCTGTGCTGTGGCCTTGGCAGGGTCCTCACCTCCACCAGAGGTCTGTTAAGGACTTTGAAGAGTAAAGAGAGGACATGTGGACACGGGCTATTCTGGTGGCTCCTTCATCCTCAAGCCAGATGCCCCCATACATGTCAGGCCTCTGCCCCTCCACCCTGCAGCCTTGGGTCTGTATTGGCAGCTCCTTTCCCCAGCCACTGACTTCCTTCTTCAGGCCTTAAGGCAACAGAGAGCTGAGCTTGGGTGTGAAACCTCCTGCTGCTATAGGAGCGGACACCCATGGTGGGGGGACGGCGGTAGGGGGCTTCTGCTCAAATGTCAGGGAACAAACAGCCCCTTGGGAACTCTGCTGATCCCACCTCAGTTCCCTAGCTCTCTCTAAAGCCCTGGCAGACTCAAGTTTCAGTTTCCTGTTTGCAACATGTGAATAAAAACAGTCCCCACCTGTGATAGTTTGTTAGGGCTATTGTAACAAACAAACTGGGTGGCTTAAACAACAAAAGTGTATCTTTCTGGAGGCTGAGTCTGAAATCCAGGTGTCAGCAGGGTAGGTTCCTTCTGAGGGCTGTGGGGAGAATCAGATCCAGGCCTATCAATTAGCTTCTGGGGTTTGCTGGCAGTCTTTGACCTTCCTTGGTTTTTAGACTCATCACCCTGATCTCTGCCTTCATTTTCACATGCCCTTCTCCGTGTGTGCTGTCTCTGTGTCCAAATTCCTCCTCTTTCATGAGAACACCAGTTGTACTGGATGAGGGCCCAATCTAATGACCTCATCTTAACGTCATCATCTGTAGTGACTCTCTTTCCAAACAAGGTCACATTCACAGATACTGGGAGTTAGGATTTCAGCATCTTTGGAGGAAAGACACAATTCAACCCACACCACCATCTCACAAATCTGTTGATTGGATTAAATGAACTAAGGCATGAAGCGCCTGCCACAGAGTCATCACTCAACGAAAGTTCGTTATTATCATATTATTTGCTGCACAGTGGCTGCCAGCGTGCTGCAGCGTGTCCTGCAGGGTGACTGCCGCAGGGACAGTGAGAGAGCCCTGGTATATGGCTCTGAATTTCACTGCAAGGAGGACGCTGAGGAAGGAGGGGCTAAGCACTCGCTGACAGTGCTGAGATCTCTCACCAACAAGGACAGCCACAGTTCCTAAGCCACTCCGTGTCCCACTTAATCTGTGACTGAGAGACTGTCACTTGTCACCCATATCAAATACTACTGCTCTTGTTATCAGTCCTTCGTGATGGTTCCTAGGTCATCATGGGTGGCGGGTGGAGTGACTAAACGCTCCCAATGCACCCTTGACAGAGCCATGGCGTGTGCCACGCTGCTGTGTCGTGGCCAGGCTGGTAGTCCCAGAGGCTGAGTCATGGAGTGACGTTAGGAACCCCACAAGACGCCCAGGCCCCCTCTGTGGGGCTGGGTCTTACGTGTGGCTGCGTTGGTGCAGACGGCAGCTCTCTAGCTGGGAGGCAACAGCTCCTTGTGGGTAGGTGTGAGTGGCCTAGGCGTCTCCGTTCAGGAAAGCAGATTGAATCTCAATTTGGGGCCAGCCTCCTGCACTTAAGCTACCTCTTCACTTAGCACTTTGTGAAGCTCAAGTTCAAAGTCCTATGGGAAAGGTCTGATAATGGATCTTATCCAGAGAGGATACAAAGCTTTCATTATGATGCTTGTAAATGTATATGTGCGTTTCCTCGTGTTTCTTCTGGATTCCGGTTGCTCCCCTGTGCCCATTTATAAAAGTGCTTTGAAAGTTGGGGAAATTGAGGCCTCAGCAGGCAGCCCAGTAGAGGTGAGGCGAGATGGCCAGGAAATAGCTACGGATTGGCCTATTGGGCAAAGATGCCAATAAAGACCATTGTGGAGGAGTGTCTGGTGGTATAAAGCCATAATAAAAAAGGACCAGCATTTATCAAGCATCTACAATGCCCTGAGCACCAGACTCATGGTCATTTTCTTTAATATTCACAGAAATGCCACAGTCAGTAGTATAATTATATCTGCATTATACAGATGAAGAAAAGAAATGAAGGCCTGGGGATTTGCCCAAGTTCACATTGCCAAGAAGTGATGGATGAGCATTTTGAACCCAGGCCTGATTCCAAGGCCCAAGCCCTTGCCTGTGAAGCTGGTCTGCCTTCCATGGCCTGTGATGAAGTCTCCAAGTCTGGAGCCGAGCAACCGAGTCTCTCTCCAACCTGTGTATTCATGAAAAGCCACAGACCAGAGGGATAAGCGAGTGTAGGGCTCCCCGTGTCCTTTGTGAGGCTGAAGAAAGAACTGGTCCAGATCATGTAATCCACACTCAAGAAGATGTGACAAGGAATACATACAGCAATAAAAAAAAAAGAAAAGCAAACGCCTGACAGGACAATGCAGGGAAACCTCACAGACAATGTTGGGCAAAAGAAGACAGTCACAGAAGTGCACATGCTGTATGATTCTATTTAAGTGAAGTTCTAAAACGGACGAAGCCGATCCTACGGTGACAAGGTCAGGAGGGTGAGGACCTTTGGGGAAGCCTCCCATGGTGACAGAAATGGCTCAGATCTTGAATTGTGTGGCAGTTACCCAGGTGGGCATATATGTAAAAATTCATCAAGCTGCATGCTAAAGATTTGAGCCTTTTATAGTACTTCCAATAAATATGAAAGATGCAAAGAAAGTGGAGAAAATGTAGTCAAGAATGACAATTGGGACCAAAGGGGTGGATTAAGCTCTCTCTAAAATATAAAAGAAGCATGTTTAGAGGAGGTGGCTGGGAGGAGGTGACTGCACCTGGTGGTTTTAACAGCCAAGATCCTGGCGCACAGCTTGGTCCCTTCTCTCTTACAAAAGGTCACATCTGGCACTTCCCAGGATTTCCAAAGCTGGGAGGGGATTTCCCATAGCTGGGAGGGGACTTCCTCTGCCCAGGAGGGCAAAATAGCATATGTCACTGTTTTAATTCATTTATGCATCCCCTCATTTATCCTTTCAGCGTTCAGAGGTGTTTGTGGAGGGCCTGCTGTGGGCAGAGCATGGTACTACATCCCAGGGATACAGCAGTGAAGACAGACAAAACATCTGCTCTCGTGTTGCCATCATCCTATCTGGGACTGAGATGACTGTTACTTTAAAATGATAAGTAAAATATCCAGTAGGTTAGCTGGAGAAAAATAAAACAGAGAGAGAGGGGTCTGAGGAGTGAAGAGCAGGTTGAATCTGCAAAGAGCGCGGTCGGGGAAGGCCGCCTCCCTGAGAAGCTGACATTCCAGCAAAGATGAGAAGGAGGACTCTGGGGGACATACAAATGCCCCAGACTGGTGGGCATGTCCTGGTGAGAGGGAAGCAGTGAGGTGTCCGGGTGACTGGAGGGGAGGCTGAGGGAGAGCCACATGGATGAGATCAGGGAAGTGACAGACGGCGTGAGTGTAGGGCTTGTGTAGACCTGGGCCTTACCCAGACTGAGGTGGGGTTTTGAACAGAGGGCTGACATGACCTGGCTGGGTATTTGTGAAGGCGGACTGGGCTGCTGCTGCTGCTGCGCTGGGAAGTCTGCATCTCTGCAGGGGGGCCACGGAGAGGCAAGTCCTGAGGCTCACTCACTGCCCTGCGCCTCTGCCCTCCTACCTGGGTTTCTCCGGATGGGCAATGACCGCCTTCCAGGGCAGTGGAGAGAAGGGGAAAGGCCTTGTGCCCCGCACTGTGTGTGAGGCCACCAGAACAGGGCAAGTGGGTGAGGAGCAGCGCCAAGCCTCTCTGGACAAGGAGTGCGAAGGGCTTCCAAGAATGCAGAATACAGGCAAGGACGGTTTCCTTGTGAGTGTGCTGGAGGCTTTCCAAGGAGGCAAAGGTTGCCTGGCAAGGCTCATCAGAAGCTCCTGACTGTAGCGAGAAGGAGAGACGAGGGAGAGACTGTGAAACCATGTCAGGCAGGGCGGCACCCTCCTCTCTCGGAAAACTGCTGACCTCACCTCCCTTCCCCGGGTGGGGGTGAGAGCCCGCTGGCTGTGGGGGCGGCGCTCCTCGGCCTGGGGGAGGGGCGGAGAGCGAGGGCGGGGACGGGGAGGCTGGAGTGGAGGGAGGAGCCCCCGCACTTGTAGGCCCAGCTCTCCCACAGCCTGCTGTGGGCTCCTGTACCTCCGGCTCCCAGTCTGGGCTGTTCTTCCTCCTTCACAACTACCGGGCTGGGCCAGGGGCTCCTGGCTCTCTTTCATTCTACACTGTATCCAGAGAGCCCGCGGAGCGCCCGGTCTCTACACTGGGCTTGGGCCTTGGGAGCTCAGTCCACGAGTCTCCAAGACCTGAGACTCGGGTCACCCGCTGGCTTCTTACCTCCTCCTCCAGGGGTGCAGCGTGAGGCTGACGACTGCTTGTGGGTGTGTCCCGGGTGGTAGGCTGCTGCTTTGCCTTGTCCTCATTGCCCATGTCACCTCCCCAAGGAAATGTGCCAAAACTTGCACCTGAAAACACAATATAGCGCTGCCTTCCAGTGCTTTGAAGGCACCCCTACCTCTGAAAATACATTTACGGGCTCCCTGTGTCCTAAAGTGTAAAAAGCTGTCTCTGGAATCGGGTCTTCTTGACCCCCTACACTTGAAGAAACCTTCCTTCACGCCTCCTTCCCCTGCCCCACCTCACTCGGCGCGGTGAATTTCTCGGTTGCCTCCTCAGCTCTCAGGAGGACATCACTTTCCAGCCTCAGCCCCTTGGTTCAGCTTTGCCTGGAATGCCTCCAACTCCATTGGCTAGACATTTGCAGAGATCTTTATCCTGAATTGTGTTTTTACAAAACATTATTGAATTCTCATGAAAACCTCAGGGGACAGATATCATCTCCCTCTTTAGAGCTGCGAGGCTGAGTGATTTGCCTAAAGTCACACAGCCAGTAGGTGGTGGGGCTGGAAGCTACACCCAGATGTCCTGAGACTCCAGCACTGAGCTCTTAACCACTAACACTGCTTCTCCCAGCTCCTGTGTGCATGGTCTCTGCTCTGGATGGACCACAGCTGTCTGAGAACAGGGCCTGGGCCTCCTCAGCCACTTCAGTTTGGGCCATTGTTGTCCAGCACATCTTTCCCTTGCTCCACCTGGAGCATTCCCTATTATCCACCTCAGGGCTGGGAGTGGAGGCTCTTCCCGGCAGTCACCCTGGGGCAGAACTGGCTCTCCCAGGTGTCCCCAGCCTTCCCTCCACTAGGCAGGTTGGGCTGCCCAGACATGCAGCTACCATGACTCACCCCATGAAGAGCTGTGGAAACCAGCGGGCTGAGTCCGAGCTGGCAAAGCAGCCTGTCCGCCCACTTTCCCTAGCAGCCCAGGCCTCAGCAGTGTGGCTCTTGGCTTTTCCCATTTGGATGATGGGCTTAAGGAGATAATGCTTTAACTCTCTAGGTCTGCTCACCAGTTGGAGCTCCATCTTCCTCTATCAAAATCCACATAATCTATGTTCCGTGAGATCATGAGAAAGATTTCCTTGGGAACTAGGCCGCAAATTTTGGGACTACCTTCCCCTTGGATATCAATATCGGTTGCTAACATTTGTCAACAGCTGTCAACAGCTGTCAACAGCTGATTGTATGCTTGGTACTGTTCTAAACATAGCAAACAAAACTTTTGCTTTTCCCTTGACCCTAGGTAGGCAGATAAGACAGGGCAAAAAATTGTATCCAATTGTTTACATGCAGGAATTGAGTGTCAGGGTGGAGGAAGGCGGTAACATGGGTCACTGTCAATGATAAAGTGAAGTCTAGTAACTGTGGTCTGTGGTCTTCGGTCTCCACCAGCTTCCTGGCTATTTCCAAGGCATCAAGCTGCCTCCTAGCAGCAAATAGGATTTTGTTTCTGTTTCAGAGCAAAGGTTAATGCAAGAGAAAGTTACCAACATACACAGCATTGATGTTGTGACTTCATCTTTATTGGAAATGGGAGCAAGACAAGGAGAGGGTCTTGGAGAAAACTGAGATAATTAATGTGGTCAGAAAGAGGCATGGATCCAAGTAGGGCCAGACACAAAAGCAAAGTTAATGCCCTGAGCTAAAATGCTAACAGAGGCAAGTTGGGGCCAGCACCGCCCAATTTTCTAGAGTGGTTTAGGGAATTAGGTAGAGCCTGCTGGTTCCCTACCTTGTTTAAGAGCTGACTGTACATGGCTCAAAAAGCTGACACTGAAAGCTTCCAACCAACTTGTCTTTTAAAAAGCACATCACTTTGAACCCAGGAGGTGAATGTGGTGGGCTGGCTTTCAGAGAGGCCTTCTCTCTGTTGATGTTTTTAAGAGCAGCACCATCATTTTAGATCACGGAGTTGATTTGCTAATTATACTAGGTGAGTCTTTGTCCTGCAGAGATAGTCAGCTCAGGGAGAGGGGTTGTTAGAGTGGGAGGCCGAAAACAATCCTGATACTCAGCTCAAGGAAGTTTCAAGAACCAGATCCAGAGATTCAAGCCTGAAGAGGGAAAGGAGTAAGGCGAGAGCCAGAAGAAAACTACTGGTGGCCCCTTGTGGGCTTAGGAGCCTAAGGCCTTGACGGCAGCCCTACCCCAAGAAGCTTCTACTCTCATGGGCCTTCAAACAGTGGGCATACAGTGCTCTTCCTTCAGGGAATCAGCTTTATACAAAAGAGGTTGCCATGGTACAACATTGAAGGAAGGTCTAATGGAATTGTTCACTGATTTTCAGTAAAAGATCTCTGAGTGATTTGGACATATATCTTGGAAAGAAGGCAAAGAATTAAGTGACAATGTAATAACAAAACTTCTTCTGGTTTCACATAATTATGTGAACAAGACTTCTAAACTAATACATGAATTAAAATGAAAAACAGGGATAGCATTGATGGTGATTCCTGTCTCAATCTAAGAATAAATAACATTTATCAATGTATATATGAACATGCATTTTAAAAAACCCATCTCAATAACTAAAATTTAACTCTTAATATTCAAATGGTTATCAGAACTTGTAATACATTTATGTGGCTTTGATCAATTAGGTCTAAAAACTGTAACAGCAACTCTAGACAGAAGATATAGCACTTCCAAGTTTCATGGTCACAAGAAATTAAAAATGGAAATTAAGTGCATATCTTTGTTTCAAAGAAATATAATATGGCAATCATTAAAAGACAGTAAGGCATGAAAATGAATTGCATGTATAATCAATTAAACCCTGTGGGGAAAACAGACTGGAAATAGGAGTTCAAGGAGAAAAGGGAATGGTGTAGAATTTCTGACTGGAATTTGTCCATGTGTTTTTTTTTTCAAAGGACAATGGTGAGCAGAGCTGCTCCGGAAGGGTGTGGGCCCTAGTTCGTCATTAAATGCCACCAGCTTCCTAGAGTTGTGTGAATTGAACAAGTGGCCAGATAGGAGGAGAAAGTGGAAGGTATTTCTAACACAAGAAGTACATGAAGACATGATGGCACAGTGAGTCCTGGGAACTGAGTGTATCTGGGGTGTAGGGTGTTGGGATGGAGACTGGAGCTGAGGATAGAAGCCAAGAGATGAGGTTGAATAGCTTGGTAAGCAGGGGACAAACCATGGAGTTTCATCATTATCCTGAAATAAGGGTGGCACATTCAGGAAGAATGAAGGGGAGAATGTATTGGAGAAATTAGATTGAAGGCAAGAAGACTATATTAGAGGCTACTGCAAGAGTTCAGAGAGGCTTTAAAGGCCAAATTTAGGGAGAACCAGTGAGGAGCAGATGAGTGAAGGATGGCTCCCCAGGTGTCCTGCTTGGGAGCTTCCATTCTTCAAGACAGAGAGAGAATTATAGGAGGAAAAGAAGGTTTAAGGAGGCAACATAGTAGCTTCATTTGTAGACATGGTGAGTCAATCAAGATACTTAGCTAACCATTGCAATGCATGAGGATCTTGGAGCTCAGGTTGCAAAAAAGCCAGAGGTGAGAGTTTAATCACACACTGTATGTGGCAAATCACTAGGCACACAATGTTAACAAAGCAACAAACCACCTTAAGTATGGGTTCTGAAGCTCGCTATTAAACAGACCCAAATTAAGTTTTCAAGTCATCTTTGAGGGCCTTTGGAAAGCAGAATGGATAGCAGGTTCTTGAGCAAAAGGCAAGCATAAAAAGGCACTTCAGTTTTCCAAGATTACAGAGAAATATATACAAGATCTTGTGGTAGCTCACAGCGAAAAAAAATGTGACAATGAATATATGTATGTTCATGTATAACTGAAAAATTGTGATCTACACTGGAATTTGACACAACATTGTAAAATGACTATAACTCAATTTTAAAAATGTTAAAAAAAAAAAGCACTTCAGTTTTTAAGTCCACTTGAAGGGTCAGCACTGTTTGGAGTAAGAAAAAGAATTAAAATTTTCCAATTTAGGTAGGCCTGCAACCCTGACCTTTTGAAAACATACTTAAACACAACACACACATACACAAGCCCAGGATCAAGTATCAAGTAACTATAAAATTCCTTTCACAGTTAGGGAGGAGATTACAATTTTCAAAGAAGCTGAATCTGGGAAGCTTTTGCTAGTCTCTTTTGGGGGTAGTAATGATTAATGGTGGAGCCATTTAAAAGCATTGAATCTAAAATCACCAGCAGGTTCACAGCAGCACTATTTACAATAGCCAAGACATGGAAGTAACCTAAATGTCCATCAACAGATGATTGAATAAAGATGTGGTATATGTATATAATGGACTACTACTCAGACATAAAAAAGAATAAAATAATGCCATTTGCAGCAAAATGGATGGACCTGGAGATTGTCATACTGAGTGAAGTAAGCCAGAAAAAGGAATACCATATGATATGACTTATGTGTGGACTCGAAAAAAATGACACAACTTATTTACAAAACAGAAACAGACTCACAGACATAGAAAACAAACATGATTACTAGGGGAGGGGGAAAGGTGGGGAGGGATAAATTGGGAGTTTAGGATTTCTAGATGCTAACTACTATATATAAAATAGGGTAACAACAAAGTCCTACTGTATAGCACAGGGAATTATTTTCACTATCTTATAATAGCCTATAATGAAAAGGAATATGAAAAGGAATATACATATATGTATAAATCACTATACTGTACACCAGAAATTAACACAACATTGTAAACTGATTATACATCAATTAAAAAAAAAGAAAAAAGAAAACCACCAGCAGCTAGGCAAAAAATAATTTTTTGTTTGCATAGGTCCAAGATAGATGTGGCCTAGCAACAGAACTTGAAAAAGAGATAATGTTTAGATTTTAACTGACCATAAAATCCATACTACTGCTGAAAGCTAATATTATCCTGGTCTGTATTAATATTCAACAGCGGTTTTACTGGTCACTTTCTTGTACTAGATTCCATGAACAAGGGGAAAAAGTTATGGCTTCTGCCCTAAAAGAAACTTTTCTAGCAGGGTAGATACATACTCTTTTCTTCCTTGTTCCTATGTCAACATGGAGCGAGAGTGCCCCAAGGGTCAAACAGCTGCTGGTCATTTATGGGAAAATTGCAACACTAAACCCTCAGCAGATAGACAGATTTCTTGCTGTGTTTACACATTTCCTAGCAACAGTGACTTCATGGCTTATTTTCCTATGTGACAAGCCCTGAAAGAGGTGAGGAGTCTGTGCCAGAGAGCCATCAGTTTATTGGCTCCAGGCTCTGCGGTCCTGGAAGATCTAGCCTGAAAACCTGAGGGTATAAAGAGCCAGAGGACATTCTGACACACCCAACTTTCTCTACAACAGCACCTGCAAACAATTTGTGCTCCAAAGTTTATAAGCCTCCTTTGCAGACAGATTGGGCCTGACTAGTTTTAGCCAATGGTCTGTGAAAAGAAAAAGCAATACATGTTAATCCCATGAGGCCATTCAATGCTGGTGTGCCTCCAGCATCTTTCCCCTGCTGCTTCAACCTGGGAGGCTGAGATGGAAGACTCCTCCACTCATATTAAGGAGAAATTTATTTTGCCTTGCTGTTTTCTTATTTATTTTGTGTAAAGAAATTATTCTACAGTTTGTTTGTTGCAGGAATCAACATAAAGTACCTTGACTGGTAATATAGCTTCCTTCTTGACATCTCCACATGACACATGACTTTCTGGATGCCCTCCTCTGTGACTGCTCTCCATTTTTCTTCAGTAATTCATCATTCTTTATCTTTGTATTGCCCCAGAGTTCTGTGTTCAAACCTCTTCACATCCAGATCAAAACTGAGTCTGGAAAAACTCACTGAGTCCTGGAGTTTCAACTATCACCTGTGTAGTGGCCACTCCCAAAGCAACATCTCTGGCTTGGGGCACTTCTGGCCCCACGCCTTTGTTACTGAAAATGTGTGTTGAGGGCAGGGAGGTGTGACACAGGATTCACCAATAACTAGTTTAGACAGAAAGTGAAGTCCTGTTAAGATACAGAAATCAGATCTCTCGCCTATTCTTTTTTTTTTTTTTGCCTTTTTTGGGGTGAGGGGGAGTTAATTAGCTTTATTTACTTAATTTTAATGGAGGTACTGAGGATGGACCCCAGGACCTGTTGCATGCTAAGCACACACTCTAGCACTGAGCTATACCTGCCCCATATTTTTAAAAAAAACTTCCAACTTAAAAGGGTTCTACGTCAATCATTTAAAAAGTAATTTTAACTCAAGTTGAGAGTCACAAACTAGGATAAAGAAATTTGATGAGCTTTGTAATCTGGAACCAGGAGTATGCTCATAAACCAATTGGGGGTGGTGGCTAAGCCCTGGTATATAGGATTTTCCAATTTCCCACCACAGCTTATTTTGAGTTACCAACACGTCACCAAATGTGGAGTTGGGAGGAGATGCACAGCTTTCATGAGCTAAGAGAATGTTTCAGCTTTCCATCATCTGCGACCAATCATTCACCTATATATGGTGTTTGACTTCATTCCACACTCACAACCACCAGCAGGTAACAATCTAGAGTTTATTTATAATCATAAATTTTTATAGATGAGAAAACAAAATGAAATCATAGGTCTCTTCTGGTTCACTCTAGCACCCATCTGGTGTCACTCTTTTGCCAGTGTTAAACTTTAGTGAGTATGAGAATACTCAAGGGGCTTCTTAAAACACAGATAGCTGGGCTCCATCCCCCAGAGTTCCATTAAGCAGGTTGGTAGCAGAGCATGAAAATTCACATTTCTAGCAAGTTCCCAGATGCTGCTGCTGGTTCTGGAACTCTACTTAGGAGAGTCACTGCCCTGTGCCTGGAGTCGCAGCTTAGCGACAAGAGGACTCAGCTAGGTTCCTTTTCTAGCTCTGGCACTAATAAGTTCTGTAACCTTAGACAGGTATTATTCCAAAGGAAGATCAGAGCTTCAAGATTCAATGACCATATTGTACGCTTTCCATGTCTTGCTGTTTTCTTATCCACCTTAGCCTGTTACCAGTCCATATACACTACCTGGAGACAAAAAAGCACAAGGGTGGGTATCTCCAGATTTTGCAAGCAGCAAAATCCCCTCTACAAGATTTAATATTCTCCTGGGTGACAATGCATGGAATAAAATAAATGTATGGTATTTTTCTTCCTGATGTCCAGTTATAACACATTTTCCTCTAAAGACAGAAACCGTGGACAAGTGGCATTTTAGGACACATTACATTGTATCTCATAGAGGCAGATTATCAGCCTTAAAATCCAACAAACACGTGCTTTAATATGTAATAGAACTCAAGGAGTCCTAACCACCACCAATCTATGATGCTGTTACTGAAGCAATGGTTAGGGTTGGATGGTGCAAGTGGACAAGGAAGATACTCTATTGTTGGGACTGCAGTCTGCGCTGAAAACTGTCCTGTCCTCTGCTCCCTGCCCAACACTCCTTAAAGTTTTTATGCTTGCTGTTTGCATTTTCTCACAACTTATCCTCCTCCTCTGCCCCTACCACTTAAGGTCATTTATCTTATCATTCTCAGATCTCCTCCTTGATGGCAGTGCAAGGGCTTGTAGACCTATACAATTGTCTGGATAGGGACATGGCTGCATGGGACTTTTCCTCCTACACTCCATACTTCCATATTATTCAAATTTTGTGAAAAATTAGTCATGATTTAGGTATTACTCAGGTATTCTCATCCTTTAACATGCAGTTCAAGAGATCATCTTCTCTAATTTCCATCTGCTCCACTAGCAATGAATCCATTTTGATAACATCCCATATTGCATATAGCCTCATGTGAACTGTCACCCCTGAATCCCTGGGGACCACCACAGTGCCTGGCATTTAAAAGACTCCTTAATTGCTAATCTACCTGCAAGTAAAATTAATCTCTATTACTGTTTGTATAGAATTTGCACTTTTGTACACAGGCTAAAAAAAAAAATCATGCACGCCATCACAAAATTCAAGGTAACACATTTCACTGTTCTGCAGGAGTCAGGATAGTCAAGCATATTAAAACTGTCCAAAGTATTTACCTTTGTGTTTTTTGGTGGCCACACACACACACACACAATCTAGATGCTAATTTATTAGTTTTACTGTGTCTAAATCTAGACTAAAACATTAGACTAAGCATGTTAGCACAGTACAAACCAGTTCTGCAATTAATAAAAACATATTTACTTAGCAACTGTTGAGAGCAGTTTCTAAAAATACCCACCTACCCCCTTCCAACCCTAAAAATCTAACGCAGCACTTCATCACCAAGATTTGTGCCACTGTTCATTGGCAGAGAACCAGCAGATGACTGCCTGACATCCCACAGAAATTGTTTCCAATGGTTACTTCAGTTATTTCTTCTCTGAATCAGTAACACTGCAGACTTACAATGGTAATGTTGAGAAAAATGCCACATTTTCCTAAGACATTCTACTCCATATATGATGCTATAAAAGTACTATTGTACTGGAGAGGCAGATATCTCAGTGAATATTCTAGTATATAACCTACCTATATAAACCTGGTTACATGCAACTACTCCAAAAGTATAAATGAAGTAGTCACAACCACAAGCAAAAATAACTTGATCAAATTTGATTTTTATCCAGCAGAAAGCAATTTTACTAATGTATCCTATGGTTGTATTAGATATGGATAACAGGTCTTAAGTCCATCCAATACCAACAATTTTAATCAACAGGTTTAAACTGACTGAAACTAATGTCAATTTTTAATAAGACTGCTCAGTAGCAAAACTAGCAGATACTTTCCTTTCTTGTCAACATACAGATGAGGTACTTAGTGATAACTAGGTAGAGACTGGCTGGTAAGTGAAGTATTTAAAAAATCACTCTGGCTTAATGGCAGGTGCCACTAGGAAGGACAGTTTTTTTAAATGTCAACAGTATTGTTTGGTCTGGGTTTTGGACCAAAAAACCCAGTCTTGGTTTTGGGAACTTGAATACATATGTACTGTACATCTTTTTGGCCTCACGTCCATCAACTGATCTCTGAGACCAAAGAAAAGTAAGCTTTAGTATTTGGTCCTAAATGTAGATTCTATTAACACCAAATAGTTATGTGGACGACTTGTTTATGAAAACCTTCCTATCACATCATTTTGAATTTTAATTCCTCCAAGGCTACCATCCTATTCAGTACTTTGTTGTTTAAGACACATGGGCAATATAAACAGTTTTAAAGGGGGAATAGTTAGTTCTCACTTAGGAAACCAAGAGAACAGGGAGAAGTACCTCCTCCAACCCTGTGCTTTGTTATCTCAAAAGTGAAATGGAGATGACACTTACCTAATGGGAAGCTGTGACAATTTAGGTAGAAACAGGTGAAGTGCTTGTAAAAGTGCCTGGCAAAAAATCACTCAATAACTAACATTATCAATCTCTGGGTTTGAAGTGGTGAAACACAGGGAGGGACACCACGGTTTAACAGTATGAAAAACTAAAGGAAATCAGGTTTAGGTTCTGGCTCTGCAAAACTTACTGTCTTGACTGAGGTAGTCCCACACTTTCCCCAGTTATCCCATTCCACACTTTCCTCCAGTTACCCAATGGGAATAACAGTAACTTCTGCATGATTATTAAGAGGATTGAGATGATGTACATAATCTTGAAAACTGTAAAATTCGACATGAATTCACATTCTGCAAGACTTCTATGAAAACACTGTTCCCATTTTAGAAACTTGAATACCATCTCTCTACTTTCCAACTGAGAATAAGGGTCAAAAATGTTAAAAATATTTTCAAGTGTTCAGGCACTCAGTAAAGTAGGGAGACACTTTTAAGACAATGTAAATGTTCTGCAAGTCAAAGTTTGACTTTTTAAATGAATCATTACTTTTACCTTTATTAGCTGACTTTCTACTTTAGCTTTCCCATCTCTTCATTTTTGTATCAGTATGGAAATCGTGTTCTTATTTAGTGAGTTATGTTGCTATTGATATTCTGATAATGTAACTGATAGATTTGGCCAGTAAAAACCTTCAAGTGGCTCCTGTGTCCTTCTGACACGTAACCATCACTTTTCAAGGTTTCCTTCCTTTCTGGCACATCAGAATGTTCCAGGTTCATCTTGTACCTTCTCTGCCTCAGCCCTGAAGTCAGACATTTCTCCAAGGAGCCATAGTTCCCTTTAGTATTTAGAAATCAAGATCTAGGTGTTAGGCGTGCTCACTGCTACTGTAGTATCATGGACTCTAGGCCCTCAGTGGACACAGTTGGGAAGTAAATAAAACGTTACACAGACACAGACACGTGTTATGAAAGACAAAGGGTGAAGAACTGTTTCAAACTACAGGACACTACACAGAAACAAAGAACAATAAATGACCCTTGTTTTGGATCTGTGACAGAGCTTGAAAAAAAATGTTATGAAAGACATTAGGCTGATGAAACTGAACTAGAACTAGAAAGTCAGGTCAATATTAAAATTTCCGATTTTGATAATTGCATAATGGTTGATATTAAGAGCATGTCTTAATTCTTAGGAAACCTACACTAAAATACTTAGGTGTAAAAGGTTATGATTCTCAGGGAGGAGCATATAGCTTATTGGTAGAGTGCACGCTTAGCACGCAGGTCCTGGGTTCAATCCCCAGTACCTCCATTAAAACAAATAAGCAAATAAGTAAACCTAATTACCTCCACCCAAAACAAAAAAATATATATATATTTTAAAAGGCCATGATTCTCAAATGGCTTTAAAGAGCAAATGTACATACAGTAAAGGGGGCAAACTGTTGAATCAACTGTTTAATCTGTGTAAAGAGAATAAGGGGATCACTAAACTTTTCTTGTACTTTTGTTTTAAATAACGAGTTACAAAAAGAAAAAGCTTAAAAGCACACTGTCACCTAAAGGACTATACAAAACACAGGTCATTTCTAATAGGGGCCTTGCACTAAGATGATCTAGTATTAAGTTCCTGTTTGTCTTGTTAGTTTGAACAATGATAAATGAGCAATTTACTGTTTCATCAATGAAATGTTTTTATCCTGAGTACGAAGAGTTTTAAAATGATGTGTTAACATTTTGGATAGTATCAAAGAAATGTGGATATAAAACACCTAGATTTTACTATAAGCAAGTCATTTTTAAAGGTTAGTAAAGTAGGTTCACAGAGCTGCTTAATTTCACCTTAAAATGGGGTAATCTTTTTCCACTTCCTCCAAATGATATGGTAACCATGTTGAACTGAAATTCAGATATCAACCATATAAATTTCCCTAAAATGCAACCCGAGTCTTATAAACTTCAGGAAATAAAATGCTTCTGTTATTTTTCATTCAAAATAAAGTATATTCAGCAGATTTCACCCTCTGTCCTCTTTTCAGTACCAATGGGTGATCTAACCCTCTCTCACAACTTTTAATTCTATATTCCAATGGATTCTAAAGATCTCTTTGCTTGGACTCTCTGGATAGGTTAGTCTCTTATTCAGTCACAAGTTTTCCACAATGCTTTTCCTTTTGTGGAATGATCCTGGTCTCCGACAACAGCTTAAATGGGTTCCCTACCTCTAATACATCCCTCAATCAATACTTTGTGATCCTCCCAAAGAGCACCTCCAATATTGTCCACTCTTTCCAATGGTTCTGTAGCTATTTTATTCTCTGCCACACTTAGACCCATCTGTTATTTCAGAGCTTTCCTTTGCTGCTCTCATGTTAAGATATTTGCTCCCACATTAGTTTAGACTTCTAGCCTACTCTTCCAAAAACCTTAGACAACTCCAAGAGGATGTCCTTGCTAAGTCTTCCCATAGCATCCAAATGCTTATTCTTTACCAATGGTTACTTTGGGACACAAAATTGTGATCTCCTCTACTGCACTGTGAGTTAACATGGAATTATCTTAGTCACCTTTTAATTCCCTGTGGCTGGCGCAGCTCCTGACAATCAAGTCAAGCTGGAATGCACATTGTGATGTTAAAATAGTTAAAATCCTTTCTTCAAACTTGTCCATACACAAATATTTACCTATGAAAAGTGTACATGACTGGAGTGATAAATAGGCCAGATTAAATAGAAAAACTGACTTTAAAATAACTGATTTATATGCCCTTGTTGGCCTCCTCACGATGAAGGACATTGACCTATTGGTCTCCTACAGACTTTCTCCACCTCCATTCTACTCATCTACTCATGCAGAAGTCATCTGAGTCGGGTGCTTTCACTCAGGTTTTGGGTGGTATTGACACCAAGTAACTCAACATTGCTCCCATACTAAAAATAATCACTAATATTACAAACATTTCTTAATTTCAATCCAGATGGATGCACATGAAAGGCAGTAGGTAGGAGTTCCTCAAAAAAAATTTTAAGGGATCTGATTTGGTAACAGGTGTAACAAACCAACTCACCCCATCAAGATGAAAAGGAACAGAGACCAAACAACTGAACTGTGTGAATTTCCGGGCCTCTCCAACTTGCCACACCTTCATTGTAGAATTCTAGCCACCTTGGGTTCAATAGCCTCAACCAACAGACACAATGTATTTGACCAACAACTTGAAACCTCTCTTGGGGCAGCTAGCTTCTCTAGCAGCTCTGAAATTGCTCAACATTTTCACTACATAATCGTGTATGTCCTGAAAACTGACCTAACAGGTCGTTTGAGAAAACAAATCATTTCACTTCAACAATATACTGTCTGACGATTAAATACAGAATGCACAACCTCATTACTGTTACACTTGACTCACTGACATCTCTGGCCATTTCAATGGTTAGCAACGCACTAAAAGTTTGTCAATAAATAAACTTCTACTCCTGAAGGAGCAGTAGAGGGAGTGTGCTTTTTTTTGAGGGAGGAGATCCTCAAAATATTGTGAGCAATGGTAACATGGTTATAGTCTCACAAAATCTCCCTTTAAAGGAGACAGCACATCTGAGATACATAAATTCTTATAGTTGCTTGTAACATTTTACTATACCTCACATAGACCTATTCACCCATTAGTCACATGGTTATCAATATTTAGAAACCGACGAGAAAAACAAAAATACCACTAAGTATCAGTCTGGCTCGGTATCAACTGCCTCAGACTACTGTTGAATTTTTAGAAGCTGAAAATACCTAGGCCACCCCCTCTTAAAATTCCCATGGTTCACTGTAGTCAAGTTACAAGAACTTATTCTCGGTATTTCAGCAAATGTTAGGGAAAACTAGCTCAGTCACTGGCTTGGATTCTAAAATCCTTTTGCTAGTTATTATAATAATGGAATTAAGCTTGTAATTATTAAAGGATAACCTGCTCAAAACATTTAATAGTATTGGAAGGATTAGTAAAAGTAGGAAAATCTTGTAATACTTGTTGATGGAAAATAACAGTAAAAGCAACCCTCCAAAATTCCACTTTGTAGGTCATAGGAGCATGAGCACAACCGTATGGGAGGAGATAACCAGTCTCTCCCTTCATATATATTCTTTTTTATTTTCTTGTTATACCTTCCCAAAACAGAGACATTCAACAGTAGTTAGAATGGCCATCTCCCAACATTTAAAAAAACTGCACCCCCCAATGGGTGAACAAAGTAAAGAGTAGTAACCTAGAGTTCAGCTGAGTAAGCCACTGTGGAGCCTTAAGTGGTGAGGTCTTCCAAATTTCAGAGTGATGTGTCTTCAACTTGTATCATCATTTTACTGGAAAAACATAATTTAATTTTGGTGAAATGAGATTCATCTCCCGACAGGATTAGTAACAGCATTCACCGAATTTCACATTCTTCTTTTGTGAACTGTGAAGAAAATGAATGGTAGCTAGAAGATCATTGGGATTCCAGCTCCAGCTGCAGATGGAATGACAATATACCAGGACAAAAACACCTATTATTTTGATTTACAAAGCTAACAGCAGTTTTAAATCTGCAACTTAATTACAGACCAACTACACCACAACCTTTTCAAATGGCAAAAATACAAAAAAGTTAAGTGTTACAAAAATATTTCAGAAAAAGTGCATAGTCTAAGTGCATAGTAAATAAAAGCACTGAAAAATATCTTGCTAGAGGGAGTTCAGCTTGGAAAAGTTATTACCAGAGCTAAACATTTTTATTTTACACAAACTATACTCAAAAATAGCTTTATGAGACTGATTTCTGGCTAAAAGTATCAAAGGGTTTATTAGTCAAAGAAACAAATACCTTAACTGACATGGGTGGATAGAAAGGAAACAAAGAAGCTGCCTACCCCAAAGTTCATACTCACTAGGATTTCTGCAGTATGATGGTGCTAATATATCCGTTAATGGCAGAATGTGGTAACCATTTAATGAATTATTGCTAATGTAGTTTTCAAAAAAATCAACAAAAAAACAAATTAAAACTGACAATCTGACCAAACGTGTCAATTTACAGTTTCAAGGTTATTTTATAAAATATCTACATTTACACGATAGGCTCCTGGCGGCAGCATTTTCAGACAAAAGTTCTTTTAATTTATCGTGACATGCTATAAATGAATAAATTACACTAAAGAATTAAGTTTTTCTTTCTCTTGGGTCAGAAAGAGAAAAGAGCTGCATATAAAATTGAGAGAGGAAGTGCAGATAACTTATAGAAATGGGTAAGGGCCAGGGAGGGTCAGCAATCACATGAACCTCACATGGTGTAATGCTCTCCAAGGTTAGGAGTCTATCTGCTCAAAGCCAATTAACAAGAAATTTAAAGAAAAGCTTCACTTTATAGTTAAACCCTTTAACGCTTTCATTCTTATTCAAAATCAGTCCAGCTGTTTGTTAGCCTGAGGCTGCAAGAGTTACAATACCAAGTACTGGCTAGCGACCAAGTCCTGGCAGTTGCAGCCGCAGCAGTGAGTACTGTGTCTGTAAGTCATTAAAAAAAGAAAAATGACAGAATGCCTTTCCCCTACAGGAAAAAAAAATTTTTTTAAATAAAAAAATCCGAGGAAAAGTTGTAACACTAAATCTAAAATGATTTGCAAAGAAATACTATGTAACAAATGGCTTGAAGTAGTCTATTAAAAAATTAGGGAGATTTTGATTTGTGAGTCAGCAAGGCATTTTTTTTGTTGTTTTTAAAAAAAATCTCATTTCCTTACAGAAACAGTTTTTAGTTTTTAATGAACTTGTAAACAAAAAAGCTCCCATTTCAAAATAAAAACAAAATCCCAGATCATATAGATGTTTACAGTGATTACATTTATCTAAGCAACATACATACATGTTCAGTTGTAAGATGTTAACTAAATTTCTGTGACAAATATGCTTTTTTTTTTAATACCAAGAACATTATAGAGTTAATGCAGAGTCCTAAGGATAATCTAGTAGTCACTAAATTTTTCTTAAGTCTTCACTTTAGATGCTGTTATTTCTAGCACAGGTAAGCAGGCAGAGTCTTTCATATGCTCAAACACTGGAATCTTTGGTTGCTACCATATCAGCTGGCTTGCAAACAAGAAGCCAACCATTTTAAGAATGTTTTAAGTGAACAACTTGCAAACCCCAGGATGGATAAACCCTAAGAACACACAATTGTGAGCATTTACAACCATCACAACTGTGGCTGAAGACTGTTCATGCCGTTCTTCTGAAAGGAGATCTCAAAGCAGTATAGTTCAAAACAAAAGATTTTAACAAAAAATTGGCATATGCACAATTTCTCCACCAATTTGTGTGTCAACCATTTAGTTTACTTTTCCACTTGAAAAAATGCAATAGAAAACTGGACACCATGTTTCACTATCTCAGTTAATATTCACAATTACAGCGGCTACAACTCAGGACACAGCATCACCAATGCTGCCCAGAGCCAGTTTATACTGAAATTAAGTTCTTTACACCAAGTAAATGGTTGTCCACAACCACTGGCTAGTGTACATATGAACTAAAATTTCTAGATTTGGGGAGAAACAAATGCTGCTCCGATCATCTGCTCTGCTTCTTCTGTTCCTCGATTCATGCTTAGAAACCTATTTAAAAAAATTAAAACAGAAAAGAGAATGTTAAAACTCCAACTTAAAAAATTTCCTCAACCACACCTAAAGTAGGAAAATTACTTTAAGAATGACAACTCATGTTATTTTTATCTGCTTGAAAATCACTAGGTCAATTTTTATAAACAAGAAACTTTTCTGTTCTAGATGCTTCTAGACAGGAGTAGTGTACCGTGAACTAAAGCCTTCCAGTCCAGCATACAATTCTCAAGGTAGAGAACTATAGGTAATTCCAATGAGCCTGTTTGGTTTACTTCTGTATTTCTAGAACCTAGAACACATTATGTGTTCAAATATTTCTCAAATAAAAAATAAAATTACTTTATCAACTAGAAAGCACAGTTTTAAATATACCATGAACAGGAAATTTTCTGTACATTATTTCTAATACAAATGAGGAACAATAGACTTTAGTAATAAATGTATTCAAGGCATAATTATCGAGTTATTCCACTGAACACACATCTGATAAGATTTCTACACAGAAACCTTAGATCTTTAAAAATTCTTTACTTCTCTCAGTTATATTAAAAAGACTAGGTTTTATCACTGATTCAAAAATGTAAACAAGTGAGGTTTTTTGGGATTTTCTTCAAGCTTCCCCCTTATAAACACACCTTTCCCACAAATTAGACCTTAGGGTTTCCACATAAGGGCAGGTTTGAGTACAAGTCTGCTTCAGATAAATAATGGCTGCATGTTCTATCCACAGCTAAAGGCAATCAGAGAAAATACGACTCTCTATTAACTACAAGCTTTATCTGTGGCTAAAGGTAGAGAAAATATGCCTGTCTCTCAATATCCTGAAAATCTCATCAACATCTCTCACCTACAGTCCTTCTTTAAGGTTTCAATGCCCCTAGGTCCAACCCCTTCTCTTAAAGCCAACCTAATTTACAGCTCATTTTAGCCCACTCTGATTGCTCACTTCCTTTCGCACAAACCACATTTTTGTCAATCAGAAGATGCTTCTTTTCTTGTACTTCAACATTTGCCAGACTATCTCCAACGTGCTTTGTGGGAAAAATACTTCTGTAATTTACTTCTCAAGCATTTATGCCTTGGTTTTTTCAAAGATAATACCAAACAATTACAGATCATTTCTTGGTAAATATTCTCCCACTTGTTAACTAGGAGGTTTTTCATTTAAGGGCAGAAAGTCATCTTTGTTTATTTAGAAAATATAGTGTGACAAGCCTCGAGAACAAAGATGTGAGTATCGAACTTCTCTATCTCTCCATAGTGCCTAACAGGGTAGATGCAAAATAGATCTTTGTTGCCTGACCAAGTAAAGCAAAGGCCAAAAATGAAAGATAATGAAATTTTCTGAAAATGTACTTTACCACAGGAATATTACCTATTTGATGCATATTATTAAATAGGATTAACAACACAAGCACAAAGAGATTGTCAAATCAACCTGAATTAAAATTTAAAAATCTAACCATATCCTACAACTTAGTTCCAATGTTAAGATACAAGAGTATTTTAAAACAAATTAAAACTATGGATTAGCTAAATAACAATGACTTTATCCCAATGAGCAATTGGTTCCAAGTACTGCACATAAGAATAACTTATACATATATGTATTATATACACACACACATACACACGTAAGAATGTTTTCACAACTCTTAAACTCTTGGACTTTCTTTTCCCATAGCTTTCTTATACATTATACTGAATTATTTAATTATAGATATCTCCTACTTGTCAAAATTTCACCTTATCCCACTTCACTTTATACAAAAGACCTACATTATTACCTGTTTCACTAACTGGAAATCCAAAGGATACTTGATTTTAAGAAAGAAAGTAAAAAACGAACATAGTGTTCAGTGTTTTATAGCAAGTCATTACAGAGGTAGCATGTGCCCTGAGTAGTGAGTGGCACTGCCAAGTTCCTTCCCTGGGAAATACCCTCAGCCTCAAGGGGCCCACAGCTTGGAACAGTGTCTGTGAGCATCTGTGCGTTACCTTGATTTATTGGCAAGAGGTATCCTAAGGTAATTATTTCTTCACTTTACAGCATTTTAGCTTACAAAAAATTTCACTGGAATGCTCTATTTTCAGATAGCAGGGGAAACTTGTACTATATTGAATATCCAAACAGCTTTAAAATGGAAACCACTGTCATTAACAAACTAAAAGAAAACATGTTACATTTTCAGTTAAATATTAGAAAACTTTTGTCTTTAATATGGATAAAAGTTTTATCTAGGTAAGAATTATATCTGTTCATCTTTTAATCTGATACTTGAAGAACTATTGGGTCAATTAATGATTACAGTTGTTTAGGGGCTCATTAAAAGCTAGCCTAACAATATTCCTCGTAGAGAAGAGCGTCAAATCCAGAATTAACTCTTCAGATTGGCCAATGGTAGGATACTCCACCCAGAGATCAGTGTATCTCCAATGAATCAGTCCTAAAATGTTACTGATGTTTAAGAAAAATCTCAATAGAAGCATTCAGCAGGCATTCAGTATTCAATCTTCAAGTACTAAGCATTCTCTTCTCCAGTGTGCATCAGTCCTTGGCTTGTCTTGTAGTTCAGGTGGTGTCTCCTGGCTTCTAAAAGTCCAAAAACCCATCTTCACCGCAACAGTTAAAATAAGGAATGACTCCTTTTGTTCCTAAAAAAGAGAGGGGGAAAAAGTTAAAACAGGGTTGGAGGATTAATGTGACAAATTTAGGAGTTAATAGCTACATTTAAGTTTCTTTTCAAATCTGCAAAAAGAAAAGAAACGTTTATTTTCATACAACTAACCTGGAGATTCTATCCCTCAATCTGAAATCTGTAAAGTATGCATCTGCTCCTATTTGTGAATTAACTTCAGACGAATTTGATTTTTTTCAATAGAACCACAAACTCGTTCACAGAGATATTTACACAAAGTAAAGCTGGAAAGTCTGTGATGGACTTTTAAAATTTAGGCTCTTTTGCACAATATAAGGCATTAACTTTTAGAAATTAATTTTGACTAATATTCACATTCACTATGCAATGCCATTTATATTAAGTAAGTTTTCCTATAATATGCTAGTGTGGTTTTTTTTTTTTGGTTGCATAGAATCAGAATCAAGCTTGGAGAATTTTGAATCAGGTGGGCAGTATAAATGTTGATGAAAAACAAAAAAACTAGACTAACTCTTCCTTTTCCACAGTAACTAAAAATGTATCAAGTTGGGAAAAGATAAAGGAAAGAGATTTTATTTTTACAAATAAGATTAATGACAATTTAAGTACAGCGGGTACACATCATCTCTAAACTGCATTAAAAATAGACTGATGATCTGGTTTCTTTTGTCTTCCCTTTTACAGAATACATCCTGCTACAGATTTCTGAGGTTGTTCAATTTTAAAATACCTGTTACAAATGATTCCTTCCCCAACTGGTAGATGGTCTGCATTATACACCAGAGTCACAGCAACACTGTACTCTTCTAGGTCTTCTGATGGTTGTTGTTAATCTGACAAGTCGAAAAGTCTGATAGGTCCAGCAAGCCTTGGATATGTGGGCTTCAGATGACCACAAATCAACTCTTGAGCCCATCTTCATTTCCTGTTGGGTTATTTGGTTCTTTTCTCTCCAGCTTTATTGTCCACAGTGAAAAAAAGCTGACAAAAATTTCAGCAAGCAGATGCAGCTCCCTGGCACTTCTTTGGATTGAGAGTATTCAGAGCAGATCAGTCTCTCCAGATATTTCAAGGTCTTCCCCTGTGATTTGGGTTACATTGCTGAATGACCAGCCACGATCCTAGCAGCAATTGGTGAAGCCAGAAAAAGTTAAGCTAGACATAAATGGTAGGTGAAGCCCAGTAAATACTGGAAGGTAATTCAAGGAAGACCATGGACATGGTAGGATAATGTGATGGAAAAATACTTCTAATCTATTAAATGCCAATAACTTGACATCCATGTATATTATGATACATCTATGCTTAGTACTGATGGCTGAAATAGTGAACAGATGGGTTGAGATACTGAGAATAGAATCATGTGAAGATCCAACTTTGGCTCTACTACCTTCTGAAATTCTCCCCATCTCTGCCACACTCAACTAAAGAAATGGTGAACTTAAATGGATTCTAAGTATCCTAAAAATATTTCCTTTACTACTTCTTAAATTTCTTGAAAAGTACCTCCAGATAATCACATACAGTTGAACAAAAGAAAGTGAAAATGCATTTGGAAGTATCAGATGTAAAACTTTAATATTTCTCTTTAATGTGTATAAAAACAGTAATTAGTCTTGTGGTACCTGAACACTTAAATATAGTACTGATGATGGTGGGCATTAGGAGTGATGTCTTGTTCCTTAGTCTTTTGATGGGCTTCAGAATGGAATATTTCAAAAGATCTTTTCTTGAGAAAAGTAAACAGAAGTCTATTACATGTAAGAAGCCCATCTAAGCTGGACAAGTTGGACTTTAAAGTCTTTGCACATTCTTGCAAACTGTTAAGACAATTTATAGCTTTTCATGGAAGAAACATCAGGTATATAGATTTCCCCCCCAAAAATCTTATAAAACATATTAGTAAATGTCACTATTGAGGGAAATGATTTCCCCTCAGGAACTGATGTTCCTGCAAATTATAGAGATCTACCCTCTGAAGATTCTTCTAAGAAACTGAATTCTCTGATGTGGAAGCCCCTGAAAGTATAACTTGCAAATAACAAATCATATGATGTATTTTAAAAGCACTTCTAAAATCTTACCTAGAAAAATGTACTATTTTTTTTCTGCCACCCCCAAACCTGCTATGCTTTCATGGCTTTATATATGGTGGATTTTGTGTAAGTTTTGTTTAGGGCGCTAAGTTCTATGTCCAAAATAAAACAAGTCAGATTAAAATTTTGTTGTTTGTATTCTGTGGAGTGGCAAGTTTTAATAGCAAGCAATACTTTGTTTGGAGTCAAAACACAGCACTTAGAAATGCATTTCTGAAAGTAAATAATATGTAGTATGTTTATGAAAAATCTAATTCTTCAAAATGTTACAAGTCTGTGTTTATGTGATAATTTGTATAACTCTTGTATCTAATAATGCTATAAATTTTTTGTAAGATTTTAAGTTGCTTTTATGAAAAATAACTACAATACAAAAGAAGGATTAAACTTAAGTTTAATTACAGTTTCTTCCAAGGAAACATACTAACTCAGTGGATCCAACTTCTCATCTTTAAGACCTGGATAAAGCAGGACAAAAATTCTGCTTGTTTATTGAGTAAAACACACACAGTAAACTAACAATGGAACTAGCTCAAAACAAGGTAATTTTTTCTGAAGGCTGCCGAATGCCTGAAGTAAAATATTCTAGGTCAGATTAGATTTCAATCTAATTTTCAGTTCCAGAAACTGTAACTTGTGATGATCCTATTATCCCAGTCAGCTTTAGGAAAAAATTGGTTTCATTTTGTGAGAAAAAGCAAATACACTGTAGATGTCAAGTGTAGTAAGTTCTCAGTTTTGAGACTCTATGTGGTCTTACCTAAACGGTAGGACCATTTCTCAGCAATACTAGCTACCTACCTCATTAAGAACTTGTTGATACTAGGATTAGTTGCACAATGATTAAAACACTCAGAAGAGACAATTACGTCCCAGCTATGATGCAGAGGCAGAACACTGGGCAAACATTAGTGTTTGCTATCCTGAGCTCAAATTTCATCATCTAAGAACCCCACTACATTAAACCTTCAACAGTGAATCCTTCCCAAATACAGAAACATGATATCTCAACTTCATTCCTAATGGATGAGCTGCTGGGATGAGGATGACATCAGTTAATTACATTTCTTGAAAAGTATCCTGAGATTAGAGTTTCTTTTTAAATAACAGAATTTTAAAAATTCAATACTAAAAACATGGACCAAAGAAGAACAAGTTCAGACTAGAGCAGTCATTCAGAAATTAAGTAACTAGAAACAAAAAACAAACCGTACCTGCCCACCACTTCCAGGAGGCAGGCAGGTATCAGGAGGTAAGCCCCAGAAGGGGGAAAAGAAAAACGAAAGAATAACAGGAGTCAAACTGTACGGCAGCAGTGGAAAGAAATGGCACCGTGCACTAACAATTCTACTCCTTAGTAGCACTAAGAGTGCCACAGACAGAAAGAAAGGAAATAGGTAGCAGCTCAATGGTCTTTGCCCCGTTTGCCCCCAACCCCACAATTCGCAAGGACTAACTGCAGAATTCAGTTCCACAGTGGATCCCTGAATATTTGCATAATATAAAAAATAAAGTCAAAAGAAAAGAATCATTTTGAAATTAACATCTGTAGCTGAATAGCAACTAAAACAGGTTTATTTTTGTGACTAGACAAGATGTGTCAAGCTTTTCAGTTACTTGAGCATGTAAGAGAATAAATGAGGTGCTCTGCAACTGAGAAGATAGACACTGTGGGGGCAATGCCAGACTCACCTCCTGAAATTAGATCATATTCACAATTTTCCATTTTAAATGCTAATGCATTAACATGCAGAAAAATTCTTAAAACTGTTAGTCTGAAAGTCAAAATACCATGGCTAACCAGATTCATTATCAAAAATCAACAAGTGTTAGGTCTAGGATTTTGGATTGATTGATTATACCATATTCCCAACACCAAATGTTTATTTTGGAAAGGGTTAATGAATGAGTAAAAAAGATGCAGTTGTTAAAAATGACCCAAAATCCCAAGAGAAATGATATAATATACACACATATATGTATATACAATACATATACATATATATATGAACAAGGACATTTGGGTTTAAAGTTAGTAGTCAAATTTTCCAAGGACGTCTTTTTTTAAAAACAAAGAGCCAAATTCTTATGTATTTTAAAACCACCTCCTCGATCTAACACTGTTAGAAATGAATAATTACCCAATTTTGTGTTCAATTTTTTTCCCCTGTAACGTCACTTGGTTCTTGGCTACTAACCTTTCATGTTACTCTTGGTTTTGTCAGTTTGCTTGCCTGTGGGGGTTTGGGCCTGCTGACCCTGCCCACTTGAAGAGGCTGCCTGCTGTGCTGCTTTCTGCTTTAACATTGTCCAATCAAATGTGTAGTCATATTGGTGATTCAGGGTCCTGGAAAATACAAAATTATATACATCAATCCATTAGTAACAGGGTCCAGTTTAATACTGTACTGAACTTTCAAAACAATGAGAGCATTTTTCAGGGAAATGAAATCTTTTAGGTGTGGTAGCTTTTAAGAGATTTCTTTCCCTATAGATGACTGTTAAGTCTACTTTCTACATGTTATGATTGGAGAGAAATGATGTCACCACTTTGGTCTGCTGTATTCAAGAAGAATAAATCCTTCCCCCTTTCAAAAAGAAGCTGCCTTTAAACTTTCCTGAAAGGAGCAGGGGAGTGGGAATGAAAACATGAGCAACTAAAACCAAGTCAAGCTATTAATTATCCAGGGGGATAATGAGAATAGGAGGTACCTTCTAAAAATAATACGGAGTAGACATAGGACTGCAAGTCTGTGAAAGAGACATCTACGCTGGTGGCTTGGAAAGACTTTGCTGGAATTACAGATTACCTCTAATTCTTCTCTTCCAACTAAGATTCTGAGCTACATATACTCTATTTTCTACATATATAGTTTGTTCCAAGACCATGTGTGGGCTGCACCTAGGGATCCCAAAGTTTGGGCCTGCCCCTACGCTGTCATAAACTCTGTAACCGTCTGATACTTCAACTGCTCTTCAGCTAGAATTGAATAGAGTTCTCTATCAAGTTGGGGAGTCCCAAGTGCCACCAACAGCCACTTTTATCTAATGTGAATTGTGTAACTATTGTGGAAAACATACTCTACTTTGAGTCTGATTCAACAGTTTCTCCATCCCAAACTGAAATATTTCAACGACATTTGGAAATGGAAAAATGTCAAAACTTACAGGTTAACATTTTATTCATAAGGATTAGACATAATTTTACTTGCTACTTGTCAGAATAGATAATGTTGGGTGGATTTAACTAATTTCCCTCGCTGGAGTTTATAGTTTTAAAAACCTACCTGAAAAGAATGCGGAATAGCTGCCTCAGGTACATGTAATCCGGGGCTTCTTCAAAGCGCAGCCCACGACAATAGTTTAAGTACATGGCAAATTCTGCAGGAAACCCCTACAAGTTTAAGAGTTAAAACACAAGTAAAAAAAAACAAATTTATTTAAGACAGAAAAAAAGAGGTATTTAAATACAAGTGAAAACTGTATTTGAGGATGTTTTACTACTTTGTTGGAAGATCTGAGAACTTAAAAAAACTATACTATGACTTGGTATTCACATAAGTTTAACAAAATTTTATCGTCCTGAGCACCTTTTTATGTACAATATCTTTTAATACTGGTAGAAGAAAATAAGTATCCTTTTCCTGTATCATGTTTTTAAATAATCCAGATATCCCACTTGTTAATCTATTATTTTATGAGTATCTAATAATTGGATGGTAACAATGAACAAATGACAAAACGGAAGCCAGCAATGTTCTTTGCTAGAACAAGGTAAGTAATGGGTACTCCATTCTGAAATTACTTTTCTTTTTTAATAGTAGTAGAGAAATATATATACACAGAAAAATCAAATCACCAAGAGTGCAATCATACAAAGCAACTGCTATTATGATATAGATCAATCCAATGTCCTACAAACAGACCAGGCTTGTCTTTTCTTTTTCCCATAACTGTTACTAAATTCCATTCATAAAAGCCTGCTTTTTCCCATTAACAGATTGCAAGCATTCTTCTAGGTTATTTCCAACCTCTTCACGAACTTCAAAAACACTGCATATTATTTGATCTAGCAAATATATCATAATTAACCTGTTCCCTATAATTGGACATTTAGGGGATTCCAATTTTTCTCTATTATAAACAACACTAATAAGTACATCCATGGGCATGAACTTTTTCCTTGTCTGGTTTCTTAGGAAAGATTCTTGAGGATTTATATAAACATTTTTAAGGCTGTAGATATTGGTCACCAAAGGACTTCGCCCTCAGGAATGTAGAAATAAATTATTAAAACAAAAATCCATACAACTCCTCCCCTTGAGTGTATGTGAATTGTTAAGGGAGGTGAGTTAAAAGATGCAGTCTCTTCCCACAATCTTATGCTTTTGAGAAATTTTTCACATCCAGAAGGTAGAATGTATACACCTGCAACATTTATTTTTATTGATTGCATTGATGCAAATAGATTTAATTTTTACAAAATACTTTCATACTGTTTCATTTTTCAGGGGACAGCTAAAACTAAAATACCGTACATTTTTATTGTTTAAAAAACACTTAATAAGACTTTTAAATTCTGAATATATATTCATGGTCTGTATTGATGATAAGCAGCATTTAGCAAACGAACTTGCTTTTACACGTATTACAAACAGAGTTAATGACAACTGAAGAACTGAAGGTCAAATAGTGAATTTTATGCGCAGTCACATGAAAACAGGCAAAACCTTGACAAAATCACCAACACCACTTAACGTTACACATATGAAATAAGAAGTGCCTCGGGACCGTGAGATTAAAAACAATCCCACTACTTAAAGTAATACCTAATACTGCCATGTTCACTGTGCCTGGAATCAATTTTATGTTTCTAATTCAGAAATACATAGTATACAATTTTTAAGATCAAAATTAAGATGTAGCCCACAAGTAGAGAATGTACCAAATCCTCCCTTTCTTTTCCTGTAAAAATGGCTGAATTTCCCGATAAGGCAATGAATCTTTGGAAGTAAGTAGTGTAAGAAAATACAATGTTTTGCTTCCTAAAGTGTAAGATTTTTAAGTTATTTGGGTGGAGAGGACAATTAACATGAATATTTTATTCATTAACTTAAAACATATTTCATAATTTAAAACAAATCCCAAAGAGCCCCAAAAGATCATATTCTCCCAAACCATCCCCTCTTTTCCTGTAGGTGTGTAGGAAAAGAGAAAGCAAATTTGTGGATGCATAAAAACATCACCATATCCCCCCTTCCACAAAGTACTATTTCAATTCATGCCGATTTCTCCCTTCTATCGCCCAACTATATAATTTTGGTTTTGTAATCATTTCAGGTATGCAACTGTCACAAAGATGACCAGCGGTCTTCTTTCTATGAAAGGGACCATGATAATCCATCATGACAACAAGTATCTTTCCATTCTCAACTCACATGCCTCTCTATAAAGTTTGAGATTTCAGAGAAATGAACCTCATTCATCTATGATGCCATCTATACTGTCAAACACTTGCTATATTTCGACTGTTCTGATCTGCCTGCCTTTGTTTCCCTAACTCCTTGATATTCCAATTGTGGATATCCTTTCTTCTCTAGAACCAGTTTAGGGATAAGGGGAGTATTTCTTACTTTAATTTTCTCATGGATTGATATGGTTCTATTAGAAAAATTTGCCTGCCTTCTTATTTTTCCTCCAATTTCGAACAGATTAGATTTTAGGGCTCAAACAAACCAGAAACATAAAACAATTATTTAAAATGACTCATATGTTCAAGCTATTCTTAGAGATATCTAGATCATCAAAAATTAAATTTGAAATAATAAAATAGCTACCTAATAGGGTGCTTAGCTTCTGGAGCACAGAAGTAAAATGTTCCCTTTTTGGGGATCACTCATATTTAAAAAAAAACCAAAAAACTCATCATGTACACTGACCTTACATAAAACTTCAACAGGCGTGGACATCTTCTTTTCACTAATTTTTTCATATTTTTGCTTCTTTGTTGCAGCCTGTGGAAAATGAATTAAACCACACAGACATACTCAACACTACTGAGAAGAACCTTATTAGTTTAACACACTAGACATAAAAGTAAAATTTGATATTCAAGAGAAATCATAGCCTAGAATAAAAAAGAATTCCAAGTATAATGCATCTAAATTTTTCTTTTCCTAAACTGTTAACTTTTCACATGACTTCCTACTTTAAGAACGTTTTTAGTTATTAGGAAAGGGTGAGTCTAACAGGAACATCAAGATGTATGATTTAAGTAAAAACGGGTAGAGTTAAACTTGAAATGAGATTTTGGGGGGAAAAAGGGGGGGGAGAAATAAGATTTCTTAACCCACATTCAACAACAGGGCAAAGATATAAGCAGATCAATACCATCCCTCCAAAAAAAGTGCCCATGATTTAGTGACATTTATAATTGATGTTAAGTCAAAGTGTTTCTGCAACAAAGTATTCATACTGGATAATGTTACCTACACAACACTGAACTCAGATACTCAATAAATATAGGGACCATTTTCCTTTAAAGGACCAATAAAATATCAAATAGCCATTAAATTCTAGAACATAGTACTTCATCATTAACACACAAATACTCACAAAAGTAATGGTAAAACTAATTAATAGCAAGAAGTAAAATGTTAAGATAACTAAATAATACAGCTAGAATTACTAGATAAACCAGTTCCACTATACATAAAAGTATAGATTGTCAGCATAATGGCAATACATCAAAATGAGACAGTCTCCACTCTTCTTAGCCCATGTCAAGCTCTATCCCAAAAAGTTACTGGTTACCCATGGGGTACCTGCTTATTGTTGCAAAGGAAACTGTTCTTCAGGTGTGACAGTGGTAGTCTATTATTTCCTACTGAATTTCCTATTGAAGTAATCAGGTTTAATTTTCCCAATAAAAGGTAAAGATAAAGTTATTCACTCTCAGAAAACCTCATACTTGGAAGGGACCTTAAAGGTCATCTCCAATATATATTTGTATTATTAAAACAAAACCAAAACACTGGTAACGTCAGTTTGGCTTACCTTTAGTCCTTGCCATGGCAGGCTGGTTCTATTAAAATACATCAAAACATATCCTAATGACTCCATGTCATCTCGGCGACTAGAGAAAGAAAACGTAAGTTTGTAAGCTGGAATTACTGTAAAGAACATGTGAAAGTAAGTCAGGTACACAAGAACAAATATTCCCAAGCAAGGACAGAGACTAATTTGGTGTCTAGTGAAAAACTTACTTAGTTTATGGGTTACTTCTAAACAAAATTTTCTTATAGGATCCAAAACTATAAAACACAACATCATCCAGATATTTAATTTTTAAGAAAAACGAAAAGAATTTAGCCATATAATTTTCTAAATGAGGTTACTAATAAAGATGGAAGAACCACGTATCAGGACACACAAGTTTTGCAGAAGCTCACAAAGATAATTTAGGGATGCTGAAATAAATTAATATTTTAAAGCTAATTAAACAACTTTATGAATATATAAATGAACATACACTTATATTTACACACACACACACACACACATTCAGACAGAAACATGTATTTAAGGATTGGTAATACACTGGCTTACAGAAGATGTGAAATTATAGTTTAATTCAAGGTATTCAGATACTCATGGTTATTTCCTAAGCTTAAAACTCTTCTCATGAAGTCCCCTAATCTGAAAGCATGTAATATGTCATTTCTATGCTTGTTTTAAGAAAACAAAAACAAAAACAAGACTGATGAAAGATGAAGGTAGATGAAAAACTAGAACCCAGGTCAAAAAATAGAAAGCATAGAAATTATGACAATGTTTAAATCAAATCCTATTAATTTATGTAGGACTAGAAGAGTAGAACAGAAGCTAGTCCACCAATACCCTTTTGGTTCACTAGGGTAACATTTTCCTTGTAAAAAAAAAAAAACCAATACATTGTTCCCCAAAACTCAACTTGCATCACTAAAATATAAAAAGCCCAAGATCAGTATTAAGAAAATAAGAACTGTCTTCAGCTGTAAAAATAAACATAAAGTTGCATTTATCCTTTAACTTTCCATCATGTAATATTTTCTCCCCAAGAGACAACCTTCCAAAAAAAAAAAAGAGGCCTCATTTAATTGGCTTCTCTTTATTGTCTCAACCAGCAGATAAAAAGGATTAATGAGCATTCTTCAAATCTTCAGCCAAGAGACATCTTTAAAAATTTTAAGAATCTAATTAAAATATTTCTAAAACCTGTTAATGGTTTTTGCTATGAATTTGATAAAAGTTCAATTTTCAAACTCACCTCTGTTCAATACCAAGATGTGCATTGATGCTAGCATATCGAGCAGTGCCAGTGAGATTTTTATCTTCTCTGTAAGGTATGTGTTGCCTAGTCCTGTTGTCTCTGTACTTTTTGGCCAAACCAAAATCAATAAGGAATAACTTTAAAAGAAAATAAAGAGACATTAGGTTTCCAACCTTGTTCAATTAAACTGCTTCTTATTCATTAAATGGCATCTCTATTCTACTTTGTTCAATTGTATCAAAATAAAACATCATAAGTAGAACAGATAATGAACAAACTCAACACTCCAATCGTCTTTTACTAGTCCGTATCAAAAAAGCAAGATAAAAAAAGTTAAATGGTTGATCCTTGTCAGCGGAACAATTTCATAGGCTCAGTTCATTACACACTCAGGAGCCTGTCTTCAGAATTTCTAAAGTAGTGGGGAAATGTATGCATGGCTTGAATAGCAGAGTTGTTGACAGGTGTGCTGTGTGCCATAATGAAGCTGACATCCTGTTACTACTAGTAAACAAGCATGGGATTTTAAAAACTAAATGTAAAAAACTATCTGGAACTCTTCCATTTAACAAGGGCCACTCCCTAGTATGCAAACAGAATGTTGGTTATCTAAAGTAAGACAACTCTGGAAGTTTGATACTGACAACAAAACCAAGATTTTTATTTACTAAAAATAAGCATTTATAAAATAAGCATGCATTTCATTTCCAACTGACATTTAGTTATGCACATGGTAAGTTTAAACTTCTAGAAAACATAACAAGTTGATCTAAAATCTTAAAAAAAGTACTTCAGTATTTATTTAAATCAAGTGGCTTACAACAGTTTAAATGAGCTAACTAAAAACCAAACTAGATAAACAAACAAAAACACCAAACTAGCATTTTAGAACAAAATAATACTTAGAGCTATCTCATTTATATGGTACACAGGGAATAAGATACTCATTTTTAATATAGCTAATTGTTAAAAGCAATTCAGGTTTACTCTCCATGATTAAAACCTTTACAAGAGGAAGAAAAAAACCAAACAAAAGTATTCTTAAACAAAACAACAAAAAAACCCACAAAATAAGCCAAAACAAAACAAAACAACAAAAAACTACCCCAAACCCAAAATATATTCATATTTACCTACTTTCTAAAGCAAAATAAGCTTAACTTAAAATTTTAGACTTTTTCATTAATCACTTACTATGGGTTATATCTATAAAGTTTATCAAGCAAAGCAGGTCTCTGTGCCCTTATACTACATAGCCCTACACTATTTTTTTCTAGTTATACCTAAATTTTGTAGTTCTTCTCATTAGGGCGACACAAGGTCCCTTATGCCGAAGGTTACAGTCTGAGATGCGCTGGGAAACCTGATCACCTAGACTGTTAGGGTTTACATCAAAAAATAAATTAAGCAAGTTACTGATTTAGGTGAAAAAGATATGACCAAGTGCTTCTTTTAGGAGGATGAAAAATAACTAAGATACTGTCTTAGTTATCTGTTGAATGGCAAAGACTGAGGTTTGAGCTTCTATAAACCATGGTAACAATGAAATACTTATTTCTCTTGGTCTACTACAAAAGAATGAAGACTAAAGTTTTAGTAAAATGTAACTGGATGAGAGCTCTCTAGTATGATTAAACTCACTTTTAAAAACCCACTTCTTAAGTAACTGAGTTATTATAAAATAGAAATATGAAAGTAAATGTTATAAAACACTAAGAGAAATAAAGCTCATACTCTTGTTTCTTTTGGTATGAAAATTAGCTCAGTATACAAATATTAAAATGAGCAAAATACACTGTTAGGTGAAACAAAAAAAAGTATGACTAAGTTCAACAGATTCACACTGAAAAGCGAACAAAGGAAAACAAATATAAAAGGACATCCAGCGTTATGGTACTTTAAAATGACCCTTAAGAAATTATGTGGGTTATAAATGAAAAGTGATTCGGACATAGACTCTTCTCTAAGGGTTATTTTCTAGGATTGCTTCCTTTACTACCCCTAAAATGGAGGAGAAAAATAATAGGAACAACTTTGACATGATTATGTCTGACGGTAACATTCATGTCTAAAGCTACTTTTAGTAGCTCCATTTGCAACTCAGTAATCATTTTATCACAATTAAAAGACTACTTTATAAAAATTAGGTGTTCACTAGAGAGTTCTTTTCTTATACAACTCTAAAGGAAGAAATCTAACTTATTAAGAAAATAAAAAATGTAGACACTATTTTCCTTATGTATCTCAATTTTTAATATCAAAGCAAAAAACAACAAAGCAAACAAATTTTAAATTTCCTTATAAAAACTGAAAATAAGCCAGGAAAAGTAATGCTACTGCTAAACAAAGGTATCCATTTTAAGAGCAAACAACCAAAAGGAAAATTACTTAAAATAAAAAAATTTTAAATCTCTTGATAGTACATTATCTTCTAGCACCTATCAGGCTTCCTTAGTAACTCTTTACATTTTGAATTTAAAATAAATAAAACATATAATGAAAGTGTAATGAAACCATGTAATACCAAGGATATAAGCAAACAGCTACAAATATGCAAAGGTAAAACCAAACAAGGAAAAATCAGTATTCAATAAGTAGTAAAACAATATATTCTTATAGATTTGCAGATGCAAAGAGAAGTCTAATCTCTTTGGTATGTCAAGTTGCTTTTCTATGAATTTTAACTACATGTTCTAAGCAAAATTTGTGCCTGTTTTAAAGAATGCAGCATATTCTTCAAAGGCATGTAGAAATGAGTTAACGTTGGCTATACTGAGATAACTCTACTTATCAGAGGTGCACTTCAGAAACATTACTGCCAATTTTAGTTTTTGGCATTTGAAGCAGTTTTTCTCTTAACCAGGGGTCACATTTCCCTGTCCTTCCAAAAAATTCACAAGGTCACTTTTTCTCATAATCCAGATAAACTATATGTAAAGAGTATGACCAATTCAATACAATTTTATGGAAATTATTAAATGATTATGTTATACTTATATTTTAAGTAAAAATGTGCAAATGTATGGATAAGTAGAAACAGGGCAGTACAGATGCTTTACAGTGTACCTAATTACCCACCATGCTACACCTCTCTGCCCAACCAAGATCTAGGCACCACAGTTGGTATTTGTGAATAAAAATAAAATTGAATTTCTGAAACCTTTCTAGCAGCAGGAGAATGTAGTCCTTGAAATAATACTGGGCAGTATAGAAATGGATGAAATGATTACCCAGATGATGTATGTGATTTAATTAAGGAACTATAAAGTATGCTCACACATCAAATGCATCTTTGATTGCTCATGCCAATACTTCCTCAGTATATACTAAATTGAATGATAAAAATTCTTTTGTTTAGGAGCTTCAAAATTTACAAACCTAAATGTGTTTTTTTAAAGCTATTTTCCCTTATCTGGAAATTAATATAGTAATAAAGCTATATAAATCCTATAAAACTAAAATAAAATGTGAAGAGTTCTGCTTACATTAAAAAAAAATTAGAAAATTATTGAAATGTTTATCTAGCCTGCTAACACTAAATCAGGTTATGCATTTGTTTAATATATCTTATGTGCTACTAATGGGAATTGATAAGTGCTTCAATTATATTACCATTATTAGATATATATTAGAATACAATGTATTCCAGTTCCAGAACATATAATGCTCTTTAAGCATTTTTTGCCACTTGGTTGAAGGTGAGAGAATTCACATTGAGGTAAATCAATTCTGGAAACACTAGATCTGAAATCTGATCTACACTTACCTGAAGATCATTAGGGAAGGGGAAGATAGCTGAGGCAGAATACATTCATCACACAGCACTGATGCAACTGAATTTAGATGTATATAATTTCATGCATTAAGTTCTGCAACTCCAAATACATTTTAAAAAACTAAACAGTCTACTTCAAGTTTACCATTAGGTAAAGAATTTCAATACACCAACATATTTCTTCATGTGGATGTTAGAGATCTAAACATAACCCTGTTTTCATTTAGGTTTTCTCTAAACTTTGGAAGCTTTAAGCAAAAGCCACAAAGAAACATCTTAGTAATGTTATATGTTTGCCAAGTATGTCTGAATAATGCCAACGTAAGAGGTGCTTGCGTAAGATCTACATTCTCCAGAATTAAAACAAAACAAAAATAATCAAAATAAAACAATAAAAAAGAAAAGCACATGAATTTGGGATTGAGGTTGGAATAGGAGACAGTTTCAGACCTGGTTTAATCCTGAGAAAGATGGGTCCTGAGAAGTACTAACAGTCATGCTTCTTTTCCTCTTCCCCACTGGAGATTCTAAACACTAAACAGACAATAGAGGGTGGCAGTGCATCAAACAGTATTGCTTACATTGCAACAATGGCCGGCGCAGACAGGCAACACCGAGGCATTAGAGAAAGAACAGGGTAGCCAAATGCCATCCTTCTTCCACCAAGCACTGTAGCTTCTCAGTTTTCCAAATAAGAATCACATGCTTAAGAACATTTGAATTCTTTACTCAGGTTTTTAATGCCACTATATTGTGTCACTGCCTGAAACAGGGATAGCAATGGTGACATTTGGCTCTTTAATTTTTTAATCAAAAATGGGGAATTTGGATCTGTAATCTTTGGTACCACAATCTGCCCTTCCCCCAAAAAAATATTGTACAAGGGAAAAAATCTTCAGTAAGGAAGAGGTAGAAGGCATTTAGTCACCTTAAAATTTATTTTCATAAGCATGCAGGGCTGATTACTGGAAGAGATGAGTAAATTCACTAAGACTGGAGTGACTACTCCTAAATATCAAATTCAGAACAATTTTCCAAATAAGAAATTTGACTTTAAAAATCAACCTCAAAAGCACCCCCTCCACTCTTTCCCACAAACAGAAAACTACTGGAACGAGCTACCAAGAATCCAGTCTCATACAATTGGCATTTTTTAAACTACAATACAGAAAACACTAAAAACCAACTACATAAACAAACACTAATCCAAAATGTTCAAGAACAACATTTAGAATCTGAACCTTAGGTAAACACTGCATTTTTACCACTGGGTCTCTCTCAATCTGTATGGCAGCAAAGCAGCTTCACAATATTCTTTACTATCTCTAAAAGAGGACACAAGATTCTATAAAGGTTTACGTATCACTAAGCAATTTGGACTTCTAACACAACTATGTGATTAATAAGCTATTTTTAAAGGAGGGGGGAGCAAAGAGGAATTATCTAGGCCATCATTAAATTTAAAACAAAAACCATGTACTGCAATGTCAACATGCAGAACACGGATCACATGATAATGGATCTTTAGCAGAAAGAAAATGGGAAGGAAAAGGGCTTGGGAAATGGTCAAAATATTAGGGTCAGCTAACAAAAGTGCCCCCCAAAATTAAGACCAGTAATTTTTTTTTCTATTAAATTACCAGGTTATACAATGAAAATTAAGAACCTGGATGCTTCAAAAAGAGAAGCCACATAATATTAAAACAAAAAGATGCAATTTGGGAATGGCAAGAAAGGTTATATGTAGATTTAAACACCTTTTATTATTTAAAGCTAAGCTTTCAACAACAAAAAAACCCCTTAGATTTCCTAAAACTTGGTCAGAACAACATTAATGTCTCACACATTAACAAATAACACCAGTTCTAATGGTAATGGCTCTAAGTTGGCATTCATACAGGCAAACAAAGGTAAACATTTATAGCTAGACCTAAAAACACCAAACATTCCCTAATGGTTTAATAAAACACATGGGAATAATCCTTCCAAAAACAAAACAAAAAAACACAAAAAACCCCAAAAAGCCCCCAAGTTGTCCTGAAGTTGACAAATTTCTATCAGATCATCAGATCACAACATGCTTAGTGCATTGCCAATGCTGCCTGTCTGCCCGAGCTCAACATTGAAATCGGTAAAGCAATTCACTCAGTAAAACTAATCATTGCAGAAAAAAATTCAACATAATTAGTTTCTAACTGCAATCATACGTCACTAGCTAAAACCCAATGACCCAATAAATTCAATCATTCTGGGACCTCCCCTCAATAATGTATGAATATTCATTTCACTTGTCTCTATTTTCCTTAAAAAGGGGAGAAGAGGGGTGGAGAACTCACCCAACTTGGCATCCAAATAAAAACTGTAAACTACTTTTGAAGCACGCCCCAAATTATCCTTTTGAATACACAAATCCAAGGACTGAAGAATTCTCATTATCAACCATGCTCAGTCAGCAAATGTTAACGCCATGGTGACAGATATGTCAGTGGTTTCCACACTGGCACAAGCACATGTATTACAAAAACCCACACTTCAGAGACAAAGGTTAAAATCTAATTTTTAGCATTCAGGAAGAAAAGTTCATGGGTTTTTTTTTTTTTTGACATTTGAATGAATGAAAAAGATACAACTTTTGAATAGTTAAATGATATACATGATTTACATTTCATTATAAAGCCCTTGGAATTTTATATTTCCACATAGATAACTAATCTTGGTTAAGTTGGAGAGAATTTATTTCAAGTTACTAAGTTAATAGAGTATTTCAAGTTACTAAGTTAATAGATTATCCTTTTAGCACAATCTTTTAAACCAATTACCAATAGCAAATTCAACTTACTATGACTTTATAAAGACTGAAAAGTTCACCAAAGCAATTCTTCAAGTTTTTTACTCTTTGTGCTGTCATGCAAAGAACATTTGACTAACCTTATTACAGTGACGCCCAATACCCATTAGGAAGTTATCTGGTTTAATGTCTCTGTGTATAAAATTCTTTGTATGCACATATTCAATTCTACTGATCATCTGGAAAAAAGAGGGGAGAGAGAATCAAGTAAGTGATTTGAATTAAGAGACGAAAGAAAGCAACATTACTTCTCAACTATTTCAACAAGTCAATTATTTTTCAAGATCACAGGTATTTTATTAATTTTATTTAGCGTTCACAAAGATAGTGCTAGACAAAATTAAACAGAAGGGGCAACCAGGCTCTCCATTTCTCTCTAGATTGATGGTGATCTAAGAATAAACCTGCCATGTCCTTTGGGCTTATTCTTTCCATATTAATGATTATAAACAAGACAGTACCTAACCTGATAGGAAGAACTGATGTTTGTAATTTTTTATTCACAAAAGCAGTAAAATTTAAAATTGTTTCAGTTGTAATAAATTTATTATAAAGTAAAAACCAATCTTACGCCCCCTGAGGTACCTGTGTTAAAAAAGCCTAGTATTAGCCAGATCTATTTCCAAGCTCTTATATACGTACGTACAAGTTCACATAATTTGAGAGTAGTTGTTATATAAGCTATAAGTTATTGTTATTGCTTTAAACTGATATAAAAGTATTCTACTCACTTTATTCTTGTTCCCTTATTTTTACATATCTCAAACACTCCTGAAAGTTGGTAGCGTACAATGTAAGTACGTAACTTTTATATCAACAGGACATATACAAGCTGAGTTTCCTTCCTGCATGTTTTTTGGACTCTCCCATGATTTTCCTTCATACTACAATCATATTAAAAAACTGAAAAGGAAACATGCCATTCTAACAAGCTTTTCTTAATTTCTTGGAATCTGCCAAGTCAAATGGTATGGTTTTAGCACTGCTTTTAATGGCTACACATATTCTGTGGTATAGATGGAAGTATTCCCCAATTATCCCCTAACTCACAGTACTCCCAATGTTTGCCTTATTTTCCCATTGTAAACAATAACGTTATTAATATATTCCAACATATCCTTATCTACTAGTGCTTTTATTTCTATGGGCTATGAATCCTGTAAGATTACATGGGGAGTCACTGGGTTGAAGGGTACGTGTTTTTTTCATTTTGATGGGTGCTACAGGACTGCCCTTCAGAATAGGCTATAGCAACTCACTTTCCCAGCAGCATTTTTTTCCTACTAGCAAAGTTATTTTAGTTCTTTCTAAATCTTGCCAATTTGACAGGTATTGATCTCACTTGAATTTTCCTAACAATTTGGTAATCTACTTATTTTTACTGACCATTTGGATTTAGTACTATTCTATGAACTGTCAATCTACAGCCTTTGTCCATTATTATTTTGGCTTGTCCTTTTCTTGTCAATTTTAAAGAATTCTTTGCATATAATTGACAGTCTTTAATCAGTCATTTATTATGTAAATAGATTTAAATTGTGAAAAATATCTTCACTATGGCATCTTCTGTAATAGTTTTAATTTTCAAATTATCAAATATGTCTCCCTTTTCTGTAAAAGTTACAAGCTGAATTTGAAAATGTTTCTCATATCCAAAGGCTGCCAACATTATCCTTCTACCCATATGTTCTTGCTCATCTCAGTAGTATATGTCAGGATTCCATTTTATTTATTTATTAATTAAAAAAAATTGAAGTACAGTCAACTACAATGTGTCAATTTCTGGTGTACAGCACAATGTCCCAGTCATGCATATACATACATATATGTTTTCATATTTTTTTATTAAAGGTTAGTACAAGATATTTAACATAGTTCCCTGTGCTATACAGAACTTTTTTTTAAATCTATTTTTATATATAGTGGCTAACATTTGTAAATCTCAAACTCCAGAGCTTTTATCACCATGGATATACAGATTCTAAACCTTACTCCTCTACACCTTGGCAAATGCCTTTTAAAGCCAAATCATGATCTGTGGCTTGAACTATACAATGTCCAAATATCACTCTTTTAGGTACAACAGCAACTTGTATATTAAAGAAGTAAAACACATTTGGCTCACTTTATGTATATATTTGTCCTAGCTAAGTAAAATATATCATTACACTATGACTATTCACTTACTGGTTTAAGGTCAGGCACAAGATAGTTAACGGCACAAACTACAGACTACTTCAAGTGTTGTTTGTCATCTACAGAGCAAGACTTAGCTGTGACTTCCTTAAAACAAATGCTTTCTTGCAACTCCCTTCCATGAATTACATTCTTTTTCTGATGATACCAGTGTATCCAATATAAACTTCTATGATAGAACCTTTCCATTTCTCTCCACTAGACTCTATGCTCCTAGAGGGAAGATACTAGTTCTCACTCTTCTTTGTATCCAAGTAGAGTGAGTGGCAGGCCCCAAACAAATGCTCACTGTATGAATGCATGTTACTGAACCTACAGAATATAAACTTTCGTTAAGATTCATTCATGTTAGTTAAAACATTATTGAAAGGTTTTTTAACTGTTTAATGTTTGAATTTTTAACGTGCCACAAATAGAACACTGTAATTTGCTAATATTTGCTTGAGCCACTCAGAGTTTTTCCGTTGAGCTTAGGCAGTAACAGTTGCTGATTAAGAAAATAAGCACTACTTTCTAACCCCTTGACTTTATTATTATTTTTTAATACTTTGAATTTATACTTTGTAAAACTCTACCTCAAATGCCAATTCTGTTCATCACCTCACTTAAATTTATTATGACATTCAATCTAAATTTTAATAATGTCAATCTCTTCCACAGCATTTTTATAAATACATTTAGTTTAACTTGAAGCACGTCCAACATTTTCTTGCCCTTCAAGGTATCGTGACCAAAATTTTAAAATTATAAATTCCTTGACATTTACCTATTATCTTTTACTGTATTAGGTTTCCTCAAGGCTTGTTACTGACCCCATTCCCCTATTTTAAAATTCTTTAAAACTAATTTTCTTCATCTCCTTTAGATTAAAAAAAATCTGAGCTCTGGCTTTAAATAATTTAATCAACCCTCCAGCATGAATCTAATTCATGACATTAAAATTTCCGCAGTGCTGCTTAAATATTACCAATGGCTAAGAATCCTTTACTGCAAGAAACATCTACTTGGTCAAAAATTCTTCCTTAAGTTATTTCAGTACCTTATTTTCCTCAAAAAATACACCTTTCATAAGGGTTCCACATATAATACATAGCATTCAATTTGTTTAATTTAACCAAAATTTCAACATACATATTTATGGATACATATATACACTCCAAATCCTTTCTTCAAAATCTTACAAGGAAAACTGCTACATTCAACACTAAAACAAATACACTCCGTCTGATGGAAGCACCTTAAAAACTACCAGTCTACAGGTAAGTAATAAACCAGTATAATCCATTTTCGTCCCATATCCATAGGAAAACATCTACAAGTAATATCAGAGTAATACACTTGAATAAGTACATCTTATTATCTGTATCTTTTTTTGCTGATATAATGCTTAAATAGTGACACACAAGATTATAATAGTCTAGCTTACATACATTTAAATTATAGTCAAATAGTGTTGAACAATAGTATTTCTCAATTTTTATTCTCATAAAAATTTCACATACCTGGTCAGCTAACATAAGTACAGTTTTCATTGTGAACCTTCTTGAACAGAAATTGAAGAGGTCTTCGAGGCTGGGTCCAAGAAGATCCATGACTAGCACATTGTAGTCTTTTTCCTGACCATACCACCTAACAAAAGGGGGAAACGAAAAGGAAGGGCATTATAAAAAGTCAGTATCACGAAATATTAAAAATTTTTAAGTAAGAATAAGACAGTTTTTCCTCTCTGGTTAGGCTTTACTTAAAGTTAAGTTTTCCTCTGTGCAGTCAATGAACCCACTAACTCACTAACTGACCACATTGCCCAACACAAAATAAGGGTAAAGAGTGACCTCATTGTTCTATTAAGTTAGGACTTGTGTGGCAGACTTAACACTCCTCTTATCAGGGCAGGTTAATTCTATACCCAACTGCCACTGATGCCTGTGACTTTGGGCAAGTTCCTTAATTTCATCTGGTCTACTTTCTAACTGGAGAAATGAAGGAGATTACATAGCCATTCCAAAACATTTCAAAAAGCAGAGATATCTTTTATTGTAACTGTTTCATTTCCTACCAAGTTTTATTAATAAAGTTTTTTGCTTAATTTCAGATTACAGAATCTGAACAGTATTACCACAAAGATGACATCTGCTTTTTATGGAGGAATCACGCTTTTAATTATCCCATGTTACATTACTGCAGATAAACATACCACTTGTATCCAATAATTTTAGGCATATCAACTGCTAATTTCAGAGACTTCAATCCAAGGACTGGGAATCACTGCAATAAATGATTTCAAGTTTCTATATGCCTCTAAGTCTGGTAGGGGTAATTTTCTAAAAACGAGCACTACTATTTTTATTTCAAACTAATCTAGATTATGAATTCAGCTTGAAAAGAAAACTGGCCATTATTTAAAATATTAAAAAAAAGCAGAAACAAACAAACAAAAACAAAAAAAAGGTGTGGGGGAGTATTTTACAGCTAGACTGGAATGATTTTTTTTGTTAACTCTAGTTAAGACTGATACCAGGATTTACCATTTGAAAAGTTTATTTAAAAAATTTTCAAAACAGGGGAAAAGAGCTTAAAAAATATATATGTGTTAAAAGCATTAGTAAGTATTGGTCTAGTGGGAACCTGTCTACTGCTTTTCACTCCTTTTTAAAAATTTTGCTGTAATGCAGGTTTTTAGTTGATATGAAAGAAAACCAAGACTGAAACTAGCTAATATGGGTTTAATATCTTAATAATTATATTTTTCTAAAAAATGCAAGCATGGCCCCATATTCAGATACAACGAATATACTCCCTGGAATCTTACGTAAAGATCATAAAGGGACTAGGCTTAAAAAGTTCACATTCCTTGCTACATTTTTGCTTCAACTGTTCCAGAGGACTATTTCCTAACATGACACATGAGTAACTATCATCAAACACATAAAAAGGTATTCATTCTCACACTGACTTTGTTAAAAAAAAAAATTAAAAAAAAGGTAGGTAAAGACTTTCTGTTTAACCTTATAGAGACTGTCCCCACTAGCCTAAGAAAAGCAACAGATTTGTCAATGGTAGAGCTGGGCTGTGCTTATTGCACCTAAAACTGTGTTCAAAGCTGCTTTAATTTTCCCTTTTCTAACCTTATTTTCCATATAGGAATTCAATACCCTTCACATTCATTCAAACATTTACTTCAAAGAAAAGCTCACGGTGGTGGGTTTTTTGTGGGGTGGGTGTGTAGGTGGGTGAAGATGGATAAAACATAACAAATAATAATATTAAAAGATAAGTGATTAACAAAGTGAAAAGGTTATGTTCTTTCCTGGAATTTCCTCTGTTTATTCTGTTTTCCTTCCTTTTTTTTCGTCTTCCTTTACTTAACGGCAGAGGCAGATCTGTGCTAGGAAGCTGGCAGGAACCAGCCTTTGCCATTTTAAATGTCCAATCGTTAAGTGTTAGAGAGGATTTTTTATGTAAATCTAATTTATCTAGGTTTTAAAGGAAAAAAGACTCTATACAAGAACACCAACTCCAGAAAGAGCTAAGGCAATGACAGGAAGTCACAAGAAGTCAAAGGCAAAAGGGAAAGCATAAATCAACTCTCTTAAGATTACAAGCCATGTCTACACAAGCAGATGTGCATCAATGGCTACGTAACAAAACTACAATAAACAAGTAAAATTTACAACCACCCGTGTCCAAATACAAACCGGAAATATAAAAGGCACAAATTTACACTTCTTCATGTAATTATACAATTTCACAATGCACTTTATGAGAAGTCATCTGCAAATTAAGCCTTTAACAGAATACTCTAAGTCAAGCTAATGGGCACTTCTATCCTTATTTGTTTACTTAAGAGATTTAGACAGACCCACTATTTGCAACGTCGAAAAGAAAAACAGTCCATAAAGAAAAAAACCTGCTAAAACATAAATGTTTCAAAGGCATTTCCTCTATGGAACAACTATCCATTTCTAAAATAATTAGGATTTTTGCTTAGAGATTGGTACTATAGCTCCTTAAACCTAAGTGACAGGTGTTTCTATCTTTCATACTTCCTTTTGATCTCAAGGAATAGATAGCTTTATTTCTCTAAAGCTAACACCTCATTCCCTCCCCATCTGTGCTTTCCATCCAGATATTATTACACACAGATTAGGAGCCAGAAACAGTCTTCTGCTTATCCAAATCCTACTTTTAGTCAGTTCTACCTTCACTTCCAGGTTTTCCACTTCTATTTTGAGAGCTTCTAACTCCCCATTTCAATTTTGAATGCCAAAGAAATCTTCCTTAAGTAGCCTATCCTACAGTGTTTTCCCATTTCACGGAATTCCCATAGCCACTGACTACTGCTTGGATCCAAGATCCAACCCCTTAACAATACAATATTCAAGTAGTTACTTTGGTATTTCTCACTCTATACCTGGTAAGATAGAGCTTAATGTTCAGTCCTCACAGAACCTAGGTAATGAGCAAGTACTAATCTGATTCTGAGAGCATTTAAGTTTGCAGATTAATTTGAAACATAGCAACATGAAAATTTCACTTCTGTTCTTCACTTTGAGGTGCCTTCAGCCTAAAAACTTAGGTTTTATCTTTAGACATTTTTTTAATGTGAGCAACAATGTGTTGGTACTAAGTACCCTGTGGTAAAGTAATGTACGCACTGTAGGTAGCTCAGATTCCTGTAAGATTGGGGAAAAACAAAAAACTGGTTTGACTTGGAGCTTTCTTGATTTGGAGTGATCATGATTTGGAGCTATTCCTCCTAACAGTTTCAAAACATAGAAGAATCAAGTAATTTAACGGACAGAAGAAAAAAAAATGCAGGAGACTCAATTTCCCTTTGTTTCAAATCAATGCCTTTAGACTTAGTGTTGCCTGGCCAATCAAGGAAGTAGGCTGAAGAATGAGCCTGCAATTTAGAAAACCATCATTACTTAGAACATAAAAAAAGGGTACCTTAAGGTCTGAAGAAGATGCTAGAAAAGGCAAAGCAAATCTCTCTGCTTTCATTTCCTTTCCTCTAAACCCATATCCAAACAAATTCTAATTAAAACATGAAGGCACACACAAAAAGCACACATCTAAGATGATACTGGTACAAGTTATTGGTGCTGACAAAAAAAGATGCTAACAGAATTCAGAAAAATGAGGTAAGTGGGAATTGACTACAGGTTAATTGTATGCATCATTCTAACTGGGCTATGGGATGCTGGAATAGCTGGTAAAACATTTTGGGGTGTCTGTGAAGGTGTCTCAAGAGGTGATTAGCATTTCAGTAACAGACTAAGTAAAGATCACCCCACACCCAAAGTGGGGCCAGGGCTGGGGTCCTGAATAGAACAGAAAGACAGAGGAAGAGAAAATGTACTCTGCTAGAGCTGAGACAGCCATCTTCTCCTCCCCTGGACATCCATGCTCCTGTTCAGACATCAGGACTCAAACCAGGACCTAAATTAGCTTCCCTGGTTCTCAGGCCTTCAGGCTTGACTAGAACTACTGCTGGTTTTCCTGGGCCCCTAGCTTGCAAGATCACACATCATGGGACTTTTTAGCCTGTATAATCACCTGAGCCAATCCCTCATAATAAATGTCTTCCTGTGTATCTATAAGCAGATCTTGATTTATTGTTCTTTACAGATATCACGTTTTACATATTCAAGTTTTGTGGCAACCCTGTGTCCAACAGTGTATTGGCACCATTTTCCAACAGTATCTGCTCACTTTGTGTCTGTCACATTTTGGTAATTCTCACAATATTTCAAACCTTTTCATTATTATTGTATTTGTTATGGTCATCTGTGATCAGTGATTTTTATGTTTGATGTTACTACTGCAGAAAGATCACAACTTGCTGAAAGCTCAAATTATGGTTAGGACTTACTACACTATAGCGTAAACATAACTTTATGCACTGGGAAACCAAAAAGTTTGTGTAACTTTGCTTTACTGTGGTGATCTGGAACTGAACCTGTAATACATTCAAGGTCTGCCTGTATATATAATCCATCAGTGCTGTGTCTCTGGAGAATCCTAACACAATACAGCCATTTTTTGGTCTTATTCACAATGCCATATTCCTAGCATCCAGCATAATGCCTTACATGCAGCAAATGCTCAGTAACATTTGCTGAATTAAAAAATAAAAAGCTGTATCAGAGGTTTTAACAGGCTAGGGCATGCTTGATGTGGCAAGGAAAACAATGCAAGGAATACGAAAAACTTCACGCACTGAAAGTATAAGGTCATCAGGAAGCATCTACTTACCTTCGATTCAAATAAACCAAATAATTATAAAATTTTAAAAGTGATAGTTTTAAGAGGTAAATATCTTTTCCTATGACATTTACCTTTTCATCTTTAGGTTAGTAATGTCAAGAGTCCCTACTAAATGACTAAAGTGTAAACACTGAATCAGTGCTATAACATATCCATTTTCATAGCATCTAAATTCTCAAAAATACTGTATCTTAATCTCTTGCCAACTCACCGTCATCCAATCTTTATGTTCCTTTTAATGAGGGTAGAAATTAAGGACCTGGTCTAGTACAATCTTGCTAAACCTAAGAACTAGCTCAAATTCCCCCTTTAGGTTGTCATTGCTAACAGTTCCAGCTATCCTATCTTTTTTGTCTAAATTCTTTTTAATGTTCCTACACATTAATATTTATGTGTATCATCCTTAACAGTATAATTTTGCCCTTCACGATATTCTTAAAATTATAGACAGCTCTTTCCATCCTTCAAAACCATCCAAATTACTATGGGCCAAAAAAAATTACCAACAGGCAATTCTTGTTTATCTTTTCCTAAACCCTCTTCCTTTCCTGCTTCTTATTGTAATCATGCCATGTTGACTTCCTTTCCTTTCTTTGTTTTTGGTGTATGTGTTGGGGTTAACAATTCATTTACAACAGTTAAGAAAGGCACTTCTTACTCCCGCTGTCCTCCTAAATCACCAGATTCCAAAAGTAGGCTACCTTCAACCACAACACAATCTCATGAGTCTCAATTTAAATTCCTGAGTCTCAAAAGTCACCAGTCCTCCTGGTACTGCATTCACTTGTTGATTACTTCTGGAAGCTGCAGGCCACCTGTGAATTTGAGTCTTAAGACACTATAACCCCTTCAACCTAAAATTGTTAATACTTATTAAGCTCCATCTTATTAACAGCATTCATCATGAAAACAGGACTGTAATGTACCAGGTTTGACTATGTTCTGATTCATGGTAACTCTTCAGCTCTTCTGAAGAACTAGACACCAGACTAAATGTGGGTCACCTGATTTTTGATTAATTTTTGGTATATGAGATGGCTGTGTAACTCTTTTTCTCCTCAAGCTTCCCTGCCCATATTTGCTCTGACATTTGTAGCCTTCATTGCACTCTGAATAGAAGACACCTAGAATTTCATGATCTTAACATCCTTTCTCTTGCCATCAAAAACTTAAGAGCATCAATCTATTTCCCTCTCTTCTTATTTCACATTTAAAATACATTCAGATTTTATAAGGTCAGTAACACAAAATTTTTATTCATAATCCTTTTGGTTTACAACTTGCAGAAATACCTTTGAAATGGTTTGGGATCGGATCATTTTTGCTAGGTAATCCTGCTATTTGGCTACTTCAGAGAACTGGAAAATTAGGTTTAGTAGACAGTATATGTTTTCTATAGAATACAAGCAATTAAAACCAGAAACACAAATACCAAATGGACCCATTTCTCCATACTGATTTAGACATGAAGTAACTAAGAAAAGAACCATAGTTTTAGCTATGGGTATGGTGATCAGAGTAATAATTCTGATAATGTGATGATTTCAAGAAATTTTAGATACTAATTCAATCTTTTACTTCACTGACTTTCCCAGAACTGTTCAAATCTTTTAAAACTGGCTGCTTTTCCCACCCTTACAATTTTACCCTCCTGGGGAGGGAATTAACAAGCACGTAAGTAATTTAAAATTGAACATGACTGGGTGGAGGGTATATCTCAGTGGTAGAGCACATGCCCAGCACACTCCACAGCCCATTATCCCAACTCTCCTCTTGCCTTGATTAACTTTGAACTTCCACCAAGGGTTTCAGTTCTCACTTCTCAATTTACTTTCTCCAATATCACTTCTATGCTGATTCTTACTCTTATCTATCCCCAATCCTAATTCCCTGGCCTAGGTTTAACTATACAAGAACCAAACTTGGGATACACTGTCACCTTAAACTCAACATGTCCAAAGCTACAACTATTTAACCTACTTAGTATCAAACCCATGCCTTTTCTGACTTCCTAATTTAAACTTCAAATTCTCAAGGCTAAAGCAACTTACCTCTATTCCATAAGAAGAGAAAATGTGGGAAAACATACATTAAAATGTTAGACCAAGAAAATAATGGAAATCAAACTATCCCTTAGTACACTATTTAGAGATCAAACAGTTTCCTTCAGGGTAATTTCTACACTACAGTGATCACTTATATTACAAATCTAATAGAACAAATAATTTTGGTTGGATGGAACATTTCCTCTCCCCCCCCACTCTACATTAACTAATTTGCTTAGCAAAACATTTAAAATAGATCGATTCTAGGTTTTAAAAAATTAACTCAAATTTCTCTACTTTAGCAAATGAACACAATGAGAAAACAGAATGATTCCAAAGTCTGATATAACCTTTTAAAAATAGAAGTGGGGGGGTAGGCTATAGCTCAATGGTAGAATGTGTGCTTAGTATGCAAGAAGTCCTGGGTTCAATCTCCAGTACCTCCACTAAATACATACATAAATATATACACAAGCACGTAAACAAGCCTAGTTACCTCCCCCTACCCAAAACATATAAACAAGCAAGCAAACAAACAAAAAACCACACACACCCTCAAAACAAAGTAGAGGTAATAGAAGAAAGAACACGAGGTCTGGGCTTAAAATGTTCCGTAAGACATAGGAAAGGGAATGTAGAAGAGGCAATATAAGCTTCTAGAAAGGAAAGGTCTGATCTTAAAGAAAAAAAAGCAATGAATATACACACGAATACCTATCCATAAATTTAAATTCTAGGCAAACCTGAACTAATGATACAGAACCATGCTATATATACTTACAAATAGAAGCCCTTCAGTGACTGGACACTTAAGAAGTGGCCCACTAAACCAGTAGTTGGGCTTAAGAATGGGAAGCTGGCTAAACTCACAGTATATCTAATACAGTGCAAAGAATACTGAACCAGCAGCCAAAAACACAGGTTCTAGCTCTGGCTTTGCCATTTTCTTGTTCTCTGGCTCCGTAAAAGCTATTTTTGCTCACTGGTCAAACATTCTTAATGAAACTTATCTACATATCAAGAGGTACTGTAATAATCATGGGATTGTAAAAGTACTTTTGTAAACTGCAAAGCATTACACAAATACAAGGATTACTTTCACTACAAAAAGCAGTTGCCCAACAATTATGAAATGACAACAATAAAGACAATAGCCATTTCCTACAATAGTCAAAGCCTTCTCAGCAAAATAATTGCTAACTACCCCTACAGCTCAATACAATGGAGTGTCAAAACCTCAGCACAGTACTTCTCAAAGCGTTGTTCTCTGGTCTTCCTTTAGCAGAAATCATCTGAGGTTTGTGTTAAAAATACAGACTCTTGGGCCCCATTCCAGAACCCGTCAAACAAATCTGGGGATGAGGTGGTAAAACCTACATTTTTAACAAGCTCTTTAGGTAATTATTATGCATGGTTGATGTTTGAGAAATGCTAACTAAGGAAGATTCAAAGGGAGACCTAATTGGGTCCCTGCTGACCTGTCCAATCAAGGCAATCTCTGGATGGCTCAGAATGCTGTTTGGGGCTCAAACTCAGTAAACTATCCCAACGATATTAAGGAAATGTTCACGTCCTCACACAGTTTGAGATTTAGGCATCTTTGCTCCTAACTGTCAGCAAGAGACAAATTCGCAACTATATGTCAGATATATGGTATAAGCTCAAAAAAGAATGTTAAGTCTCACAAAATTTTTGTCTATTCACTGAAAGGTGTGCAGTATCTAAAACCACGTGGTATATAGTAGGCAGGCACTCAAATACATATATTTGACTGAATGAAATGTTTGCTTATGCTCTAGAAAGTACTACACAGGTACTGTAAAGTATGTTAAATTCACCAAGACATTCTCCAAAAACAGAGCTTTAGTTTTTAAAGAAGCTAACATCACACTCCCTTTTTAAAGAAGGATACAAAGTATTAACATTACAGAGGTTCAAAAACTGGAACTCTGGGATTTCAGTAAGTGGAGCTCACTGTAAAAATGCCAATCAAATGAGAAGAGTCAAAAGCAAAACAACCTAACCTGAATATGTAGTGAAAGAACAGCACAGTAAAGGAATGAAAAAGGGAAGAATGGTATTTACATAAAGGTATAAAATTCACCCTGGTAAGAAGGATTTCATTTTACTGTTACCAAGGACAGCATATTAGACACATCTAGTATGTCTTAAAGATTTGGAAAATTTGGAACTGAGAATAAAATTTACAAAAACTTCATGATACTGAAGAAGGTAATGTTTCTTAAGCTGCAAAGAAAAATTAAAAAATAAAAGATACTGTTAAAAAAAAAGCTTCATTGACACAACATTGTAAAATGATTATAAATCAATAAAAAATGTTAAAAACAAACAAACAAAAAAAACTTCATGCTACTTCCCAATAAACAAAGTAGCTTTAAATCAGGTCTCACACTCCCCTTTCCACAGAAGCCACCTTAAGGACAGAATAGTCTGGCAGTGCAGGGAAATGTAACTACTCAGAGGAGCTTCCATATGAGCTGAAATACAGAACAGCCTCAATTAAAAAAATTAATTTGTAAACCTCTCCACTGTACACTTAATGAAGGCACAAATGAAACATATGATATATGCTATGTATGCTTAGTCAGTGTCACCATCTTGTCTCCCTTAAAAAAAATTCTGCAGTACAAAAACTGCAACTTTGAACCAAAAGGAATTTCAAAAGGCCAATTCACCACTGAGATGCTAATAAATACTTAAGCTAACAAATGTCCACATTAGCAAGGCTTTACCGTGAAATTAATGGACATTAGTATTTTATGATATGGTAGTATCTTTACATCAGAGTTCAAAGCTAAATGAATTGATTCAGCCATATTTCCATTTGTAAATTGGCTCCCAGCTATTCAGTTCAGCTGAATTCACTTCAGAAACACTTAAGTACTATAGAGATAAGTATTTCCATTAGAACTAAGGAACTATGCATGCACCATGCACTCCTAAAATTCTATAAATGTGCAGGTTCCTTAACTTTCCACAGAGTTCCTTTGAAAAAGTAAATACACAGAGAAAATATGAGCAGAATTTCCTTATTATGAATACTTAGCAGCTTTTTACCCAACACTTCGCTAAGAAACATGAAACACATTTCCATCAGCATGAGGAAGTTCTTTCCCTCAAAGAGTTTCTAGAAGGCTTTCTCGCAGGACTGCAGATGAGACATGAACAGGAAAATGATTTCACGTACTGGTTTTAGATACTTTTCAGAAATCAAAGCATTTGATTGTATGGGATTACAGTATCCCAACCAATACCAAGTTTCCTGGTATAGGATTTCCTGAATGCAACTCCTAATTCATATGAGGTAGTAAGTTAAGAATCCAGCCGTATCAAGTTGTGCTAGGAAAAGATGGAGATCGGTGGATATGGACAGGGAACGACTATAATTAATCTCTGAAATATGGTGCAATACAATGGTCCTTCAACTTGGCTACACATCAGAATCACCTAGGGACATTTTATAACTCATGGTATCTAAGTCACACCTCCAAAACCAATTAAATCAAAATTTTGAGATTAGGAGCCAGGTGTCAATTTTTTTTTTAAAAGTTCTCTGCATGAATCCAATGTGCAGCAAAGTTTGAGAACCACTGATACAGTTGAAAGAGACATTAAGACCTATGCAAATAACACATTAGCTGTATGACTTTAGGCAAATTAACCATTGTGACTTACACTTTATATAAAACCCCAACTCACTGGGTTGTTGCAATGATTAAATGAGACCATGTGCAATGCCTGGATAGTGGTTGACTTTTTTTTCTTATACGCAGATGGGGAAAAAAATGTTTAGCTACACTAAATTCAAGCTACTACCCACTTATTTCAAAGCACATATCAATGTTACGAATAAAAGGCAACAATGATGTTAAAACAAATTGTCATTGCATCATAGAATGTTAAGAGGTATCTTTTATTCTACAGATCCCATCAATTCATATAATGCATTACAAAAAACCTTTTAAGACCTAATTTGTATTACAAAATCTCTTTTAGAAATGAAAGCTGAGAAACGTAGATCAAAACTACAATGAGGTATCACCTCACACCAGCCAGAATGGCCACCATTAAAGTCTACAAACAATAAATGCTGGAGAGGGTGTGGAGAAAAGGGAATCCTCCTACACTTGTTGATGGGAGTGTAGATTGGTGCAACCACTATGGAGGACAGTAATGGAGGTTCCTTAAAAAACTAAAAATACTTACCATGTGATCCAGCAATCCCATCCCAGGGCACATACCCAGAGAAAACTGTAATTCAGAAGGATACACGCACCCCAATGTTCACACAGCAAATGACTGGATAAAGAAGATGTGTATGTGTATATAAAAATGGAATGGAATACTACACGCAATGGAATACTACTCAGCCATTAAAAAATAAAACGATGCCATTTGCAGCAACATGGATGGATCTGGACATCGTCATTCTAAGTGGAGTGGGCTGGAAAGAGAAAGAAAAATGCCACATGGAATCTTAAAAAAAAAAAAAAGACACAAATGAACTACTTATGATTTATAACTTATATGATTGATTTCTTGAATATGTTTAAGCACATTTGACTGTCCTCTGACTGTCCTTTATGATTAGATTACTGTATTCTGTTGATTCTTCTTCTGTGGTTGGCTTTATTACTTTGATAATCATGTCAGTTTAAAAGCTAAAGCTCTAAACTGTTCTTAGAAACAATGATCAGTACATATATGTAAACTAAAAAAGTATGTGCAATACATTGTATATATGTATTAATATGCAATATATTGTATATGTGCAGTCAAACTGTAGTAATTCTACCTAACAAAACTGAAAAATTAAAGAAGAAATCAAAGCTGACATTCCTGATAGAATTCAGCCTAAGTTCAAATCTAGATGACATCACTGACAGAACTTTTAATTCTTGACTCTCAATATAATGTTCTTTTGAGTTCCCTTTATATTCAAGATCAGAATGTAGGGTCCAGCTAAACCTTTTCCTACAGCATTTCCTAAGTCCCCATTAAACAACATACCCCAGCAATGAGTTTCAGACAAGGAAAAGGCAGTATTCTAAAAAAAGAAAATAAGGTAAAGATAACAATCACCACTGAGTATTCACCATTCTCACCTGATCATTTTATTAGGTAAGTTCTAGTATAGTTCATGGTGATAAGAGTACTAACTTATAGTCTTACATACAGCCAAATCAACATCAAAGAAAAATAATATATAACTATGATTCAAAAGATCAACTTTTATACATATATATATAAAACCTATACTGTCACGGAATGTATCTTATCAAGGATTAGCAGCACTAAAAAAAAAAAAATCAAACATTCTTTTATGTCAACAGGGAGTGTGAGTTACACCAGTAAACCCATTTGTCAAAACTGATTCAATGGCACATTGATCTATATACTCTACTGTATGAAAATTACATCTCATAAAAAAAATCCCATTAAGACAGGCATCAGCCTCTGTTAATGTACTAGTCATTCAGAATGTTATTTCTAGTCATTCACAATTTCAAGAGCCACCTGAAATTGTACTGGAAACAAAAACAGTGACAAAAAGCATCATTTAAACTAAGTATTCATTTATACTATGAAAGCTATTAAGGTACTCATTTAACTCAAGAAAATTTGTTAAAACTCAAGGGCTGATGTTAAGAATATAACAGAATAAGCTTAATTAAATTTATAACATTTGCTTCAAATTCTAGTTTTCTCTTGTATAGACCTCTTGACATTAAATTTCCTTACTAAGTATGACCTATCATGAGAAAGCCTTACTAAAAGAGACTTTAGGTATAGCTTAAGTATTCTCTGAAACAAAAAGACCTAGCTATAAAAATGACCAATGCCAAGATAGTAAAATCCATGCACTATATAGAATGGTTTACAAGTATTTACTCAATTTTAAACACAAATAATGTCCAACAAAAGTTCTCATCCGGCAATCCATGGATTCAAAAGGGAGAGTAAGAATTATAAGCATCTAATTAAATATAATACAAACAATAGCTTACTTACAAGGATCAGTTTCTTTGTATGACACCAAATGCCATAAAAGTAAAGGAGGCAAAATATGGCTCTGCAATATCAAATAAAAAGCTGTAGGGTATTGTGAGTAGACATAATTTGACCTTGACATAAAGGTGAAAATGGCTCACAGGAAAATTGGGAGTTAGGAGACTTCTAGAAACTCCTCTGACACTTAATAGTCTAATTTGTATCATGAGGTGTTGGGCTGTCATCTCTCAGGTTTCACAAAGCTCAAAATGCTATCTAAGCACCATCACATTATTACATTACTAGAAATCCTGCACAAGACAAAATAAGTACCTTTAGTATGCTCTATGAATTAAAATCGTGTTTCTCATGTATCCAATGATCTGTAATATTACCTCTCAAATAACAACATACCTAATGTAGATGTCATCTTTCTTCTCTGATAACAGCATGAGAACTTAATTTACAGGATATACGCTCAGTGCCAAAAGGTAAGATTAAAATTTAAGCTGCTTTTAACACTGAAGAGTAAGGATTAACTAGTACTTTTTATCTCCTAGAATATTTGACCTTCAGACAGGGCAAAAAAGAAAAAGTGGTTAAATAAACAAGGGAACAAAAATTCTCCTATGCCATCTCATCTTCTTTATTCATGTTTTCCTCTAAAAATATATTCCATTAATTTACTTCCTCCTAACTGGTAGCCCATTTATCCATTGGAGACAGCATTTTTAAGGTCCTGAGTGGTATCTCACTACTAAAATAACATTCAACAGTAAGATCTAGACAAAACATCAAACTATGATGAAATACTTTCTAGCTACGATCATCTGAAAACAAATCTTAAGATTCAAAGCTGGAAGTTCTAAGATCAACGAGGCCAGTGACTTATGTAACTAGGGAAACTTGATCAAACAAAATCCTACCCAAAAGCTCAGCATGCGAAACTTTTTCCAGCAGAAGAAAAGGAAATCCTAAACTTTTCTGTCCAGCATTCTCCTTTCCTACTCCAATAAAATTAGAAAATTACCAACTTGGTAAAATCCTCTTTTTATTTCAAAGATAAGGAAACTGATATGCCCAAAGAGGTTAAGGGGCTGACTGACCCCAGATCACATAGTCAAAACCACATGGCAGATTTAGAGCTTGGTTATAACAGAAATGCTTCTTTAGAGAACAATTTAATTCACTTCAAAGTGACACAAAGAAAGGGAGGGTTGTAATAGAAATTTTAAAAGAGCTCCCAGATGTTAATTCACAAGACCTAAGGTCTTTTAGTTTCTTAAAAATATCAAGAGACTGAATGCCATCCTCTCATTCTTGCTCTTTACACTGGATGCTACGCTTCTGTGTAACAACAGATCCCTTAGTAAGGTCCTCATTTACTAAGGATCTGATATGGGAGGTATGCTACACATGCCAGGTAATTTTCAGCCATTGTTTTCAGGTATCTCATAGTATCTTTAAGAAAATGGTGGTAGGGAGGGTTGATTGGGGGAGGAGGTGGATATGAGGCGTACATACAGCAAAATCTAAAACTTTAAATTTACTGTCAACATTTCCAACGCTCTGGGTAATACACTGCCTTATTTAATCTAACTAAAGAGTCAATTTTATGCAATGCTTACCAAGTAAATGTTTATTGAGTGTATACTGTATATAGTTGATGTGGAAATAGTGAGGAACAAACTGAGCTGAGAGGAAGATGTTACTACCTCAAATAAAGAGAGCTTTTACAAGTCTTTTTTATTTTCTCTACTTCAGCGGAAAAACAATTCTCACACTTTATTTTAATACCAATGACCCACCTTTGTTTCGTCCTGGGACTATACCACTCCTAAAACAAATTTACTTTTCCCCCACCTTTATCCAATTACTACATTCTGTCTTGGAGACTACTCCCAGAAGCCACATTCTACTCCTGGATGTCTTCCCCAACCAGTTCACCAAGCTATCTTCCTTAGAGCCAGATCCTGAAATCCCATCTCCTCTCCCTAGAAGCCTTAACTAGACAGTCAGGTTAATCTCTTCTTAGCTCCACCCACAGCTTAAAACCACAACTCTCTGCATTTAATATTTTACAATTTTGCTCACAAGTTAATTTCATTAATATATGTGCTTATACAGTATATTAACTATTGCTACCCTCTGTTGGTGTATATCAGTTGCCCTTAAATAAAATCTACCAGATAAAGGTGCGTGTATTTAATTTGGGTTTAGCAGTGAAAATGCCAGATGGTTAATGCTTTTTGAAAATGATTTCAGATATATTAAATTCAATCTGATCAGTGAAATTTAGAAAACCCCTGACCGTGGATGAATCTCAAAAGCATTATGCTAAGTTAGAGAAGCCAGACACAAAAGACCTCATACTTTATGATTGCATTTACATGTAATTCTAGGAAAACCTAGTGATGGAAAGCAAATCAGTGGTGGCCAGGGTGAAGAGATGAAATTAAACGCAAAGGAATTTTAATTTTAGACTAATGCAACTGACATGTTTTTATCTTGTGAAGAGAAAAGCAAGATATTTTAAACAAGATTTTCATTCTTCCACAATCACAAATTAATTTCCCACACAGCAGTTTTTTCTCTTAAGGGATGAAAAATCATTAAAAATCAAATTGGATCATCTCAGAATTCACGTTAGTTTTTACCTCATGGGATACACCTGGAATTTCCTTTCAAATAATTTGTTATCACTTCCAACCAATAAAAGATGTATTATTTAACTTCTTCATTAAAAACGTCTATGAGCATTGGAAATTTTTTAAGAATAGTGTTACTTTGGTTTTTTTCACATCAGAATTAACGTAATATAATCCAGTCCATAATTCAAGATTTGAGGAACACAGGCAGGAATAAGCTACAGTAAATACCATTCCAGTTAATTCTCAACTGTCTCTGCATCTTTTTGCAAAATTTATTTTTGATTAATTGTTGGAAAATGGCTGGGTTTCCACCTATATTTTAGTCTATTTTAGGAAGAGACTCTTCAATCTCAAAAGTCAAACTATTCTAAAAATCCTTTAATCATTTAAAAGAACCCAATGTCTTCATCTGGTCATCTTTTATTCTCATTACTGTTACTATTTGCCTTCACCAATGTCCCATCTCCAAAAGAGGCCTCAATATTCTAAATGTGAGCAATTACTGAGGAAGTTAACTCAACAGGTTAAAGTTACAGATCAAACTGTGGTTACATGATTAAGTTCTCTTTTAATACAACTGAGTATCAATTTCAAAATAGTGCTGCTCCAACTGCCTTTGCCATTACCTATAAAAATTTAGTACAGACTGAAAAGTAGCCAATATTATTATTCTCAAAAGAGTAACACTTTTGAAAGGACTATGAAGTATTTTGCATAGTATAACTTAATTTCACATCGCATCTGCTGCAGAGATCACAGACTGTCATTATGCCATCTCCATCCTTGAACCCCACCGCTGCCTGCAGCTTTATTCTTGGCTTTTCAAAGGTTCAGTCACTCAAGGCTAAAGAGGGAATCAAAGAAGCATAACTTATGAACCTAAGCAGAGAAAAGGGTAGGAATATGTGGTTGAGTCACGTCGTTCCGCCATTTTCTAAGCGGAGGAGGAAGACATGTTGGAACAAAAACACAACAAAAGAGCAGCCATTTCCCAAGCCAGCTCCAATAGCAACCCGAACTGGCCGAGCCCGGTCACTTCGGCACCTTCAAATCCACTTCACTGGACAAAACCAAGAACATCAGAGGTGTCCACGTAAAACAAGCCGCGGGCAACGCTTCCGCGTTGGGATCAAAGATGACCCGCACACTAAACTGCAAATGAAAACCTCAGGAAGAATGATGGACGCTAAATGGAGGAGAAAGTAACAAACTGAAATTCTAAACTAAGTTGGCAAACCAAAATTTACTCTGATTGTGATGACTTACGGTTCTTAGGAAACCCAGGTTAACTCAAATGTCAAGAGCCGATTGAGCTGGTCGTATTAGCGGCCTCTTACACATCTCCCCCACTTCCCTCAGAGGATCGTCAATTTGCTTATGGATTCTTACCGTATGTGGGGGATGCCGACCCCACCTTGAAGAATCTTATAGAGTTTGCTCTCGTACAGCAACTGGGGATGCCTGGCCTTCTGAGATTCTAGCTTCACTGCCACTTCCTGCAGGGGAAAGAGGGGATGATGGCATCAACATCCCTATGGATTCAATGTCACTTGGGAAAGGAGGGGGAGACATTAGTGAAGCTCCTACTCGCGACTATAAGGTGGAAGCGAGAGGCTGGGAAGAGAAAGGTCTCTTTGTAATTATAAAACGAAGCAACCAGCCTCAAAGTCCTCTTCAGGGGGTAGTGACGAAAGCGGCACGTCCTCTAAAATGCAGGAAAAGGATTCATCCAGAAAACGTAATGAGAGGTTAACGAAGGAGCCAGGCGATCGGAAGCTGCCCTAACTGAAACAAAAACCCCAGTAGAATTAAAGAATATATAAAGAAAAACACTGGGATCAGAGAAATAGGATTTTGCCGTCACCACCTTAAACGACGGTTTAAAAAGTTCGATTAAGGTATATTTTTAACAAGCTGGGAAACTTCACAGTATACCCAACCTTTCTCTCGGATTCTTTCCCTAAAAGGGAAAGAGAGGGGAGGAGGTTCCTAAGCCAGGAAAACTGGCTCCCTCTGGACTTCTGGGTGCATGCGTGCGGTGGGAAAAGGCCCGAACAGTTTGGGGATGGGGGTGGGGGGCGGTGAGGACAGGCGCGGCGTTGTCGTGAACCCCACCCCAGGTGGTTACCTCGCCGTTGGTGATGTTGATCGCCAGGTAAATGTCCCCGAAGGAGCCAGACCCGATCTTCCGTACCAGTTTATATTTTCCTCCGACAATGAATTCGGCCTTGGAGCCGCTGCTGCTCGCCATCCTGAGAGACGAAGATGGAGGCTGGGGCTAAGCCCCGACACCTCTAAGGGGAGGACGAAGGCCGCTAGAGCTCGTCCACCGAGCAAGGCTGCTGAGGGCGGCCGGAAATGGAAAACGTTGGCTTTCTCGGCGCTACAGGGACTAGGATCGGCCAAACGGAACCTGATCACCGCCGCTGTCAGGTTTCTTTTTGCCAGGCCGCAGATTGTTGAGGGGGTTCTGACGGTTACCAGTCTAGGCCACTTCTTTCTCGGCGGACGCCGCTGCCTCGTTTTCGCGGCGACGTCGCGGGCTGGAAAAGAGGCGCGGTGAGTTAGGGCGGCGATACCGCTGCCACCACTGCCGCCGGCTCCCGCCCGGAGAGACCCCTGTCACTCCGCCGACGCCGCCATCTTGTTACTCCGGCTCCAGCCAACACAAAATGCCCCCAGTCCCCGGGAGCCGCTTCTTCACGGCGCAGAGCACTCTGGGAAAAGGATCGCGGGCGCTAGCCCCGGAGGGTCGACAGCAACAGGGAGGGCGGAACCGGATCCGTGAGAGTCGCGGCCCACGCTCCGAGCGTCACCCCGTCACCGCCCAAATGCGCATGCGTACTGTAACCCTGCGGACTGCACAGGCGTGCGGTGGCCTCTCCTCACCCCCGCCCCGGGCTCATTTCCACTTCCGGTCGTCGGTTGTACCACGGTTAACTACCTGTTAGTCACTTCAGACCGGTCCGGTTTCTGAGAGGCTGCGCGGCCTCAGGCCTCGAGAGCATGTTAGGGAGGAGTCACCTTCATTTTTCGTGGAGGTTGGAAGCGTCAGGCCTCCTTGGGAGTCGGGTATTGACCTTTGCTCTTTGTTTGAGGCGGTTTTTAACATTTTGATCTTTACTGGGCGACCCCCCCAACCGGCCTATTACAGCCCATTTCTGTTTTGAACGAGGCTGTCGCCTCTGGTGGAGAGAAAACGAAAAGCAGTCCTATGTGGGCTGCGTTTGTTTAGGGCCCCCTGTTTTAAGCGGAGTCTAGTTACTTAGTCTTAATTTTAGAGTTCTGCGCTTTATGGAGTGCTAGGGTCCCTCTTTCTACAGGAGGGGAAAAGAGGGAAAGCAGGAATTAACCCTGTTGCTCTGTCTTTGTGTTGTGTCCCTACTGATGATACTTGATCCCCAAAGAAAACAATATCCGAGTTATAATGTTAGTGGCGCATATATATAGTCAACAGGAAATAAGGCCTACAGTCGTGAAAAAACTGCACATAATGAAAGTTGTTATCCTCCCCCCCAAAAAATCCTTGAAAAATCCTATCTTAGTAGTGTTGAAAACTGCAGTTTTGACCCTAAAAACGTAAGAGTAGAAACAACTATTACAAAATAAAAATGACAACGTTTAAAACTTTACACAGTAAATTTTTTTTTTTTACTAAAAATTGATTAAAGAGTCAAATCTTGACCACATTTTGGTTTACAAAATTTCACCTGGAAAAGTTGGGCTTAGTAATGATGATCACAAAAGGAAGCTCCGTATTCATCGTCACCTGCAATATGAATCAAACCCTGATGAATAAGTCACAGCCTCAGTAGTCAAAATTTAAATAAAAAATCCACCCCAAATAAAATAATTTCACTGAAACAGAAAAAAACCTACAGGCTTAACTGCCACTGAAAGCTGATCAGATAGTAATGGGGTTCATCCTGGAAGATAACTAGAATTCCTTTATGTTACTACTCTATTTTTAACTTAAATGTTTGTATTCATAAAGCTCTAACCTAAAAGTCTTGAATTTGAAAACAGGAAAAGAGAATTGCTCTAAGATTTAGCTTGAAGGTTTGAAATTTTGAGGCACTATCAAAACCCAGGCTGCCTGACTTACAAGTCAGCACTGTTAGACATTCTCCTTTGGTGACTCGAAAGCATGTCTGGCTTACTTCAAATTCTCTTCTGTTAAATTTTGTTCTTTAAAAAAAAAAGTCAAGTGTAATCCTCTTGAAGTTTATAAGTTCCCAGAGATAGCTTCTATTCTGCTGATTTTCTACCACAGCCATCCAAATTTTAATGGATTCCTCAGCCTAAGAAATTCTCCATGGGGTATACATTTAAAGGGATTTTTTTTTTTTTGGATGTAGTGAGGATATATATGCTCAACTGGGGGCTGAGGGTAACAGTGGGCTATGTGCATGGTGTGGACTAGATTAGGGCTTCCCAGAGGTCCGTGTGTGGACAGTGGACAAGTCTAACAAAGTTTTCCCATGAAATACTACAAAACTGCAGTATAATGCTTTTTTTCTTTAATTTATCTAATTTCAAATTATACTTTATTCTGAGATTATATCTTCCTACATGTGTGTTGTTAAAGTGTCCTTTTATAAAATGGTCCTAATGGTGGATGGTGGTTTTATTGATGTCCTTGTTTGGCAAAATTAGAAGTTGATGCTTTATGTCTGCCTTTTTTTCTCCCCATATTTTGTAAGCTTTTGAAATGCCATACTTTGGGACTTACTAGTCTAAATAACTTTTAGAAGCCCTTTCAACTCTGAGAGTCTTTGATTTTATGTGTATATTTGGCGTGTTTCATTTGTTTCCTGCTTGCTGTAGTCAGTATTACAGCATTGACAATATCCAGCAAAATGTACTAAAATGCTGTATGAGTTTTTGTAATCTTTTAAAATGTGATTTCAGTTGATTCCATCATAATATTTAAATTTATCAGATTTAAGAAGGGCAATAGTTGGGGGGTTTTTTGATGTAGGAAATGAAGTTTTTAGGCATTGGCTATGAATTCAGCTTTCTCCTTAAAATCATGTATTATCTGTAGTAACTTTCAGCCTCAGTAATTGAAGGATTACCTGTTTTGGGTGCTATTTTAGTTATGAATCATTCTTGTACTTTTGAGTCAGCAGCAGCTTTAGTGTAACAGAAGGCATCTTCTAAAATGTGCCAAAATGCCATTCCCGACTCCTGGATCAGATGAATTCACCAAAAATATAATTTAAAGTATAGAATAAATATTTTAGATCTTGAATGTAATTTAGAAATCATCTAGTTCAATAATCATATTTTTAAATGCTTTGCAATCTGTATAGTGCTTTCACACACAGCAGTTGTGCCTGACTAGGACAAAGTGTCTTGCCCAAGATCTTACAGATCTTAGTGGCAAAGAAAAGACTAGAACCTCAATCTCTAACTAAAAGAAAGAGAAAAAGAAAAGTGTGTAAGACAAATTGGGACAATCTTGCCCCAGTGATTAATTCTGTTTTCGAAGAGAGGTCAAGATGAATTGAAAACTTTTTTTTCAAATCACAGTATTTACCCAAGGTAAGGTTACTGGTAGCCAGAGTGTGTTTTGAGTAAAATTATAAGGACAAGCACAAGAAGTATAGCTGGATGAAGTAAGGAGGAAAATAAAAACACAAGGGTGGCCTGCCCATCTCTGGAGTCCTTTGGTACAAATAAGTGGAAAAATGGAATACCTTAGAACATGACAAACTCTCAGGTGTTGTTTGACTGTTATAGAGCTTTGTGCATAATCAGTGTCAGATATGTGAATTAGTGGAGTGTTTGAAACAGGAGAACATTAGAAATGTGCTATTCATCAGAGTGATAATCCATTTAGTCTTTTTTCCAGTCTAAAAGAGTGACACCAATTTCTATGTCCCTTTCATGTCTCAGTTCCTGTTCTCTCCCTCTGCGTTGTTTACAGGGTTTTTTGAAAGTATATTGCTGAATCTATGATAGCAACTTCAAACACTTTTGAGACATTCTTAAGTAAGCAAACATTTCTTAGTTTTTATGGAGTCGTTAACCATGAATGTATTTCAATTAATCTAACTCTGAACATATCTGTGTTTTTTTTTACCCGTATGGCTTCAAGATCTAAAGATTGATTAAGTTTCATATATATATATCACCTAATGATCTTTTAATAATCATGTACACATATAAAATGCCGATTGTTTTGTCCTTATAAAACTGACAAAATTTTAGAAAATTTAGATAAATCAGAAAAAAAGAAAAAAATCTCTTAGAGGTAATTACCAAATGTTAACAATTTGTTGTATATAAATGTTCAGTCTTTTTTTTTCTATGCATATTATGTGTGTATTTGTATGTGTTGGGTATATCTATCAGTATGTGTATGTGTGTGCACATGTATTTATTTTATTTCTTGAAATTTGCCACAAGTAGTCTTAGTGGGCATTCAGAATTGAGATCTGTTTTTTCACTTAATGATTTGTTTAAGACATGTTTCCATATGATTAAGTAATCTTCCGAAGTATCATTTTTAATGTCTACATATTAAATATGTATCATATTGACAGAACAACATTTAATCAATCCCAATGGAGTATTTTAGTTATTTCCAAAGTTTTGCTAGTATAAATGAATATACTAGCTTTAATGAATAATTCTGTAGCTAAACCTTTGCCCATATTCAAAATTAATTGGTTAGAATATGTTTCTAGAAATGCTGCTGGACTTAAAATCCCTGTATCATAAACAACAACTTCTGTTTTGGTACAGTCTGTGATGATTAAGCCCTATTCATGGACTACCCTTCTCATTACTTATCTATACAGATTTATCTTTACAAATTTAAATCCTTGTCCTTTCATTCTGTTCTAGAAAGGGGTTTTTGGATTTTCTTTTTTGACCAGCCAGTTTTGTAAAAACCCAATCATTTTAATTAGAAGAGATCTTTTTTTTGCAAGTCCCCTGTTCCCTTCCCCACCCATTTCAAAATCTCAAGAATTTTGCAACTGTGTGGTTTATAAGGAAGTGCTCATGAGACTGAAAGTGTCCCTTTTATGAACATTGTTAACAAGACACTTTAGCTGACCATTGGTAAAGCAATTGTATTCTATAGATACTCAGATTTAGTTGAAGGAGGAGGGAAAATCAGTTTCCTGTGAGAGAGAATGGGGATTAAAGGACCCTCAAAATTAAGAATATAGTTAATCAAGTATGAAAAACAGAATAATCTCATATATGTTCACATCTCCCATATTTTGCATGAGTTCAACTATTCCCGCAGAAATAAAAGTGTATTCCCACAAAAATAAATGTACAGGGTCTTAGAGATGGGGAAGAATCCAAATTGTCATTGTTCCCAAACTGAGGTCAATCCAAATTTACTATAGAAATCTTTTAAATGCTTGAGTTAAGCATTTCAGTGTACTTTGTTAAATGAGAAAGTATCATTTGTCACCTGTATGAATGCAATATTACTGTCTACATTTAGAGTAGCAGAGGACTAAGGAGTTTTCCTAACTTTAAGCAAGAGCCCATGGAAGCAATACTAGAGTAGTGGACATTTATTTTACTCTTAAAAAGTAGTTTGAAGTGGGATAGGAGAAACCAAATTATCCTTTCATTTGAGTGTTTATTTAAAGGCTGGGTTAAGAAAATGTATCCTAACCTAAGTATTCAGAAAAACTGAATTTTAATTATGACTGTACTGGGGGATTGGGAGGGTAGAGGTTCAAGTAGTAGAGTGCATGCTTAGCATGCACGAGGTCCTGGGTTCAATCCCCAGTACCTCTAAAAATAAATAAATAAATAAACCTAATTATCTCCCTCCCCACCTAAAAGCAAATAAATAAAAAATTTTTTTTGAAAATTGTGACACTACCTGAAAAACTTTTTCTAAGCTTCAATGTTGTAATCTTTTAAAAGAGAAGTCAGATTCTAAAGTTCTTTCTAGCTTTAAAAACATTGCACAATTTACTGAAGATGAGTCTTGTATTTTGAAGTAGAAGGAAGAAATTAACATGCTCTTTTCCTTTTATAGCTTCCTAAAATTCAGATAATACATAAAATTCTGATGGGCAGATCCTCACTCATTCTCCTTAATGCTTAATTGTCAGGAAAATCAGATTTTATAACCGTGAAACATAGCAATAGATAGGTAGTTAGAAATCAGAATAGACTCCCAAATTAGAAACAATTGGGAATTATCTTTTTAAAATATTTAAGAAACGCAGTAATTATTGCTTAGTTTTGGGTATAGCTTTCCCTGGAGCTGGGGGAGGGGCCTCACTTAAATGACCTCTATCAGTCCCTTTTAGTTTAAAAACTCCTTGCTTAGATTCTGATACAGGGAAAGCATGAAATGGTGCTTACTCTTCATTGCAGTCTTATTCTTGGCAAGGAAAGAGATTCAACAGTGAAAATCAAGCAAAGCTTGTTCCGTATCCTCTTCTAATACTGCTTCTGCTAACCCCATCCCTCCCTCCCAGAGTTCCTTTGAAATAGTGCCTGAGGCTTTAACTCATTTGTCTGCAGTGAACATTCTGCAGTGTAATAATTAAGTGACAGAGATGTGTCCTGACAGGGAGGAAATTCAAATCATTGATGTTCCATGTACTCATTGAATACCTTACCAAAGCCAGGACTTGAAAGGCAACATAAAAGTTGAAATGCCTGGGTTTCCCCTGTGTTCCCCACTTAACCCCCCTTGTCTTGCTGTGGTCAGTCTGTCTGACCTGGCAGTATTTAGATAACCAAATTATATGTTAAATTTTCTATTTTAATCACATGAACTATTAAAATTCCTGGAAATGCAGTGTCATGCATTGGCATTTGGGGATATTTCTGTATACTATTTTTATTTGGAAGGATTTTATTAGTGTTTTGGTGTTTCTGCAATTTCTATGTCCCTTTCTTTTCTCAACCTCTGTTCTCTTTCCCTGCATTGTTCATTAGCAAGGGCATGAAACTCTGTGCCCGGTGACTCATTATTACTCAGTATAGTAATCTACTCTTTGTGAGACTAAATTTGGAAGATGCTTAAGTTGCCATGCCTGAGGAGAACAGGTCCTAAGAACACATCTGGTTAACTCTCAGCTGTCCATGCTAATGCCAGGAAGCACTGATACTGATCACAGAAATTGGAATAGCTGCACCATTTGATCCTGGGCAAACCCACACCACTGCAAAAAGACTTTCTACTGTGAACAGAGTTCTGGGCCTGATTGGGGGAAAACAAAAGAACTCTGGATTGTAGGCCCCTAATCCACAGAGCAAAAAAGTCAGATTTATATTTACATAGCCTTTATAGCTCATAAAACAATTTGTAAAGCCCTAACTCTTTTCAGGACCAATTTTAGAGATAGGTAAAGCATCTTGTTATATTTATCTTATGTGTGAGGAAGCTGAAGCTCTGGAGAAGTGTGGTGACTTACCAGACAACACTAGCTTCTGAGAACACCCCAAGATCCATACCACTGTTCTGTGTGTGCCTGTTCACTCTCACAGTTAGTGTGTCCTGTCCAGACCCTCGGTCCCTGCTCCAAATCTGGTTAGGGAGCATACTAGCAGCCATTACCTCAGTAGACCTACTTTTGACTAAAATCATCCCTTTCCAACTGGTTGATCCAGCCCATTTGCAGCTCAATTGATCTCTCAGTGTCAAAAGTTCTGTAACTTGATGCTCAAGCAGGATCTGAGTTCTGACTTCCAGATGTGTCTGAACTCCCACATTTTTGAGGGCTGACACCCATCTCCTCCAAGTCCATATCTCAAACTCAGTAGTCCCTGGCTCTATAGCTGGTTCCTTGATCCTGGCTACCTAGTTATTTACCTCCATTCTCCTTCCCTACCAGCCATCCCTCCTAGACAATGCTGCTTACTCTCACCTCCCCAGGGTTAATTACTTCTGCCTCTCTCCCTTTCAGATTCTAAAGCCCAACTGACCTCTTGAAATGTTAGCTACCTATCAGATTTTACAGACCCTCCTTACTTCCTACCAGCTCCCTGAAACTGATCTGAACTCCTAAGATTGCTTCTTATCTGTGTACTTCAAGGCGAGGCAAATGATAGACATAAGACCCTTTCTACTTACCTTCCAGTGCTTTCTAGCCTATATGAAACTCGTATTTTTTATATTTTCTTTTGTTGCTTAGAATTTCAAATTCTATTGACCTTCTTAGCTGATATTTTCTTCCACACGACGTCATTGATTACCTTAGCTTCTGCCTCATTGAAATAGGATATGTGAAAGTACTTTGTTTAAGCCATAAACCTCATACAAATGTACCCTGCCGCTGTTATTAGTCCCATTCAAGCCAGGGGTGACTTCTTCTAACTTTTCTGGTGGAGGAAGACAGGCTGTCAGCTGAGATAGAAACTGTACAATTATTGTCCAAAACCAAAAATAAGACAAGAGTATCAACTCTGACACTACCACAACTGATTTTTTTACGTAGGTGATTCCTTTTGACAAGGTCACCGCTATAGGCTTTTAAGATGTGTCATCGGAGACAGAAATAAAATATTATAGGCTATTCTAAAGGCCTCAGAACTTTTCTTCTAGTCAACCTGAAGAAGTTTTCAGATGGCATCTACTTTGATTGATTTTCCCATGCCAAAGTAATAACTACTTTTCAGTGTTTATACAGCATTGTACACAGTGTTATTCTTACCTATATTATGTTATGTTAAAAAAAGGAAAAGATTTCATGGAAAAAGTGACTTTTGTTTTAAATTTTTAGATAGGGCAACTGAGGCCCTGAGATCTTAGTTGGCTTGCTCAACTGCACTAAGTTAGAGGTGCATTCTGTACTTGAATTCAGATTTTTATTTTGACTCCAAAGAACCTGCTTTTTCATTTCTCCAGTCCGTACATCTCACAACTGTAAAACACTGCTAATTTATTTCAAGATTAAGTGAAGATATAAAAACAGACGTCCACTTGATAGATCACAGAATATGCCACAAAAGGGTATGTTAAAGAACCCATGCCAGATCATGGTTTTCAATAATTACACAATGCTGCCATCTTGTGGATGTCCTTATATGCTGTTGCATTAGCTGGCTTCTGTAGCCTAGCATCATGCTGGGCCGGAATACGTGTTAAATGTCTAGGAAAGGGCTGGAGTTGGGGAACTTAGAATAACATTTGAGGGGTTAAGCAAGTGTCAGGAGTTTGAGCAAACCTACTGTGCCTTCTGAACAAAATCAAGCATTGGATTATTTCTTGTTAACAATACTTGAATGCTATGATATAAAGTCAATGCATCTTATGTTACATGATAAGAAGAGAAGAATGAAAACAAGGATACATATCCATATGGCTATGTATATATACATAGCCATATGTTAACCAATTACTCCAGCATCACTGGTTGGCAAAACTTTCCTTTCTCCCTGTCTTAGTCAGCTCGAGATGCTACAACAAAATAGCATAGATAGACTTGGTATCCTAAAGAACAGAAATTTGTTTTCTCACAGTTCTGGAGGCTGGAAGTCTGAGATGAGTGTTCCAGAAAGGTCAAGTTCTGGTGAAGGCCTTCTTCCAGGTTGCAGACTTTTTGTATTCTTACATGGCAGAGAGCAGTTACAGGTTATCAAAAAGAGTAAACATCATCCAAGGACTTTGTATCCTCTCTGAGGAGAGAGTGTTTTCAGTTGTATACAAGATAGTTGTGTCATGTTAGGTGGAAGCAATTGTGGTTTAAGGAGTTGCATATTGGTGCCAAGTTGCTAAAGGATGGACTTGTGATAGTAAATTTTATGTGTCATCTTGGCTGGGCTGTAGTGCCCAGATATTTGGTCAAACATTATTCTGGATGTTTCTGTGAAGGTATTTTTGGATGAGATTAACTTTTAAATCAGTAGACTTTGAGTAAAGCAGTATACTTTTCATAATGTGGGTGGGCCTCATCCAATCATTTGAAAGTCTGAATAGGACAAAGACTGACCTCTCAAAAGCAAGAAGGAATTCTTCTAGCAGACAGCCTTTGGAACCCTTTGGAACTCTTCCCTGAGTCTCATCCTGCCAGTCTACCTTGCAGATTTTGAACTTATCAAGCTTCCACAATTACATGAGCTAATTCCTTAAAATAAACCTCTCTCTCCCTCCTTCCCTCCCTCTCTCTATGTACACACACACACACACACACACACACATCCTGTTGGTTCTTTTTCTCTGGAGAACTCTAATACATTTTCTCACTTTATTCAGGTCACTGCTAAAATATTTTCTCCTTAGAAACACTTTTCGAGACCAAATTATTTAAAATAGCCCCTTACACCCCCCCATACCCAGTTACTCTTAAGCTGTTTACCCTATTTATTTTCCTTCACAATACTTACTAGTATCTAAAATTATATATATATTTTACCCTTGTATTGACTTAGCCTCCTTCACTAGAACACTTGCTCAATGAGACAGGAACTTTTTCTGTCTTGTTCACTAATGTATCCCCAGAACAGTGCCTTCCTCAATAATAGCTGTTGAGTGACTGAATACACCCACCCACCCACACACACACACACACACACACATACACATATATACATATACACACCCACAGATACCCACATGCATATATATACATATAACGTAGGTTTACATATGTACATGTTCAGCATTTGGCTGTGAAACCTGCTTTTTTATTTATTTAACTATCTCCTGCTGATAGTTTTTGGTCTGTTTATAGCTCTTCACTTTGATTTTTTTAAAAAGTCACAAACCGCAACCTTATGCATACATCTTTGTGCATCTGTGTGTGGATTTCTGTGGGATAAATTAATAGAAGTGAAATTTCTAAGTCAAAAATGTTTTGTCAACTCCCACTCTTACAAATTGGTTACACCCTTGCCCACCCAATTGCTTATCCTTAGATGTGAACAGCAAGCCTTTGAGGCTGTACTCCAGGGTGGTAAATGCACACTTCAGGACAGGGAATTAGTTTGCTTTTCTCACTAGACTTCTTTCTCATGCAGCTTCCAAGAAAGCATTGCATTGACTCAGCAGAGGAGATTTCCAACTAGAAAGTGATGAATAAAAATCAAATATTACAATAATTCAGGCAATACTTTAAAAAGCCCTGGCCAAATATTTTGATTGTAGTTTTACTTGGTGGTGTGGGACCAGATTGAAACACAGCAGTTAAAGGGAATTGTTCATAAGGAAGTTTAATCAAAGGCTGGCTCTACTCCCAGCTCTTTTTGACTTCTCCTCAGTCTTTTTTGCTGTCTCCCTTTTCTCTGCCTGCCCCTTGGTTGTGTTTACCAGGCCTTTGTCCTTAACCCTCTTCTTTTATGTCCTTCCTGTTTCCCAGGTGATCTCATTCACTCTTACAGCTTCATGTACAATAGATGTGCTGGTGACCTTCAAATCTATATTGCCAAACCAAGCTTCTCTCTCCCAGAACCTTATATCCATTTTCCCACCAGGCACTTTCACTAGGATAAGCCGCAAGGATCAACTAGTCACAAACTGGTTGTATTACCTTCCCCCAAACCTTTGCTCCAAACCTGTTCCTTCTCTAGGATACTTTTTCTTTAATGAGGGCTACCACTATCCATCTCGTTGCTCAAAACACGAATCTCAGAGTCAGCATAGGCCGTCCATCCTCTCACATCCGATAGGTCATCAAATCAAATTCTATAGTATTTCTTCAACATTTTACTCTTATCCTCCCCTCCTCTACTTGACTATTACTTCAACCTTAACCTGAAGCCTATTATCTCTCCCCTGATGGAAAACTACAACTTTCTAACTGATCTCCCAGCCTTTAGCCTTATATCCTTCTAGGATCTATTTTCCATTCTTTGGACAGAGATTTTTCCTAAAATTCAAATAATATCATGCTATCCCCATTCCTCAGTGACTCCCCCATTGCCTACAGATAAAGTAGAAATTCCTTAGCATGGCATACATGCCTTGCATGATCTGGTGCCTGCCTACCTCTCTAGTCTTATCTATCACTGCAAAGTCCAAAGTATATCATCCAGTCCAGTTACAATGAAGTGATTGCAATTTCTAAAAAACACAAGATAGTTGCATATTGTTATGCCTTTGCATGTAGTCCTTTCTACCTGGCATAACTTTCTGTGCCTGTCTGCTTGGTAAGGATTCTCTTTAAAGACTGAGCAGGTAGGGCCACCTTATCTTTGGCTCTCCAACCTCCCTGTAGAATTGCTTTCTCTCTCCTGCAGCGGATACTGTTGGCTGCCTACCCAAGAGCATTCCACCTTATTTTTCTTCTTTCCCTACAAGACTCTAATTTTGTTAAGGCTATATGGCCATATGCTTCAGAAGAGGGCTGGCCTAATGTTGACTCCTCATCCATCTAAGCCAGTCAGTGATTGAGCTTAGGTATGGTTAGGTAAGGACATGCTATTCTAGTCAATGAAATGGAAGAAGTCTGCTGGAGAGCCTTTTGGAGGGTTTTCTCTCTTGATGAGACACACAGGCAGAGATGGTCTTTTCTTCTAATGGACATTACAGTTTCTGGATGAGTTGGATTTCCGGGCCTAGAACCAGAGGAGTACTGACTAATACAAAGTGTATGGTAAAAGCAAAGCAAGTTCTCCCAGACTGGGCTAACAAATCATGATGGTAACGGGTTTAAACCAGTTGCTAGAACTAACTCATCAGTGATGAGTTCCAACAAAGTAGATTTAGAGGGACTCTCCTAAGCTTCAAAGCTAAGGCTCCACATATTTCTACAGATTAAGAACAGAACTATTCCAGAGCTCAGGGCTGAACCTGTGTGGGGAGGTTGTGGCCTTGCCCTTGGGAAGAGGGTACGAGAAAACCTGGAAGGGAAGAGAGAACAGCTCTGTCCTTAGAAGGGTTATATCTGGAAAGAGCCGAGAACCCACAGAGAAGCCACTGGAAGCCAGGAAAAGAAAGAAATGGGAGAGGTACTAAGTTGCGTTTCTCAATACAAATGATCACACTGGCCCAGAGGGGCATGACACACTGGAAGAAATGCGGACTTCGGAGCCAGACTGCTGAGGCTGCAGTCCCAGTTCTGCCACTTCTAGCAGTGAGGCCCCTGGCAAGCTGCTGAATCTCTCTAAATCTCAGATTTCTCATTTGTAAAAAGAAAATGGTAATACTTTTCTTTTAGGGCTGATAAGCAAGAGTTTCTGGCTTATAATATGGGCTCAATAAAGCAGACACTCTTGTTATAAATATTTTTATATGTTAGTGATAAGGTTACCACACTAGCCTATTATCTGTTAAAAGTTTAAGTCTGCTAAAGACACGGCAACCAGTAATTTCTTGACTTGTCTTTCTGAAAATTTAATATCTCAGAAGATGGAAGAAATGATTTAAGAAACATACATTTGGGCTTAGAATTTTTGTTAAATGGTGATGGGAATCTTTGGAGAGAGCAACTACGTGAGAGACAGTATGGTGCAGCAGTAGACTTGGCTACGCACTCATCATCTATGAGCTGTGTACTCTTAGACAACTTACTTAATCTCTCTGAGCTTCAGCTTCCTCGTCTGTAATGCAAATAATATCTATTATATAGGATGTTTTTCAGGATTAGGAATAATCCATCAAAGATTTCTGGTATATTTTAGGCACTCAGTAAGTAGTACCTATTTTTATTATTATGGTAAATATTAGAATGGTAAAATTTCACAGAGTTAAATGAGAAAAATAGATATGATCTCAAGACCTATCCCAAGAGGTAGGCAGTATTTTTTAAAATGTATCAGAAAAATAAACTGAATTTATTATGCTCATGCCGCTGCCCCTATTATGCTAAGTATACTTTTGGCACAATTTACCTCTTCCTTCTGAACCTTTCTTTGCTCGACTCTGCAGTTGTGATTCCAATAAGAAATAAAAGGAGAGGCTTAGGAAGAAATTATTGGTACTGTAGAGAAGTTCTTTGACTAGCTAAAATTTTAATTGAGTAATAAGTATGAAAGCCACCTCTTCTGGGTTTGAGAGTTCAGCTTGGGTGCTGTGTTAAGTATTTTATACAGATTATACTCTTTAATTCTTTCCTTTTTTGCCTACAAATTATTAGAAGACGACTGTGTAATAGACATTTATCTTATTCCTGGCTGCCCAGCCTCCAAATTGCCTTTATAAGTTTGGGGAACAGGCCACTGTGTGAGGCAGGGCCCAACATCTCACCCATGGAAGCCAAACGGCCCTGGTATCAGCTTTTCCTGATTGGGACCCAGGCATGACTGATTAGCCCACCCCTCAAGGAATGTGATTCTGGAGATAGAAGTCAAAAGGAGAAGGCAATGGGTAAAATTTATTCTGGTGGTGATGGCATTCAGTATCTGGTGATAGTGATGGCAGCTTGGTCAGCTGTGGCACCCAGTCCCCAGAGCACTGCCAGCGTCCAGCAAGGGCATCCTTCCTGTGGCATGGTTTCTTCTGTGGGTCTAGCCACCCAGCCTCCATTGGTGCCTGCCTGTATTCCTCACCTGGTTTTCTAGCCTTTCCATTGATTCTTTGAGCTCCCCAGTACGCTTTCAATAAATTCCTTTTCTGCTTCAGTTAACCAAAATCAGTTTTTGTTGTGTACAACCAAAAGACTCTGGTTAGTATGTAGTCTTTAGGTAATACTCAACCCAGAAAGAGTCTGATGCTGCTGCTTTTAGTACAGATCTATGGATAAAGTCATGGTCAAATTTGCAACTGGTCTGGGAGGTCTGTCTGGGCTCCTTTTAAGCCCATGCACCTCATGGAAAATATCTGCTTCTCCAATCTAAACCACCTATTTCTCTGTCTCCCACAACTTCTTAATTTACACTCACTCATCAACCTAGTCAATAATCACTTATGTGGCACAAGGCAATATGCCAGGCACTGAGAGGAATCCAAAGGTCAATAAGCTATAACCCTGACAGTGTACTTTGAAATTTTGAACCAGGTAAATATATTTTTAAAAAATTGAAAAATTGATCACTCTGTTGAGGGTAGAAATGAAGGGAACTCTTTTTATCTTTGAGTTAGTGTTCACTGGGGACAAGGTGATGTCCATTTCTTTGTAAATGTTCTAGAAATCAATCCCAAAAGGCAATTGGTTTCTCTTGTTAGAAGTTTAAGTCAAAAACACCAAGTAGCTCTCTAGAGCTCTGAGAAAAGATTGCCTCTCCTGAAGTTGACAACTAGGTTGCTGCTTATCAAAATATTTGTGACTAGGATGAGGGGAATTAGTGCCAGTGCATTCAAAATTTAACTCAAGATAATCCAGAGTCCTAAAATAGAATCAGAGAAACATCAGTTTCAAATGAAAACAGCATCCAGCTTGTCTCCTTTTCCTTAAAATAGCAAATAAACACTACTCCAGGGGAAGAGGGACCCCGTCGCCTCCTGGACTGCTAGTAATTTGCCCAAGGGGGTTGTCACTATGTCTGAAAACAACAGAATACTCAACACAAGCAAGGAAGAAGGGCACATATTAGTAATGTAGAGTTAAATAGGTAAAGCAGATGATTCCAGACACCTGGGACAAGGCTAGTGAGACAGACAGACAGACAGACAGACACACACACACACACACACACTTTAAAGGACCATAAACTGAGGTGCTGAACACTCACAAGACCTTTACCCACGAACAAAGTCTAATCTAGAAGTCAGATTTGGTTTGGGGGTAAGGTCTTCATTCCCTGGGTGATTTTGGACAAGTCACTTAACCACTGTAGGACTCACATTCTCTTCAGAATCCCTTCAGAATTGTAAGGAAACTTAGAGACCACCTAAGCCAGTCTTTAACTATTGCATTACTTTTCTTTGAAGCATCCCTAATAAGCGCCTCTGCTTAAATGCTGACTTAAAAAACATTTTTTTTGCCTTAAAAAAATATTTATTTATTTATTTTACTGAAGTACAATCAATTTACAATGTGTCAGTTTCTGGTGCACAGCACAGCACAATGCCCAGTCATGCATATACATACATGTATTCGTTTTCATTAAATGCTGACACAATGCTCACTCTCCTCAGGCAACTGGTGTCATTTTTGAAATGCTTTGATTGTTAGAGAAGTTATTCCTTACATATTTGCAGTTTGTCTCCGTATGTCTTTCCCCATGTTAGTGACCTCTAAGGTCATATGGGTGAAGTCTTATCCATGGACAGCTCTTTAAGAAAGCTCTCAACTTCCTTTGCTTTTCTCATTTACAGACTAAAACCACCCCCTCCTTTCCTATTGTTCTCATCCATCACGTTCAAGGTACAGCATCATTCTGCTCTTCATATTTTTATGTGTGTAGAGTAGTGGTTAAACAGCCCGAGGCCTCAGACGGTCTGAATTTGAGTACTGGTCCTGTCACTTAGTAGCTATGTGACAGTGGGCAAGTTATTTCTCTAGCCTCAGTTTTTCTCTTTAAAATCAGGATGGTAATAATAAGTATACCTATCTCTTAGAGAAGCTGTGAACGAGATAAATGAGAAAATACAAGTAAAATGTTCAGTATAATACCTGGCACTGAGTAAGCAATATTACTACTGCTATCACTAATAATAATAAATAATAAATTCACAGAATGAGAATAAGAATAAATGTTAGAATCGGGGAATTGAGAAAAGTTAGTCTATGCATAACTCCATAAACAACAATTGTTTTCCCTGATATGAAACTTTCCATACTTTTCACAGTAATGATCAGTTTCAAGTGTGTGTTCATTGTCTGACCTGCCCCGAAAGGACAGGAAAATTGTCTGTCTTGTTGAATGCTCAATATTTAGTGCCTAGAACAGTGTCCTGTTTACTACTATGAGTCATAGAAAAGGAAACTAGGGTGCAGGGAGACTGGCAGCTTTATCTAAGATTGCGCAGAGGGCTCCCAGGAGAGCTAGGACAGGAACCCAGAGGTCCTGCGGGCCACTGCATGGCTGCTGCTGCGGCCCCCAGGCTGGGCCGAGCTCCCAGAGAAGCGAGTGGAAAACAACCTGCCTCCAGATGGACAATTAACAAAGGCGGGAGCCGGGGCCGCCCTCTCGCGGCGCACGCACATACGCAGCGTGGGCAGATTGGTGTCTGCCCGCGCCCTTCGTGGGAACAGCGCGCACAAGCTCCCGCGCGGCGGCCGTGTCCGGGACCCCCGCGCCCCTCCAGCCCTGGCTGCGCAGTCACCGGGGCGGCCGAGCTCCCCGCGGGAGCCGGCACCTTGCGCACAGCGCGGTGAGTCCACCGGGGTAACTGGGGCCGGGGAAGGGTGCTGGAAAACAGTTGCTGATCAGATCCGGAAAGGGAGGTGGGGGAGAGCGGGAGCAACAACGCCTGGGTTGCTCAGTAGCTAGCTTTTTGTCTTGAGCCTTAAGGGAATATGAGCAATCTGATCCGTCCGACCCAATCTGGTCAGTTTACAGGTGGGAAACAGGCCCAGAGAGGTAAGCTGGTCTAGTAAAAACTAATTATTTTTCCTTGTATTTCTTTGTTTATCCTTACCTATTTCACTGTAGGATTAGAGGCGACTTTTAATAAGAATCCATACATTAGAACAATGAAATAATACAAACAATGGCTAAAACAAAAACAAAAACAATAACAATAACAAACAACCTTACACATGTAAGTATAATTATAAATAAACAGCTAGGACCAGGGGAAAAGAGAACTGAAATCTGTGGTCCATAGGTGAGCTGCGTTGGCCAACGTCCCTCAGATAAGTAGTGCCAAGGCTGCGACTGGAAGCCAGAACTTCCGGCTCCCGCTCCAGTGCTCCCTGAACAGCGAGCGCCAGAAACTTGGGAATGGCGAAGCTGACAGCCTGCCAAGCCGCTGGCTCTTAACCTTGAAATCACTGACTCCTTAAAAATCTGGGTTCCCTCCCGTGGGTTCACGCATAATCTTGCATACAGTTTCAGATTTGACAGCGGGGTGAAGCGTCCCTGCTGTGAGGAATGACTGAAGTCTGGCATTTAGACTGTGCTCTTTCAGAGCAATTTATTTGCTCTTTTAAAGGGAAGCAGCTGGTAAAAAGAGTAGATTCCTTCTGTGAGTCCGGACAGCGTCCTGATGCCCCTAGCTGCCTGATCTTGGACACATAGTTTCATCTCGCCAAGGCCCAGTTTTCTTTGTAAACCAAAGAAAAGATTGTCTGCCTCCTCTTTCAGGTTATTGTCAGACTGCAAATGAACATTGAGCCCAGTGCCTGGCACTAGTAGATGCTCCATAAGACTGGTACATACAACCCAGTGAGTCAAAGCTGTGCCAGTTAAGAAAGGGTGATAACCTGGCGGAAATTAGGCTTATCCGAAATAAAAGAAAACAAAATTAAAAAATTAAAAACATGCAAGTATAAAGTCAATCCTATTATGACTTACAAAGGACGGCACATACCTTGGTGATAGGAACCTAAACAAGAGTGCACTTGGAATAATGCACTATGCTGAGTATTTGACCCAAGGTCAAATGCTGAAAGTAGAAACTACCAGACATTCTAACCAGGACCATTTATTGGGCCTCACTTGCCACTTTTGAATGGAGCCAGCACCTGTATAGTTGGTATGTATGTATGTATGTATGTATGTATGTATGTATGTATGTGTAGTTGTTTTTAAATGAGAAGAAAGAGAAAGACATACATGGGAACCTGGACACCACCAGCAATGGTGTGCATTTGCCTAGTGATGGAGGCTCAGCTGAGTTTCTGCCAGGGTACAGGAGTTAACTTGGTAGTTGGCTCACATCCCTCTTGGATCAGAGTCTTGCTGTGGTAAACAGTGCCTTGGTTGATTCTGCCCTAGAACAAATAAATGGCTTTTTATTTAACTGATGGTGGGGGTGGGGTGGGGTTGTTTGGGTGCTGTAACTAAAGCAAAATGGTATTTGTTGAGCTTGATTGTCTAAAGCCTGTTGTTTGTTTATTGACAGGCTTAAGCTCTTTAAAATCTGTGGATCCAAAATTGTGAGGAAAGGGCCCGGGGCAGACCTACTTATCTATAAAAAGAACTGCTCTTACCAAATACTGTGTTGTCTTCTTTCTCAACCATTTTAGGCCTTGCAAACAGAGCCAGGGAAATATGGTTTAGGGCAACTAGCTGCTATTTAATTTGGGCTAGGAGACACACTACCTGATTGGTGGTTACATTCCTCTCTGTGTGTTTATAAAGGGGAGTTTTTCCTCAGAAAGAGAGAGTGTATGTATGTGTATGTTTGGCATGTCTCTTCCCCTCTCTTCTTCACCCTCAATCAGTAATTTCTCAACTCAGAGGAGTCCTTTTTCTCCAAGCTTGGTGACTTTGGCAGGTTCCTTAAATTGCTGGTTCTATTGCCTGATTTTGTTTCACAGTAGCTCTGTTAGAAAGGTTTGTTTGTTTTTTTAAATTTGGTTTTTAGATTCCAAACTCTTGGTGCTCCATGGGACAACATAGAGCAAACACCCACTCTCTCGGGCAAAGGCTTTTCCTTATTTGAAGACGACCCATGTACCCCTTCCACGTATCTTCTCCTCCAGACTCGTTGTCTTCATTCCTTCAACTATTCCTTTATAGGATAAGAGTAGGAGCAGAATTTCTCAAGAAATTATCTACAGATCACTTGCATCAGAATCACCTAAGGGCTTATCAAAATGCCCTGTCTGTGACATACTGAATCACAATCTTCATGAGTGGGGGCAAGAATTTGCATACCTAATAAGCGTTCCTGGTGATTCTTACGCACCTCTAGTTATGTGTTTAAGGGAGTGGGAAACTATTAATTATTTATAAATTCCTGTGTTGTTTATCTAGTTATGTAATGAGCAAGAGCCTCTTTTGTAATTTAAACAGACAAATAAGAAACCCATGATGTCCAAAGAAGATATATTGATGGCAAATAAGCTCTTGAGAAGATACTCAAGATCATTAATCACTGGGGAAATGCACATTAAAACCACAAGCAGGTAACATTTCAAAGACGGCTACACCAAGTGTTGTCGAGGTCGTGGAACTCTTACACACTGTTGATAGGAATGTAAAATGGTACAACTACATTTTAAAAGTTTGACATTTTCTTTAAAAGTTAAATATATACTTGTCTTGTGATCGAGACATTCCATTCCTAGGTCCAGCTTTATCGTGATAGAGAAGCTGGAAGCAACCAACTGTTCATTCAGTGCATGGATAAACAAACTGTGGTCTATTTATATAATAGAATACTACTCAACAATAAAAAGTAATGAACGATTGATACATGCTACAACATGGGTGGATCTCAAAATAATTTTGCTTAAAGAAGAAAGCCAGACAAAAAAGTGTGCATACTATATAATACGTTATATAAAATTCAAGGGGAGTTTCTGTCTCTTATCTTACCTCAAACTTTGTGGTGGCTTCCAGGAGTTGTGTATGATCATCTTAGTCTAACTCCATTTGTAAGAGTGTCATTGGCAATTTGGTTGCTTTTCTGCCAGGGTTTATCCATGTCATTCAGTCATTAATTCAATTAATTGAGCACCTACCATGTGCAAGATCTAGAGTAGACCCAAGGTAATTGATGAATAAAAGAAACATGATCCCTGCCCTTATGGAGTTTCTGCTCTATACAACGAACCAGTAAAACAAATAGAATAAGAAACATGATTATTGGGAGAAAGGAGTGGTTCTTTGGAAGGCGAATGGGAGTCAGGGAAGACTTGTCTGGGTTTCAGGCTAAGAAATAAAGCAGTCAGTTTTATGTTTTTCACCACTCTACTCTAGTGCTATGCATCCAGTTCAGGAGAAGGGTGGTGGAGGTTTAGACTCGGGTAGTCTTAGAGGTGGGAAGCACCAAAAGAACTAATGGCTATCCTTAATACTACAGGACAGATCCCAGAGGCTGACGTTGACACTGATCAACATTCTTTGAATTTGGCAGTTTTATCAGTTTTTAGTTTTTGTTACTTTCTTATTGCCTCCCCTCCTCCCCTAGCCTCCATCACCACATCTTATTCCATTACTGCATCTCATTCCTTATTTGTAAGAATGTCATGAGAGACCATCAACACCCTGCTGATCCAGTTACACTAGGCTATAGCATTCCTTTGATCTACTGATCTAGTCCACTTTGGTTAAGGGAATGAGGGTAGTCTGGCATGACCTGTTCTGTTTTTTTGTTAACCTATTCTGGCTCCCTGTTTCCCTTTCTAAGGGCTGATAGACCATCTGTTTTAATCAGGTAGCAGAAACCCAACTCTGAGTGGCTTAGGCCAATGCAGGATGGGGAATGAAAATGTATTATCTCATACCAAGAAAATCCAAAGGGAATCAGCTTCCATCATGGCTGGATTGAGTAATGCCATCAGGGCTCAGTCTCATGGTCTGTCTGTATCTCAGTTTTATTTCTTTGGTGTTAGATGCATTGTCAGTCAGGCTCTGCTTTGTAGTTCTCATTACTTACTATTATCATCATGATTAGCTGTTCTCACCACCTACTTGAATATGATCAGCGAAGTGTCTCATCCAGGGTCATGCCACTCTCTCTATTTTAACAGTAATAGTAACAAAAACAACAGCTACTGTTATTGAGAACTTACCATGTACCAGAAACTTTGCTGGACACTTTACATGGAGTATTTTATGAAATCTTATAATAGCCCTGTAAGGAAGGTTATACAGTTATCCCAGGAACCTGGCTGATTGATTGCAGAATCAGAATTTGAAATAAGGTTTTCTGGCTCCAGAGTCTAGGCTCCTAATCTTCACAGTGCCCCCTGCAGTCACTCTTCAGGGCTAAGAAAAGGAAAGCTAAGCCATCAAATAGTGTACCTGTTTCTGAACCTTTTCTGAACATAAACCTTAAAATTTAGTTGGCAGTGATAGGGGCAGAGCTTTGGAGGTTATTCTTACATTTTTGTCAATCCCATATCATTCTTCTTTTCTTTGTTTTAATTGAAGTATAGTCAGTTTACAGTGTTGGGTCAATTTCCGGCTTATAGCATAATGTTTACATACATATACATAATATATTCCTTTTCATATTCTTTTTCATCATAGGTTACTACAAGATATTGAATACAGTTCCCTGTACTATATGTATAACTTGTTGTTTATCTATTTTATATATAAGTATCTGCAAATCTTGAACTCCTAGTTTATCCCTTCCCACCCCCTTTCCCCTCAATCCCAGATCCTTCTTCATTTTAGAGTTCTGGAATCTCTTTGTATAGGGACCTCCCCTCTGACTTTTGTGAATATCTTTATAAACTAGGCTCATTAGCCAGGATCCCTTTGTGGCCACTTTTGTTTCTATAGGTATTTCCTCCCTTTATTCTTCAACAGGGTCTTTTGCTGTCACGATGCTTGAACTTCATCTTTGACAGTCTTCCCTGAACCCTAATCCCTAGAATCTCAGACAGAGGTTTTACTTCCTTTTAAAATTTTTTCTTAAATGTTTAAATTGACTTCCCTCTAGAACCTGGGGTGGAAGATTGTTGGATGTCCATCTTTTCTTGCCATGACATTTTACATTTTCTTATGAAAGAACTTTAAGATGATGGTCTCACTTTTCCCTGGGATCTACTTACTTCCATTTCTTCATTCTGTTCTTCTGATTGGTCAGAATTAGCTTCAGAGTATCATTGCTGTTGTTACTTCTAACTTCTATTTTGAAAGGCATGAAATTATCAGGATGTCTATAACATTTATTTAGTCCCTCTGCTTTTAGTGAAATGAAACTTGGAGCAAGTAACCAGGTGTTTTAAATGCCCCATCCTTATTGTAGAGCCCTTTTTTCCCTTTTAAATTTGTATACTCAGAATCCAGAAAAATGCTTGGCATGAAATAGCTGCTCCAAATATTTGTTGAATGAACATGTGAATGTCCAAATTTTCCTGTACCAGTATGAAGAGAAGAGAAGAGAAGAGAATGAACTGTTTTATCCTATCCTAGAGTCAGAAGTAGTCACTGCTTAACATTCAGCAGACTTTTTTTTTTTCAGTACCAACTATATGCTAGACCGATTTTAGTTCTTAATTGCCTATCACAGGTCATCAAAGAGGTCTCAGAGCTGAGCATGGGACTATATTGAAAGGCATTATTTTCCCAAATGTATTCTCCAAGACAAGCCTCCTTATCAGACCAGAAGAGGAAATGGAACAAAGGCACCCAGCCTGCTCTCCCAGGCTTTTAAGCTGCATTTGTCCTGAGAGTGTCACAAAGACAGTGGATGACTTAAGCTGTCTAATACTTTGTTTTTGACTTTTTATTCTGAAATAATTATAGGTCAACTGGAAGTTGCAAGAAGAGTACAGAGAGGTTCTTTTCTTTACCAAGTTCCTCCAATGGTTACATCTTATTTAAATACAGCACAATGTTAAAACCAGGAAATTGGCATTGGCATAATATATGTGTATGATTGTTCTGTGCAGTTTTATTACATGTATAGATTTCTGTAACCACTGCCTCAATTATGGTACAGATCTATTCTGTCACCACAAATTTCTCCCTGGTGCTATTCCTTTGTAGTCACACCCACCTGCCCCCAACCCTCATCCCTAACCAGGTGATTATTCTGATCTCTGTCTCTATAATTTTGGATGTTATATAAATGGAATAATACAATATGTAACCTTTCCAGGTTGGGTTTTTTTTTGCAGGCAGCATGATAGCCTCAAGAACCATTCAGTAGTTGCAGTTTATCAGTAGTTCATTCCTTTTTATTTCTGAGTATTCTGTGATATTTGATATGCCACTTTTTTTTTAGCTATCCACCTTTAAATTCACCTATTAAGCAACACTTTGGTTGTTTTCGGTTTTTAGCTATTACCAGTAAAGCTTCTATGAACATTTGGAATATTTGTAAACAGGTTTTTATATAGACATAAGTTTTCTTCCTCTGGAATAGATGCCCTGTGGCGTGATTGCTGGAAAGTATATGTTTAGTTTTTAAAGAAACTGACAAACTATTTTCCAGAGTAGCTGTACCATTTTTACATTCCCATCAGCAACGTATGAGAAATCCAGTTTCTCCATACCCTTGCCAGGACTTCATATTATAAAATATTTTTTGAGTAACAGTTTTATTGAGATATAATTCACCCATTTAAAGTGTACATATCAATGGTTTTTAGTATATTCACTGAATTGTGCAACTATCATCACAGTAAATTTAGAACATTTCACCATTCCCAAAAGAAACCCAGCCACCACATTCCAAACCTCTGTCCCTTCAGCCCTGGAAATTACTAATCTACTTTCTGTTTCTATAGATTTACCTATTCTGGACATTTCATGTAAATAGAATCATAAAATATGTGGTCTTTTGTGACTAACTTCTTTCATTTAGCAAAATGTTTTCAAGATTCTTTCACGTTATAGCACAAATCAGTATTTATTCCTTTTCATTGCCAAATAATATATAATATTTTTAATGAAATAAAAATGTATTTCTTTCCATTATATGGACTATAAACTAAGAGAATAACAAAGTGCTACAGAGATGTTCTGCTAGGCCTGCTTGGAGGTCTAGATTGCAATTAACCTAAGTGCAAATTAACCTAAGTGCTATTTTAAATATTTAGCAGTGCTCTGTGAAGTATTGCTTATGCTTTTTGTTTATTTAGCAACAATTCTGAATGGTGAAACCTGAGTAGTTCTCCTGAAATCCCATCGGGATTTTTCTAGAGAAGCAATGTACTGGGAGATAAATGTCAGCAATTCAGGCCAGGGACAGTTCAGCAAGCCAGTGGCAGTGTTCAGGATCTGGACTAGAGCTGTGCATCAGAAAAATGGGTTTAGGATCTTTCTGAACCCCCTGCCTTCTGAGCAACCTTGCTCTCCCCAGACACCTGTACATACTATCTGATCTGTGGGTCAGTATTCCCAGGACGGAAACTTCTGCTACTAATACATTGAAAAGGGCCATTTATGTGTGCAAATATGTATTTGTATATGCATAAACATTGTGAGACAGAGGAGGACCCAAAGAATGGGTGTTCTTCTAGTCTCCAAGGGCTTAGTGTCTAGCCAGGAAGATGAGGCATAGCTCTAAATAACCCAAGGCCAAATGGGATGCATTCCACTTTTAAATATTAGGAAATATTTTAACCATCCAGAAAAGAACAGAGAACAAAACAACAAATGCTTGTGTTCTTACTACCTGGCTTTGTTTAATTTTAACATTTTTGCCATATTTGCTTCAGTTTTTGTTTTTTTTTTAACAAAACATCTCAGGTACTCAGCGATAAAAAAGAAGGAACTAGGAACTATTGATAACACACAATAGCTTAGATGAATCTCCAGAGAATTATGCTGATTAAATAAAGTCAGCCCCAAAAGGTTGTATACTGTTTGATTCAAATATGCATACTATATGATTTATATACAACTTTGAACTAACAAGACTGTAGAAGTGGAGATAGATTCCTGGTTGCCGAGGGTTAAGGATAGGATAGGGCTGGAACTAAGTGGGTAAAAAAGGCAACACGAAGGATCCTTGAGATGGAACTGTTCTGCATCTTGACTGTGTCAGTGTCAACATCTTGGCTGTGTTACTGTATTAAATAGTTTTGCATGATATTACCATTGGGGAAATTGGGTAAAGGGTATATAGAACCTCTGTATTACTCCTTCCAACTGCATTTAGTATTCATTTTTAACATGGACATTCTTTACTTCTGATCAGTGCCCCCTTTTCTTTAATAATTAAAGCAGATGTGACAATGTATGTTCCATAGGCCACAAACAGGCTGTTTTAGTTAGCATAAAATTTGAGTTAAATCATATATGAGTCAGAATGACTTCCCCATACCTCACTGTATGAAAATTTTTTTCATCACTTGGATTTATTGCTAATAACTTCCATGAAAAATTTAGTATCTGTGCTACATGTGTATGTATCTCTAAACAATATCTAGCATTGTTTTGTATATTTTAAACTTTAAAAAATGGTATCATACTCTGTGTATCCTTCTAGGACTTGTTTATATATGTATTTTCCTCTTTACAGTGTTTGTGAGGATATCCATATTGATACATGAATCTATAGTTTATTCATTTTTGTTGTTGTTCAGCATTCCATTAAATGGCTACACCGCAAGTTATTTGTCCATTTTCCTTGGGACATTTATGTTTTTTTTTTTCTAATTTTCTGTTATTTCAACAGTACTGCAGTGAACTTCTTGTCTACATTTCTTGTGTGTATGTGGAGAAGTCTCTTGAAGGCAGGATATATCTAGGAGAAGAACTCCTTGGCCTGAGAATATGCACACTTTCACCTTCTCTAAATATTGCCAAATTGCTCTTCAGGGTGGTTGCAACAATTTCCATTATCATATCAATATATGAGATTTCCCATTTATCTATTATCTTCCCAACATTTTATTTTTATATTTTGCCAATCTGTTGGGGATGAAATGGTATCTCATTGTGGTTTTAATTATTCACATTTGCCTAGGTACTAGTGAATTGGAAATCTTTCCATTTGTATATTAGCCATTTAAATTTTTTCTTTTGTGTATTACCTGTTCGTGCCTGTATCAGCCAGGTTTTAGTTGGAGATAACACAAATCATTCTGTTCTAATCATTAAAAGAGGGTCTAAGGTGCTTACCAAGTTGGTGGAGGGGCTGGAGAAGCAGGCCACAGAAGGGGCCTCAGGACTGAGTCCCAGAGCAATAATATAGGAAAGGCCCTCCAAAGAAACTGCTAGCCCATAACAATCAGGAAATGAGAGCTGGGGAGCTGCTGTCCCTGCTGCTGGCTTCAAGATTCCACGACTTCAGCCGCAACCTGTTGCCAGAACTACTGACTCCGGCACAATGCAGTACCTCCTTCATCAAATGGATATCTCAAGCACTGCTTCTCTTCCTGCTTAGCTCATTTCCAAATCTGGGCTCACTTGAGACCATCAAATTGGTGGGATCTTAGAATCTTAGTTGCAAGGGAGTCTGGAAAGCTGGGTTTTAGCTCTCCAGTATCAGCATTGCAGCAAGACATAATAGGAGGAGATTAAAATTGACACTGAATGAACCCAGACACTGTTTTTGCAATCATATCCTTTGTCTGGTTTTCTTTTAGATTGCATTGTTTTAATGATTCATAGAAGTTCTTTATATAGTCTAGATATTAAACTTTTTTAGATTATATTAACTACAGATATCTTCTGGTCCAAGGCCTCTCTTTTCCTTTTGATTTTACAATTGTTTATGAACAGAACTTTTCAATATTACTGTCATCAGATGTATCAACTTTTCTTTTGGGGTTTGCACATTTTATATTTTGTTGAAAAAAATCCTTCCCTTCTAGACAATATAAAAATATTTTCCTGTTTCTTCTAAGAATTTAGAGTTTCACATTTAACATTTAGGGCTTTAATCCATCTGTAATGTATTTGGGGTGTTTTGGGGTTTTTTTATAGAGGAGACCAATTGCCCCATGGACTGTCTTTTCCCAGTAACTTATAGTGACACTTATGTCATATATCAAGTTTCCATATTTACTGTGGTCTGTTTCTGGGCTCTCCAACCTGTTCCACTGATCTGTTTTCCCCTATGTCAATACTATACTTTTTAATCATTATGACTTTCAAATAGATCTAGCTGTCTGGTAGGACAAATACCCCTACCTTGTTCTTCAGAGTTCTCTTAGCCTTTTACTTGTCCATATATATTTTAGAATAATTTTATTATGTTCTACTAAAAACAACAACAAAAAAACCCCAAACTCTATTGGGAGTTTTACTGAAATTGTATTGAAGCCATTTGGGCAATTTTTTTTTTTGTCTTTATGATATTGATTCATCCTATCCATGAAAATAGTATATCTCTACTTGTAATTAGTTCTTTGATGTATTTCAATAAAATTTTATGATTTTTTTGTTAAAGTCTTATACATCTTTTGTTAAATCAAGATATTTAAGAAGGAATAAGTATTAAGTATTAATATATTATTAAGTCTTTTTATTATTGTGCTGCTATTTTTCCTTAAATTGCACTTTTATATATTGTTGGTATATATAGGAATATGATAAATTTTTTTCAATGTTGATCTCTAGCAAAATTAAGAGATTCTCACTTTTTCTTGCAGTTAGTGTTTAGTTCACTTCAAAGCTATAAAAGTGTGTAATTTAAAGAGATGGATAGTTCTGCATTTGTCATGAGAAACAGAGACAGATGATTCTATAATGTTTGTCATGAAAAGCAGCTCGTCCTCTTCTCTTTCCTGCTCCAGCCACTGCCAGGCAGTTCCTTATATCATTTTTAGCTGATTACTTTATAGCACACGTGTACCGCTGCTTCTTGAGCTTTCAATTTAGGCATTGTTCTTTGATTTCCTCTATGGAATATGAGGCTTTAGCTTTTTTTCACTCCCTCTCCATCACCCTATCCTCTCAGTACTTAATATGAATTAGATCACTTGCATTATTATATCTGTGGATTCTACTTATAATCGAACCAGGTAGTGACATGTAATTACTTTTATCTTTTCTGCACAGTTACGACAACTCTTGTTTTTGTTGATTGGTTTGTTTTTCAGTTTTGTATGAATTGTCTGTGTAATTATGCCTAAATAAGCACCATATTCTCTACTGATTCAAAAAATCTGTTCTCGAGACATTCTAGTACTATAGCCCAGTTCGTTTGCTGTCTCTCTGTAGCCAACAGTCAAACCTAGGATTTTCTTTCCTCTATCCTGGGGATTTCCTCAGTCCCTCTCACATATTAGATCACCAATTCCTTGTATCTTGTGTCTTTCTGTTTCTTGACATCTTTCTTTTTTTTTAACATTTTTTATTGATTTATAATAATTTCACGATGTTGTGTCAAATTCCAGTGTAGAGCACAATTTTTCAATTAGACATGAACATGTATATATTCATTGTCACATTTTTTTTCTCTGTGAGCTACCATAAAATCTTGTATATATTTCCCTGTGCTATACAGTATAATCTTGTTTATCTATTCTACATTTTGAAATCCCAGTCTATCCCTTCCCACCCTCTACCCCCCTGGTAACCACAAGTCTGTATTCTCTGTCCATGAGTCTTTAGATCCCACATATGAGCGATCTCATATGGTATTTTTCTTTCTCTTTATGGCTTACTTCACTTAGAATGACATTCTCCAGGAGCATCCATGTTGCTGCAAATGGCGTTATGTTGTTGGTTTTTGTGGCTGAATAGTATTCCATTGTATAAATATACCACATCTTCTTTATCGAATCATCTGCTGGTGGACATTTGGGCTGTTTCCATGTCTTGGCTATTGTAAATAGTGCTGCTATGAACATTGGGGTGCATGTGTCATTTTGGAGTAGAGTTCCTTCTGGATATATGCCCAGGAGCGGAATTCCTGGGTCATAGGGTAAGTCTATTCCTAGTCTTTTGAGGAATCTCCATCCTGTTTTCCACAGTGGCTGCACCAAACTACATTCCCACCAGCAGTGCAGAAGGGTTCCCTTTTCTCCACAGCCTCTCCATTGACTTATTTCTTTATTTTGGTGGAACATATTCTCCTACAGTTTCCTGAGGACAGGAATATATAAGACAAATTCTCCAGGCCTTCAAGGTTCTGTAGTTTCTCCTCAATGTGTTTAGATGTAATTTTTTTTTTAACATGCTGCTTGGGACTTGTACTTTCTGGATTTAAGAATTCACAGCTTTTATAAATTCTGGACAGTTCTTAGTCTCATGTCTTCAGATGTTACCTCTCCTCATTCTCTTTGTTCTTTGCTTCTGGAACACAGAGTTGATGCATGACCTCTTTGTTTCAATATCCAGATCCCCTAATTCTCTTTCCTATTTTTCCTGATTTTTTTCTTTCTTTTTAGCAGTCTGGATAATTTCTTAACATCTATCTGCTCCTTTACTATTTCTCTTTATCATAATTGTTTAACTTGTCCATTCAGTTTTTAATTTCAAAGACTAATTTTTAATTTCTGTAAGTTCTACTTGGTGCTTTAAAAAATCATATGGGTATGTATGTATTTATTTATTTATTTATTTTTATTTTCTGGTCCTGTCTGTTTTATAGTTTCTATCTAATAGTTTGATTATCTGATGTTCTTGTGGTCTGATCCTGCTCTTTGTTGTCTCTGATGATGCTCACTTGCAATGAAGTTCTTGTAATTTTGGAATTTATCTCATCTTTAGGATAGGGTTATCTGTTGGAGTACCATGTGGCATAGGTGAAGGATATGTCCTCCTGGAGACATTTTATTTTTCCTATGGGTACTCATAGTAGCATTAGTCCAGGACTTCTTTTTTTTGTTTGTTTATTTCTCAGCATTGGGCTACTTGGACCGCATGTAGAGTGTACATTTGAACCTACAACCCAGTGAAAGCAGGCTTGTTGTTAAGAATTTTCAGAGGGGATCTTTTCCTTCACCCAGAATCCAATCCAAGATGTAGAAGCACCTTTGTCATCTTCTGTGTGGGTGAAGGGACATTTTTTTCTGATTCACCATTTCACTGGCGTGTTTTGAGGGTCCCAGTTCTGTGAAGGAGCTTGTCTCCTGTTCCTGCATGGGCGCTAATGCCCAAGTCCCTGGTTCACTGAGCTCAACAAGTGTCCTCTGCCCACTCCATCCACTTTGGCTAGAGCTGCATCAGCTCAATTGCTTCTGCTCTGATTTTCAGTTCCCCCTGTTTTGGGGGCCCTGCTGATTTCCTTTACTCTCTTGCAAGCCCTGTCATGCAGTGAAAAGGAAGTTTGTTATAGCTGATCTGGCATTTCTAGGTGTTTTGCAGTAGGGAGATTCTTCTTGTTTACAGTATTGCCTTTGTACTTTTTAAAGTTAGAAATAAAGGAGAAAAGTACATCTCACTGGATGAGGAAAGGCCTTAAAGATGGATGTCAGAGGATAGAGACGTGGGAGGGGGCACAACAGGTGCAAAAGCATGAAGGCAGGAAGTGACCATGCAGGAATGGAGAAGAGCACATCACTTTCTTTCACTGGAATGTGTCAGGGAAAAGGAAAATGAGATTCAGCTGGACCATGGAGCAACAGAGAGCTACTAAAGTCTCACAGCAGGGAACAGAAGGATCACAAGCTCTGTTTCAGGAAGTTTATAAACTGGAAGCATGTCCAGGATGAACGGGTGTGGCTGGAAGCAGGTGGGAGAGGGGTTTGGATTTGGAAAGATGTCTCTGGAGGCTGTGGAAATAGCCCAGGTACTAGGTAGTACAGCCTGAGTCGGGGAGTCGGGAAGGAGAGGAGGGAACTACCGGGAGGGAGACTCAGCTAACCAGATGAAGAAATCTGGGTCAAGAGCTGGGGGAAAATAGAAGAAAAGCCAGGCAAGCACATTGTCTGAATCCTGGGAAATGAATTTAAAATGTCAACAATTATCTGAGCTGCATTCTACCTTTTAAGATTGTTCAGATACTGCCCACAAACGCTAATGCACAGTTGGTCTCGACTCTGTATGCAGCTGAAGATGTTTTTAGGTCACTTGATGAAAGGTTGTCTTTGGATTAGAGACAGCATGTCCCAGCAGAGCTTCCAGAAGTGAGTGGGGATGTGTTTGTCTTCTCAGAACCTGCTGACATGACTGATCATGGGGATGATGAGCCATCCTCCAGTACAGGGAGTCCGAACGGGGAAGGTCGGGTCTCTGAGGACAAATCCTTGCTTCATCAAAAGCTGGCAGTCAGGGAACTCATCGACACCGAGGTCTCCTACTTGCACATGCTCCAGCTCTGTGCCTCAGACATCAGGAGCCACCTGCAGCAGGTACGAGGGTGGGGCCACACTTAGCCTGTCTTTATAGCGGCAAACGTAGGTCCCAGCTTCTGAGACCTCACATCTGTTCCTGGAGCAGGCTTGTTGGAGGGGAATGTGTGGTGGATGTGAAGTCACCTGGATGTAAGCCCCAGTACTTCCACTTACTGGCCCAGCAACCTTCAGCAAGGCCTTAAACACCCTAGTACCTTTGTATATTCACCTGTTGAATGTGGGGAGGAATAATCACCTCAGAGAATTAAGTGAGCTAATGGGTAAAATAGCCATTTATTAGGTTTAGAACAGATTGCTTTAAGCGACCTGCATTCTAATTGTCTCATTTGGAGGATGGTAAAAATGGAGAAGTTATCACTATGATGGGTTTCTATTTTAATGTTCTTTTTTTTTGGCATCTTTTTCTTTCCTGATTTCAGAAATAACACAAGCTTTCTCTCTAAATGTTCAAGGATCCCCTAGAATGTAAGCTCCATAAGGGGAGAAACTGTTTAGTTCAATATATCCCAGTTCTTGATACATAAGTAATAGACTTCAATTAGTGTTTATTGAGTAAATGAAATAATCAGGTAGGTAATGTAGAAGATGAAAGTCTTCTTGTATTTCACCCTCCAGAAATTGGGATTTTTCTCTGCAGGCATTAAACAAACATAGTTTGTTACTTACTTTAATAAAAATAAGAGCATACTCTGGATGTTTTTCTAAGTTAGATTTTCCCACTTGATTGTGCCTCCAGGACATCTTTCTATCGATGAACATATATAGATGTCCTGCATACTTTTAAACAGTGGTATGGCTTAATTCATAGGGGCTGGAGTTCAGAGTGTTTCTCAAGGTAATGGTGGTAGATGCCAAGTATGTTAGAGCTGGAAAGAAGTCCAGCTTCCCACCCTTATATGACAGATGGTGAAAATGAGAGAATGAAAATTACAGTTGGCAGCAGATCTAGGATAAAACCCCAGTTCAGCTTTCCTTTTATGCTGAGCGCTCCATCTCGTCCTCTCTTCTTGTAATGAAAATAACTAATTTATAACATTACAAACTCCTTGCAAACATTCCACTGGGACATTCTTGCCAAGAATGATGGGACCCTGATGATGTGAATGTTCTAGACTACCATCAAAGCCTGCAAAAAAAAAGTCACTCTACCCACCTCCCAAGTGACTTCTTATGACTGTTTTTTTCCTTCCAGCTGCCACAGGGAGATCTGGATGTCCTGTTCTCAAACATTGATGATATCATCAAGGTGAACAGCAGATTGCTTCATGATCTGCAGGAAACAGCCTCCAGGGAAGAGGAACAAGTGCAGCTGATTGGTAAGCAAAAGATCAGGAAGCTGTTAGCTGGAGGTTCCTGTGGAATTGTTTTCGGCATGTGGTCACTGCTGTACTGTCTCCAGAGTTCCAGGGAAATGCAGCTTAATTAATCTGTCTTGGTAATCCCTGAAACATTGCATGTTAGAGCTGGCAAGACCCTCAAATAATATCCAGTCCAACCCCATCGCTTTACAGATGGACTGAGGCCCAGAGACAGGAAGGGACATCCTCATGGACACATAATTGGTTAGTGGCATGGCTGAGTCTATAGTATGGACTCTTTCACATTCGTGCATTGAACAATTATCTACTGAGCACCTGCAGTGTGCCAGTCACTGCTGTGTGCCTGGTCACAGCATCAACAAGAGGATTTGATCTTCTGTTCTTATGGATTAACAAATTAGTGAGAAAGACAGATGATACACAGATAAACAGAAGAATTTTCAGTAGTAATTTATAATTTGAAGACTAACAGTTGTACTAACTTTTGAGATAAGAGAAGGCCTCCTGAGGAGGTGACATTTGAACTGAGACCTAAATGTTAGGAATGAGCCATCAGTGAGAAGATCTGGAAAGAGAGTAGAGAGAATAGCTGTGCAAAGGTCCTGAGGCAGGGATGAGCCTGGGATATTTGAAGGACAGGCAGAAAGAACGCTGATGTGTCTCCAGGGGGATTAGTGAGGGGAGAGTGTTTGGAGATGAGATAGAAGAGGCAGAGAAGGACCAGATTGTGCAGGGCCTTCTAGGCCATGGTAAAGAATGTGGATTTTATTCTAAATGTGATGAGAAGTTGTTGGACAACTTTGAGCAGGGAAGTGATATGGTCAGATTTGTTTTTCAAAGATCTCTTAGGCTGGGGTGGATGGTGGATTGTGAGGGGGTGGCAAGGGCAGAAGTAGGGAGACTAGCTGGGGGATTTAATATCACCTAGGTGAGAAATGAAGGTAGATTCCTGATGCTGAAATGGTTAGGATGACCAGAGTATAAAGAAGGAGGAATCAGTGGGTGTAAACCTCTTCCCTATCTTCTGCAATCTCTTCCCATCTGCTGTTCTGGGGCTACTTAACAAAATGTGCAGGGTCAGGGGTTTTCAAATGGAGTCAGGGGACAAGGAGAATGGTGTCAGGCAGAGAAGAGGACAAGGCGAGGGCACTCAGTCCCGTGGCCACCCAAGTCCCTCTGGCCTTCACATCCCCAATCTTCTACCCTTTCTTAGACATGAATGGTGTTGATGAGGATAAAGAGTAACAAATATGCAAACAAATTTTTTGAAAAAGCCCTCTTTCTGAGTGTTCACTGAATGACCAGCACTATTCTGATATATATGTATTAACTCATTTAATCCTCACAACAGTCTGGAAAGGTAGATGCTGTCATCTCATTTTATAGTTGAGGAAACTGAGGCACAAAGAGAGGAAGTAACCTGCTCAAGGTCATCCAGCTAGTGGCAGAGCCAGGATATGCATTGGGGCAGGAGGCCTCTGGAGCCCATGCCTTCCAACTGCTGCACTGAACAGCTCCCTTGCAGTAGAGTGGGATTAAAGTCTGTGTATAGTGTGTTTATTATTCCCTTGAAAATATGATTCTTTTTTAAAACAGCAATGTGAATGAAGTGCTGTTTCCTATAAATGATAGATGAACACAGACACAAAAAAGAACAAGAGTTTTTTAAAGTATTTGGATAGATAAGCTTCAGGCTGCAGACACTCTAAGGGTCTGGGGACTCTGAGGTCAGGCTCTTCTGTTGCTGTAGGTTTGAGGTTTGACCCGATTCCTGTTAGGGTTCCTCGCTTGTCCATTTCTGCCTTCCTGCTTGACCTACTAGGAGTCAAGATGCCACTCTGTCCCCCAAGCATACCTGGTGACATCTCCATTCCCTGCCTTCACTGCTTCACTGCTTCTCTGGTACAGTTTCCAGGTAAAATATAGGATGGCCAATTAAATTTGAATTTCAGAAAAACAGTAATGTTTTAGTAATTCCCGTGTAACATTTGAGACATATTTACACTGAAACATACTTTATTATTTATCTGAAGCTCAAATTTAACTGAGCATCTTGTATTTTCCCTCACTAATTTGGCAAACCTATTCCCTGGAGTTTACAGAGTCTACAGAAAGTAGCCTCCTCATCCTTTACTCCTCATTGTTAGCCAAGAAGAGGCGCAAAGAATCCGCTTGGCTTTTCTTCTCCTAGGTGCAGCTATGTGCTGGATCAAGGCTGCTTCCTACCAGCTCTCTCTGTTCCCTGCCCAGCCCCCAGGCCCTGCTGTAAAGGTCCTTTTCCCAGTCCCATAGCCACAGCATTTTAAAAGATTTTTGGACCTTAGGCATAACTGTTTTTAACAGTTTTCCCCTCCCAAGTGAGGTAGGTTCCCTGTCCTTATGAATGACTCCCAGTGCAACTCAGATATTCACAGGAGTTCCCACATAGGGTCCTGTCACTGGAAGTCATCATGCTCTAGTACAGTGGTTGTCCAAAAGAAATACAATGTGAAGGAGGAACATTATAGCTCAAGTGGTAGAGTGCATGCTTAGCATGCACGAGGTCCTGGCTTCAGTCCTCAGTACCTCCAGTAAAAATATATAAATAAATAGACCTAATTACCTCCCCCCACCAAAAAACCCCACAAATAACCCAACCAACCAAAAAAAAAAAAAAAAGATAAAGAAAAACAAATATAATGACAGTCACAAATTAAATTTAAAAATTTTGAGTAGCTACATTAAAAAAATTAAAGCAGGTGAAATTAATTTTAATGATGTGTCTTACCTAACCCAATATATCCAAAATAATATTTCAACATTTAATCAATGTAAAATTCATTCATGGTACATTTTATTATTATTATTTTTTTGTGTGAAACCTTTGCAATCCCAATGTCTTTTAAGCTGACAGCACATCTCAGTTGGAATTCTTCATATTTCAAGCGCCCAATAGCCACATGTGGCTGTGGCTTGCAGGTCTAGTGTTTTAGAGCAGGGACTGTGGAGTCTGACTGTGAAGGTTCTGCCACCCACAGCTCCTTCATGTCTCTGAGCCTCAGTTTCATGCCTTCTGTGTGAAAATAGTACCCATCTCTGTGCCAGCCATGACTGTGGGTACTTAACATGTAGTAGCCCTTTTCATTCTTCTGACACTGCTATTTGTTGATTATTATTATTATTATTATTACTATTGTAGTCCCCATTTTACTAAAGAAAAATCTGATACTCAGAGAGGTTAAGTAACTTTCCTAAGGTTACACAACTTAACCAGGTAGTCAGGATTTGAACCCAGCTCTTTCAGACTCTAGAGCCTTAGCTCTTGACCATCCTGCCTCCCTTTCTCATTTCTCCCGGCTAGAGATAGAGTGTCCTTTTGATACTGGGAGTAACTTCTTTGCTGCTGTGACTTCTTTTCAGTCTGTGACTAGAAAGACAAGAGGAGAGGAAATAAGTCCTTGGTGCCTGTAGCATTCCTACCTCTCTGACAGCTCTGCTCTAGTTTGCCTTCCTCCACCCTTCAGTTACTAAAACGCCCTTGCCCCTGGCCATACTGGTATGATAGGTTTCTTTGACATTAGTCACATTCCTGCAGAATCACCCTCAAGGAGAATGTGGGAACCACCCTAGGTTTGAGGGCTACGCCCAAACTCTCTCTTAGTGAGATCATCTCTGCAGCTGACTGATCTCCCTGTCACACACCTTCTCCTTAGCTGTGGGTTTTAGGTGATCTTTCCTGGCCACAGTCTCTCTCAGTTTCAGGGCTCTCCTGAGGGAATTCTTTCTGAGAATTGGCTGGACCAGAACTGGGGAAGGGGTTTGGTCCTGGGGTGATAGTCTTGCTGTGGGAGTCTTTGCTGAGAGCTGGACCATGCTGGTCTAGGTGCCATCTGATGTGTCCCATGGAGGGCCTGGTGCATTTCAGAGGTACAACCCACAGCAGTTGGGTCACCTGGGCTTCCTATGGTCTGTGGCTCACTTGCCCTTTTGTGGTTAATAAGTTCTCTTCACCGTCACCACTTGCCCCTAGAGGGATAACCAAATGCTCTTGCCTGAATATTTGTAGTAGCCTTCTAACAGCTATTCTTGTTAACACTTTGGACCCCTGGTTTAATCTCAACATAGTATAGACCTCATAGACTTTATTTATTTATTTATTTTAACATTTTTTATTGATTTATAATCATTTTACAATGTTGTGTCAAATTCCAGTGTACAGCACAATTTTTCAGTTAGACATGAACATATATACATATTCATTGTCACATTTTTTTCTCTGTGAGCTACCATAAGATCTTGTGTATATTTCCCTGTGCTTTACAGTATAATCTTGTTTATCTATTCTACAATTTTAAAATCCAGTCTATCCCTTTCCACCCTCCACCCCCTTGGCAACCACAAGTTTGTATTCTATGTCTATGAGTCTATTTCTGTTTTGTATTTATCCTTTGTTTTTTTGTTTTTGTTTTTTAGATTCCACATATGAGCGATCTCATATGGTATTTTTCTTTCTCTTTCTGGCTTACTTCACTTAGAATGACATTCTCCAGGAGCATCCATGTTGCCGCAAATGGCGTTATGTTGTTGGTTTTTGTGGCTGAATAGTATTCCATTGTATAAATATACCACATCTTCTTTATCCAGTCATCTGCTGGTGGACATTTAGGGTGTTTCCATGTCTTGGCTATTGTAAATAGTGCTGCTATGAACATTGGGGTGCATGTGTCATTTTGGAGTAGGGTTCCTTCTGGATATAAGCCCAGGAGTAGGATTCCTGAGTCATAGGGTAAGTCTATTCCTAGTCTTTTGAGGAATCTCCATCCTGTTTTCCACAGTGGCTGCACCAAACTACATTCCCACCAGCAGTGTAGGAGGATTCCCCTTTCTCCACAGCCTCTCCAGCATTTGTCATTTGTGGATTTTTGAATAGACTTTATTTTTTAGAGCACTTTTAGATTTGCAGAACAACTAAGCAGAAAGTACAGAGCACTCCTATGTACTCTCTCCCCCACCCACAGAGTTTCCCCTGTTACTAACACCTTGCATTAGTGTGGTACCTTTATTATGATTGATGAATGAATATTAATGTATTATTATTGACTCAAGTCCATAGCATACAGTGGGGTTCACTCTGTGTGTTGCTCAGTTCTGTGGGTTTAGACTGATGTATAATGTCAGGTATCTCTTGGTACAGTATCATACATATAGTTTCTCTTCTCCAGAAATCCTCTGTGCTCTGCATTATATTCTGACTTCTGTATGTAGTACAGCATGCTCACAACCGAAAGTTTAGTTTCCATTTGTCACCATGCAGTTGACCCCCTTTACCCATTTTGTGCTCCCCTCAACCCCCTTTACCTTCTACACTTATTAATCGGAATTCTTCTATAAGCAAGAACTGTCCCTTCTCCCCCTTTCATTTCTTTATTCAAATGTTTATTTGTCTAAGTATAAATTCTTGGATATTTTCTTTATTCTATGAGTCAGAATCCAGTATTATAATTTTCTTGCTCAAATTTGACCAACTTTGTCCATCAGGAACTCCTTCAATTTGGCTCCTGTGTCCTTTCAATATGTCTCTAACAATTTGTGAGCACTTTCTTACTTTCTGATACCACAGGATGTTCCAGGCTTAGCTTATATTCTCCCTTCCCCAGCCTTGGAAGTGGCCATTTCTCCTAGTAGCCCTTGTTCCTAGCTTTGGAGAGTAATATTTAGACACCAAGTTCTAGGATCTAGATATGCTCATTGCTCCTGGAGTGTCTTTGCTTCTAGGCCCTCTCTGCTGATAGAGCTAGGAAATATACGCACATATACCAACACACGCATATACACATCTACATCTTTTTCTATCCATCTGTGCTTAGATACTTAAAGTATTTAAAACCGTGAGTTCATACTCAATACCAATTCTAGCCCAGCATCTCAGGGTTCATTCTAATCTTCCCCCTTTTCTTATTTGTTAACATATTTCTGTGACAGGGAGAAATGGCTGCCATTATCTGTAGTATATTTACTTATTTGTTCAAAGTTAGTCCTCACATAAAGTAGTTTCAGAATTATTAACCTGCATCCCTGTGAAAAACAGTTACTTATGTTGATTTCTTCATCCACAGTTATTCATTTGTATAGAGTGAAGTTCATTCCGTATTGTTGGTATATTCCATTTGGGGTTCCCCTTCCACATCCTGCTTGGTCTTAATTATATATTTATTTTAGAAGTATGTGAAACATTATGATGGTTCCAAGGGTCAGAGCTATACAGAAAGGTATATTGAGCAAAGCATTGCTCCCCTCTCATCTCTGCTGCCCCATCCCATTCCCTACTCTTTCCACCCCTTTCCACCTCCTCCAACAAATAACTGATTTCATAAGGTTCTGATTTCAAAATTAGGACCACTTCATAAATTTGCATGTCATTCATGTGCAGGGGCCATGCTAACCTTCTCCATATTGTTCTAACTTTAGTGTAAGTGCTTTTGAAATTGTACATAGGAGTGATCCTTTTAAAACAGAAACCAGATCATGTCACCCTGCTTAGAGCCCTCCACTTGCTTCCTGCCACTTTAGAATAAAATCTGAACACCTTATACCTATGTATACCTCTGCCTTATTTACTTACTTCAAGGCTCTACAAGATCTGGCTTTAGTTTCCAGAAGTTTATTTTCTCTACTTTGTGCTCTTGCTCACTCTGCTCCAGCCACACCTGCCTCGTGTCACCTACATGTCAAGTGCCCACCTGCCTTCAGGCCCTTGCATTTGTTCTTCCCTAAGCCTCGTGCTGCTCTTCCACTAAACATTCCCAGGGCTGGGTCTTCTTGGTCTCTGATAAACATTCACATCTTTATGGAAGCCTTCCCTAGATAAATCTACCACTCTCCAGCTCTTTATATGGCTTTGTTTAGATTTATGGTACTCATCACTACCTGGCATATGTATTTATTTATTGTCTGTCTCCCCACTAGAATATAAACCCCACGAGGCAGGTTCATTATTTTGTTCACAGAACTTAGAAGAGTTCCTGGCACATAGTCAATAAATAAACAGTTGGTAAATTTTTGGTGAATAAAGTTTATCAGATGCTTTGTCTGCATTATTTGATTTAATCCTCATAAAAACCCTTGGAGGTGAGTACTGTTTTTATTCTAATCTATAGATGAGAAAATGGAAGGTTGGAGGGATCACATACTTGCCCTAGGTTACACCAGTGGGAGAGGGTTGGCTGGAGATCTGGCCCTACTTCTCTCTGACCCCAAAGCCCACACTTGTGAGTACCCATGCTGTGCTATAGGGTCTTTGTAAACAGGGGGTTTGGAGTTATACTTGCCGTCCGCGGTAATTGTAAAAATATAACATGAGTGTGTTTTGTAAGCTGTGAAGCACTGTACAAATATGAGAATTATCAAATATTATTGCTGAAATTATAGCTACCATTTATTAAGTACACACAGTACACCAGTCTAAGCTCTACACCATTCTGTCACTTAATCCTTACAGCAGATTTTGAAAGTGAGATGAAGAAATGGAAACTCAGGAATATGAAGTGACTTACCCAAGGTGACAGCGCTGCTTAAGCCTGGCATTCTCACTCCAGAACTGGTGTGCTTAGCTGTGTCACTTACAGCTGTGTCTCTGTCCCAAGCAAGGGGACATACAGACGTGCCTTTGAGAACTTGTTACTTTTTCACTGTCAGGTAACTTATTCCTGGAATTCCAAGAGGACCTGGAGCAAGTCTATAAGGTCTACTGTGCCAACTATGAACAGGCCTTGCTGCTGGTGGAGACCTACCGGAAGGAGCCGGAGCTGCAGCAGGAGATCCAGAGTGTCATTGAGGCAGTGCTGTGAGTAGAATGACCCCCATGCACCCCAAAGTCAGGGGCCTTAAAGGTCGAACCCCTGCTTGGTGCTGGTCACACTGCTTCAGGAGTGTCCCAGTCAGGCTAGGTCAGGCTATGCTGCAGAGACAAACAACTCCCACCTCTCAGTGGCTTCAGACAACAAGATCTGTACTCTTATGCTCCATTGTGGATTATCTTGGGGCTCTTCTGTACGTTATCCTCACTCTGAGACCCAAGCTAACAGCAATTACTGTCTGGAATATTGCCAGTAATTTGACAAAGGAGAAGAGGGGGTCTAACACTGGTAATTACATGCTGTAGACCAGAAATGATAGCCATTGTATCTCATAATTCATGGGCCAGAACTAATCACATGGCTTCATCCAGCCAAGGCAAGGGCTTGCTATCCTGCCGTATCTCTCAAGGTGGAAAAGCAGAAGCATTTGGTGAACAGCGCTCATAACTACCATAGGAAGTGCAGGGAGATGGTGGGAACGGTGTGCTGTAAGCAGCAGTGCCAGGAAGCAGGTTTGTATCACCTGAGGAGGCCTCTCTATAGATGGCTGGAGTCTCATTCCAAGGAAAAGGGTCAGAACTGCCCTGGGGGGCCTCTCAGTTCAGAGCTGGGACCAGTGGCGGAAGCTCCAAGTAGATACATGTAGAGAAAAAATTTTTTTTAATTAAAAGTTTGAACAGCTACATTGTTCAAAAGCTTTAAAACATACTGAATTTATACAGTTACAAAAAAATCTTCTCAACTCTGTCTTTTCTTATACCCAGTTATGCCTATGTAAGCAAATACAAATTCATACCTTATTTTCCTACCTTTTTAGTGGAAGTTTGTTTTAGTTTTTACTTACAATATATCTTGGAGGTCTTTCTATTTCAATACATACATGTATGATTCTTTAAACAGCTGCATGGTTTTCTACCATGTGGCCATTCCACAGTTCATTTAACTAGTCTCTATTAATGGACTTTGGTTTGTTTCTATTCTTTTGATAGTATAGATAGTGCTACAGTGATTATTCATGAACATATGTTATTTCACTCAGGTGCAAGTATTTCTGTAAGGTAGATTTCCAGAGGTAGAGTTGCTTACTCAATGGAAGTATGTATTGATAAGTTTTGTAATACTGCAAAATTTCCCTCGGGAGAGGCTATTCCAATTGACATTCCCATGAGCAATGTACGAGGGTGTCTGTTTCTCCATAGCCACACCAGCAGAGTGTGTTATTAAATTATAGAATATTTCTCACCAAGATAGGTGGAAAATTGCATCTTAGTATGGTTTCATTTTGCATTTATCTTATGTTGATAAGTTGATCATCTTTTTGTATATCTAAGAGTCATTTATATTTCCTTGCCTGTGAATTATTCTGCCTCTTTTCTGTTTTAGAAAAGCTTATATCGTCCTAGGACAAGCTCACCAAATGGAAATAAATGAAGGCTATTTTCTAGAAATCAGAATAATGTGGGAGGAACAAAAGTTTTTATTATTATTTTATCTTACTTAGACTTTTCCTTTATACCCAAGAGAAAGACAGTGGAGATTTAGGTCTTTGAAGTTGACATTATCTCATATATTCTTTTTTTAATATGTATTTTTATTGAAGTACAGTCAATTTACAATGTGTATCAATTTCTGGTGTACAGTATAATGCTTCAGTCATACATGGACATACATATATTCATTTTCATATTCTTTTCAACCATAAGTTACTACAAAATATTGAATATAGTTCTTTGTGCTATACAGTATGAACTTGTTGTTTTATCTATTTTATATATATTAGTATCTGCAAATCTTGAACTCCCAATTTATCCCTCCCCTCCCCTGCAACATCTCATATATTCTTATAATCTCATAGCTTCCTGCTCCTTGTCCTTCTTCTCTCCCTTATCTTATCCTTAGCCCCCTGAAGCCTCCTTTTCAAGTATCTAGCCCTTCCCTGCCTCCAAAAAAAACCTACACTCATATTCTCCTTTGATTCTTTTGATCCCATCATGGATCTTACAAATTTAAGCTTTTGCAAGGGTCACTGAATACATTTCTTCAGATGTGAGGCAGATAACAGAAATGAGGGAAGCAAGATGCCAGATATAGTACAAAAGGGAGTAGTGGAGACTGTGGCGAACCAGAGCCAGCAGACCCTGTATAGAGTGCAGTTGCAGCCCAGCCTCAGCTGAGTGTTGCTGTGTTGCATAGCTGTTGCTGTAATGAACATAGTGGTTTAACATATAAAACACCCCCAAAATATGTTTAAAGCAAACATTTCTTTAGGTCACACTTCTGCACGTTAGCAGTTTAGCTAGGCTCAGTAAATGATTCTTCTTTTCCTGTCTGAAAACCCTCACGTGTCTGTGATCAGCGAGGGGTCAGCTTTGCTGATGTTGGCTGGGCGCTCTTACGTATCTGGACGCAGGGGCTGACTCAGCTTTGTCTTTTGAGGTCTTGGCTGGGAATTGGCATGCTGTGCCAGACTCAAGTGATGGAGAAGGAGACCCCACTTCTTGATGTGAGAAGCTCCAAAGTCATATTCAAAGGATATAGATGCAGATAGTAAAATAACCATTTTTTGTAAACCATCTGTCTCAGTTGCCATGCAGAAATATGATTCCACTGTGGCCAGATCCTCTGATCTTTCAAGACAAACCAGAAACTTTGATGTAAGTCTCCCAAGTGTTAAATGTTGGTATGTAGTTCAGACATGTAGAAACACTGTACAGGGGCCCTGGTTGGCACAGAGGCTGCTATTTGTTACATCTTCTGCACTCTGGTCTTCCCAGCCAGGTGAATCCAAGCTTTTCTCATAGACTTTGGTGCCAGGCTGCCTGGCAGTGGATTAGGCTCTGCCCCTATTCACCTGGGAAGAGCCATTTTGTGTCTCAGAGCCTAGTTTCCCTACATGTAGAGTGGGAGTAATAATAGCAGCTCATGGAGACATAAACTCATTGCATGCAAGTGATACTCAGTAAAGCCCAGCCACTATACTTATCTTGGCTAGGCAAGGATTATGCTTCTCTGATATCACACTGTGATTTTCAGCTCTGTTGGTCCCATTTTTACTACAAACATTAGACACATTTATTATCCTGAGATATATTCTGGAAAGAAGATACATATCTTCTACCTGTATACGTGACTGAAGCAAACCAGTATAATAGCTTAACCAAAATGTAAAGGAGAAATAAAAGGAAAATAATTTCTAATAAAGAAATATATATTTCAGTGTACAAATGCTTGGGCACCTCTACACTGGAAGATACAATGAAACAATCAGATGCTTGCATCTACTTATAATAAATAATTTTGGATTTAAGCAAAGAAAAGTCAAAAGCCATTCTGTACAGGAAGTACAGAAAAAGTAAAGAACAGAGAATATGTGTACCTTGGAATAAGAACGAGCAGTGATATGAAACTTGACTTCCTTGTGTATGATAAGAGAAAGAAAGAACATGATTAAAGTAGGGATAATATTACATACTTGGGAGGCAGAGAAATAAGGAAGTATGATGCTCTTGCAAATGATCTGGGTCTTATTTGCAAAAGGTGGTGTCATAGTAATTCCAAGGGTAATGATATGAGACTGGATGGAGTCCAAGTGTCACAAAAATTCTTAAATTGCAGCCCATTTCAAGGCATTCATTCAGTCCTTGAATGTTGAGAGGGACATATGAGACAAAGAACAATTCCGCACAGTGTAGGACTGTCCTTGTAGGATATCCTGCAGCCCTGGTCCCTGCCCACTAAATGCCTACAGCACCCTGGAGCCTACAAGTTTTCAGTATGTCCTCAATGATCCTCTGATCTAATATTGTGGCAGGAATGACATTCTTTCTGTCATCTAAATTTTATTCTGTGTATTTATGGACAGACAGGACATAGACTTCCCATGGGAAAGTGTAGTTGTTGGATGGATGGATGGATGGATGGATAGATAGATGATAGATAGATAGATAGATAGATAGATAGATAGATAGATAGATAGATAGATAGAATGGATGAATGGATGGATGGATGCATTTTTAAGGGACTCCTACTATACATGCTGTTCTAGAACTTGCTTTTTCACTTAACCATGGCCATAAATATCTTTTCATGACAGTATGAATTGTTCTACCATGTTCTTTTTAATGGCTGCATAGAGTTCCTTTCCAGGGCAGCTCATAGTCTGTGGTTTACTTGACCATTCCCCTATTAATGGATATTTGGGTTATTTCCAAAATTGTACTATCGTAAATAGAGTTGCTGAGTAACTTCTACCTTTATCTTTGCTCACTTGAGTTGATATTTCTGTGGGTAGATTTTTATAGTGTGATTGATAGAATAAAGAGTTTGTACATTTCGCAAATTGTCAAACTTCTCTTCAAAAAGATCCCACCAACTGATACTCCCACCAGGAGAATGTAAGAGGGCTGGTTTCCCCATACTCACCCAGCTCTGGCTATTATCCTTCAATTTTTGTTGTCTACCTGAAAGGCTACATAAAGAGTGTTTTCCAAATTACCTTGGAAAGGCTGTAAATGCAAGAGACTGCCGTAATTAGGCAATGACTCCTTGGTATTTTTGGAGAAGAGATGTAATCATTTCCTTGAAGGCCCCACTCCCCTCTGATTTGTGAGGTGACAGGTGTCCCCGTGAGTAAGCCCAGAGGACAGAGTTCTGCAAATTCTGGTGACTGTTTCCACCTAACCTGCCCACACTAGGAAACTCTGGATGAGAGCAGATGGTCAGCGCAGGTGTGTCCTGACAGGTAATCCCACCATGCACCCCCATCCCCTGCAGCTAATGAGGGCGCTCCCACCTGCTGTTTCTAGCCTCATGGCTGATCTTCCCTGGACATTTGGTCTGGAGATTCTTCCGTAGGAAGAAAAACAAGAGGCAAGAGTACCGTGGAGAGGAGGCCAGATAATGATTGTAAACAGCATTTCTGAGTCTTCTTGGAGGAGGCATGCTTAGACATTGAATTTGAAACCCTCGTGGGTTTCTCAGAAAGTGGGTCTGAGGGCTACTGTTCATGATCAAGGAAAAACTGTTGAAATCTCTTCCCAGATGCCATTGACTTGGGCATTCTTTCTGCAAATTCCAGACATTGTCAAAAAGGGGACTAGAAATAGTTATCCTTGTATCAAATGGTACATCTGGAAGGGACCGTGACACTATTAGTTCCTTTGTTTTGTTTTACATTTTCCTTTTTTAAATAAAAATGTTCAAGCCTATAGAAAAATAGAATAATGTTATGAATACCCACATACCCACCACCTGAAGTTAATAAGTATTAGTGTTTGCTGTTTGCCTCATATAATCTTATGTTAAACAATTTAAAGGAAATTACAGATATTACAGCTTTTTACCCTTAAATACCGTAAGTGCATCTTTAAACATTAAGTTCCTGAGATCTTAAAAGCTTTTCTTTTATAAAGCAACAGAACCATTTTATTAAATGAAATATCATGTGGATGTCCAACATACACAGTTGTGCTTGGAACATACATATCCAAGTGGAGATCTCACGTAGACAGTTGACTGCGTGAGTCTGGAGCTCTGGAGAGAAGCTGAAAGTAGAGATCTGGGTTTGGGATGTGTTTAAAGCCATAGGACTAAATGAGATCAGGAAGAGAGTGAGTGGAGAGAGAGGGAGACGGGGAGGCCCTGGGGCACTCTGGCATTGGAGAGAAGTGAGCAGAGGAGGCCAAGAGAGTGTCCTGTGGAGTGAGACAAAGAGCATCTCTGGGACCAAAAAAGAACGTGCTCTGAGAAAGAGGGAGCGGTCAGCTTTGAATTCTGTTGAGAGACCAAGTAAGCTGATGGAAGGGAACTGACCATTGGATTTAGTACAGATGGGGAACCAAGGCCCAGAAATGGGTAAAGTGAGAACTAGCAGCACCATCTAACGTCTAGACCTCACACATTACAAATATGGAAACCGAGGACCACAGAAGGAGGGTGTCTTGCCTGAGATCACACAGTGAGTTAAATGGCAGAGCTGGGACTAGAGACAGAGCCCCCCTGAGTCCCGAGGGGTGAACTTTGCCTACCTAACACTAGCCTTCTCCCTCAGGCCGCAAGCTGGATCCTCAGGCCTCAGTTTTTTGCTGGTAATCCCTTTTCAGAGGATTACCAAATACCCATTGCTGCTGCAGAAAATTCTGGAGAACACACTTCCTGATGCCAGTGCCTATGCTGTCCTTCAGAGGGCTACCTCTGCCCTCCAGGACGTGATCACCAACATCAATGAGTACAAGAGGCGCAAAGAAGTGGGTAAGGACTTAGGTCACTTAGGGGATGGGTACGTGAGTAAAAATGCTTCTAGTTACAAAAAACTCATCTCCAACTGGCTTCACCAGTAAAGAAAATATAGCAGCTCATGTAACCCACAAATCTACAGGTAAGATGGGCTTTAGGTAGGGTTTGATCAGGGTGCTGGCTTCATTTCGTAATTCTCTTGTCGCTGCATTTACTCTGTGTCACCTTCCTCTTCAGGTTAGCTTCCCTCATAGTAGTAAATGGCTATTGCTATTCTAAGACTCACATCTGCACACCGCACCTTCCAGGATAAAATGGGACCATTCTCCTCCTAGCTGTAATACTTAAATTGGAGCTTTACTCTGATAGGACTCATGTGGGTCATGTGCTCACCAATTGCCATGGCTAGAGGAATGCCTTGGGTTATGTGCCCTTCTTTGAACCAATCTCTGTGTCCAGGGGATGGGATTATATGAATTGGCTTATGCTGACAGCACCCACCCCTTGAACTAAAGTGAATTAAACCACATGGCTGTGCAGGTTGTTAAAACAGAAAGGTCTGGAAATTGCAGTAGTGTCCTAAGTAGAAGAAAAGCTCAACTGCACAACTGAGACAGTATAGTAATGACAATTTAGTTAATGTTTACTGAGGGGTAACTATGGCACATTTTTTCATTCATTATCTTGTTTGATCCTAACAATAGCTCTGAGGTTGGCACTATTAGCCCCATTTCACAGTTGGGTAAAATGAGAGTTTAAGTCATTTGCTCTGGGTCACAGAGCTGGTAAAAGGCCAGAGCCAGGTTTCAAACTCAGGTGCGGGGTCAGGTGACAGATCAGTTGAAGGCCCTGAGCCATAAGTGGGAAAGCGTGGTTCCAACCTGACCTGGAACTGAGGGACTTTAGGCAAATCACCTCTCACTTGACTTCTTCTTTAGAAAGCACATTCACATCGTTATTTTATGTGATCCTCCCAGTGATCCTGTGAGGTGGCAAGCCTCACTGACAAATGAGGAAACTGAGGCTCAAGAAGTCAGGAAGCTCTTCAGCCAGGGCTCTCACCTCAGAGTGAGGGCTCTGAGCCCAGTGCTTTTCTTCTGCGACTCGCTATTCTAATAGGTGCGACCCTGACATTTGGAAAGTAGGCCCAAGCAGGTGCCTAGCTGGGTATGTCAGGGGCCCTTGCTTTCCTGGGTTGGCTCTGGTCCATGTGCCTTCCTTCTCCTCTGTTAATGCAGCCTCCAAGTACACCAAGGTGGAGCAGCTGAGCCTCCGGGAGCGACTGGCCCGCATCAACACACACACCCTCTCCAAGAAGACCACCCGGCTGAGCCAGCTGCTGAAGCAGGAGGCAGGGCTCGTATCCAAGGTGAGCACGGGTGGGAGGAAGGGTACCGTCCCAACCATCCCAAGGGACAAGACTGTGCAGTGGTGGGGCAGGGGTCTTAGACTCCCTTCAGAGATGAGGAAACGGAGGCTGAGGGAGTGAACTTCCCAGCATTGCGTAGCCAGGAAGAGGCAGAGTTGGCACCCCCACTTAATTCTGAAGAGACAGGGTAGGGCTTTCTCCACTGCATCTTGTGTTGCTCTTTCTCTGGGGCCTGTTTATATAGATCAGGGAGCTAATATCTGAGTCTGGGCAAGAAACCAGCCTTAAACAGCTTCTAGTAGCAGCTCAGGTTGACTGTGTACTTTCTCTGAACCAGGCATTAATTGATCCACACAGTGAAGTAGGTATTCATATTATCCTCATGTTGCAGAGGAGGAAACATGCTCAGAAAAGGTAAAACCCTTGCCTTAGTTCACACAGCCAGGAAGTAAGTGAACCAGGACTCATAGGCTCAAGTGTCTTATTCCATGGTCTGAATGCAGCATCACTAAGCTGCACTCACTGCTTCTAATCATCCCACTCGGTTTTGGGTCTAGAGGAACTGCCTCTGAAGGATGAGTCTGTGGAAAGGTGGTCCCCACTGAGGATTTGCAACAGGGGTATGGGGTGTACACTGCCCCCATTTGGATGTTCTCAGCCTTCACAAGCATAACTTCATTCTCAGACAGAAGACAAGGAATTTGATGACTTAGAAGAGAGGTTCCACTGGGTGTCGCTCTGTGTGACTGAGCTGAAGAACAACGTGGCTGCTTACCTAGATAACCTGGAGGTGAGGATCCTGTGGTTAATAATGGGTGGGGCGGGGCTGAGCTTCACGGGCAGGAGGCATGCAGGGCCCATTGAACAAACTAATAAAGGCACCAGTTGCAAAAACCTAAAGGAAGATCATCCAGTTGCTTGCCTCAGGCCAGAAGAGGGGCCACATGCAAGCACCCCTCAGCTTACAGGTCATCTGACTGGGGCAACTTCTGAGCCCGTTGAGTTCTCAGAGGGTGAGGTTCCCACTGGGCAGGGTCAAAATTCACTGGAATCAGAGCCCTCTGGAGGGATGCTCTTAGACCAGGGTGACAAACTTGGGTGCTCAAAGGGACCAGGCAGGTAATATTATTGAGTAAAGTGTGCAAGTATACAAAACTTAACATCTGTTTATGAGACTTTTTTGGTAGAGTTCAATATATGGTAATATTTGGAGTTTGAATGACCAAATGAACGAATGAATGAGTAAAATCTAAGGAGGCAGCTCTTCCTTGGCTCAGGGGAGTTGTTGCTGTGTGGGAATGTGAACCCACTGCAGCCAGTCCTTCTGATTTTAAGGAAAAAAGAAAACTAACAATTTTAGGTGAAATCTCATGATGTGACCACGTGAGCAATTAATTAAATAAAAATTTAAATGTTATGCAGGCCTAAGAAAATATATTTCTGCAAGCCAAATTCAGCCCACAGAGACACTAGTTTGCATTTCCATCCAGCACATCTCTCTCCTTACGCCAAAATTCCCCCTTCATTCTTGTCAGCATTGCTGACTCATTCCAACCGCTTAATCCCTCTTACGTGGTTTTGTTCTCAGTCACATCCATTTGCGCAAAGCAGCTCAGTCAGGTCATAGAAGGCTCTTTGGGTAATAGGATTTGGGGTGGCGTTATTGGAAGTATGTGAAAGGAGGGAGATCATAGTTACGTGGCCTCTGTGTGAGGCACATCCCTTGCTTGTTCCGGCTCATCCTGGACCCCCCAAGTGGAAAGATATGAATAGCACAGTGAGCCAGAAGGGGAAGACCCTCAGAGAAAGAATGGAGGGGCCTTGAGAGAGAGAGAGAAACCAGAGGCCCATGAGAGAAACATCTGGCTTTGCAGAGGAAAACAGATATTTGGAAGCATTAAGGCTGCGTTTCCTTAAATGCAGGATTTACACGACAGGTACAGTGTTGACATGGAATCCCATAGTAAGCAAATGACTCTCTCTTTTAATCCTCAGAGTCCAGGAAAAGCCTCTTTGGCTGGCATGTCTATAACAATCAGGCTGAGCAAGTCTTGGGCTGGGAGCCTGTAGCAGGCTATGATGCCCAGTCAGAGCTTAATAACATTGTTTTTATAGCAATTATTCTTACATGCTTATTTATGACAATTATTACTGGTTTTCCCTTTATGGGAGTACCATAAGATTTTTTTTTAAATGCATTGATTTAAATAGGAATGCTTAGTTGATTTAAGAAAAAGTATCAATAGAACACATGGAATATGGATGTGGCAAAAAATCACCAAGGGGGTATGCAGATGTACGAAGTTGGGAGAGCATTGGAATAGAGAGAAAGATGTTGGCTCAGTGTAAGGGAGAACTTTCTGATCAGCCAAGTTGTGCAAGGTTAGAATCGATTGTGCAGATGCATAGTGGAGGTATGCAGGCAGCCTGGGCAACCTCTCCTGGGCTGTGGTGGAGGGGGATTCAGGTGTGAGATGACCACGACGCGCTGTGATTGGCTGTCTCGTTTGACCCCATCCAGGCTTTCCTCCGCTTCCGGCCTCAGGAATATGATTTGGACATTCCTGGGGCCCCTGTGGTGCAGTACCGTTACCTGGCAAGAGACCTGCAGCTCCAGGCCTTCCCCGACTTTGTGAGTGGAACTTCTCCTTCCTTTGTTAGGCAGGTGGCCAAGCCCGTAAGAATAATATTTAGAAGTCAGGCTCTTTCCATGATTGTCACATCCATAACGGCTCTGGGCAGTCAGCAGGGCAGAGATTATTATTAGTGTGTTTTACTGATAGAAATAGCCCCAACTAACATTTATTGAGCCTTGCTATTGGCCAGGCACTGTGTTAAACTCTTTACATTCTTTACCTCATTTAATCCTCACAATCCAGCGTACAGGGTATGTGCTGTTAGTAGCCCCATTCTGCAGATGAGAGCTTGAGACTCAGAGGGGGCGACCTTCCTAGATTTTCAGATGGTCAGTAGGAAGCTGGGATCTAAGCCACAAGGACTATGCTTTTGACCACCACTCCATAAAAATCTTTTTTAAGGTTTGTGCACAGTAACCATATTAAGAAGTGACACTTCTGTAAGCTTGTTACATACATTGGCCCCATTTTTCAGATGGGCATGTCGAGGCCCAGAAAGATTAGGTAATATGCTAGAGGTCACAGCTGGTCTGTAGGAGTGGGACTGGAGCCCAGTCCTGCCTACCTCCAAAGCCCCTTCTCCCTGTGCTGCCCTCTGCCACCTCTTTCCCCTACTCCCAAGCTCACCTCTCCCCACAGAAGCAGCGTCTGGAAGGTCTGGTGTGGCAGCCACTATGCAGCCTGACCAAAACCCTGGCTGGCCCTCAGAACCTGATCAAGAAGCGTCTGGACAAACTATTGGACTTTGAGAGGGTGGAAGAGAAGCTGCTGGAGGTGGGCAGCATGACCTACGAGGAGGAGATGGCCCGGCACACGTACCAGGCCCTCAACTCCCTGCTGGTGGCCGAGCTCCCACAGTTTAACCAGCTGGCCATGCAGTGGCTGGGCCAGATCCTGTGCACATTTGTGACCCTCCAGAGGGACCTTGCAGAGCAAGTGCTACAGAGGGCAGAGGGCACCTTGGCCCAGGTGAGTACTCTGGGACTGGGGCAACTCCGGGGAATAGCCAGGGGAGGCCTCACAGCACCTTCAGCCAGATGTTTGCATGGGCTGGAATGGGGTGAGGTTTGGGCCTTTCAAACAGGTGCTTTGGAGGAGGCTATGGGGACCTTCTGGAACTTTCTCCTCCCTGTTCTCCCTCCATTAATGGATAAGACCATGAAAGCAAGGATAGAACTGCGACTCCAGACTTTCCCAGGCTCTGGACCTCAGAAGCAGAGGAGGCTCTGCTCGGAAAATAGCAGACCTTGCGGCCAGTCCCCAGAATGTATGAGAGGTTGGTGACAGAGACAGGGTCTCTTCTACACATCAGGAGTAATTGTTTCAAGCTGGTGTTCCTGCCACTGTTACTAATTGTAGTAGCTGCCTCCTTGTGAACATTTACTGTGCTCTGGTAAGTGTATTTACTGAGTACCTTCCATGTATTATCTCACTTAATCCTCACAGTAATCCTACAGAGGAGGTGTTATTGTTATCCTCATTTCAAAAGGAAGCTGAGGGCACAGAGAGGTTAAGCAGCTTGTTCAAGGCCACACAGCTAGTAGTGCAATTTGAATCATGGCAGTTCAACTCCAGAGCCTGGGTTCTGAACCGTAATTCCTGTAAGAGGAGCCGTCTGCTGAAAGCATAAATAGGTCACAATGAGGTTTAGACAAACCTCCAAATGCAAACTTTGATTTTAGAATTTTGAAGACTGGGGTTAGTATAGGAAAGAGTACTTAGTTAACTGCTTTTAAAGCTGTCTCTGATGTTGATACCAGAGCTAAATGGCCTGTGAGTCTCAGCCCTAGAGCAATTTCAGTATTCCTCATACTGCATGCTGTCTCCTGTGCTTCCCATTTCCCAGCTCAACTTTCCCCATCCAGTTTGTTTCATGAAAATTCCTCCAAAATTTACCCCACTGTCACTGCCTTTCCAGCCCATAGTCCCGCTCTATGACTGTAGCCTCAACTTCCAGCCCAGTGCTTCTGAATGTGACCACAGTCCTTTTGCACAGACTCCTTCCTCGGCCTAGAATGCCCCTCCCTGTCACCCCCATGCCTTTCACACTGCCTGGCATAAGGTAAGACTTCCACAAATATGCGACAGATGAACGAGTCTCTCCATGAAGCTCTCAGAATCCCTCCTCCCCTGATGGGGAGAACCCATCTCACCATCCTCTGTTCCAGCAACATTTATCAGAGACTTCCTCCTGCTGGGATGTTGGATGAAGCTGTTTCCCTTCTTTGAGGAGAGCCAGAACTATGGGCTTTTCTTCCTTTTGGCCCTCACAACATTTAGTACAGAGTTCTGTCTCAGACACTCTTTTTGAATGAAGCCTGAACCACCTGCACTTCTCTTTCCTGAAGGCAGAGGGTAAATCTGATTAGATGATCTTTTCATTCTCCTCCTACCTTCTAGTGCTGTCTGCAGGGTGGCCAGACCTCCTTGTGTATTGACTGAGACATGCAGGGCTGGGGAGTGTTCTAGGATGCAGTAACGGGGGGGGGGGTAACTTTATAAGAACAGAAAGAGGGCATTTCTTGGTTGGTCCTATATACAGAATGTTAGGGCCTGTCAATGACTGATGCCAGCTTCCTTGTCAGTGTTCCCTTGCCCATTCAGCTGGACCAGTCCTGTGGAGCCTGGGAAAGGCCAACATAGTAGAACTCAATCTGTCTGCATCCTGTGGATGGGGGAAAGGCGCTAAGTTAGAACCAAGAGCTGCAACTTTGCTGACAATCAGAGAGGACATGTCTCTGTTGGCTCTGGGGCCTTCCTTACTCCAAGGCTGTCTGATGGGAATACAGAAGATGCCTAACAGAGCCAAGGTCTCAGGATGGAGCATCACTCAGAACTCCTCAGGTTCCAGACCAGCTTAGACATAAAGAAGAACATACTGACTTCATAACTGGAAGGCCCAGGAGGGTGTCAAGTCAGGCCTGGTTGCATTCAGTACAAACAGTGTTTTCAGGGGACTGACTTTCACTCCATCTCCCAGCTGTTTTCCTCTCCAGGTTAGCTTTATTGTCAAGGAGGCCTTTTCTGCATGGTGGGAGAAGGCGGCTCCCAACAGCTCCAAGTATGTACCGTTACATCTCAGAATCTAAAGGAAGAGTCACCCTCTTGTTCTCAGCTTTCATGCACTAAATCTCATAGGAGGATTCCAACTGGCCTTGCTTGGGTCCATTGTCTAGTCCCTGACCAATCACAGTGGATAGGAGAGGGGATTCCCTGACGGCCAGTCCTGTGGCCAGATCACCAGGAGGGGCAATACCACTGGACCCCCATAGAGGGACACTTTCTTAAAGGAAAGTGGGGCAGTAGCCAGTCTGAAACAACAGATAATCAAATAACATCCTAACACATCTGGGGCTAGAGTGTGGCTGTCAGCATCTCCCTGTCCCCTCTCTCCCCTCACCCAAGGAAAGCTCTGATGACATTGTCTGTCCCCACACAGCTGCCCCACCACCACATGGCTGAGCCAGCCTTCAGGAAGCTGGTGGAGGATGCACTGGGCCAGGCTGGTCACCAGCTTCGTTCCTTTCAAGAGAACTTCGAGAAGGTGCTGCCACCTCCTACCACACAAGTAAGTGTCTCTCACCTGCCAGTAGGGGTAAGGTCAACACCCTATTTCCTTTCCCTTTTCTTTTCCCAGTGTTCCCTGTTACTCCGGGAACATGTTGCCTTTCTGTCTGTCTTTCCTCTGTGAGCTGGGGGTGGGGTTCACACACACACGCATGCATGCACGCACGTGCTCTTCATGGCCAGTAAGCATAAGAGCAGAACAGAAGGTTTAGGTCAAGAATAAGAAATTTTAATATTAAGTAAAAGCAGACATGATAATGGATGAGTGCCATTAACATCCTGAAACCTGGAACTTCTTCAAATTTTTCTTCAAAATTTACCTTGTTTTCTCATCACCTTCTCATAGGACCTGCACTCAGAATGAATAAAAAGTTTGAATAAGAAGTCATATAAGTGTTCTTTTTGCTATGGAATTTTTAATTGCAAAAGACAGTATTTTAGCTGTGTTATGGTTTACAAAACTTTGGCCGTCCAAAGGCTTTTTTTTCAGCCAAGTATTTTTGTCTAAAATTGCGGTCCACTTGAAGAATATATAGACGATCATGTATATTTTTTAAAGTAACTGAAGTAGATGAAGGGAGAAGGAGTTCCCAGAGTATGATGAAAACTCAGTTTGAGAAAACTGAACCTGTGTGTTCAGTCGCATGTGAGATGTGAAGTGAAGGGTCCGGAGAAAGCTCCAAGAGTCCCCAGAAGGCAGAAGGGGGCCCCAGAGACACAGACGAACAGAAAAGGAGCCCGGCAGAGCTGGGCAGATACGGTGGGCTTCGCACCTGAGCTGAGTGCAGAGGACGTCAGAGACCATTAAAGATGTTGTGAGCTCCAAGCGGAGGTGGAGTCCCCCTGGGGCCACCGCTGTCCCCACTTGCTTGCCCACGCTGAGACGCCTCCGCAGAGGACTGATCGGGGCTGCCGCACAGGCCCTGCAGCTTGGGGAGAGGAAAGGTGCAGAAAAGGAAGAACAGAGCGGCCGCTCAAATGAGTCATAGAAACGCTTATCTTTTTCTGCTTAAGACAAAATAGCATTTCTCTTATTGGAAAAGCACTCCATGCCCAACTGTAGAAAAAGAGAGAAGATGCAGAAAAATAAGAACAAGAAACAAGTGGGAACATCACAGTCCCAGTGTGCGTTGCAGATTGATAGGAAAAGAGACCCGCCTCGTCCCCTTCTCCCCTCCCACCCACCGCGGTAACACACACACCTATAAATTTCTGAGTTATTTGGCTAAGGGTGCAGAACCCACAGAAGTGAGGTGACCACCCAGGACAGGAGCAGTCCCAGTGAGATCTTTACAGGCCTCCTCCGGTCCCCCCCAGGGAGTGCTGCTGTTCTCTGCACAGGTAGGGGCAGAGATTTGAGAAAGAAGGCAAGTGTTTGCTACTCATGTTAACATCACCATTCTGGAAAAAAAAAAAACTACCCTGTCTCTACACTTCCATTGAAGGGCCTGTTTGGGAACCTTGGGTTCTTCTGGTCTTTGATCCTGACTCCGGAATCCGTTGGAGGAGGGGTAATGGCAGAGTCTGGGCCCAAATGCCCCTGAAAAGCATCTCTGCCTACCTCCCTACACTCAGCACCTCCCCACCCGGAAATAACCATATAGAACATGGTGAATATATATATGTCCATAGGTATCTATACAGTGAGAGAAAATATGTAATAAATCTATATTCAACATTTTTAGTTTCTTCTTTGCTTTTCAAAAAGGGGACAATCATCTGAGTCCCTTCTTGTTGATACTTTTGCTGGAAGCAGTGAATGAAAAAACAAAGGCAATGCCAGGAGATTTTTGGATGCGCTGAACGTGCACTGAATCATTCTCCCCAGCTAGGTGGCAATTTCCATCAGGGAAAGACTCTCTCCTCTGTTTCTGCTGTGCCATTCACAAAGCTTACTGTGCCTCGTGCACAGTAGGGTCTCAATAAATACCTACAAACTCAAAACCCATGGAATAAAAGACTGCATTCCCTTTGTTCACATGTGTGTGCTGGCGGTTTAAGATGCCAGGTGAGTAAGGCCTGGTGCCCACATGAACCTCATAGTCTTGCTCATTGGGGTTGAAAGACATGTGTAAGGCATTTTTCTGTGGGACTGCTTAGTTTGATGCCCTGGGCAGAGTTTAGGGCTCAGTCCTGGAGTTCTGTAACTGAGAAGTTCAGAAGCTGAATTAGAATTTTAGAAAACCCCAGAAGTTTAGACCAGGGAGGTATTTTAGAAGTTAAATTAGACATTTCTTTCGAGATGCATTTGGGTATTAAGAGCATTGTTTTTCATCCAGTCCAGCCATCTGTTAGTGAGGAGACTGTTGCCCCACTGGGGATGGGCTGATTGGCGGCAGAGGTGGGGTTCCTGGCTGTGAGCACGTGGGCCAACATTGACACCAGCTTTGACATGCCAGCTCAAACACTCGTGTCCGTCTCTCCCAGCCACTCCTGCCCGGGGCTGAACGCCAAGTGCAGGCTCTCCTGAGCAAGTATGGTCTGGGAAAGCTGTACCAGGTGACAAGCAACATCAGTGGGGCTGGGGCTCTGGACCTGACACTGCCTCGGGGTCACATCGTGGCCCTCCTTCAAAACAAGGACACCAAAGGCAACAGTGGCCGTTGGCTGGTGGACACCGGAGGTAAGTAGGACTTTGTGAGCCCTTCCCCTACTCAGGGAAAACCTCCCAATGGGAGCCAGTGGGGAGACACAGCACTCTTGTAGGCCAAAGTCTAGCTGAGCAAAGACAGGATGAGAACGAACACAGGTGAACGTGGAGGGCTTAGGGTGCAGCTGGCTTAGTGTGTTGCACGAAATGCCAAAAAGAAATTTAGTCTTACGTTGCAACATCTGTCATCGAGCACCTATTATGTGCTGGGCGCTGTGTAAGGAAGACAAAGACCATACCTTGGGGACCACATAGATCGTTGGTGTAGACAGAGATATGGGGAAAGAACTTCAGCATCACCTTGAAAGATGGAGATATGCAGAAAAAGGATGTTTGGATCTCTGCTGTGTGGACAGACATCTGATTTCCAGAATGAGGGAGGTGTCATCCTGCCCCCTCTGCACTGGTCACACCCCTGGGTATGCTGCTCAGGGTCCCAGGAGGGAGCAGGTCTGGAGGCAAGGGGTACCATGAACCCAAGAGAAGGTGGCCCAGCAGAGTGTCTTCCACAGAGGGGCATGTGACCCACAAGATGAAGGCTACACAGGATTATTGGGAGGGGGTCTACAGATAGTTTTTCACCCTTCAGACAGTTTATTATAATTCAGTACTTTAATGTGTATTAGAAAAAATATAACTAGTACAGAAACACCTGATTTTATTCACAATTATATTGTACAACACTAAGTTTTAAAAAGTAAGCTTATTAAAAAATTAAGAAGATGATACAAATCTGACAAAAATCATGAAAAACAGTCTCCTGACTCAAGTTGAAAAATAGCTGAATGGGATGAAAACAAAGCCCCTGGGGTCATGAGGACCAGGTTTGGCTCCCAACTCCAGCATTTTACTGACTACGTGATCCTGGAGGAGTTATGGAGCCTCTCTGAGCTCGGTTGGCTTGGCCATAAAATGGAGATAACAATTCTAATCTCGAGAGTTGATGTGAAGACTGGATAATCAGATGCCTGTTTTGGTACTGAGCAAGCCCTGGAGAAGTGACGGCCATTCACGTTGACAGCAGTTAGAACACTAGTGGAATAGCTCCTACAGGAGACGGAGCTGGGAGCACTTGGAGAAGAGAAGGGCAGTTTCTGCCTCCTGGGAAAGGCTGTCCTGGGGTGAGGAAGCAGCACTGGTTGGAAAGGGGACCCGTGGTGCCAGCACCAGGAAAATAGTTTCCCCACCAGTCTGAGGAAGAACTTTTTATCTCTGCCAGAGCTGTTCAAAATGGTGTGGGCTGCCTCTGCAGGGGATGAGCTCCCTGTCACTGGGGATGAGCAAGCAAAAGCTGGAAACAGTGAGTGTGGGGTGGAGTGGGTAGGTTTGTGAAGTTCCTAGATGACCTCTTGAGGTCCACTTTAGTGCAAGAAGCTATATTGGAAGTAGTCATGTCCATGAATGATAGTGACTTCCTCTACCACTAAAAGGAATGGGGAAGGCGATCTGCAGCCAGATAATGTTCTGCATGTCCTACAGGACATCGAGGGTACGTGCCAGCTGGGAAACTGGAGCTGTACCGTGTGGTCCCCAGTGAGGAAGACCTCAGAGGGCAAACACGGCCTCACGAGAACTCCCGACATCTGACACCAGAGCCCACCCCAGCCCCAGTCCCCTCTGTCCCAACCATGACCCAGGTGAGTCTGGGAGAGGGGTGGGGGTCATGGCCACCTGGACTAGGGCTTTGATTTTCCTCCTGTCTGGGGGAGCTACCACTCTGTGAGGCCAGGGTCTGATCATCCCTGCCATGTCAACAGCAGAGAGCTGACCCCTCGCTCCCTATCAGCAGAGCAAGTAGGATTCATTTGTTCATTCATTCATGCATTCATTCCTGCATTCAATATTCACAGGCACTGTGCTAGATGAATGATAAAAATGATGAAAAGACAACCTTGGCCCTTGCCTTCCTCAAATTTATAATCTGGGGATGGGGAAAACAGCAATTAATAATCATATGAATAAAGGTGTCGCTCAACCTCCTGTTTCTCCTCCAAGCTGGGAAACTGACCTGGGCAGATGACACCCTTTGATCTGGGGAGGGAGTACCAATTCCTCTGCTCAGTGAGATGGCAGCAGTGGACTGAGAGCCCCCCTTCTGACCTTCTGAGGTCAGACAGGCCTGGCTGCCCTGCTGTGTGATTTCATTTGAATAAGTTCCTTGACTTCTCTGAGTCTCAATTTCCTTTTCTGAAAAATGGGGCAAATGGAATTGCAGAATTGTGGAAATCAAAACCAGGCAGAGAGCATGCCACATAGTAGGTATTAGTGGAAGCAGTGGGAGTAGCCATTGTCTTTGGACAGAGGATGTATGTGGGAGGCGATGACTGCCCAGCAATCAACTGAAGCGAGGGGTGGGGGTGGGGGAAGGGAAGAGGATAAATAGCTTCTCTGGTTCAGTTTGTTTGTCCTCCCACCCTGACCACTTCTGTGTCACTCTCCATGTGTTTCAGGTGGTGGCAGTGTATCCCTTTGTGGCCAGAAGCAGCCATGAAGTGAGTCTACAGGCAGGCCAGCGGGTGACTGTCCTGGAGGCCCAGGACAAGAAGGGGAACCCAGAATGGAGCCTTGTGGAAGTGAACGGACAGAGGGGCTACGTACCTTCCAGCTTCCTTGCCAGGGCCCCAAGCCCAGCTCCGTGGGGCTGGAGTCTGCCCTCTTAGGGTTCCCTCCTTGGAGCCCATGTTCCAAGAGGCTTAGAGGCTGTGACCCCAAAAGGGTAAAGCAAAGAGAAGGCAGAGGTTTAAGGAGAGATCAAGCCACGGTGGGGTGAAGGGCACCCAGAAAGCAGCCAGAAGAGGTGGGTGGGCCTTACAGAGTGCCTGGCGTGGGCATGAAGTGCTCCCATCAGGACAGCTCATTCTGTCTGCGTGAAGAGGGTGTTCCAACCTGGAGTCACAGCACCCTGGGTGCCAGGTCACAGCCGATCGGCTAGGACTTGCTATAGCCTATGGCCAGTCTTACCTGTGCCCATGTCTGGGCATGCCCACAGGAGTGGGTCATCCAGGTGAACATAACCTGTGTGCTGTATGGTTACAGGGAGGGGCCCTGGAGAGTCCAGAACTGCCTGGCCTGACAGTATACTTCCTACCTGTCCTCAGATACCTGAGCTTTTATTTTTCCATGCTGGGAGCTGAGTTATCATGGGCAGTAAACCCCTGACAACCCTCTCTAGTTGGGATCGAGGGCTTGTTGGGCAGTTGAGGGGTTCTCAGGAGGCTCTTGGCTGGGCCAGGGAGTGGGTGTGAGCAAGTCACAGTTCTGGAATGCGTGTAGGCAAATGCAGAGGCTGTTCCAAGGAAGAGGGAATTTTCCAGGTGTGTCAGATGGGATGTACCCTGCTGCTGGGTTCTCTGGACTAGGGGACAAGGGGGCATGCAAATCACAGAGGAAACTCTGTGAAGCAGGTAATTAAAGGCCTGGTGGGTGGGTAATGACTTGGTTTCCTGTTTCTGGAAGAAGGGGAGGCCAGGGGAACCCCCGGTGGTTTCAGGAGGCTGCTGAGGGCCTTGAGGCAACAGTGGAGGTTACGTTAGTTGGCTGCAGGACCTCAGACATAGGGCGCAACCTCAGTTTTCCCATCCATAAAGTTCGTACTCACAGGCTTGTGGTGAGAATGCCATCATACAAAGGATGTGGAAGCTCCTTGCAAATCGTGAAGTGTGATATAAATGTAAATTGCCAGGGGTAGCAGGATGTGCCAGAAGTGGTCTCAGGATGTCCCCAGCCATCAGTTGACCATTCCCCATGCCCATGGCCAAGGCCAACATTGTTAATCAATGTGGTAGCCTTTCCCATAAACCAAGGATCTCTCTCAGTGCTGCATGCTAGGTCACCAGACTCTTAAACTTCGTGAGGTCAAACTTACTGTCATCCTTTTCTAGAACCTAGAAAGCAAAGCCCCTCAAAACAGTTCTTTTTCAAGGAAGACTGACTCGGTGGGGAAAATTTGAGTGCAGCCACTGTTGGATCATTATCTCTAGGTTGTCTCTTTGGGCTCAGATAAATTGCAGGATTCATAGGAGAGGGAAAAGTTGTCCAGTGTGACTTTAAAAACCAATTACAAATTTCGGAACCAATCCAAGTTAGAGTACGTGTGAAAACAGGTGGCAATTTAGATTTAATTCCAAGAACATCTCTGTATTATTATAACTGTAGTGCCTAAAACTGTTAGCTCTGGTTTTTGGAGAGCCTTTAAGAAGTGTATACATGTCTGTGTCAGACAGTCTGTAACTTACCTCCTCTGGGCTTGTGAAAGCGTGAAGGCTGCATACATAATGCAGGAGAAACTCAGTCCCCACAATCCCTCTCCCAGGACCAAATTCACTCTCTAAAATGCTCATGACTCATTTTCCTTTGTCTTTCCTGCTCAGATTTCTGATAAAAATAGGAAACACAGGGGAGCAGATAATAAAATAGGAAGTCCAGCCATGGTTCCACAATACTTACAAGAGCCTTCTGTGTGCTAGTACCCTAGCTTGGGGTCTTCTCAACGTGGCTGCCCACAGCAGTCACCAGGACAGCTTTCAACTAGGACTGAGGCCAGGATCCCACCCAGAGATGCTGTTATAATTGGTCTGAGGTGTGGCCCAGGCCTCAGGAATTCAGAAAGCTCCCCAAGTATTTCTAGTGTGTGGCCAGGGTTGGCGACCTCTGCCCTAGACACACAGTGGTGGGCAAGACAGACCTGGGGTCAGAAATGGCCACAAGCTGTGAGCTAGGGTGTGCCCCAGCTGGTCTTTGTACTTGCTCACATGTTTCAGACAGGCAGCTTGAGAGGTGGTTTGAAATAGGACAGCCTGTCCTGTCAGATCCCAGAATGTATATTTATTAAGTGCCATTAAAAGGGGCCTGAACAAAATTGGATGTTCTTGTAGGTATAAGGGAGAAAACTGAAATAACTTGGAACCAAATCTATCTCATGAAGGGAAAATAAAAATGTATTCAGTAGCACATGGGTTATGGTTTCTCATACATCAGGGGATGAGATTAAAAATTACTGAAGGGTGAGAAAATGCATATTGAGAAGATGGAGAATGGCCTGAATTTTCTCCAGGGGACTCTGTGTAATGTGCCTTTCTTTCCCCCCAAATGCCTAGAACCATTCCACTGTGTCTTATTTATTTCAGTGCTGGGCTGTCACATACTAGACTTGCTAAGATGTTTGCCTGTGAATTGAACAAGACTTTCAGGAACTGAAGACAGATTCACAAGGGTGCTCCTTGCTCCCTGCAATGGAGTGAGACTTCTTTAATCTTTTGGGCCCCAGCCTAGTTTTAGACTTGAGGACAAGATTACAATATCAAAGGAAAGATGAGTGAATTCTTGGTTAATATGTTAGACTCTAGCTTGGTGAGTAACTGATGTGAACTACTGGGAATAAAGGGCTTCAAAGATGAAAATGTTTCTGGAATGTGTATGACTCTAACCATTGTATAGTCACATGCCACAGTGTGATGTTTGTTCATTGGACACTTGCTATGCATAAAAATGGCACCTCATTCATTCATGTGTTCATTTAATGAGTATCTACTGTATATCTCTGGTGCCTCTAGGAGTTGGCCTTAGCTGCCAAGGCTGCAGTGAAACATCAGACAGACCAGGGCTGTGCCGTTTCAAAGCCCACAGTCTGATGAGGGAGGCAGACAAGGCAACAGTCAGTGACACGCAGTGTAAGTGTTAGGGTAGCAACAGGCGCCATCATAGTCCAGGAGAGGGACCAGCTCCTGACTCAGACCTGGTGGCTAAGGAGGGCTTCCTGGAAGAAGTGATAGCCAAACTGAGGCCTGATGGGCAGGTTAGATGAAGGTGGGAGGGAGGGCACATGCAAAGGCCCAGAGGTTAGAGCAAGGCTTGTCAGGGAACTGAAACTGTAGAGTTGGAACACGGTGTGTGTAGGGGTGGTGGGTGCAGTGGGAAATGGCTTAACAAAGTCTGCCTGGTAAGGAGCTTTGGATTTTATTCTGAGGGCAGTGGAAGTGGGGCACTAAAGGGTTTGAAGCAGAGGAGTGACATACCCAGGGTTGTATTTTAGGATGCAAGTTCTGGTTCATTCCAGAATCTTCCGAGGTATGTGCCTCAAGAAATAAATGTTCAATACATATTGCTCAGATAAATAGCACAGAGGACATGGGACACCAAAGCCTGCCACCAAGGAATCTCCCGTCCAGCTGTAAAAGACATATGAGTATCAGGCAGTTACCTGGCACTGGATGGCAGAATGCTGTCAGTCCCAGAAGAATGCAATGGAGCAGGCTTATAGGTGCTCAGACAAGGAGGAGCTTTGGAGTCACTGAGGTGGTCAGGGAGGCTTCCTGGAGGAAGCAGGGCAGGTGCTGGCCTTGTGGGATAGGTAGGATTGGGGAAAGCAAAAAGGAAGTGAGGTCTTCTCAGGCCTGGGGAGGCAGTGTAGTGGTGTGAGAAGTGCCCAGTGCTCAGCCTTAGAACCCCTAAGCTCAAGGCCTACTTGGCCATAGGCATGTTGAAAATTCATTTATCATAGTTTCTGCATGTGAGGAAGTTTGGTGAACCCCAAAGCCTTCCCTGTCTTCCCCAGCTGGCCCCAAAGTACTCACTGTGGAGTTCTAGCTTATCTTAAGGAGTCCTTGGCTTCCTCCACCAGGACCTACCTTCCATTTTGGAAGAGTCATTTTAGGGCTTGTTGTGGCAGGACAGAGACTCAGATACCTGGACTAGGGGTGAGGAAAGAGCTGGATGCCACTCCTGACAACATCCCAAGGAGCTTGCATCCTGAACAATCTGTTCACTTAACCTTGCTCTTCTCTATTACTGGTAATTTCTGAACTTCCCTTTTCTGTTTTCTTATCTGTAAAATGGGTCCAATTCCTCTTCTCACAGGGTGAGTAAGAAGATTAAATAAAACACTTGATGTGAACAGTTGTGGGTGACAACCGGAGCATCCATGCTGTGTAGTGAGGGAACATGTGAGCTGTGACCACTAGGTGGCAGCAGGGCTTTGCCCATCTGCTGAGAGAGGGCTGGGAGGTGTCTCCCGGTCAAACTGAAATGCCTGCGGTGCTAGGCTGGTGGTGCAGATAAGAGGAAGGCCCAGGTGAAAGACGTTAGGGAGTGGTGGGGACTGTGTTGGACCAGAGCGTACATACTTAATCAAAAGGACCTTGCAACTTCTTGGCTTCAACCAATGTTGCCACATCAGAATGAGGGCCCAGGAGGGCCAGACTGATTTTTCAAGAGAAGCCAGAAACCAGGGTTTTGTTTGTTTTTATTTTTGGTGTGAAATCTGTATGGAGATTGGGCCACAGCAGGCCCCCTCTTTGCATCTTCTGCCAGAGTGTATGTTGACTGTCCTGATGAAGAATCCCTTGTGAAGAATTAGCTTCATATCTTTATATACCCTGTGAAATGCCTTCATGTGTCTTCACTTCACTTACTACTTCATCAGACATTAACTTCCCTTTCTTGGGTCTCTGGGAAACACTGTTTCCTTTTAAGCTACTGTTTCTATTGTTGTCCTCAAACTTTTATTAGATTGTGGGCCTTATTTTATGACCCACTCACGAGGGTCTCCACAGTACTTATCTCACAAGGTTCTTTTGAGGATTAAATGAGATACTGATATAATTATCACTTAGCCCAGCACCTGGCTTATTAGTATTCATTATTGTGGGTTCTTTAGGAGAAAAGGCATGACATTTGGAGGAAGGTTTGCAGGGCCTGTCTTTCTCTATATATATAGGTTGGTGACAAGGCCTGGCCACTCCCTTATGTACATGGAGCCCCCTGGACCCTGCTCCTAAGAGCCTGGTGGAGGTTGGATATAGCCCTTTCCTCAGAGGCTGCTGCTGCCCCTCAAAGGCATTCCTGGGACTCTCCCTTCTCTGTCATCTGTGGTGCTGCAGCTGGGTCAAGGTGGGCAGGTTTACCATCTAGGGCAATCGCAATCATGGGCGTGAACGACCCAGATTCTCCTTCTTGTTTCCAGCGATAGGGGTTTCTGCGGTCCACTGCACCGGGCTAGTCAGGCAGGTAATCAGGCAATAACCAGGCACACGGATGCACTGGAGCAGCAATCCTGCTCATAGGCTCAGGGCCCTTTGCAGCCAGGAGCATCTTCTCAGGGTGTTCCAAGGGGACCTGGCAGATTTGGGAAGAAAGAAAAGTGGGGACCAGATTTGTCCTGTTGGGCTCTGCCTTATGGCTGGGCTGAGAAGCACCAGCTGATGCTGTTCAGTTAGGTCTCAGGCAGCCCGCATGCTTCCAGGACACCTCAGGGTGGTTCTGGGTTCCCTGTCTTAGGCCCATTTGCCTGTCGTCAGGTGTCTGGGCATCCTTGAGGCCTGTGAATGGAAAGAGAGCTCTGCACAGTGGCTGCAGGTTAGATACGGCCCTGAGCCCCAGGAAGATTGGACCAGAGTGGGTGAAAAAGTTGCAACCACCCCTTGTGAGCAGTTCCTATCTCAGAGTTTGGTTATTTGCTTGCTTGCTCTCACTTATTCCCTTCCCTGCGCAGCTCTGTGCTACAGGGAACTACGTTTCCCAGGCTCCTTTGTCCTCTGGTTTTCTGGTGGGTTTGGCCAGTGGGAGGCACTGAAGGGAGGGAGAAGGGGAGAACTCAAGGTATTTCTCCCTCTCTCTGCTTCAGGCAGCATCTCTGCCTTGGCTGGTCTCCTCCATGGTTCCAGCTTCCACTGGATGGCCCTTCCCTCTTGGACTTAGGTCCCGTAGGACAGGCCTGGCTGTGCTTCCAGTTTTTGTCAGGGAGTTTCAGATACTGCGCACTAATAACACTGCCTCTTCCCTCTGTCCCTCCAGCCTGAGGACTGGAGTGTCTTTGCTATTGTTAATCCCTGGGGTGCTTCTCGGGTCTTCTTTCACCAGTGTAACCTCTTCCCTATATTAAAATCCCTTTGTTCACAAGGCTTGGAATGGTTCTTTCTGACTGGGCAGTGACTGTTGTGTGGCTCAGCAGCGAGGCATGCAGGGAGGGACTGGGTAGTGGAGCTAGAGCGGGCTCCGGGATACCCCTGCCCCTCAGGCTTCCTAGCCTTCAGAGAAGATGGGGACCATCACAGGTCTGCTGCACCTTCCCTGGGTCAGGGAACAGTCTGGTCCTCCCCACCTGAACTCTTGTGTCTTCAGCTGCACACAGCAGCTGAATGGGACACATTCCAGGGTCAGTGGCCGTGAGAATCTGCTGAGCTGCCCTTGTTTTGGTCGGCTCTGTCTATTGCTGTAGGGCCCAGAGAAGACAGCAGAGGAGACCCAAGGGATGCCATGTGAGAGCAGAGCCAGACTAGTGGGCAAGAGGAAAGGGTTACCTTCTTCCAGCCATAGTGCCTTGAAACTGGCCCTGGCTTGGGAGGGCCAGACAGGAAGTGGAGGGGCGGCTTCCAGCCAGAGGAGAGCCTGCTTGTCTTGATTCTGGGGTCTCCGTGATTCCAGGAACATCAGCAGAGTCTCTGGCCTGGGGAAAGGCCGGTGCACTAATAACAATCACCACAGTTTCTACTTCTCACAGGGTTGTTTGAGGGTTATGTGAGGGAATCTACTTTACATGATTAATCCAGTGCTGGCACATAGGAAGCTCTTAGGAGCTGGAAGCTTAAAAAAAAAATTTTAAAAACCCCATAAGACTTAACAGCAACCAGCCACTGTGGACCTTATTCTGTTGCACTTCAAGGGCCAAGCTGGTGTTGTAGTTAGCATTGATCCCAGGCCTCCCCTAGAGCAGGACTAGGGCTCACAGCACAGATCCAGTGCCAGGGCTAGGAAGAGGGTTGAGGCAGGCGAAGGAGTTGCAAGGTTGGGAGGGCATGGTGATCCCAGGGCTCACTCCCCAGGGATGTGGGGGCAGGCAGTGGGTGCCCAGCAGGCAGTTGGAACCCTAAAAGGGCACTTGAGGACAGGTATCTCCTAGGTCCAGGCAGGATAGAAGTTAAGGCCAGGTCAGAAAGTGGGCAGTAGGGCTTAGTTTCTGGGTTGAGGTTCAAGTACCATGCCCAGGGGACTTGGGGAAGAGGTCCACTAAAGATACAGAGATCCTGGCAGGAGGCAGGATTGAGAGCTGGGCACAAGGTTGGTGTCCAGCTTTCAGCACCAGGGACTTCATTTTGAGCTCTAGGGGCTGGTCTAGAACTGCTTGAAACCCTCCCATCCGAGAACAAGATTGAACCTAGAGAGCAAGGTGGGCTGGACCTGAGAGAGAGTCTGGAATGAAGAGGCTGTGCTGGTCAGGAGCCCAGGCTTCACACTGCAAAACGCCTGAATTCAAATCCTGACTCCACACTTACCAGCTGTGTCACCTCGTTGAACAAGTTATTTCATCTCTCTAAAACCTCACTCTCCTCTTTGTGGGTAAACCAGGATATAGTCCCACCTCAAAGGGCTGTTGGGATGTTGAAATGGGATCAGGCACGGAAGTCTTCGGCCCCGTATCTGGAAAGTATGAGCGCTGCTTAGATGATTGATCCTCAAGGAGCCAATCAGTTTGGCTGTCCCGCCCCCTCCGAGGGGGTCCTCCCAAGCCTTGCCGGCGGTGACCCCCAGCCCGAGTCTTCTCTGGGCTAAGGCTCCTCGGACCTTCAGCCTTTGCTCTAGTGTCTGTGTTCCTGACCCTTCACCACCTCAGGCTCTGAAAAAATACCCCCTCAGTGCGTGAGCTGGTTCCAGACTGAAAGCAAGTGGATGTCTTAAGAGGCCAAAGGCTGCTCCCCCGGGACCGTCGCAGCGACCACGTCCTCAGAGCCTCTCTGGCGCTTAGAGCCGCCATCTTGAGTTACTCCCTTCGCTCGGGAGGCGTCCTCACGGCCCGGGCAGAGCGGCGGCGGGTCGCCTTGCAGGTGCGGCCTGCGTTTGTGAGTATACCTTCCCCCCTGCGTTCCTCCCCCACCCCCCGCCCCCGCCACATTTCTAAGTGTTTTTCCTTTCAAAGTTCTTTTTCACCCTTTCCCCATTCCTCACCAGAAGCTGAGGCAGAACGGCAAACAAACATCCAATAAAAGTACAAACACGGCGACACACAGGCACAACTGGAAAAAGCCCAACAACTGCCTGCCCTTCACACCACCCCCCTGGCCTCCTCCCAGAGATTCCGAGCTAGGACCTCCTCTTAGGAGTCACGGTCCCCACCCCCACCTGGAGGAGCACAGCCACCAGCCAAAATCATTCGGTCCAGACGGTCCAGACTCAGTTTTGTCCTGTGTATTGTAACTATAGGGTGCCTTTTGTTTTTCTTAACATATTACAATATCTACATAATGCATTGTTTTTAATAAAAGTGAACAAGGAATTTGAATTCTATCCCTTCCTCCCTCAAGATTCTGCCCTGGTTCTCTAGCCTCCTGTAAGGGGCAGTGCCACCAATCCCTGATTTGCAACCGCGACCCCAAAGGCACTCTGCCCGCCATCTTCTCTCAGTAAACGGCGCCCTCACACACTACATTGTTCATGCCAAAGACCTGGGATTCGCTCTACTTCCTCTCAGCCCTGCATAGTCGGTCCTTCAGTCACCTTTACTGCCGAAACCTTCCCCGTCCACCTCTCCGCTCTCCACCACATTCACTCCAGGTGAAGAGCCTCTTCTCTCACCTGGGCTCCTGCAGGAGCCTCCTGACAGTCTCTGGGTTCCCGCCCTGTCCTTCACCCTCACCCAGTCTCCATAGAACAAAATGATTCTTCGAAAAAGTAAATTAGAGACTGTCACACCTCTGCTTAAAACTGAACAAACCCCAAATTCCTTACCGGTCCTTGCCTCCCTCTCACCACATCATGTACCCCCCTCCCCCTTGACCAGGGTGCTACAGCCAACTCTGGTTTCCTCTTTCTAGTTCTCAATGATTCTGAGCGCATTCCTAACTCAAGGACTCGGCCTTGGCCTTTTCCTTCCGTGGGACTCTCTTCCCCCAGATCTGCCCATAGCTGGCTTCTTGCCACACAGGCCTGCTCCTCAGTGAGGCCCTCGCTGACCGCTCCATCTGGGTAGCCTCCAGCCCTCCCTGCCGTGACCCCAGTCACTCACTAGCCATCACTCTGTCTTACTGTCATTATAGACTTTGCTACGTCCTCTTATTTTCTTATTGGTTTGTTGTCTGATTCCCTCATTAGAATCCTCAAAGGTAGGGGTTTTATCTATCTTAATCCTAAATCCAGATAATCTTTAGTGTGTCCCAAATGACAAGTGCTTACACTAAAAAATTATTCATGGTTTATCTGAAACTCAAATTTAACTAGATGCCCTGTATTTTGCCTGGCAACTCTACTTGAGGCCCGTGACCCCACATCTTGGGAACATGGTCTCAAGTTTAGGATCAAGCCGGCATGTGAAGAGAGAAAATGAGATCGGGGGGGGAGAGAGAGAGGACAAGACAGCAATAGAGAATGAACGAGACATAGAATGACATAGAGAGTCACAGGTAGACCAGTAGACACAGACACCCTCTGATAGAGTGTTCAGTGACCCAAAGTCAGCTCCACCCCTGTCCTTTCTGTAGTTTGTTTACAGGCACCAACAAATTCCCCTTTCTCTTCAAAATAATGGCCAACATTCTTGAGCACTTATGTGTGCCAGGCACTGGGCCAAGCTCTGGATGCACTGTCTCATTTAGGCTGTCACCTCCCACGATTCTATGCGGGTGTGACTGTCATTCCCTCCACAGAGGAAGAACCAAGGAATAGAAGAGTTAAATAACGTGCTCAAGTTCACACAGACTCTAAGCAGCAGAGCTGGGTTTCAAACTCAGGTAGTCAGATGCCAGAGTGCACAACCACTGTGTGGAGTAGCTGTCACTTTAACCAAGGGGGTCTTGAGTGGCTCAGGTAGAGCAGACACTGGACTACTGACCCCAGATCCTCAAGAGGCAGGATGGCATCATACATGAGCTCAGGAGCCAGACTAAACAGAATCAAATCCACCTTCCCTCACCCCTGGCGTGACTTTGGGAAAGTTCTCCACCTACTCTGAGCCTCAGCTTCCTCTTCTGTAGAATGGAGTTGACAGTATTGGTAGCTACAGCACAGGATTGATACGGGGATTTAATTAATTAGTGTCTATACACACACTCATAAAAAGCCATTAGATCAGATAAGCATTTAATAAATACTTAACAGATTTTTAAAAAATTATTTTCCGCTCATCTCTGATGCCTAGTACAGGATCTGGCACCAAGGAAGTGCTCATGGTACCTAGATGGGTGATGGTAAGAGTAGAGAATATTAAGGAGAATCCTAATGATTGTTTATTCAGCACCTACCATGCACCAAGCATTATGCTTAAGCACCTTACGCACATCTTCTCAGTCAGTCCCCACAACAGCCCTGCCAAGTTGGTGTTGTCATTCTCATTTTGCAGATAAGGTAACAGAGGCTTCAAGAAGTCAAGTGACCAGAAAGGCCACAGAGAGGGGTCCAGAGCAAGGATATTAACCCTGGTTTTAAAGGAAAGAACACTGACTCTGTGATTACTTTAATGAAGGCAGGAAACTGGCAGATTGTATTGAGAGTTTTCCTGTGGACTGACCTTTGGGTTCTTGCCATTCTCATCACAAGCTCCTTCATGTTCCTTGCAAATAGCCCATGCGCGTGGTTTTCTACGCCCTGTTATCTCATTAGGTGGGTATAGAGTCCCATTTTATGAAGGAAGGGCAAAGAGGTACAGGTACTTGCTGAAGGTCACGTGGGTGTTAAGAGCAGAGCAGGTCGGAACCCAACTTCATCTGACTCCCAATCCAGTCTTTGTCCCCTGTACTCAACCTCTGACCTACAGAGAGCCCCCACAGAGCATGCCATCCCTCAGATCTCCTAGAGACACCCCCTTTTCACCACCTCCACTGCCAGGGAACACCCGGGCTGGGGCTCCATGAGCACTCACCTGCCCTCTTCAGCCTCCAACTGCGTCTCCTGCCTCCAGTCCTGCCTGCCTTCTGGTCTTCACAAGGCCACCACCAAGGTCAGCTTTCAGAAATGAGATCTGAATCCAGGGCTCTTGGAGGTCCTTCCAGGGTTCTTGACCGTGGCTTCATGGTCTGGGCCCTGTTTATCTCTTCCCCTCCTTGAACTCTGTGCTCTGGCTGAGCTGAATCTATTTTTGCTCTCTCTGGCCTCCTTTGTACACACTCTTTCACCAGGGTGGTACGCCCTTTCCCACTTCCTTCTCACTTTTTTTTTTTTTGACTAGCCAGGAATCTTTTATTTATTTACTTATGAAAGTATAGTCAGTTACAATGTGTCAATTTCTGGTGTGCAGCATAATGTTTCAGTCATACATATACATACATATATTTGTTTTCATATTCTTTTTCATTATAGGTTACTACAAGATATTGAATACAGTTCCTCGTGCTGTACAGAAGAAACTTGTTATCTGTTTTATATATACTAGTTAATATTTGCAAATCTCAAACTCCCAATTTATGCCCCACCCCTTCTCACTCTTGCTAAATCATCCTTCAAGTCTCAGTGGCATGTCGCTTCTTCCAGGAAGCCTTCCTTGCTAGGTTCAGGTGCTTTTCCTGTGTGTGCCTCTCCTCGGGTCCTTCTCCCTCTCTTTTGAAATTGCCCTTTTATTTGAAGTTTTCTCCCATTGAATTAGCTCCAAGAGGATAGGAGCTCTGTCTGCCTGTTCATACTGCATCCCCAGAGCCTAGTATGGTATTGGGTACTTAGTAGGTGCTCAGTGAAAAGCTGGTGAATGAATGAGTGTTCCCTGAGGACAGTATTTTATTACACTGAGCACCAGGCTCAGTTTGCTTGCGCATAGTAGGCTCCCAGTACATATCTGTTGAATAGATGATGGATGAATAAATGAATAAACATGGTTCAACCCTCTCCTTCAACACACACACATTGTATTTGCTCACCCCTCAGCTTTGGTCTCTTGCAGAATAAAAGGGATCCCAGCTCCTTGTTTGAATGCTGTGGGGTTTGAGTAGAAAAAAATACTGCTCCTTCAATAAGAAGAGCTTCAGGCGATAGAGGCCTTTCTTGCTGGTGAAGGGAGGAGGGAGAGTTGGGGCCTCAGCCCAGTTTCAGGATGGCCTCAGTTGGCCCCAGACTGACTAATAAAGTGTGAAATTGACTTCACCCTCCGCACGTCTCCCCAGCCAGTGTGTCCCTTTAGCATCTCCCTCTGCTACAACGGATGCAGTGCTGCCGCCATCCCCTCTGTCACTGGCAGACAGGCGGGTCATCAACGCCCACGCAGCCCCAGGGCCCAGCGCTCTGCAGAACCCGTGAAGCCATTTGGCTTTGGGCCAGTATGGGCTTTCAAAGCCAGAAGCATCCGATGTGGCATGTCTGACGCACCTTCTAAGTCATCCACTGGCCCCTCCTGCCCCTGTGTACTCCTCTGATGCTGGCTGCTGAGGCACGGGCAGAGGTTGGAAGCGGGGACAGCATTAGGGGAGCTCTTTGAGACTTCCCTCCCACTCCACCCTTTCTGTTGCACCAAATGCAGGACTGGAGAATCAGAGCAAAAGGGACCTCGGAGAGCAAGGAAATCAGGGAGCTCACAGGAGCCTCTGGGGGGCCTTCGGGACTGCTGGGGGGGTGATGGGGGCCCCGAAACCCCTCCTTCCCCTGGGATAGGGCCAATTTTAGATCTGTTTTAAGATTTCCTAGGAAGAAAGGGATTCCATGGCTCTAATAAGTCCCCAAACCAGTGATCTGTCCAGCAGTCATTCCCAAACCTGTCAGAATCAACTGAGTGACGGTAAAAAATAAGGATTCTGAGACCTGTAGTATGTTAATCAGCTCAGCACCCATTTCCTCGTCTTCTGAGGAGAGCCCCTATATTACCTTGGAGAGCTGTCCTTGCCCCCAAGAACTCCATGTGGTTCGGGCGGTGTCTAGGGGCAAGCACATTACCCAGGCCAAGCCAATCACAGACAGAGTAATCAAAAAATGGCTCAAAAAATGGCAGTCCCAGGATTTTGGCAGGGCTATAGGGGAAGAGATTCTCTCTTTTTCAGAGACTCTAGGCTGGTAGCTGTCAGCTTGGAACTGCTGGCTAAGAATGAAGCCAATGCAGAGGCAAATCATGACAAGACATGAGAGAAGAGAGACAGACAGACAGAAACCTCATGACATGTCATGAGCACCTGGATCCAGCCATGTCTGAAGTGTATTCAGACTAGGCTATTCAAACACAGGAAGCAATAAGTTTCTTGCTTGCTTGCTTGCTTGCTTGCTTGCTTGCTTTCTTTCTTTCTTTCTTTCCTTCTTTCTTTCCTTCTTTCTTTTCTTTCTTTCTTTCTTTCTTTCTTTCTTTCTTTCTTTCTTTCTTTCTTTCTTTCTTTCTTTCTTTCTTTCTCTCTCTCTCTCTCTCTCTTTATTTGTCTCTTTCTTTTTCTTTTGCCTCAGCCAGTTTGAGCTTTCTTTCTTTCTTTCTTTCTTTCTTTCTTTCTTTCTTTCTTTCTTTCCTTCCTTCCTTCTTCTTTCTTTCTTTCTTTCTTTCTTTCTTTCTTTCTTTCTTTCTTTCTTTCTTTCTTTCTTTCTTTCTTTCTTTCTTTCTTTCCCTCTCTCTCTCTCTCTCTCTCTCTTTATTTATCTCTTTCTTTTTCTTTTGCCTCAGCCAGTTTGAGCTGAGTTTTTGCATCTTGCAACTGAAAGAGTGGTGACTAATACACAGATCCCATCTTAGATCTATTGAATTGTGATCCCCATGGATAGAGTCCAGGAATCTGGATCTTTCAAGAAGCTTTTTGAAGAATTTCTGATAAAGTGTCACCACCTTATCAGTCATTAGTTGGACATCACTGAGTTCCTGGTCCGGTGATATGCAGATAAAAGTGATCCTTCCATATGTGGCCGTTATCATTGTCAGAACTCTGCATGGTCTCGAGCCTCACAATAACTCGATGAAGTACAGGTTATCCTTCCCATTTTACAGATGAAAACACTGAGTCCTTGAGAGTTGAATGAATGTGGTCAAGGGCACACAGCTGTTAAGTGACAGATCTAGGAGTGTGAGTCTCTGAAGCGCATCCTCCTTCCACCACTTTGCACTTCTCAGGAGGCTGTGCAGCTTGCCTAGAGCCTCAGCACCTTGTGTTGGAAGTGTCCTCTCTCTTTGGAAACTCTCTCAATAAGCAAGGCCTATTTGAGTCACTTAGGTGCTGTGGCTACAGTAAGAGAGGGCTCCAGTGTGACTGGCCTATAAAGGAACGTTGTAATGCCATATTCTAAGAAGTCCCAAAGTAAGATGTTCCCAGGATTGGTTAATTCAGTGGCTCAGCGTCTTGAGCAAAGTCTCAAGTTCTTTCCATTTTTCTGCTCTGTCTTCTTCTGACATCAGCTGGCCTTCAGGCTGGCTGTCTTCTTCATTATAGGATAACCTGCTGCACTTCTAGACATAATACTGTCCAGCACAGGGGGATGGTCTATTTTTTCCCGTTTCTTTTTGTCAGTGAAGAAAGTGGTTCTGAAAAGCCCCCCAGATATCATTGATCAGAATTACATCACAAGTTCACACCTGGTCTAGTTGTTGGCAAGAAGGGTGGTGGCATCATAATGAGCTTGGACCAGTCATGATTCACTCTGAGGCTGGGTTGGGTAGACACCTGAACAGTACAGGGCTCTTTAAGGATGGAGGGGGAGGGTATAGCTTAGTGGTAGAGAGCATGCCTAGTGTGCACAAGGTCCTGGATTCAGTCCCCAGTACCTCCATTAAATAAACAAATACATAAACGTAATTATCTACCCCCCCGGAAAAAACCCCAGTAAATGCATATGTGCTTACTCTGAAAAAACCAATAAAACACCTTAAAAAAAAAAAAAAGGATCGGCGGGGAAGAAGCATATTAGGTAGCATCTGCTGCTTGACTCCTCACCAGTCCCTGGGTTTCCCTCCCTGATTCTGCGTCCAGGCTCCAGGAGCATCTCTCTTTCCATTAGTCATGATCTTTGCAGGAAGGTTAACTTTCAAAGTTTAAAATCCTCCCCATGGTTCCGCATCCTCTCTTCTAGTCCCCTTTCAGAGCCAGCAAGAAGAAATGCAGGGTTTCCCCTGCTTTTCTTGGCTTTGCTTCCCTCACTCTCTGTTGGACTGATACCAATTTACTAGGTTGCCAGGAGGAGTGATACAGCATGCGTGGGGGTGGGCGTGTGCTGTTGCCTGCCTATCACCCATTTCCCCTGCTTCTAATCATGGAATGCACAACGTCCTTTAGGGACCACCCTTTGCCACTCTCAAGTCCTGAGTGTAAGCCACACTGACTCTCGTGATACCCCCAACTCTTAATGGGATCTCTTCCCCTGCATCCTGGGGCATGTCACTTGGGCCTGTTCAGTCACTGTGTTCAATGCCTCTTGCCACAGGACTTGATTTGGGATGGGCAATAACCCCAGTCTGTTCGATGAAAGTCAGTTCCTAAGCCTTGGGCTCAGACTCTTGGGGGAGCAAAATTCTATTTCTGTTAGAGCTGTTGAGCTGCAAGATTTGAGTCTGGAGCTTTCAGCAACCATTTTTCAACTTCCTAGGGGAAAGTTCCTATGAGAATGAAGCTAACACTGAGCCAAGAGACCGAGATCGAGGGACCCTGAGATGTTGGATCCAACTGGGCTTGATGCCAGGAAACCCTGTACATCTCAGTCACATGAGCCAGTAAACTTTCCTTTCTTGGTCAACCCAGTTTGAGTTGGCATTCTGCCCCTTACAATCAGAAACAACTAATATAGCATGTTCTTTTGAAAAAGTTGAACTGTGTTCTCCTTTGGCTGAGTTGTACACGTGTAAAAGGGAGTAATGGGAGATAAGATTGGGAAATCAGGCTGCAGACACATGGCAGGGGGCCTTGAAGACTTTGAGTTGGGTCACTCAGTCTAAGACCACTAGGAGACACAGCATCTCAGGCCAGCAGATCCCAGGAGTTGCCAAACAAGCTAAACTTTGCCCCTAGGGATCAGGTTAATGCTTTTGTAGCTGCTGATAAAGTAAAATTCTTGACCTGCAACAGGACTCATCCTCCAGGCCCACTTTCTCCAGGGGAGAGTGGGTGAGTTCTGCATAACTGAGAATGTTTGGAGCTACTGGCATTTATCAGCTGCTCCCATGGGTCAGGGATGATGAGGGTGAGGAAAAACCCAGTGCAACTAATGAGGACTTCTGGGGATACTACCGAATATGTCCACATCCCTCTTAAATTGCCCAGAATAGTACATGGGCTGGCCAGAGTAGAAGAAAGGACATCATCTCCCTCTTTCTACAAGACCTGCTTCTATTAATGCAACCTGAGATTTCACTCACTTTAGTGGCAGCACATCATGCTTTGTATTCAAATGTATGTCATACATGCTCCTACTCTGTCGTGTCTCCTCCATCACCTCAAGTCTTCCAAACCCTCTCCCACCTTGGGAGAACTGCCTCCACCTTCAATTTCTTTTCAATACTCCATGCGTCAAAACTCTTTTTCTCTTGGGGAGATGGGGTTGTCAAGGAGGAGACAAGAAACCATCTCTCATTCTTTTTGTTCTTCGGTAGCAGCAAAATGAAAAACAAAAAACAAAAAAAAAGGCAAAACACACATTAATGTCTCTGTAGAGTAACCAGCCATATATAGGCTTAGCCTTCCAAATTTTCATCTGTCTAGTCAGTGCATTTGTTCCTAACAGGGCCTCTGGGAATCCATTTTCTGTCCTTCCTCAGTCACTCCTGTCCATTTGCACACCCTTGGTGCATTCCACTGTCTTACCTCAGATATCTTCATTTGAGTGTCTGACTGAAAAGCTATTGCCCAGGACAGTATCAGGGATAAAGCCACCATTCTTTCTGATTTTGCTTCCAACCAAATCCAAAATACAAGATCATTGCTTAATTCCTCATATACATGATCTCAATTATTTATTTTCATAGTAATGCATGCAGACATTGGTCCTAGTGCTTTACAAGTATTAACTCATTTAATCCTTAAAATAGCCCCTAATCACAACTGTTATTCCCATTTTACAGAAGAGGAAATTGTGGCCTTCCCAGAGACACGTAATTAGTAAGTGACAGAACAGAATCCAGGTAGTTTGTACCTGTGCCAAGGGTAGGCACACTTTTTCTGTAAAGGATGAGATAGTATTTTAGGTATTGAGTGCCATATACAGTCTTGGTCCCCACTACTCAGCTGTCACTAGAGTGTAAAAGCAGCGCTAGAAAATACATAAATGATTGGGTTTGACTGTGTGCCAATAAAACTTTAGAGGCACTGAAATTTGAATTTCATATCATGCTCAATGTTATGAAATACTGCTCTTCTTTTGATTCCCGCCCCGCCCCCAACCATTTAGAAATATAAAATCCATTCTTAGCTTGCAGGTCATACAAAACCAGGGAGTGAGCCAAGTTTGGTCTATAGCCCATAATTTGCTGGCTCCCACTCTGTGCTATGCAATTGTTCAACCTGATCCTTACAGCTTACCTCCTATCATCTCCATTTTCCAAAGAAATCCAGTTGAAAGAGGTTAATGACTTGCTGTAGGTTACGTAGCAGGTGAGAGAGTCAGGATCCACACCCCGGTTTGTGTTGAACCTTGGAGGCTGCAGAGGCAGAAAGCTGGCAGAGGCCAGAGGTGGGCAGGAAGCAGGGCTGAGCAGGTGGTATCAGTGCTGCCTGCCTTGGCCTGAAACCACGAGTAACCAAGTGCTGGCAGATTCCCACCCCTGCTACCTTTCCCGGCCCTTCTCCTTCCCCAGGAGCCTAATACAGCAGCCTGGGGCTTCTGTTCCCTGATCTGCCACTGAAGTTCTGTTTAATTGGGACTTGCAAGAGACTAAAATGCTCTGCCTTTCAAGCCTGAAGCCAGAAAAACCCAGAGGCTGTCTCAACATGGCCTGATCTTCTAACCACAGCCATTATGGAAAGGCAGACCTGCTTTAAAAGGGTCCTGAGCTGTCACTTGTGAAAACACTTCAGCTCTGGCCTGGCTAAGACTGGGAAAAGGTAGGAGAGGAGTGGAGGAAGGGGAGAGAGAGAGAGACAGAGGGACACACAGAGAGAGACACAGAGTCAGAGCGAGTTGCAGACACATGTACACACATGCAGAAAGACGCCTTAACAGCTGTTTTTCTGAACCAGAGCCCTGTTTCCAAGTTCCTCAACTCTGCAGACACGAGAAAGCCAATACTGCAGCAGAAAATCTCCCCACATCACTTGTTGTTAATAATGATTTATTTATTTTGTCTTTTCTAGGTTTCTGCAGTGTTAACTTCCTTCAAACCAGTGAGCAGCCCTGAGGTGGGCACCATGGGATTATTTGCCTGAGGAGGGGTGTGGGGCTCAAAGAGCTCCAGCAACTTGCTCAAGGTCACTCAGCAAGTTAATGGCCAATCTGGAGCCAAGGATCAAGACTCTGGACTCCCGGTGCAATGTGAGTCTCCTACAAACCACCCCCAGAATCAAAGGGGACACTGAAGGTCGGGGATCTAGTTCCTTCACTTCCCTTCAATAAATGAGCCCCTAAAGTCCGTCTTTGACAAGTAAATGATAGTGACACAGTATGCCTGAACTTGAGCAAGGCAGTGGACAAGCAAATGTATGATATCCTCGTGGTTACATGTGTTGGAAAACTGTGAGACAGATTCAAGGACAGCTGGATGGATTATAGCCAGTAGGAGATCAGTATCCAAAAGATCCTGGTGAATCAGTCTTTATGTAGAAGAATGCTATGGATTTTTTGTTTTTAATTGGAGGTCCTGGGGATTGAACCCAGGACCTCATGCATGCTAAGTATGTACTCTGTCACTGAGCTATTACCCTCCCTGCCAGTAGGATGCTATGTTACACGGTTTTTATTACTGAAATTGAATGGCCTGAGTTCCCATCCCACCTCTTCTGAGAATGACTCTCTTCTCAACTTGGGGTCTTCCCTTCCAGGATAACTCTCAGAGCAGTTATTTGGTCCAAAGAGGCAGTTCTAGTTGCCATCTCCTGAAGAAGAAAAACCTAGAAACCTGACCATTGTGTATCCTGCAGTTGCTGAGACTGCCACATGAGGGCACTGTTGAAAGGGGCAGCTTGGTTGCCTAGAGGCAGCGCTCCTCCACCATCACATCTCCAGGAGCCTAGAAACACTGTCAACACTAACTAGCCCCAGGTAAAGCCCCTGTCCTCTAAAGAAACCACTTTATTGATCAAGGCACATTTTATTAGGCTGGTCCTGCAGTTGCTTCTCCAGGGGATTCTCCATGACACATAGACCTGGACACTCAGCGTTATAGCTCTTTATGTCCACACACTCAAACATGGTTTCTTTATTTCCCAAGTGTACCAACAGTGTGCTAGGGTAGTGGGTTGGGACCAGTTTGCAGGCTCAGTGATACACTAGCCCTAGAAGCAGTAGACCAGAGCTCTTGCCCTCTCTAGGCTCACTAATAGGTAGCTCTTGGTTTGGGGCTGTACACTAGCCCTTCCCCCCACTAAAAACACCCTGGTTTCATTAAGAGAATTGCCTCTCCCCAACTGTCTTGGAGCTAGGGTACTTCTTGGCTCCTTCCTCCCATTGCTGGTCTCCTCCAGTTGAACTCAAAGAGGTCAGATCCCTCCTCTACTCACCTGTGGAACAGTGGGGAACACGTGATCTGAAATGCTCTTTTCCCAGGACTTTAACTCTGGCAAGGACAAGGGAATAGCAGTTGTGGGTCATTGATAGCATCCTGACCTATTTCTCTGTTAAGGGGAATGACTGCTTTTCTTGCTTTCTGCTTCTTGACCTTCAGAGTTTCCTTAATTCCTGCTGACCAAGCCTGCTCTTCTAGTCTTTCATCAGTTGTGTAAGCTTCCATTGGCCTTCCAAAAAAATCCCCTGTTCTCTAATTTCTGGTGTTCACACCAAGAACCCTGTCTGGTAGAAGCCTCTTCCCTTTTTCACTCCCAAGACTCATCCCAGTTCATTCCTGAGGAGGATAGTTTGGGTCCCCCAGAGTAAGTCTCCACCTTACCCGATATAAATCTTCATAGATAAAGCAAACGCAAAGAAATATGCTCCCCAGTTGTTGTCAGTTTTAGTGCAAGTGGCTTCATTTTCCTTTTTGCTCATATTTGTCCCCTGAAAAAATTTTTCCCCATTTCCATACACTCCATTTATGATAAAAACAGCATTTATCTGTGTGTTTGTTCAATTGCAATTAGAGAAACTGAGGTACAGTAACTCTCTTTTTCATGCTGAAGGAGGGAGCCCCTGTCCCTGTGTGCGTGTCCTTGAGGAGACCTGTCAGTGTTTTGGCACTGCACTGCCAGCTATTATCACCCACTCGTGTGGGTGTATTTATTGACAGAGCCAAGGGCTGATATCCTGTTGGCTTTGTTGTATGCATGACTCAGGACATGTTCTCACCCTTCCTTGACCCCCAGGTCTCCCTGCATAAATAAGGAGAGGTTGGCACTAAGTGATCTCTGAGAGTGCTGTTGCTCAATTCTGGAAACTCTTTGAAGATCATTGTCTGGTAGAAGTAGGATCCAAAAGGAACCTGGAATCCCAGTCTCTGGGTGGGAAGGCACCTTAGATGTCCCATGTAGTCAGCACTTTTTGAATTGCACGTAACAAAACCCACTCCAAAGTGGCTTAAGCAAAAAAAGGGAGTTGATCGACTGATGGATTGAAGTATAGTTAATTTACAATATTATATTATTTTCAGGTGTGCAATATAGTGATTCAATATTTTTAGAGATTATACTTCATCTAAAGTCATTATAAAATATTGGCTATAGTCCCTGTACTGGACAAAAAGGGAATTTATTGACTCATATAACTGAAATATTTAGCTCTAAATTCAGGCATGGCTGGACCCAGGGGATAGGTGTCATTGGTACTTGGTCTGTCTCAGTCTCTTCTTCTGCTCGCCTTTGCCTACTTTATCCTCAGGTAGGTTCTTCCTATGCAGAGGTCACCAGCATCCCCAGGCTTATGTCTTACCAACTTAGCACTTCCCAATTGGAAATTGCTAGAAATTCTCAAGGATTTCCAGCAGAAGGATTCCCAGGGCTGACTCTCCCTTGACTCTGTTAAGTGACATGCTTATTGCTGAACCAGTCACTCCCTGGAGCCAGGGTATATATTCTGTTGGTTAGCCAGACTTGATCATGTTTTTGCTCCTAAAATTGGGAGGCAGGGGGAGTGTCACTGACACCTATGGCCTAAGATGTGAGGAGGCGTAGTTCACTAAAGGCAAGTCAGGAGCTGTTACCAGAGGGGAAAAGGATGCTGGGAAGGAAAAAACTCAGAGGTCCACTCGGGTTCATCCAGATCAGCAGTTATCGATGAGTGTTCCCCAGATTGGCAGTCCCTCCGCTGTGAACAGTGGTTTAATAAAGGAGTGACTTGGGAGGTGGCAACTCTAGCCAAATCCAAATGAAATACCAAAGTGGGGGACACATGATCCACCCAACTATGTGGAGTCTAAACTGGGAATTCCCTACGCTATGAGAAATTAATCTTTACACCCTCGCAGCTGATTCACCCAAGAGGCGGAGCATTGAGGGGTGGAAAAAGGCACAGTTTAATGAGTGCTTCTTTATTTGGCTCATTTAAATCTGATATAACCCTGTGTGGCAGGTAATAACTAACTACAACTATAATCTTGTCAGGTAGGTAATATTAATCGTCAAAGAAGACACTGAGGGTCAAAGAGTAAAGTAACTAGACCTTGGTGGCAGAGCTGGGATTTGAATCCAAAGCTGTTTGTTTCAAAAACCAGAGCCCTTCATTCCCACTCTGTGCTGCCTTCTGAGAAAGGTGATGCTCTCCAGTAGGAGCAGAGGAGCTTGGGGAGGGGTGTAGAGGCAAATCCTCTGATTCCACACATTTTGAGGAAAGAGCACTGACCTGGAATCAGAACCTGGGCTGCACTCACAGCTCTGCTCTCGACTAGCTGTGTGACCTGGAGCAAGTCACTTTCCAGCTGGGGTCTCAGTCTCCTAGTTTGTATAGTTGGACAGCTTTAAATGACCCCTAAGGCTTTCTCCCCATTCTGTTTGCATGATGGTATCAGGAAGTTTCCAGCAGAAGAGGTTTCCTGCTTCCCAGGATCCTGGGCCCTGTTTTGAAAGACTCTCATGTTCCAGCTTGACTAGGTATTTAAGTCATTCTGCTGTTTGCTAATAAATTGCTCCCTAGACCAGGAGTCAAGGATTCCTGAATTCTTTCAGGCTTAGAAGGCAGCACACCTCAGATAGAAGCTCTAACATCTGCAATTAAATCTTGGAGAACTAAGACACTGTAGAATTTTGTAGGGTCTCAGAACGTATTTTTCCACATAGGACTGCAAAAATCACAGTGCCTGATTCCAAAATTTATCAGTAGCTGCTGCACTCAGCCCTGTGCTGGGCAGCATGGAATACACAGAGATGGAGGGGCAGCAGCCTGGTGCCAAAGAGGAGGAAGGGGAGCCACAGGTTGGAATACAGCCCTGTAGTCAACCTCTTGAGGATGAGGCTAATGCAAATGAAAACAAGTTGCTTTTTGGCCCAGTAAAAGGGTTAATAGCCAGGGCTGGTATGGATGTACTGAAATGAGCACTCATACCCTACTGGTGCAGTGCAAATTGGTAGAGCTTTTTCAGAGAGTAGTTTGTAATATTTTCCAGAAATTTAAATGTGCTTACCCCTATATCCAGCAATTCCACTTCTGAGACTATCCTCAAGAAATGCTTGCTCTGTGCACAAGGAGGTAAAACAAGAATGTGCATTGCTGTGCTGTTTGTACTGATAAAAAGTTGGAAACAGCCTAGATAGCCATCAAGAGGGAGTGGTTAAACTGGGCTTCAGTTATGCTCTGGCATTCTATGTAGCATTTAAAAAAATCACAAAGATCTGCATGTATATATGTATGTATATATGGGGAAAAGGCCAAGATATAGAACTAATTTTTATCTCAGAACAATATACTTGGTTAAATAGACACAGGCACTACAACGAAATACTGCTTCACACCCACTGGGATGGCTGTAATAAAAAAGACAGATAATGACAAAGTTTGGCAAGGCTGTGGAGAAGTTGGGATCCTCATACATTGCTCCTGGGAATGTAAAATGTTGCAGCTAGTTTGGAAAGCATTCTGACAGTTCTTCAAATGGTTAAACATAAAGTTGCCATCTGACCCAGCAATTCTACTCCTAGACAGATAACCAGGAGAAATGGAAACATACGTTTACACAGAAACATGTACGCAAATGTTCATAGCAACATTATTCATAATAACCCCAAGGTGGAAACAACTGAAATGTTCGTAAGCTGATGAATGGATAAATAAACTGTGGTATAGCCATACAATAAAATATTATTCTGCAACGAAAAGAACTGAAATACTAATAACATGCTAAAATATGGATTGACCTCGAAAACCTTATGCTAAGTCACAGAAGATGACATTTTATGATTCCATATAAATACCCAAAATAGGCAAATCAAGAGAAACAGAAAGTAGATCAGTGGTTGCCTAGAACTTGGAGGGATGACAACTAAGGAGTAAGGGGCTTACTGGAGAGTAATGACAGTGTTCTAAAATTGATTGTGCTACTGTGTGCACAGCTCTGTAAATACACTAAAAGCCATTTAATTGTACACTTAAAATGGATAAGTTGTATGGTATATGAATTATATCTCAGTAAAGCTCAAAACACACCCACACAGGGAATGAAAATTGGTGCAGCCACTATGGAGGACAGTATGGAGTTTCCTTAAAAAACTAAAAATAGAGCTACCGTTTGATCCAGCAGTCCCACTCCTGGGAATATATCCAGAGAAAACTGTAATTGAAAAGACACATGTACCCCAGTGTTCATAGCAGCACTATTTACATTAGCCAAGACATGGAAACAGCCTAAATGTCCATCCACAGATGACTGGATAAAGAAGATGTGGTGTGTATACACACACACACACACACACGCACACACACTGGAATATTACTTAGCCATAAAAAAGAATGAAATAATGCCATTTGCAACAACATGGATGGACCTAGAGATTATCATATGAAGTGAAGTAAGTTAGACAGAGAAAGACAAATATTACATGATATCACTTATATGTGGAATCAAAGAAATCATACAAATTTTATTTACAGACCAAAAATAGACTCTGACATAGAAAACAAACTATGGTTACCAAAGGGGAAAGGGCAGGAGGGATAAATTAGGAGTTTAGGATTAACAGATACATATTACTATATATAAAATAGATGAACAACAAGAATCTACTGTATAGCACAGGGAACTATATTCAATTTTTTGTACTAACATATAAGGGGAAAGGATCTGAAAAAAAATGTATGTGGATAACTGAATTGCTTTACTGTACACCTAAAACTAACATAGCAAATCAACTACACTTCAATAAAAAATAAAATAAAATAAAGAAAAAGAAAAAAAACACACCCACACAAATATGTACAGGATTTTTCTATGAAACTTTTTTTTCACCTTTTAAAACCTTAAAGGGGAAAACATCTATTTTTTAAAATTTTTAAATTTTTAATTTAAAAATTTTTTGATTTTTTTCTCCTTTTTCAGTTTTATTAGGTAGAATTATTACATTTTAACTGCACATACACATTATATTGCATGTAAATACGTATATACAGTATACTGCACTTTTTTTAGTTTACATAATATGTACTAATTACTGTTTCTAAGAACAGATTATATCTTTAGCTTTTTAAATTTACATAGTTATCAAAGGAATTTTATAATAGTAAGAGAAAACCTAAATACCGATCAGTAAGTGATGGGCTAAGGAAATTATGGTAAATGTGCTATCATGAAATAAAATGCAATTATTATGCCAAAGGCAAAACTGAAGTTCTGTGTGAACTCATGTGGCATGATCTTTAAGACATTATTCACAAAGTGTGAAAATCAAGATACAGAACAATGTGTCTAGCTTGCTCCCCTTATGTGAAAAAGAGAGGAAAGAATGTTGTGTGCTTGTTTTTTTGTGGGTGCATAGACTAGGGCCAGCAGACTTCAGTCCACAGGCCAAATCCAGCCTACTGCCTGCTTTGGTACAGCGAACAAGCCAAGAATGGTGTTTAGATTTTTTTTAATAGTTGAAAAACAATCAAAAGAATAATATATGTTTCATTACACATAAAAATGATATGAAATTCAGATTTTGATGTCCATAAATGAAGTTTATTGGCATATAGCTGTGCTCATTAATTAGTATGTTGTCGATGGCTGCTTTCTGAAAACAATGGCAGAGCGTTGAGTAGTTGTGATGAGACTGTAAGTCCTCTTTGAGGCTTATGAGTCTAAAATATTTATGATTGGGCCCTTTCCAGACAAGGTTTGCTGACTCCTCGTCTAACTTATCTGCGAGGAAGCACTGGGAACTGATGACCCGGTCTGGCTGCTCTGAGAGGGGATGGAGCAGCTGGGGAGTGGAGTAGGAGGGAGAATTCTCATGGTGTACCCTTTTGGACCTTTTTTTAAAAATATCATCAAAACAAAAGCTGTATGCTTTTGCAAGTGAATATACCAGGATGTACACGTGTAGAAAAATGTTTCAACAGATACACATCAAATGTATAACTGAGGTTACTCTGAGGGAGTGGCTGGCTGGGGAGAGTGGATTCAGGTGGCCTCTGTAGTAAAGATATTTTTGAAATATTTTAGGAGGAGAATCACTGCATGTGTAACTTGTGCAATTATTAATAAAGAACGCACAGTTTCTAGAGCTGTGTGTTTTGTAAGGTTGTGGGCTATGCACGGCGACTCACTGTAGCTTCTGGCACAGGGTGTGGCCCAGTCTAGGTACTAATCTGGTTAGTGAATGAACACAAGTGTTGGGAGTGAAGGCACTCAGAGGACTGCATTGTTCAGAAGGTGCTCTGGTTGGGGCGGAGAATTGCCTGGGAAGAAGGGAGGGAGAAGGGCAAGAGTGTCAGGAACACCATCCTAATGCCCTCTCAGCCCAAGGCTGCCAGCTCCCCCTCGTCTTTGGGCGCTGTGGTTGAGGAGTCCTAGCCCCTGGAGGGCTAGAGGCATTTTGAAGTCTCCCACTCTCCTTCCCTGATAAGGGCCCCAAGTTTTTGTCCTTTACAGCCTCTCCTGAAGCACACTAGGGGGATCTAGCTAGGGGCTTGTACAAACCAGCTGAGCCTGATTCTTCCCAGAACTGCCTTTTCAGCAAACACCATCTGTGGTGTCGCCACTCTCTGTGGGGAAGGACTGCTCCCAGCTGCCATCCACTGCTGCTAGAACCCTCTGCCTGGGACCAAGCCTGTGGTGGCTGCAGCAGAACTATATGGATGCTCAGGTGCCCAAGTACTTGGCTCTGGAGATATCTGGCGGCAGGGGTGTCTCATGTGCACATGGACAAACTGAGGACACCTCTTGTACTTGTCCTCATTCCTTTGTGAAAGATGGCATGAGTGGAACCATTTAAAATAGAGCTGGCGTTCCAGGAAAACTGCCTTTCTCATCCTGTTTCCTATACCTCTGAACTGGACCAAACCACCAACATTCCAAGTCAGCAGAGAAACCAGAATGTCCTGTTGAGAGGACCGATCCGTGAACTTTTACCTGGTCAAGACTTCACCTGACCAGTGAAGTCCAAATCTAGCTTTACCTCATCTTTCATCAATGAACGCTTCACCTGATCAATTACCTCATTTTGCTCCAGTGAACCCCTCTTGAAAAACAGCTTACCTCATCTATCTCTGCTCTTCCCCATAAAACCCCTGAGGCCATTTCCTGTAATCGGCACACCATTTGGGTTTCTACTCAAATCTGTGCACCCCAAATTGCAATTTTCTGATCCCAAATAAACGCTTCTTCTCTCAAACTGGATTCCTGTGGGTGTTTTTTTTTTTTTCCCAGGTTGACACTTTAGTCCAGAATCAAGGCCCCTATTTTATTCAGGGAATCCTTTATGATCAGTCAGTCGCTGTTTTGGAGTCCAGATTGAGACCATGATACAGTCCTGGCTAATCAGAACGCTCCATTTTGCTGGTCACAGTGAATGGTTCAGAGGTGGGCATGTGACCCAGGCCCAGCTAATGAATGTCAGCCTCAGGACTTTTGCTGGGGCTGTGGCTGTGTGTGCTGGTGCTGCCTCTGACCTGGGGTTGCTACATGCAGAGCTGCATTGGAGCTGCTGGTTGACTTTTCGCCATGGCAGAGAACAAGCCTGCCCGGGAACAAAGCTAAGACAGAAGGAACTGGAGCCGAGAACTGGAGACTGGTTGATGCCATTGTTTAAATTGGATTCAGCTACTCCCTGCCCTTTTAGTTAAATGAACTCCCCCCGACCCCCAAATTTTTTTGTTGTTTTTTTGCTTAGGCTGGTTTGTAGTGGCAAGAATCGTGACTGCTACCCAGAGTTGTCGGAGCCAAGCTTCCTATCAGATTCTCTGAACATTTCCTGGAGATTTCATTTCCACCCTCTCTGCTGTGCACTTGGGGCCCTGTATCAGCCCTTTCTCAGCTGCCCCGAGGTGGTCTGCTTTTCCAGCCTGCGGGCTCTCACCCTTCTCTCAGAGTAACGTGTCTGAAGCACCTAGGCCTCCTCTCCTCCCTTCAGCGCCAGCCCACTCCTCTAGGTGTGTTTAATCCTAAATTCCAGCCCCCCGATTATCCAGGTCTGCTGTCTTAAGCCCTGTGCCCATTTATGACTAAATTGAAGTCTAAGACATGACCATTTTTTGTTCTTTTTTTAAACTGAAGTGTAGTCAGTTTACAACATTGTGTCAATCTCTGGTGTACGGCATAATGTTTCAGTCATACGTACACATACATATATTCCTTTTCATGTTCTTTTTCATTATAGGCTACTACAAGATACTGAATATAGTTCCCTGTCATTTTTTGTTCTTTAATCTTTATCAAGCACTTCCTGTATGCCAGACTCTGTGCCAAGTGCGTTACATGCGTAACCTCATCTGTTCCTCTCAATAATTCTGTCGGGTAGGTTTTATGATTATTATTCTCATTTTCAAGAGGAAGAAGCAGTGGCTTAGGGAGATGATGTAACTGACCTAAGGTTAAACAGAGCTGGGACTGAACCGTGGAGGCAACCGACCCCAGAGCCGGTGCTCTTGACCACCGCTCCTGTGCTTCCAAGCTGAGTGAGCAGCAGGCTCACTTAGGGCGCCGGTGCCCATTCCATGGCCAGCCTGCTCTGAGTGAGGACTGCGCACACCTGGGGTGGGATCCGGGCGGCTGCCTCTTTAACAAACGCGGAGAGGATGCAGATGCGCAGGTTCCCAGGACCTCAGAGTAGCCATTGTCCCCCCATCAAGGACTTTAGCCTTAGAAAGGACTTTAACATTCCTAGACCTATTTGTGCAGGAACTGAATTTCTGCCCTGGCTGAGAAATGATTACGATGCAAGACAAACTTCTTTGCTGACAGAAGGAAAAGAGAGATCGGGGTATGTGGGATGAGCAATTCATGCCTGGGAAGAAAACAAACAAAAAAGAATAACATCATGCCACTCTTCAGGGGTGAGGATAGGGGTGAAGGTATGGACTCTAAGAGGAAGCAGTGTAAGCCGGGGCCTGAGGGAAATTCAGATTTTATAGGCTTTCTTTACCTTTCCTTGTAAAGACATGGCTCTCACTGCCCTCCAAGGATGAAGTTCAAAGCCCAGCATGAGCTGGTTGTGTACTTTTGACACCTGACTTATGGTTATGCTGTTCCATCTACCTAGAAGGCTCTTCCCTTTCCTTTCTTTGCTTAATGAAGTTCTACTCATTCTTCAGGTCCCAGCACTGATAGTGCTTCCTATGGGAAGTCTTCCCTGACCACCAAATCTGGCTTAAGTGTCCCTTCCTCAGCGCTCTGTTAGTGCCCTATAATACATCTTGACCTTACCCTTATATTGTATTTTATGTGTCTGATCCCTGAATAGACTGTGAGTTCCTGAAGGAAAGTCCATGACTATATTCTCTACTGTAATCTCAGCATCAGGCCCATAGTAACAATCCATTGGATAAATAAATGAATGAAGGTGTCATGAAATCAAAACAGAAAGCCTGAGGCAGTTCCTTGCAGTGATCATTTTGACCACTAGCTATCAGGCCACCATGACATCGCAGTTGGGATGGGCTGGGAGTGGAGGTAAAATTGAACCATGAGCAGATTGATGGTGTGAGGCAAGACTTCCTAGGGGCCTCCAGTTTTCTCTAGACTAATTGCTGGAAACCTTTCTGAGCCCTAAGTTTGTATGTATGGAATACTTCGCTAGGGTAATTGCCTTCCTCCAGAACCCCATCGCCATAAAGGGTTACATCTTCACACTACACATCAAATGCTTTCAAATTCTCTAAAGGTCTTTTGCATACCAAAGAGGTTTTTTGTTTTTGTTTTTGTTTTTTGGTTATTGTTATTGTTTTTGCCATTGATTGCTTAAAATGGTTTTATAAATTACTTTTTTTAAAATTACTGTTTGGAAAAAGAGGTGAACTTATCATTTTTAGAATCTGAGCTCCCACTAGGTCCAATCTTTTACTCTGTAGTTTATCCAAAGCTTCTGTTTTCTGGCTTAAGAAATAACAGGAATTTATACTTCTTTTACTCCTCCCTTCCATCACAAAGCCAAGTTGGCTTCTTTTTCAAGAATCTGTATTTCATAGAAAGTCAATGTTTTTTTACATTCCCTCCTGAGAATTCCAGGGTATATGACATGTGACAACTACACTGTTGAAATGTGGCCGCTGGGCAGCAGGCTGGGCTTACTTACTGGCTGTTAATAGTTCAGTACACTAGCCTCCCAGCGCTATGATTTAAATTTGGGTACAACAAAATGACACATCAGTACATGCCATGAGCGTTCTAGCTCACTCACAAATAATTAAAACCAAAAATTTAAATTGAGCAATGTCAAGAATTCAGAGTACCAAGCTGATGGCTAGCTAGTGTGCCCATAGCCCCCAGAAGTCCCACATTGTTACTATAATGTTTAGAATTAGAATGTTTTTCTCTGGAAAGTAACGTGAGCCTCAGTTTGGCAGAAATTTAGTCACTTGGAGTCACTTGGAATCAGGAATTCATGTTGGCCTAATGAGGTTAATTCTTGACTACCCTGTTGATGTTCACATGACTATGTTAACCTCTCTGAGTCTTTGCTTTCTTATCTCTGCAGTGGAGGCGGCAAGACGGCCAGGCCGGGTCTGCAAGGTGGGGTGGGAGCCTCCTCTTTGTGCATATATTTGAGTTGGAGCTGGTTCCAGACCAGTGCAGCCTCTGAAGCAGTTACAAAGGCCTCTGGCAATCTTGCTTTGCTGGGCTCCTCAGCCCATGCCAGTCTCTGGCCATTACAACCTTCGTATTTGAACAGTTTGGGAATTATTTAGAAATAGCCTTATTTAAACTTCTCACAATCCAGCCAGTATGGCAGCCATAAAAATTGCTTTGTGGTTCCTTGAGCTGTTGATTGGAGGGTGTGGGAAACAAAAGCTGAGTTAGTCAAGGGCTTTGCCCCAGGATTGCCTAAAGTGGCACATAGGTAGTGGGGGCTGGGCTAGGGCCCAGGGCCCTGGGAGCCCAGCAGTGCCTTTGCCTCCCCTGAGCTATTTCCAAGTGCTTTGTGTGTGTGTGTGTGTTTGGAGGGGGTCAAAATGTAAAATGTTTTGTTTTCTGTTTGGGGGAAGGTAACTTGGTATTTGTTTATTTTGATGGGGGTACTGGGGGTTGAACCCAGGACCCTGGGCATGCTACCACTCAACTACACCTGTCCCCTGGAAGGGTCAGTATGAATCATTCAGTCACAGTCCTCTCTCAGTGAGAATGTCGTAGGAGCCAGCAAAATGGATTCAGTGCTGGGCTCGCCGTTACTGGCCAGGGGAGTGGGGACTAGAGGAAAAGAGACCCCGTCCCTGATCTCAGAGACCCTGTGGTCTAGTCAGGAATGCAGAATGTCGGAAACCGAAAAAGATAATAATATAAAGCAAGACTCTTTGTAACTCCAGTGTTAGCTGAGGTCGTGTGTCCTTTGAGATTAACGCTGTTGGCTGGAGCCCTATTCCTCCTCGGTAGGAAGCCTGGTGCCCTCCTAAGGTTTCCACAAGTCCCCAGGGAAAGTCCCGCTGTCCTCCCTGTGTCCCCAGGCTCTGGGTTCCTGTTCTCTCTGAGGCTTTTTGATTCCAGGGTGACTGGAGCCATCTTTCCTCATTTGCCCCTCAAACTGTCCCTCCAGGGATTTGAGTGCAGCCAACTTTGTCAATGTTGCTGACAAGGTGTGCAAGGGCAACTTAACAGCTGGCCAGCCCTGCACCCGGAGACCTCTTCCCTGGCCACCCCCCTGCACAGACCCTAGGACAGCGTTTGGATGCCTGGCCCATTGCCCTTAGAGTCCACTTTTCCACCCATGGGAACTCCCCGGGAATGCAGTTTCCCTCCCTGTATCACCAGGAGCAATGGATTCTCCACCTCCATGGATACCTATGTGCTTCCACATTCAAACTCATTAATGTGGCGCACTAAGGAAAGGCCAGCTCCCTTTTGAATTACGTACCATGTGCAAACTATTATTTATTTCCCAAAAAACCAAGTAACTTTTTGAAAGGGGCCTTCTTCTTAGGATCTCACCTTTACTGCAAAGAGAAACCAAAAAAGCCTTTGATTTTAACCTGTGTCTCTCTTTCTCCCACCAGCCTCTCCAAGGAAGTAGTTGAGAGATTTATTTTTCCACTGATAGGAATTATGCCTTCTCTCTTAAAAAACAGAAGTCATTACCATGAGTTTGAGTTTTAGAAGACATTGTTTTCTCACTCTGCTCCATTTATAATGTGTCCCGTTTCTTCACTCAACAAACATGCTCTAGGGGTTCTACGGAAGGTGGATTCTGTCTGGACTAGAGCGATCAGGGCGGGCTTCATGGGAGAGGTGGGACTTGACCTGGAACGTCAGGGCTGGGAGAGGGAGAACTTAATTAGGTGAAGACCAAGGGCGGGGCAGGTAGAAAGTGGGAGTGGGGATTGACAGGTGCAGGGAATGAATAAACACCCTCATCCAGTCAACAAGTACTTCTGTGGCTCCACACAGTACCAGCCCTATGCTAGGTCTGGGCTAGAGCCACAAACAGCTACAGGTGATTCCAATAGAGAGTGAGCCATGGGAGAAACACAGGGTCATCAAAGGGGAGGGGTCTGCCCCAAGGGAGACCAGGCGTGGCTGCCAGGAGGGAGTGATGGTGACTCTGAGACAGGAGGATGGGTAACAGTGAGAAGCAGCGCTTCAAGCAGAGGGAACGTTGTTTAAGAAATTCCTAAGTCACAAAGACGTCCGACCTGGTGAGATCTAGAGCTGGGGGAGGGAAGGTGAGTGAGGCTGGGGAGGTGTGTGGTCAGGACAGGGCAGGTGGGCTGCGGGGGAGGAAGGACGTCATCCTGAGGACAGTGGGAGACACGGAGGTGTTTTTAGCAGAGAAGCAGCATGATCAGTCTGGACTTTATGATGCACCTGGGCTGGGCTGGTGGGCAGATTGAAGCGGGAGGAATAGGAAGCAGAAGGAGGGCTTGGAAAGGGATTGCAGCAACACAGAGGAGCTCTGCTGCCTGGCTAGGGCAGGGGGTGTGGTGCTAGGACACCAGTGGGCAGGGATGGTGCCTGGGACCGACCTCACAGTTGGGACGCAGAGGAAGAGGGATCTTGCAAAGGATGGCCTCCAAGACAGGTCGGGTGGCTGTGGGGGTGATGCCAAGGCAAGGGAGCTGCCTCTCTTCTCCAAGAAGGGGTGCTGCACCACAGGTTTCCCCAGGAGCAAGACAGGAGTTTGATGTCCAAGATGGGCACAGCAGAGTGTTGATTTGCTCACAGAGCGAGAAAGTTCATCACTTTCTCATTCCTCCCTCAGCCTCCCAGGAGAGAGCCTCAGCTGGGAGCTAGCCTGTCTCCAATACCTCTGACACTTGCTACCCTCCCTCTTCTACAAAGAGCCTGCCTCAGGCTCAATGCCTGCAGCAGGCCACAGTGTCTAGCGGGGACTTGCTAACCTCTCCTTGCATTTATTTTTATGACTGCCTTCCATTTACGGTAAGTGAAATCAGATTTCTGGTTAGAGCAGTGATAATCAAGTTTTGTTTTTAAACAAAGGCATTTAGACTAAGGGGAAGAAACAGGCCACCTTGAAAAATGTATTAATCATGGTATAGATGTTAGAGGGATTTCGCACAAGTCAGAGGGAGGACTTTGACAGAATGGGGAACACTGCGATGGTAAAAACAGCACTGGGTTTAGAGTCACGCAATCATGCGTAAGTAGCATCCAGCAAATGACCTGCCCCACTTCTGAAAGTGGGGATGAGAGCCTCTGTCCTCCTCCGGCAGGTCTCCTGTGGACTGGTTGATGTCATGGAGAGGAAAAGGGCCCCAGGACTCTGCAGTGCCGGCCAGTGAGGGGTGGCTCCTGGGACCGTCCTTGTGTCAGGCTCAGGACAGTTGATCTCCACCCTGGTCTTCCCAGTGGGTCTCGGCTGTGAAGGTAGGAGTTAAAGGTGTAGGATGAGATTAGTGTGGTTTTCTTCCCAGGACCTTTTAGGCTCCTCAAAGAAATTAAGCCTGAAAAACAAATCTCCCCAAAATAAAGCATTTAAGATAAGTTGTCCAAAGTCTAGGTAGACTTGGCTTTCCCAAAGTGATGTCTAAAAGTCAAGCCATAGGGAAGTTTTGAATGTAAAGCTGTGCCCAGTGTGGGCTCAGTACAGTTTCTGGGCACAGAGGGCAGGGTGACCAGACCGTGGGGTCAAGGGGAAATGGCTCCTCCGAGACCCATGAATTGCCACTGTTGCAAGACTGAGAACTCCACGCCCCCTCGCTTGGGGCTTCCTCTTAAAACTTTCAGTCTTGGTAGTAGGTGTGCTCCTGCCCACTCCCCAGGCCTGGGTGGTGGCCGGGAGCTTGACCAGGCACTGGCAGTGCCAGACCGAAAGACGGGGGATTTCCTTCAGAGCACAGATACAGTCCTGCAATTCAGTCCATCTCCTTTTCCCTTGTTGACTGTCAGTCATCGCCCACTAGAAGGTACCCCAAATGAGGGCAGAGCTGTGTTCCCTCCTGAGCTCCCAATGCCTGTGACAGGGTCTTGCACTGCATTCGGGCGTGTTAAAGGAGCAAGGGGACAAGAAGGGCCAGAAATGTGATCCTCCTCTGCTTCCTCACAAGGTTCCAGGCAGGTTAGTTGGAGCATGACTGAGAAATGTGGAGTTGGGAGGGAATTAGAAATCAGCTTTTTCTTGCCTCTGTGACTTCATCCTCTATAAAAGGGATTAAAGGAAGAATCCTTTCAAAATGAAGTTTAGAGAATTAAAACTTGCTCTGAGATAAAAACTCTAAAGCAATATTTAAGGAGCATTGGTGTGTTTCCAACAGCTACCTAAGTCACAAAATTGTTCCTGTTGCGGTAGGGTCTGGAAAGAAGAGGGTTGCATGCGTTTCCGTGGGATAATGCGGCTGGAGGGGGATAGTCTGCCCCAATTCACTCTGAGGATGTAACCTGGTTAAATGAAGAGGGCTGACTGAGCCTAATTTTCATGCCAAACCATCTACCACTTTGCTCTCCACCTGGATTTAAACCCCGGTTCAGCTACTTGGTAGCCATGGGACTTTACGCAAGCCACTTTGCTTCTTTGAACTTTGTTTTCTCATCTGTAGAATGGACGTAATAATAGTACCTCTGTCATGGGACTGTGATAAGGATTAAATGAATGAATGCATGTAGAGTCCTCAGGACAGTGGCTCCCACATAGTAGATGCTCAATAAACATCAGCTTTATTTCAGATTCCTAGACTCTAAAAGCATTATAAACCATTCTGAAAGAAAACATGTGATTTACAGTCACTAGAAAATAAAATGTACACACAATGATGAGATAAGTTTCAAGAGAAGTGTGTTGTCATCAGTGACTAGAGATTTTTCTTCCTACACAGTCTTTTGTTTTTTTTTTTTTTGAACTTTAAAGATCAGATTTATTTGGAGAAAGCAAAAAAAAACCCCACAACCCAGAGGATGGGATTTAACATCTCAAGACATCTCCCATGTATTAAGTCTGCAGATTACAAATCATTTTCATAGAAGATATTTTTGTACAAATTTTACATGTATTGAGGAGCCTCCTACATAGTCCTGGTAACTTTCTTAAAGATGTGTGGTCTCTCTTTATAAACCATAAGCTCCGACATGGTAGAGGCTTTCTTTTCTTTTCTTTTCTTTTGTTTTCTTTTGTTTTCTTTTGTTTTCTTTTCTTTTCTTTTCTTTTCTTTTCTTTTCTTTTCTTTTTTATACAAAGATTTTTTATTGAGTTATAGTCATTTACAATGTTGTGTCAAATTCCAGTGTAAAGCACAATTTTTCAGTTATACATGAACATACATATATTCATTGTCACATTCTCTTTCGTTGTGAGCCACCACAAGATCCTGTATGTATTTCCCTGTGCTACACAGTACAATCTTGTTTATCTGTGACGGAGGCTTTTTTGAAGTTAAGTGTGGATGACTTCTGCTTCTCCTCAGTGGGCAAACTGAGGAGACTCCCTAAAACTTAACAATTATAGCTCCATTTTTTAAAAAATCAGTAATTTAAAAGTAAACCACAGATTTATAATTATTGCCTGACAACAAAGATTATACTTTGAAATGTAATAAACTGCTTGTGAACATTTGCAGCAAAAATCAACTTATACATAATACATTTTTATGTCCCCAAATTAATACAATGATTTCTGACCTAAAAAGGGATCACATGATTAAATTTTCTCTTATATTTTCATCCACCTCACCCCATCTCTTCCAAATGCAGCAGGATCTTTCCCCCATGGTGTCAATTTAGGAGGAAATTTTGATTTCTACTCCAGAAGGTCCCACCCCGATCTTCCTCTGGGGTTTGCTTCCCATGACCACATGCGCATAGGCTCATCTCTTTCCTAAAATTCAACTTCCAGCTGGAGAAAGCAGGAGAAACCAAAGTCCTAGGATATGAGGACACTGGGGATCTGGTCTGAGACACTCCCACGAATGAGCCATGACTATCTTCCTGTTAGAGGCACTTCCCAGTTATCCTCTTGAAACCAAAAGTGAGTCTCTCCTCTGGGAGAAGGGGAAACGGCTTGCTGCACGTACATTACTCCCCTTCTGTCTGTTAAAAAGAGCAAGCCTTGCTATGGAGCTCAGCCCTAGAATTTGAATTTCCTTTGCATGTCCTATAGCCTTAATCCCCGTTTTACTGACGAAGAAAGGATAAGCAGCACGTGGGGTTACATCCTATAGGTCATTCCTTCAAAAGGGTTTGCTCTGTTTTGTTCTGAGCACCTAGTCTGTGCCAGACCCTGCGTCCGGCACTGACGACACAATGGTGAGCGGGACCCGTCCATGTTTTCCTGGAACATGAGTGTCTTTATCTGTGTAATGGGAACAATAATCATGGAATAATGACTTGGCCCTTTTCAAGGGGTTGTGTGGGGATCAGATGAGCTAATGTATGTAAAAGCGCCTTATCAAATATTAAAGCACTCTATAAATATGAGGAATGATCAGGTGTATCGTGAAAGAAGAAAATGTTAAAAAAAAAAAGAGGGCTCGGTTTCCTGCACCATTTATTTAATGATAACACAACAACAGCAACCATTTATTGAGCACTACCTACATGTCATCCCTTTTACACACACTCTGTTGCTTGTAAGAGCAATCCCACAGGAGTGGGTTACCATCTCTTGCAGAGGGCAGAGCATCTTGCCCTGGGTCACCTGAGTATGTATCAGGATTGAGGCCAGCTCTCCAGACAGTTTCTCTTTTGTCAGGGAAGGCTGAAGATAGCCTTGAAGAGGAAGAGGGGGTGGATGCATTTCCCTCTCAATTACAGAGGCAAAGATGAGGCCCAGAGGCTCCAGGGAACTTCTCAGAAAAGAGACAGGAACTAGCAACCAGAGACAATGACTTAAGGGCTTTGTAAGTTTCTAAACCCCTATGACTTCCCCTTACTGGTTCTTCCATTATTCAGGCCTTGGCCTACATGGAGGAGCAGTGAAATCCGCCCTTCAGCTCACCATACGTATTAAGCACCTACTCTGGTACCAGGCAGACCCAAGGAGATGGAATCTGGGACATCTCTTCAGAGGAAGAAGGAGGGAATCCTGTTCCACACCCACGGTGGTCGAGTATGAGAACCCCAAAGGACCGAGGGCACGAAGGTAGCTCTAAAGAGGAACAGAAGGCCCACTGTCTGTAGAGCCTTCAGGGAAGAGGAAAAGGGGAACACGGGGACAGGAGTCCAACCTGATCCTGAGCTGGGGGAGCCGAGGAGGGAGAGGACTGCAGATCACAAGGCTGAGCGAGGGCTTGGACCGGACTGTGTCCTCACTGGCTCTCCAGGCCCTGAAGTTCCTCTTCCTCCTCCCCGCCTCCCTCCCCTTGCTCCACAGGGGCCCACCCGCATTCTCGGGGGAATCATAGGCTAAAAATAAACAGTTGCCACCAGTCAGCCCAGGGGAATCAGTTCAACAGAAGCCCTCTGGGTAGTGGATTGAGGCTGGGCCAGGGGATGGAAGGGATGACAGCTAAAGGTCCTAAGACCCCCTAACCAGTGATGCAAATAACCCCCCTACCCCCGACCTGGCTCTTTGAGAGCCAGGCCTTCTAGCCTTCAGCTCCATGACCTTCTACGGCTCAGAATATTTGGATCCCAGCAATGTCACTGTGCCTGCTGGAGAGATAGAGCATGTGGCAAAAAATAGCTTTACCCCCTTGCAATATTCCTACCCATAACTGGACACGGCGAGTCTTTATCAGTCCAAAGGCATGCTCCCACTGGTGCAAAGGTGCTTTTCTGGGAAGGCAGAACCCATGACTCCTCAGCTCAGAGAGGACTTCTTGAGGCTCTCGTTACTGACAGAATGGTTGGAATCCTTTGGATGGAAGTCCAGCCTTCAGAGCAGGAGGAGGGGGTGAGGGTGGGCTGATGTCAACTGACAGCACACATTTGTCATCTAAGGAACCTTCCTGGGACTTAGCTGTCCTCTACTCTTCAGCCTGTGTCACTGACAAATGCGAGTCCACTTCCAAAACATACTTGATGGACTCAAGGAATGTCATTCCAAAGGAGTCAGTGCTTGGACTTTTGTCTATAGGAATCCAGAGGCTGGGAGCCCTGCCTCGCTCCGTGTTAAATCCGTCTTTGACTATATAGAGATAGCACCTCCAGCGACAGGCACCACGGTGCCTCTAATAACATGAGTAACAATGGTAGCACCACAAACCAAGCAGTGCTGAAGTACCAAGCACTGTGATCATGACTTTACGTGACTTTATGTGGGTTATCTCATTAAAACCTCCCATGTTATAGTTTTATACCCATTTTACAGGCAGGAAAAATGAGGTACACAGAAAGTTGTTGCCGCTTTCTACATACATAGGGAGGAATGGAGCCTAGGTCTTACTCCAGATCCTATACCCTGAACCCTACAGGAAACATTCTGTTTCAGATGCAGGACTTTGAGGGAAAAGGCAAGGGAGGCCACAAAGCCAGTGCAAAAGTCCCCAAAACACTTCCTGGGAGAGCTGTCATTGTGCCCTGTCCACTGCTGTGACCTCAGCACCTGCTGGTCCCCACAGTGCACGTCAGCCACCCTGACCTCCTGCAGTTTTGCACGTATAATTCCTTCAGCCTTGAATGCCCTTCCCTCTGCTCTGAACCTTGCTAACTCCTGCCCATCCTGCAGGTCACAGCTTCACGGTCCTTCTGCAGGGAAGCCTGGCCTGGCCAGGTTTGTTCTCGCCACACCGTGTACTTGCATTTTCCAGGCTTTGGCAAAGTTCTCATTGAAATATATGTTAGAATCATTCTGTGGTTAGTCAGTGTCTCTCTGACTAGAATGGAAGCTCCAAGAGGGCAGGAACTGTGTGGATCTTGTTCACCAGGGTATTCCTATGACTCAGCATGTTGCACAGCAGGTATTAGGTGCTCAGTAAGTATATTTGGATAAAAGAAGGAAGGAACAGGTGAATGAATGATTTGTTGAATGTTGACTGAATAATCTGAACAGTGATTGCAAATGGAGCTGGCTAAGAGGGAAGTGGAGGCCTGGGTGCAGAGGGAGAGGTTGGGGTGTGGGGAAGAGGCTGCCATGAGGTACTGAGTCTTGTTAGGGGTGGTGGTGGAGAGGGACAGGAAGGGACTGGATGACCTTTAATGAACTAGATCACCCTGAGACTCTGTCCAGCTGTGAAATGCTTTGACTTGACAAGAGAATGGGCTGGCTTCCTGGCTGTTAATCTTTCAAGGTCATTCCCCCCAGGGTCCTCTGTGTTTCCCTGAACAATCAATCAGAATAAATCCCACCATATGGGTTCTGAACCTTGTGAGGAAACAACTGTGTAAAATTGCTTTGAAATGGTTCTGGTGGAAGCTTCTCGTAGCCATTAATTCTGGTGGGTGGGATTCCTGAGGGCTTTTGCTTTCAATGACATGCACTTCTGTAATGATTGAATTCTTCCTCCCTCTCTCCCTCTCTCCCTTCCTTCCTTCTTTTCTTTCCAACAAAAATGTATATAACCTTTGTAGGCAGAGTAACAGAGCCAAGTTATAAGATGTTTTCAAATATTTAGGGGATGGAAGTGCCTCTGTAAGAAGTTTCTGGTTGCAGAGATTGAGGAGAAGGAGGGAGGAGGGATTGGAACTGAGTGGCCGAGTTCGAATGACAATATCATTAGTCACTTTTAATTCTTCTTATTTTTAAAAACCAGCAGGCAATAAAATTGGCTTTTTTCATGTACATTTCTATGAATTTTGACGCATGTGTAGATTTGTGTAAGTACCAGCACAGACAGGATACAAATCAGTTCTATCAGCCCCCAAACAACGACCTAGAGTTGCCCCTCCACAGTCACACCCTTCCCCAGACCTACCCCTGCAACCGCTGATCTGTTCTCTCCACTGCTCTAGCTTTGCCTTTTCAATAAAGTGATCACGTAGTACGTAATGCTTTGGGACTGGCTCCTTTCCCGTTCATTCAGCTGTTGTGTGTATCAGGAGTTTCCACCTTTTTTTTTTTTTTTTTTTTTTTTTTTTTTTTGCTGAGTAGCTTTCTAGTAGTATGGATTTGCCACAGTGTGTATATCTATTTTTCCCTTAAAGGACATTTGGATCATTTCTAGTTTTTGATGATTATGAATAGAGCCGCTATAGATACTTGTGTGTAGGTCTTAATGGGAACATAAGTTTTCATGTCTCTAAGGTAATCACCTAGGAACGGGATTGCTGATCATATGTTAAATGTAGACTTAACTTTATAAGAAACTGCCAAACTGTTCTCCGGAGTGGCTGTATGCCTCTGCACTCTCACTGGCAGTGCGTGAGCGTTGCCGTTTTTCTGTGTCTTGATGGCACTCAGTGTTCGGATATTTTTTAAGCCATTCTAATAGATGTGCAGTGGTATCTCATCATGGCTTTGTTTTGCACTTCCGTAATGACATAAGGGTGTGCTTGCTATTGAATATCTTTTCGTGTGCTTATTTGCTGTAATGTATCCTTTTGGTAAAGTATCTGGTCAATCTTTGGTTCATTTCTTAATTGGGTTGTTTGTTTTTTTACTGAGTTTTGAGAGTTCTTAATATATTCTAGATATAAGCCTTTTGTCAGATATGTGGTTCTCCCAGATTGTAACTTGCTGTTCATCTTCTTAACAGTGTCTTTCACAGAGTAAGCATTTCTAGTTTTGATGAAAATTTTTATCACCTTTTTCTCTTATAGATCATACTTTTGACTTTCCATCTAAGAACTCTTTGCCTGGCTTTGTAATTTTTTAGACATCATTTTGTGCTTACTTTCTTTGTGCCAGCCCGGGCAGCCCACACTGCTTAATCCACTTGATTCTCACTGTGATCCTTTTAAGTTGGTACTATTTTTATATAACCTCATCTTACAGGGAAGGAAACTGAGGCATGGAGAGCTTAAATAATTTGCCCAAGACTCACCTGGCTTTCAGTGACAGAGATGGGTTCAAATGCATGCCTCCAGGACCTCTGAGCCCACCTTCTTCACCACTTGGATCAGGTTGAAACTTTTCCCGTGGAATCTCTCATTGGAAAGTCATCAGAGCAAGGAAACCAGTAACATTTGCTCCTTCTTGTCATTCAGTTCTTAGCTTAAATGTCACCTCCTGAGGGAGACCTTCCTTGGCCTCTCCATCTAAAATAGCCCTCCCCTCCCTCTCCTTTTCACCTCCCCTCCTTCCCTTTTTCTCTTAATCGAGAATGAGTCTCTCCAAAGCACATTCCATTGTCTGAAATGTGTTAGTGTTCTTCTATTATTTGTTTTCTTCTACATAATCTGTAGCTTCCCCAGAAGGCCAGTCAGATGAGAGCAAGGACTTTATCTTTTCACCACTTTATCTCCAGCTTGTAGCCTAGTGCCTGGCCCAGAGTGAGTGCTCACCAAATACTTGTTAGCAGATGTTCATGGATGGATGGATGGATGGATGTATGGATGGACGGACAAACAGACTGATGGATGGATGAATGGACAGATGAACTGCCTCAGCTGTAGAAATTTGTCTTATCAAGCAAGAAAAGACTACAGCCTTGGAACTAGTTGGGTTCTGGCTAGAAGAAATTCAAATACGTCCTCCATATGAATGTGTTTGTGTGTATGGACATTATGTACAGCATTTGTGTTCTAAAAAATAGATTATATACATACATATGCTAATATGTGGCACAAATATCTCTGAAAGGACACGTGAGAAACTGGCTTAGAACTGGATGACTGGGGCACTAGGGAGAGAAAGAGACTCCCTTCTCACTATATCCTCGTTTATTCATTTTGAATTTTCTACTCCATGAATGTACTGCATGTTCAGAACATATATTTCTTTTCAGAATAATAATATCAGGCTTCTTCCCCCTGAAAGGCTGAGCAGCAGAGCAAGCCAAGAGGTTAATCAGAGGAAGCTGTTCAGAAGACAATTAACACCTTCTTTCCAACCAGCAGCTAATCTGTAGGAACTGAAGCAAAGTAAGTGTTAAAGCAAGAAAGGTTTTACAAGAGTAGAGAGGCAGGCAACACTTTCTAAGTCATAATTAGTGACTTATTAAATAGAGCATATTAAATAAAATATATGCTCATTGCAACAATTCAAACTTAAAGATGTATCTGAAGCAAGACACCCTCTAGTCCAACTCCTTTGACGCACTGTAATTAGAAATTTGATTTTCCTACTTTTTTTTTCTCTGCTTAAACAAGCATTCAAGGTGATTTGGCTATGTTTGTGTTGTTTTCTGTGAAAATAAAATCAGGCCGTAGGCATTATTCCTTAACTTTTTTTTCAGAAATTATTTTACGTTGGCACATACAGATGTACCTCATTTAGTAGCTACGTAATATGCAACTGTGTTGATGCAGTCAAGGTGTTTCTCGGTTCTTGTTATTATAAAAATGTGTCAATGACTTCTTATATCTATCTGTTTGTCTATCTATTTATATCACCATGTATTATGCTTTTATTTCTGAACTTTTTTGTGCATTGTTTTTGTCATAATATTTTAGAATATGTTTCCTAAAAGGCTGTAACATTTTTTTTTTTTACAGTCTGACGATGGGTATCCCAGTGTTGGTTTCCTTATTCCTTCATCAGCCACGGGTGTTACCAATATTTTTCATTTTTGCTAATATTAGGAGACAGGCAGGAGCTCATTATTAAATTTTCATTTCCCTACTTACACACTGTGTGTTGCCTGTTGTCATTTCCTCCTCTGTACACTGTTCACAGTCTTTGCCCATTTTTCCATGGGGTCATTTGTATTTTTCCAGTTTATTTGCAGGAGAGTGTTCATGTCAGGGAGAGTAAGCCTTTGTTATTATGAAGTTAAAATATTTTCTCCCACATTCTCATTTATCTTTTGACCTCATTTGTGATGTCTTTTGTTATATAGAAGTTTGAAATTTTTCTGTAATCAGATCTTTCTCTTTTCTCCTTCATAGCTATTAATAACCACGGATGTTTGTGTAACCCGGTGGTTTTCCTGCTGCGCTCCTAACCTTTGAGTTTCATGGAGATGAATGGTTGTCAGAGGGGTGGGAGTGAACCGGGCTGTTGCTGTTTAGAGCTCACCACTGCCCCTTCCTCTGTTTTTGTCATCTTTCACGTGCCACCACCATCACTGTTATAAAGCAGGCCCTAGGATCTGGAGCCAGAATTATTGGACAAAGTATTTAAACTCCCTGGGACATAGTTCCTTGACTTCTTCATCTGTAAGATGAGGATTTAAAACAGTTCCTGCCCCTGGGATTGTGGTGAGGCTTCAAAGAGCTGCTACACAGGAAACCACTACTTCGTTAGCACTTTCCACGTGGCTGACCCTGTGCTGGGCACTGTATGCACATCCATTCTCAGGCCAGAGGATTATCCTTGTTTTACAGAGCAGGAAACTGAGGCCCAGAGAACTTAGGTAACTTGCCTAAAGGCATAAGAGTAATGGAGCCAAGATTGGCATCCTGGTCCCTGTGTGACTTTAAGGCCTTGGTTCTTCTCTTATCTACTCTCTGTACCATATTGCTTTTTTTTTTTTTCCTTTTGCTGTGTGACATGATACCAGTATTGCTGTTTATTGAGTACCTACTATGTTCCTGCCCGGGGGTAGGAGTTGGGGATCCAGCAGTGAACATGACAGCCCCAGTCCCTGTTGCTTACGTCTACTGGATGAGGCAGTCATTAACAATGAGACAATTTCAAATTGTAGTTTGGTGCAATTGGGAGCTGGGCAATGAGTGACAATCATGGCGACTGCTCTTTTACATTAGGGGATCGGGAGAGGCCTCTCTGAGAAAGTTCTGTTTGACTTACAACATAAAGAATGAGTAAGAACTGGCCAGTTGGGAACTGCAGCACATCAAATGGGTGGGCTCCTTGGGAGAGAAAAAGCTTGGCCAGCTCCAAGAATGGACTGGAAGGTCAGTATGGTGGGAAAGTAGCCTATGTAGGAGAGGGTTTGAGGCGGGGAGGGAGAAGTCAGGGGATGCCAGAACATGCAAGGACTATGTGAGTTGAGATAAAAAGCTGGAACTTTATTCTGAAGGCAGTGGGAGGCCATGGAGGGTTTAAGCAAGGAAATGCAGTCTAGTTGTGCCCTAAATATCTATCTGTCAGAACATACACATACCACTAAGAGGAAGCAATTCTACTTCTAGGTAGATACCCAATATGATGCATACTTATGGGCACCAAAGACAAAAATAGTGACAACTGCACTTTGTAAAATCCCCAAACTAAAAACCTCTCAAATGTTTCTCAGTGCTTGACTGAACAAATAATGATATAGTTAGACAATGGAATACTATACAGCAATGAACATGAACAAACAACTATATATAACAATGTGGATGGACCTCTCAAATATGATGATGGATGAATTAAGGCAGATATAAAATAATACACATTGTATAAATTCATGTATATAAAGTTCAAAAACAGGCAAAATGAATCTATGCTGTTAGAAGTAAGGATAGTGATTATCCTGGGGAGTAACGGGAGTGACTAGGGGGTGCATACAGGGACTTCTGGGATGCTGGTGATGTTCTGCTTCTTGAGCTGGGCATTGATTACACAAGTATCTGCAGTTTATGCAAACTCATCAAGCTTAAAGTTTATGATTTGTCCAGGACTCTGTATGAATGTTCCAGTCTGTCCAGTATGTGAGCTTTGAACTGGAAAGCAGGCAGGTGCAGTGAAGGGGAAATGAGGTAGGGCTGTTACAGAATCCCAGTGAGTGATGGTTGGCCCAGAGGGGTGTTGGCGGCGATGGATTGCTGAGAATGGGTTGGAGACACGCGTTGGAGAGGAGCCTATGGGAGGGTAATAGTGGAGGCAGTGGTGGCTTGAGAGTGTGGGCAGGGGAATGGGAGGGCATCAGGACCATCTCTCCAGCTTCTAGTATGAGCACTTGGGTGGGAGGAGGTATCAGAACTAAGACGAGAAGTTGGGGGAGGAGCAGATTTGAAGAGGATGCTAAAATCCAAGGCCTCAGTTTTGGACATGTAAAATTTGAGATGTTTCCAAAAGGCCACATTGTGGGAACAGATGGATATATGGATGTACAGTAAGATTTTATTTGAAAAAGACTTCTGCTTCTTAAGAAAAAAAAAAAGCACAACAACAACAAAAACCTGAAAGCTCCCGTTCTAGCCCTTTTTCCTTTTACAAAGCACTTCCAGTTCCATTATCTCATTCCATTTAATTTCATGACAAAGAATCTTGTCTGTGTGGGAGGCAAGGTGGGGGTGGGGGTGGGGAATATTGCTTCTTTATGTAGAAAGTAGAGATGTATTCATGTGTATGTGGCTCCATGAACATGCAACGTTTATCCACTAAGAGAGGAGGCCCTTGGCTAGGAGCCTGGACTGACCTGCAAGGGCATCAGTCACGCCGAGCAGGCTGGCCGAGGCCCTGGATTCGGCTCTCATGGCAGGGGCCTGAGCTCAGAGGTCTGAGGGCCAAGTGTAATGGACAGAGAAGGTTTCCAACAGCCTTGGGCTCCTGGGACAGGCCACAAGTGCCAGAAACACATCCTGTTACCACTTGACTCAATCTGTCCCAGCTTCTCCCAGAGGAAAATGGGGCACACCTTTCCCCTGCTGTCCCCTGCAAAGCTCCTCACGTCCTCAGGAAAGAGTTCTCAGCACAGGCCACTAGGCCTGGCCACGAAGAGGCTTTGTTTCTCATCTTTCACTCTTTTCGCCAGATCCTCTATGTTCCAGCCACGCAAGACCTTCTGTCTCTGCTCTACATGCTTTCCCGTCTCCAGGCCTTTTCACCATCTGCTTCCTCTGCTGGGGATACTTACTCGCTCTTCACTGGGGTCACCACTGCACATCCTTCATGTCTCAGCTTAACTCATTTTTGTCAGGAAGGCTTCCACTTTGTCTGAGCAGGAGCCCCTGACCTGCCCACCTGAGGCACCCAGCACTGCCCGGTGAGCTCCTCAGTCTTCCCAGTAGGACCCATTCAGTCTTTGCCACCAGGCTGTGAGCTCCAGGGCGGTGGGAGTTGTGTCTCCTCGTCCCCTGTAATCCAGCTCTGAGCCCAGTACTCAGCACGGGGACTGCGGACTGATTTTTCCCAGGACCTCCCAGCCTGAGGACTGTGCCTGCTCCCTGGTGTTGGGTGCCAGACATGTCCTCACAGCCGTGTACTCCCCTTGCTTTCTGGAATAAACACTCAGAACCCAGCCAGTGACCTTAAAGCTGGACGTTCCTTTGTTTACACCCTTGGTGTCCACTGTACTCTCGGGGACTTATCTTTATAAAATCCTCTGAAAATGCTCAAGACTATGACTGACCCCACACCTACTGTTTCGACAGAATACTTGGACATAGTTTATAGGCAGATTAGAGCCAAAACTTGGGCACCCCCCACCCCCACCCCAAAGGAGCAATGAAGGTCAAACAACTCATTGGGGCCAACTTAGCCCGAAATAATATAATCCCATGAAGGCATCCAACAACAGTGTGGGCAGTGACAGTGGAAGAGGCAATAGTCACAAAGCATCAGGGGGTCCAAAACTGTCATGAATACCTTTTGCTATAGCAATTCCATCTTGAGGAAATCATTTTGATAAAATAATGCATGGAAACAAAGAGGAATTTATGAGGCTGTTTACTGTAGCATTGCTCATCAGAGTGGAAAAAATGGAAATCATCCAGATATCCAACAACAGGAGACTAGTTAAAAGTGGAAATTCAGACAATACCCTGCCACATTACAAATGCTGTTGGGGCGAGGAGGGTGTAGCTCAGTGGTAGAGTACATGCTTAGCATGTACAAGGTCCTGGGCTCAATCCCCAGTACCTCCATTAAACAAATAAATAAATAAACCTTAGTACCTACCCTCTCCTCCTAAAAGAAAGAAAGAAATTTAAAAATTAAAAAACAACAACAACAAAAAAGAACAAATGATGTTGGGCAAACTGACATGAAAGTGTATCCATGACACATTGTGTGTGTGTTAGGACCTGTTGAGTGACAAGTGACAGAAATCCATCTCAAAATGGAAGAAGTACAGGTTGGATTTGTTGGCCCATGGAATCCAAAGGTGAGTTGAACATTCAAGATTTGGGAAGGGCAGCAGTGTGGCCAGATCCTAAGAACCAGAATCCAGACTCAGTTCCAGGACTCCCTCTCCATCTGCCATGTTTGCCTCTCCCTGTGTGCCAGACTCACTTTCTCACTGCAAACCAGATAGTGAGGAACAAGGTAACACAGGAAATAGTCTACCTGAAGCTGTCCCCTAGCCTTAAATCCAGAAATCCCAAGCAAGGAATATATTGACCACCTTAGGTCAAGTGCCCAAATCAGAACCAGTCAGCTGTGGGCAGGGCATTCAGGCACTGTGACTGGCCCTGCTGGGTCAAGACCTGCCTTTGGACCCATCCCCTAAGACCTGGGGAGGGGTGTCTTTGACTTCACATGGATGTTCCTGAATTAAACAGAGAGGAACATCATTTCCCAGGAAATGGAACTGGGCCTATAATCTTAATTATCCTCTACCTATCAATGAGGAAGATGGGTAACAAAATATTAAGCACAGTGAGGTCCCATTTCTGCAAAAACATAGCAGTGTAAGGGTGAAGCCATGGGGGAAAATGTCTGAAAAATTATTCTAAAATGTTAAAAGTGATTTTCTTGCAGTTATGCTGTGTTTTCTACAATGGACACCAATTACTTGTGAGATTAAAACAAATTTTTGTTAATAGAGGTAATGGTGATTGAATCCAGGACCTTGTGGATGCTAGACATGCACTCTACCACTGAGTTATACCCTCCCCCTGAGATTAAAAAATTTTAAGAGAGAAAAGCTATGTTGATACTGTGAGTATTCAGGACCTCAACTCAAGACACTATCACTCATGGCTCTCTCCTTCAGCAAGTCCATGGTGTATTTGAAACACAAAAAATTCTGTGAGCTGCAGACCTCATTCATATCTCTAGTTATCCATCCATCCAACAAATGGATATTTACAGGGGCCCATAAGTGCCAGGTAGCAATATGTGCTAGAGATGTAGTAATGACTAAGGGCCAGGCCCTGCCCGCAAGGAGCTCACAGTCTGGCAGAAGAAACAGCAGAGTACATAGCCAGTTATATTATAAGAAGCTCAAAACAGAAGTGTCAGCAGTGTGCTAGGAAAATAGAGACCAAAGAACAACCTGTTCTGTTTAGGGGGCTCCTGAAAGGTAGTCTGGAGGCATTGGACTTTGAACTGGGCCCTGAAGGTAGAGCCCACAGCAAAGGGCTTATGGGGTGAAGGAAACAGCATCTGCAAATGTGCAGAGTCCAGCTGCAGGACCTGGAGGCGGCCAGCAGTGGGGGTGCAGCGGGAAGTCTCAGGGAGCAGCCAGTGAACTCCATTCACTAGGTGTTTAGTGAGCATCTATTATAGGTCAAGTTTTTGGCTAAGGACTTGCTGATGAGATAGGAAAGCTATTTGGGATGAGATTCCAGACAACCTTGAATATCATTCTCTCTCTTTTCCAATAAAAAAAATTGAGGTCAAAATGTGGGCTTATCACTTTTCCCCCAGGAGAGACAAAGATCTTCCCCACCCAGGGGGCCTTTCAAGTATCTTCAGCTCCTGCATCTCCACATTAGGGGAGGAACTGGGTGTGTGTTGGGGTAGAGGAGGGTCCCAACACCCTGGATCCTGAGTTTGTAATTCCACACAAGTGCCAAGGATATTGGGAAACAAGATGTTTGGGGAACTATCCCAGGGATTGCGATCAGAGTCAATCTATGCTCGGAAGGTCCTAGCTGGGCTTTGCAGTGAAAACCCAGAACCACTGGCATTGCCCTCCCAGCTCCCAGTCTCTGGAGGGGCTCTGGGGAGGGGGGATCACTATCTCTGAAGTGTCTTTCATGCACTAAGCCGAATGACCTTGGCCTGAATCACTGAGGGTTATGTAAGATTAGGTAGCCACTTAGTCAAAAATAGCTCTCATGCTGACTCCAGCTCACAGAACAGCATCCAAGTGAAGGGGGCACAGATGGGCCAGGGCCCGGCACGCATGGGGAAATTCCCTCCCTGGTCCTCACTACTGGAAAATCTTTTGGGAGTGTGAGATGGGACTTCAGAACTGCTGACAGGTGATGGCACACGCTTGTCTGTTTGGCAGCAGAAATGTGGCTGTTTTGCTGAAGCACAGACACCAGGGGACCATAAAGACAGAAATCCAGTGCAAACATTAAAATAAAAGTGAGTAAGAGCGGGCAGGGCGCAGAGAGAGCGCTGGGCCAGGAGCCCTCAGGTCTGCTACCACCATTAGCACTCTAGAGCGGCTCTTTCATTTACTCGTTTGGCAAATACTTACCTGCCGCCATGTGCCAGAGGCTATGCTCGCCTTGGAGGCATGAAAGGCAGTGATGGATGCTGTTCTTATGGAATTTCAGCTTGTGGAAGCTGTCTTGTACCCCATCCTAATAATAACTACCCTTTTCTGGTATCTTCCCTGTGCCAGGCACTTTACAAGACATTGGCATTCACAGTGAACAAGCCAGACACAGTCCCATGCCACATCCTCTAGGCTTACAGACTAGAGAAAAAAACAGACAAATAACAGATGAAAACCAGAAATCGACAAGTTATCTGTATAACAAAGATTCCAATAAAGATTTGCTAAGGGCCCCTTAGGGTCCAAGAGGAAGACCTGTCTGTTGAATGAGACTGTTCCTATCTTGTTCAGGACTTCTGCCTTGTGAAGGAGCATGTTAAGGCCCCCATACTGTCCCTCTGGAAGTGACACTGGGGAAAAGTCATTGGTACCCTGTGTGAGTGTTGGTCTGATATTTTGGGAGGACAGTTTGACAACTTTCATCAGAGCTTTAAAAAGATGGCCAATATTAAGGGGTTATTAAAACAAATTGTTATATATCCATAAAGTGCCATAAATGATTAAGTAGCCCTCTATACCACTGACATGCACAGAGTTCCAAAGGTTAAGTTAAAATTTTTGATTCAAAAAGTAGTGTGTAGAGTAATTAGAACATTTGTGTACTGTTGATGGAAACGTAAAATGGTAACAGCCACTATGGAAAACAGTATGGCAGTTCCTTACACAATTAAAAACAAAACTACATATGATCCAGCAATCTCACTTCTGGGTATATACCCAAAAGAATGAAAAACAAGGTCTCCAAGAGATGTGTGTACACCCAGGTTCATAGCAGCATTATTCACAGTAGATAAAACATGGAAGTAACCCAAATGTCCATTGACAGATAAATGGATAAGCAAAATGTGGTACATGCACACAATAAGATATTATACAGGCTTAAAAAGGAAAAAAAATCTGCCATATGCTACACATGGATGAACCTTGACATTATACTAAATGACATAAGCCAGTTGCGAAATACTGTGTTTTTCCATTTATATGGGTCACTTAGAGTAGTCAAAGCCATAAAGATGGAAAGCAGAACGGTGACTGCCAGGGGCTACAGGGGAGGGGAAAGTGAGGTGTTATTGTTTTAACGGATATAGAGTTTCATTTTTATAAGATGAAAAAGGTCTAGAATGGATGGTGGTGTTGGTGATGGTAGCATGACATGAATATATTTCATGCCACTGAACTGTACACTTAAAAATGTACAAGGTGAGAAATTTTATGTTATGTGTATTTTGCCACAATAAAAAAATTGGAAAGAATTATGTGCAGTAGCACCAAAAAAGAATAAAATACTTAGGAATAAGTTTAACAACGAAGATGTAAGACTTGTATACAGAAACTACAAAACATTGCTGAAAGAAATTAAAGAAGATTTAAATAAATGGGCATCTGTGTTTGTGTCTTGAAGACACAGTATTGTTAAGATGACATTACTGCCCAAAGCAATCTACAGATTCAATGCAATCCCTAAAAAAAAAAAAAAAAAAAAAAATTTCCCAAATCCCACTCCATTCCATGTTTCAGAAGTGGAAAAGCTGATTCTGAACTTCAGATGGAATTGCAGGGAACCACAATAGCCAAAACAATCTTAAAAAAGAAAAACAAAATGTGAAGACTCACACTTCTTGATTTTCAAACTTACTACAAAGCTACAATAACCAAAATAATGTGGTATTGGCATAAAGATTGTCTTACCAATAGATCCATGGAATAGAATTGAGAGTTCAGAAATAAACCTGTACATCTTTGGTCAACTGGTTTTCAACAAGGTTGCTAAGGCCATTCAATAGGGGAAAGAATAATCTCTTCCGTAAACGATGCTGGGACAACTGCATATCCACAGCAAAGAGTGAAGCTGGGCTCTTACCTCACACCATATACAAAAATCAACATGGAAAAAAGATCAAATGTAAGAGCTAAAACTATGAAAACTCTTAGAAAAAAACATGGGGCTAAGTCTTCATGACCTTGAGTGCAAGCAACAAAAGAAACAATAAATTGGACTTCATCAAAATTTAAAACCTATTTATTGAAATATAACTGACATATATTAGTTTCAGCTGTACAACATAATGATTTGATATTTGTAAATATTGTGAAGTAATCACCACAATAAGTCTAGTTAACATTCGATACCATACATAGTTACAGTTTCTTTTTTTCATGGTGACAACTTTTAAGATCTACCCTCTTAGCAACTTCCAAATATGCAATACAGTATTAGCAACTATAGTCACCATGCTGTGCATTACATCCCCATGACTTATTTTTTTAAACTGGAAGTTTGTACCTTTCTATACTTTTCACCCATAAAATTAAAAACTTTTCTGTATCAAAACATACTACCAAAAAATGAAAACAAATCTACAGAATGAAAGAAAATACTTACAATTTATATATCTGATAAGGGTCTTGTATCCAAAATATGTAAAGAAATTGTACAACTAAGCAACAAAAAGACCACCCAATTCTTTAAATGGGCGAAGGCCTTGAATAAGAGTCTCATGCTCTACCAACTGAGCTAGCCGGGCACATGCAAAGGCCTTGAATAGCTATTTCTTCAAAGAATATATATGAATGGTCCAAGCACAGGAAAAGATGCTCAAGATCATTAGTCATTAGGGAAATGTAAACCAAAACCACAATGAGAGACCACTTCATATCCACTTGGATAACTGTAATTTTAAAAGAAGTGGACAATAGCAAGTGTTGACAAGGATGTGGAGAAACTGGAACTCTCATACATCACTGAAAGGAATGTAAAATGGTGCTGCCAGTGTAGAAAACAGTTTCTTGTTTCCTCAATAAGTTAAACACATAATGACCATTTAATCCAGCACTTTCACTTCCAAATACATATCCCAAAGAACTGAATATAGATATTCAATCAAAAACTTATACACACATGTTCAAGGCAACACTATTCACAATAGCTGAAAGGTGGAAATATCCCGAAGTCCCTCAAATGATGTATGGATAAGCAAAATACGGCATACCCACACAATGGAATATTAGCTGCTATGAAAACTAATGAAGTACTGATAAATGGATGAACCTTGAAAACATTATGCTAAGTGAAAGAAGCCAAACACAACAGGCCACCTAGTATATGATTCAGTTTGTGTAAAACACTCAGAATGAGCACGTCCATAGAGACAGAAGGCAGGTTAGTGGTTACTGGGGCTGAGAGAGGGGAATAGGGAGTGGTTCCTTAATGGTTACAAGGTTTCCTCTTGAGATGATGAAAAATTTCTGGAACTAGAGAGTGGTGATGGTTGTACAATATTGTAAAATGTACTAAACACCCCTGAATGGTACACTTTAAAATGGCTAAAATGATGAAAAAAATTTTATGTATTCCAGAAAAATAACTGGAAGGACAGATGCTAAAATGTTAACAGAGATTATTTCTGGGTAATGGTGGGAGTGATTTTTTACTCTCTCTTTTTTTTTTTTTTCTTTTTGGGCTTCCTGATCATTTTACAAATAAGCATGGTTTGCATTAAAAATCAGAGTGAATCAAGCTACAATGAGCTGTTTTCATTTTAGAAAGCAAGAAGGAAAGGGGAGAGGGTATAGCTCAGGGTATAGTGTGTGCTTAGCAGGCAGAAGGTCCTGGGTTTAATCCCCAGTACTGCCATTAAATAAATAAGCTTAATTACCCACCCCTCACCCCAAATGTTAGAAATCAAGAAGGAAAGGAAGAAATGAAGGGGGCAGGCAGAGAGAGGAGGGAAGGAAGGAAGAGAGCCCTTGAACCACCCCCTCCTTGTCTCTCCCATCAACTTGGGGGTGTGGACCTTGCTAGAGTGGCTAAGTTTTGAGGGTTTCTGGTTAGCCATTAAGAAGGACAATTTGTTTTCATATTTACTTCAATAAAAAAAAAAAGAAAAAGGACAATTTAGGTTGTTAATAGGGGTGTGTCACAGCTGACAGAATTCTTTGCGTGTCTTATGGAAAGATCCCCAAGATACATTATGTAAAAAGCAAGGTTCAGAACATAGAGCCTTGATTAGAGGAAACACACGCACACACACATACACACATAATTACTAAAGCAAAAATACACATACATTTGTAAATGCAAAGATACTCTTGGCCAAAATTAATTTTTAAAAATAGCAAAAATGGTTTTCCCCAGGGAGGGGAACTGGGCGTCAGGGGAACAGGAGAGGGAGGAAGGAGGCTGACTTTTCACCGTATACAACCATCTCTGTGCCTTTTGAATGTGGTAGCCTGTACTTTCAAAGTTACATACTTTTTACCTGAGTACTTGCTTTATGTCATAAAAACAAAGTTTCTGAAACATAAGATAAAAAAAATTTAGGTTAAAAAAACTTTTTGTTTGTTTCTGCTCTATTTTGTATTTGCTAAAGAAGCAGCAGACATTACTTAACATAAATAAGGCTGGTATTTTTAAAAACATTCAAACAGCACAGAAATATTTAAAGTATACACTGAACACTCCTGGCTTACTTTCAAAGGGAAAATATGTTTATAATGAAATGTACTTTAAAATAAAGACATCAGAGAAAAGGTCATTGTTTTTTTTTAACTTCTGTTTCTTTTTTTCTTAATTTTCTGTAATGACATCTGTTATTTTATGTTAGAATAGTTTTCCAACATAAAGCCAGTGGTTTTAGGCCACTGATGAAGCCTTGCTGGCCTGACCTTGACCTCCAAGCAGCCCCGGACCCTTCCCTCTGGCCCTGCTCTCTGTAGCCTCCTTGGCGCAGACCCTGGCTCTGCCTCTCCCGCTGCCCTCAGATGGCCTGCCCTGCCTGCCAAACCATTCACCCAGTCCCCACCATAAGTCTTCTTAACCCTCAGGACTCTGGTGGAATCAGGGCACAGCAGAGGGCAAGGTGCTTCCAGATCCCTCTCTAGGACAGGCATGGGGGCTGTTTTGAAGGGATGTTTGTCCAACAAGCACAGGGTTTTTAGTTTGATAGTGTGTTACAGTCAAATAAAAATAGTTTTCCAAGGAATTTTTGATACATGCTTTGTGTCAGGTTGAGCAAGAACTGCCTATTTTAAAGAAGGGGTGTGCAGATGTTGGGGGAGGTGATAGAGATGGAGGAGGAGGCCAGCCCCGGGACCACTCCTGCTGCCGCCCCTCATCCCCTCTCCCGCCATGTGGCTGCAATGGGGGGAACTTGATGTCTGGCTGCTGTCCCCACCCTGCAGAGGGGAGAGGAAAACAAAGACACCTCCAACCTCCCTGTTGCCAGACATGCCCTTAGAAAACCTCTCTGGACTGTCCCCATGATCTGGGACTAAGGGTTTAGAAGTTTTCTCCTGAGACTTGTTTTCTGAGCCTTTCCCTATCTTGGCTTCTGATCTGCTGCTCCCTGCACACCTCTGAGGTGATGCCAGGTCAGAATGAAGTGGGCTGGTCAGAAACTTCCAGCTGCTTCTGGCAGCTGCTCCAGCAAGGTCCTTACGACCCCTGGATAACTCTGCCATTGCCTAAAATCCCTCCATTGGAGAACCACCCTCTTGCAGTATCAATTCTAAATTCCTATTTAAAAACAAAGAAGTTCATTTTCTCCCTTGTATTAGAAAAATATGCAATTGTATAAAGTAGGGGAAAAAAGTAGACCCTCCCACCTCTGTGCCCACCAAAGTCATAAAACATCCACACACCCAGCACCTAACGAGAACCACTCTAATAGTCTAGTGTATTTCTCTGATGTCTTCAAAAATAAATTTCTGAGTCATCATTATTGTTTTGTGTAGTTATAATCATTCCATGTATCAGTTTTGATTCTTTTTAATAAAAATCATTTCAACAGAAGTATTTTTTCATGTTCCTGTAAATCCTGGCTCTGCTGTGCTCTTAGCTATGTAACCTTGGGTGTGTTACTTAAGCTGTCTGTGCCCAGTTTCCCTATCTGAAAAATGGGGATAGATACCAGTATTTACCTTACAGGGCTCCTGCCAGAATTCAATGAGATAATGCAGGTAAAATGATTTGCCAACAGCCCAGTGTAATAAAAGTTAGCAGTGTGTCTATTGCTAGCATAGACATGGTTGATTTCGTTTTTCAGTTATCATGAATAATGCTACGATAAACACCTTTGTGTCTGGAGGTTTGTCCATAGAGAGGATTATTTCCTCAGGAGAGATTCCCGAAATGGACTTGCTGAACCAGAGGGTCTAAAGCATTTTAAAGTTCTTGATACAGATTGCTATTGACACACCTGCCAGGAGAGGTAGAATCCTGGTTTGATTTACTATTTATTTATCTATTCATTTCTATTCTATTGAAATATGATTGACATGTAACATTGTGTAAGTTTAAGGTGTACAGTGTGATGATTTGATACATGTAACTACTGGGACATGTTGCCACAATAGGTAGTTAACATATCCTTCACCTCAGATAATTACTATTTTGTTGTTGTTGTTTTGGAGATCCTGGTTTTAAGTGTAAATCTTTCTTCTGCTGGTCGGGACATTGAGCCCCCTGCCCCAACCAGCGCACACACAACTTTAGTGGGTGTGAGTGTAGAGGCTCTCTCTTTGGACAAGCCTGCCTGGGGGTCTGATAAGACATCTTGGCATCAAAGAGGGATGAGTTAGAAAAACGCTAAGACCCCCAAGATCTCAGTTCACTGTCTCTAAAACAGGGACAAGGATCTTGTCCAAGGTGTAGTAAGGAGAAATTAATAACTAATGATTGGAGCTGACTTTTGTCCTCTTGGTCATAAAAGACCTTTGAATTGCTTGGCCACTTTTGAGTTTCTCAGGAAAAGTGATAACACTAGGCCAAAGATCGTGCCGGTTGGCCAGGCTGCCTCCCTCCAGCACCCATGAGGCTGGGGGGAGAAAGGGGTGATCACAGCCCTGTGACTGTCGGGCTGGGTTCACTGGGGGTGGTGTCACCAGGGTCGGAGACACTTCCCCATTGATCCTCCCACATATCACACCACAGGAAGTATCCCCACGCTTTGTTTATCTACCACTCCCATCCCTGACACAATTGAAGGATGTAGGTATTGACACACAGTAGAAAGAGGACTTAGAAAGAGGTGAGGCTCAGTCCTGATTTGAGTGACTGATCAAAACCATACTTGTGCCTCCCCCACCACCATCCAGCCACCCACCAACTCTTCCCAGAAAGACTGAGTCAGAATCCTCTGTACCTGGGTCTGGGGATCTGCATTTTATCAAGCTCTCCGGAGGATTTTCGTCATCTAGCAAGTGTATGAAGGAAGCACAGAGATCTACAAATCCAAATAATATCTGCTCAAAAATCTTCAGACTTCCCACACTTCAGACTAAAGCCTCAGCTCTTGAGTGAGCTAGACAGGCCAGACTTCAGTTCTCCTGCCCGGCCCCGTCTCCTGCCTCTCTCCTCACTCAGCTCCCACGGTAGTCATTCCAGGAAGTCCTGGCACCTGAATATGCTGTGGGCCTTTGGACTAGGCAACATTGCCTTTGCTGTTCTGTTAACTTGGTGAAATCCTTCCCACCATTTAAGGCCCAGCTCCAGCCCCAGCTCCAGGAGCCTCCCTTCATGCAGCCGCAGCTAGAAATGACTCTCTTTTCTCTAAGCTCCCATAGACTCTCCCCATCTGCACCCTCATATGGCTTTGGTCACTTTCCATCTCATTTTCTAGGTGTTTGTTGGCCTCATCTCCCCAGATGATCTAGAAGCTCTGTAAAGGCAGCCCGCACATGTGGCCCATCTCTGTGTCCCCAGAACTCTGTGCAGGACTCCATGTGTCTTAAGGCATGTCCCTGGGACAGCTGGGGGCCCTCCTGGCCTGAGGGACAGTCCCAGCTGCCTGCATAGCCTCCAGGCTAGTGGGAACCCACCCTCAAAAAGTCACGCTGAGGTGGTAGCTGCAAACTGGTGGCAGTGTCCATTTGGACTTTTTGCCTGATCAGTGCTGGGCTTCTTTTGCAACCAAGGCTGTGTCCCAGCAATGGGGAGACCCAGAGGGACTCGGGGAAACAGATGGTCTAGGTCTGCACAGCAGCTCCAGGCGGGGCTTTGGTCACCCCAGGGTTTTCTCCTCCCTCAGAAACAGTCTCAGAGGCCCTAGTACAGACATTTCAGAGTATCAGGGAGAGAGACAAGTTCCCAAAGCCAAGCACAGAAGTTTAACCAAAATTGATCCTGTTTGCCTAACTCAAATAGATGTTTATTAGGTCTAGCTGGTTTATAGGAAAAATATTTATCAGGTCTGCTTGCTTTATATCAAGACTTCTGTTTCTTGGCTGATCTTCTGGGCCTCATATAACTTTGTCTCTTCAATAGATTAGAAAACAAACACTTTAAAGATGGATTTCATTGTCCTTTAGAGGTTTATCTTTGGAGTTCTGAGTATCCAGTTTGACTGTCTATATGAACTTAATCCTTTGTCATAAGGACAAACTCTATACTTCTCTGAGCCCTTGGTTAATCCACCATATTGGTTAATGGCTGGAATGCAAACTCAGTGGAGAAGGGTTCCCATACCTGCTTTTCCTAAGGGATGTGATTTCCAAAGTGAGGCTCTAGATAAATCAAGCCTGAATCTCCTATTCAACCAAATCATTGTTCCCTTCTCTCTCCCTCCTTCCCTCCTTCCATTCTTCCTTCTCCACCTTTCTGTTTCCTCCTTCTTTCTCCTCTTTCCTTTCTTCCTCCTTCCCGTATTGCACTATCCTTTTCTGTCCAACCATGTATCTATATCTCTTTCTTCCCTTCATTCCACCCATCCATCCATCCATCCATCCATCCATCATTCCTTCTTTACTTCGGTCTACTCACCTTTCCTTACCTTCTCCCTTCTGTTACCACCTCCCTTCATTTCTTCCCACTCTCCCTTCCTTCCTTCCATCAATCCACTCATCCACTCATTTTTAGCTTCTTTAGCACCAGACAGGCCTCAAACTACCTAAAGTGGCTGAGCTCAAAGCAAGTGTAGTAGGGAAAAATCTCACAATGAGGAGTTGCAGTAAAGAACTCTTTTCCTTAATCCTCTTTTCCTCCCTGGAATCTCGTGTGAGCAATGGTGCTCACACATGTTTACGAAGTGAGCCAGGCATAGTGCCAGACTTTGGGAGCAAAGAAGACCTGGTCACTACTCTCAGGGACAGAAAATAACATCACAGCCTAAAAGGACAGCAATATGGTGGCCTATAAGGCTGAGGAGGAGGAACTTCTCAGTTGGAGGCAGTTGGAGAGAGTTTCCTGGGGAAGTAGATGGCCTGGTTGGGCCTTGAAAGATGAGCATTTGTTGTGAGAATCAAAGAAGATGGCAGCATGTAAGATGGTTTGTAAAATGTTAAACTGTCACCTAAAGAGAGTGATGTTTATTATTAAGCCGTCAGAATATTTAACAACTGGCCTGCCTTAGAAAAAGTATTTTCTAAAGATACTGGCAGATTCCTATGCATCTTCTAAGACTCCAAGACAAGTTTGCTAGGATTGGAATTGGACGCTCACAGAGCAGTGAGGCGAGGTAGAGGAGTACTTCAGGGCTTGGGCTTTGGAATCAGACCTACTTGGGTCCGAGCCCTGGCTGTCACTTGCTGTCCATGGCCCATCTGTGGAATGGGGATGAGAACATAAGAAGATTAAATGTCACATATGTGACGGGGCTGTGGCTCACAGTGAGTGTTCTGTAAATCTCAGCTATTGCTCTTCAAGGGGAATAGACTCAAAGTCATCGGCTCAGGCTGTTGTGAATGTTTTCATGTTCAGGTTTTTCTCCTGAAGATGTGCTTTTTTTTTTTTTTAATCTGCCACCAAATAATCAAATACATAACCCTGGGGAAATTACTTGGTTTCTCTTGGCCCTTACCTTCCTTTTCAGTAAAGTCTCTTTAGATTATTGTGACAAAGGCAAGATCTGTCAAGGGAAAGATCTTTGAAAATTGCAAAATGCAAGCCTTAGCCACAAAGATGTTCACCTGGGCACTATTTACCATGGGGAAGTGGAGAATTAGAAATAACCTAGAGGTCCAAAAAGAGTTGACAGTTGAAATAAATTATGAGACTTCCTTCAATAGGAATGTAAACAGTGAAGAATATAGATTCCATGAGAACCAAGATGTTTTTCCTCTTGTTGAATGAAGAATCTCTCAGCACCCAAAACAATGTCCATCATATAAAGGTGTTTGGTGTTTGTCACAGGAATGAATGAACGAACGCTATAAAATTAATTTCCAAGGGGCATCCTTGAGGAATGCCATCAGACTGTTGCTTTGCTGCATGATGTCTACAAGTGGACTAGAAGGGCTAGTGGTGGCTTTTGAGAGGCTGTTTTGGGGGAGCAGGCAAGTTGGACTACAGAGAATGAAGCTGTCAGGTGGAGTGTTTAGGGGAGTTTGTTGGATGGTGAGCAGTACAACTCTCTCCTCCCTGGCCCACAGAGTCTTCAGTAAAATGTAAAGTACAGGCCAGTTCTTTTGGGATCAGATGTGTTTTTGAAGAGTGAAATGAAACTCAGGGACTGGTGTCTATCAGAGAAATACCCATGAATATCCAGTCATATCTGAGGTTCTTAACGTAGAAGAAAATGTGATGATGTGTAAAGATGTTCACTGTCTATTGTTAAAGAAAATAATTGTGTGGAGGAGGGAATGTGCAATTGCAATCCCATTTTGATTAAAATAGAAAAAACATCTGTTCATGTCGGAATGGTGAGATTAAGGAATATATTTTTCCTTTTTGATTATTCATGCTTTATATTTTCTTTAATGATCATGTACCACTTGTGAAATTGGAAATACTGTGAAATGTGTGATGAGCTTAAGCTGTCCTTACTGTGTTTGTTTGGGAAAGCAATTGAGCTAGAAGTGAAGTGACATTGTCAAGGTCAAGCCAAGACTGAGTGACTGAGTGCCCCACTGACTCACAGCCAGTTCAGTGACCTTTCCGTTTGGCTGGAAGGCTGTGCCTCCCCGGTAGTGTTCTGAGGGCTTTGGACACACAGCATCTCAAAGATCTGAAAGTCCAGTCCATTCCCTCTTCTGCTTATTCCCTTTTGCTGGATTCCAGGGAACGGTTATGGTCCAGGAGAGTGTCAGTGGCTGTAAGTGCATTCTTTCTTCTCCCATTTCAGAGGACACTCACCAGGCTTTCTTTTGCACGTCAGGTCAGTAACATGACCCTCGAGCTCCTCTGGGCAGAGAATCATGTCAGCAGGATGGGCTGTGAAGCCTCCTGCAGATTGAGCGAGTTATAATCTGTGACTCATATCCACAGATAACAGTTTTCTGTAAAGGTGTCTGTGGAGTGAGAGGGACACAGAGAGACAGAGATAGAGGGGCGGCCAGGAAACATACCTAGAAGTGTAAACAACAGCCCTGGAACAGAAGGGGTCCTTTGAAATCATCTGTATCATCGCTAGATGATCCGGAAACTGAGGCTCAGGTTTTCCCACAGTGAGTGTCTGAATCCAGGTAGTTTTTGCTTCCCAAACATCTCTCCATTCTATCCTTTCTGCTCCTCCTCCCCACTCCAATCTGTAGGGTACCACACCTCCCTAGCTGATCTTCCTTCAACCCAGAGCTATGTCACAAAGGGCCCTGGGGACCATGTTGAGGAATTTGGACTTGAATCTGGAGCAATAAGACACCATGGAAGAATTTTTACAGTCAGATCTGGATTTCAGGTGGTGGCTGAAACCCTCTCAATGTGGTGTACAGAATGGACCCAAGGAAGTTAGAGTGGGCTCAGGGAGACACAGGAGGAGGCTGTTGTAACTGCCCAGGGTGAGAGGCGATGACAGCCTGGATGAAGGCTGTCGCGGTAGAGATGGAGAAAGGTGGGTGGTCTCTCTGACTCCTTCAAGCCCTCACTGATCTCCTCCTTTGGTGCTTGTAGTCAACATCACCCTGTGTAATACCAGGTAACGGGCTTCTATTTGTTAGGATACTTTTAGGTATGACTGCATAGAAACCCCAGAAACCCGACTCACACTAGTTCAAGCGCAACTCTGTTGAGCAGCGTCAGGCACATGTTAGATGTTCAGTAAGAGATGAGTGAACGAATGAATGGCTCTTGACTTTTAGACCATTGTTCTTTCTACTACACATTAGGCAATACTGACTTAAGCCTAAATTCCATCACCCTAACTACTCTAAAGGCATCTCTTCTGGGCTTGCACCCAACTCAGGAATCCCTTCTCCAACATGCCTGACAGATATCCATTTGGCTGGTCTTTGGAATTCTGTGGGGACAGGATACTCACTACTTCGAAAAGCAATCCATATTTAAAAACAAACACACAAATTGATATGTATTTTAAAAATCAGCTTTATTGAAGTATAATTTACATACAATGAAATGCACCCATTTAAGTGTAACAATCAGTTTGACAAATATATACTGTTATATAACCACCACCACACTACAGTTTAGAACATTTCCATCAGGTGCAAAAGTTTGCTTGTCCTCTTTTATAGTCAGTTGGCTCTTCCCACCTCTGATCTTTACTTCCTGTCACTATGATTTTGCCTTTTCTAGAATCCCATTTAAATAGAATTATACACTATTCAGTCTTGAGTCTGGCCTATTTCACTTAGCATCATGTATTTGAGAGTCATCTATGTTGTTGTGTATGTCGGGGATTTGTTCCTTTTTATTGCTGAACAGTATTCCATTCAGTGTCTACCGCCACAATTTATTTGTTCATTCAGTTTGTTTATTCAGCCAGTCATTTGGATTTTTTCCAGTTTTTTTTTGTTACTGTTAACAACACTATTATGAAAATTCACATATACATCCTTGTGTGAACATTTTTTAAAAGAATATCATTTGTATAAATACGTAGAATGAGGTATCCGGGTCATATGGAAGGTATGTTTAACTTTTTTAAAAACTGGCAAACTATTTTCCAAAGATGTATCATTTTGTATTTGTATCGTTTTACATTCCTGTCAGTATTGTATGAGCGTTCCAGTTGCTCCACAATGTCCCAAATACTTTGTATGGTCAGTTTTTTAAATTAATTAATTAATTCTTATTGAAATACTGAGTTTTTAACATTTTATTCACCCTAGGGAAGGAGTGTGGTATTGCACTGTGAACACTTGAACAGTCCGATCACTAGAAAGGAAATAGAAATAGCAATTAAAAACCTCCCTACAAATAAAAGTCCAGGACCGGATGGCTTCACTGGGGAATTCTACCAAACATACAAAGAAGAACTCATACCAGTCCTTCTCAAACTCTTCCAGACGATTGAAAAGGAGGGAACACTCCCAAACTCATTCTATGAAGCCACCATCACCCTGATACCAAAACCAGGCAAAGACACTACAAAAAAAGAGAATTATAGGCCAATATCACTGATGAACACAGACGCCAAAATCCTCACCAAAATTTTAGCAAATAGAATCCAACAACACATAAAAAAGATTATACATCATGACCAAGTGGGGTTCATCCCAGGGACACAAGGCTGGTTCAACAGACATACTTTTAAAGCAATACTTTCTGCTGTTGGAAATCTCCAAGGTCTATGGGTTCAATTCAGTTTAATAAATACTTATTCGCTTTCTCTGCCATTTACAGTAAGGGCTGATGTTCCTGAGATTAAGACTCAGTCCCTGGCCTTCATTTGCTCAGTCTCATGGAGGGAAATGGATACTTAAAAGAGAAAATGTTCTCACTCAAGGTGTTAGTGCACTAACAGAGGTGGAAGTTCCCCCCAGCCCAGCATACAGGGAAGACTACTCTCCCCACGAGGCGTGATGGCGGGGTGGAGGTATTGAGGAGGGGTAGGGCAGGGGGCTGGGGGGAACTTCCATCCTGCCGCTGAATTCTGTCATCATAGAGATGCAGGCATGTTGTCATTCATATATCACATTAAAAATACACTTTGAATATTATGTATCATGTACATCACATATATATTATATACACATTTAGGATATATATCTACTCATCAAAGAATTGCTAAGTGATTAGAAAATATCAAAACAGATAGATTTACGCTAATTGTATATGTTATACAACTTGATGTTAATATCTCATAAAGGTGTCTTTCATTTAAGAGATGTATGTTTATCGAGTATTTGGTTCTTCCACATGGATTACCTCACTGGGTCCACATAATCAACAAGAGGGGTTAAGATTGCCATTGACTTGAAACTGAGAGTCAGAGAGCTAGAAAACTGGCCCAAAGTCACTCAAAAATAGAGCCAGTCTTTGAAGCTGAATCTTGGGACTTTAACTCCAAATACTGCTTAGAATCGTATCTGAGTACCATTGGCATATTTTTAGCACAATTTTAGGATTAACGTATGAACTATAATCAGTTAAAATTAAGGTCCAAGGGATTATGGTTTGGGTTATTTTTCAAAATTTTCCGAATATCTATCCAAATCCCTCATTTAGCCTGTGAGGCCACCAAGGTCCAGAAGGAACGACCACATAGTGAGTAAGCACCCAAGTGCAAGTCTCCTAACTCCATACTGTTGTTTTGTGAGAGAGCTGTCCCTCAGTGTTCACAGACTTGCTTGATCAGGCTCTGATTATCTGTTTAGTCCACAAACATTTGAAGCAGTCTGCACTGCTGTGGACAAAGCAGTGAGCGATAATGGGAAGGCAGGCCCAAGACCTGAATTCAAATCTCAGTTTGGCCACTTCCAAGCTGAATGACTCTGGCAAATAACAGAACCTCTCTGAGCCTCAGTTTCCTCATCTGGGAGATAGGGATAATAGCACCACTGACAACACAGTTACTGGGAGGCATCAAGGAACAAGCGCATGGAAAGCCCTCCCTTTGAGCTCTGGATTTTGCTATTTATTGAGTAAATGAAGGGACACAAGCACTTAGCTCCTTGCTGGGCTATAACAGCACTAGATCAATTACATGAAGACTAGTTTTTCTATTTAATAATTGCCCTAAAATTGTTTTTATGAAGATTGAATTAAAGGAAAATCGAGTAGAGAACATTTTCACTAAAACCAAAACTCAAACAGGGAACTATATTCAATATCTTATAGTAACCTGTAATGAAAAAGAATCTAAAAAGGAATATATGTATGTATATGAATGACTGAAACATTATGCTGTACACCAGAAATTGACACAGCATTGTGAACTGACTATACTTCAATAATATTTAGAAATTTTTTAAAAACCCTCAAATACACAGTTTTCAGTTCTTCACGTTTTCTTCAAAACTTAATCCCCATTTGGAAATTGCATTAAAATGATGTATTATTAAGAAGCTGATAACAACACTAAAGAAATCCTAAAGATACATTAAAATATAAAATCCACCATCCAAATACACTACCAGTTTCATTTCTCCACATTGCCTTCCAACTTTTAGTCAGAAATTTTTACTTCATTGGAATCAGAATGATTGTCTTTGTGTCACTCTTTTCCTTTTCTTTTTTTTTTAACATTTTATTTAATTTTTACTTCAAATTATTTGATAAAATTGTTCAGGAACTTTATGCTTATGATTTTTTTTCTTTTTCTTTTTTTTAAATGGAGGTATTGGGACTTGAACCCAGGACCTCATACATGCATGCCCTCTATCACTGAGCTATACCCACTCCCCTATGCTTGTGGTTTCTAGTGGTTCCATGCTGTTCTACCCAGCAGAATCCTTCCAATAACTTACAGAAACTCAACCGCTGTAGGAAATTATACTATACCATCATATAATATCTTATTATATTCTAAAAAAATCACTAAATGTTTACTATGTAATATTGGAGCATTACCACAATCCTGTAAGTATTCAAATTATCCCATTTTATAGATGAGGAAATAGAGGCTCAGATTTATTTTAATCATTTGCCAAAACTCATACAGCTTGTGTTTCAGTTCTCTATGGCTGTATAACAAATTGCTCCCAAATGTAGTGGCTTAAGACAACAAGAGCCATTTATTTTTTCATGGTTCTGCAATGCGATCAGGGCTTGGTGGAGCTAGGTCATCTCTGCTCTACCTGGTACTGACTGAGGCAGCTTCACTGGGCTGAAGGATCCAAGATAGATTAATTCAGATGCCTGGAGCCTCAGCAGGGAAGGCTGAAATGGCTGGGAGCCAGCTGGTTTCTCTCTTTGTGATCTCTCAACTTCCAGTGCCTCTTCCTGGCTACGTGGTCTGTCTAGCACATTAGCTATACTTCCTTACACAGTGGCCGGCTTCTTGGAGAGCGAAAGCAGAAGCTCCCGTGCATCCCAAGGCCTAAGCCTGGAACTGGAATAGCATCCACTCTGCTGCATTCCCATCGACAAAGCAAATCACAAGGCCCGTCCAGAATCAAGGGGAGGAACTAGACCCCATCCTTGATGCTGGGGGAGCAGCATGCATGGGAGTGGGTGGGACTATTGGTCACCATCTTGGTAGTTGACAGAACAGGGCCTCAAACACAGGCCTGCCTGATCCTCAGGCTCCAAACCCAGCCTCCCTACCTTCATTCCACCTCAATGAATATTTTTTTCCTGGCTAGTCTTTTCTCTTCCTTTCACCAACTTTTAGGGTGAATTCCCAGGAACAGGGAGTCCTGATCAAAGAGCAGGCACATTGCTTGGTTCTATGCTGAGACAAATTGGTGTCTGCAGAGCAAAGGGATCTCATGAGCTCCTCCTTAAGTATATTGCTTAAGTCTCCTCTTCACAAAGGAGATCCAGGTTTAATTTTGTTCATTCTATTGTTGCACCTACTTCAACAGAAGAAATCTTGCCTCCCGCTGTGAGGAGCCTCCTCAGGACTTCTGCGTGACCATAAAGTCAGCAGAGTCGTGTAATCAGCTGCTCCTGAGCTATGCTGGTTAGTGTTCCCCGTGGGGCAGAGGCATATGGGGAAAGTAATTTGCTTGACTTTTCACAGAACCTGGGACTGAGCAGAAAGACCATGGCTTACACTTGCCAGAGTTTAGCTCCCCCTTCTAAAGTGTGACCCGGCATCTTTGTTTTGCTGTCTCGGTTTACTCCTGTTGTCTCACGTCCTGTCCAGTTTAGTGTGTGCCAGGATAAAAACCTCCCAAGCTGAACAATAACTTATATGCTTACCCTGCCTGCCACAGAATCTTGAGTAAGTCATTTCTCCTCCCTGCGCCTCAACTTCCTCATCTTTTCAATAGGCCTGGCTGCCAATTTCACAGAGTTGTGGGTCACTCTTCATTTAATAGCATCCTTCCATGTGGTAGGAACTGTGCCAGATTCTGGGGGACACTGTGGGTAACACAGCACTTCATGCTCGCCTGCCTTGCTTGTCTAACAAGTCAATGAGCAAGATGATTTCAGAGATTTAGTTTAGATCAGATGTCAGGGAAGGCCTCCCTGAGAAGGTGAGATTTGGGCTAAGCCATGACGAATGAGAGCAAACCACAAGGGGAGGTGAGGGAAGTGCATTCCTGGTCAAGGGAACAGTGAGTGCAAAGGCTCTGAGGCAGGAGTTATCTCAGTACAAGGAATGGAACAGAGCTCATGAATAGGGCCATGCTCTATAAACTGTGAAGAGTCCCAATATTAAGTGTTCTACTACAGGGTTTTAAAATGCTGTCACATCCTCTGTCTTAAATGGTCCTCAGAATAATTCTAAAAGGGTTGGAGAGTGACATATAGAAATATTATTAATCCTGGTTTATGGAATAAAATATTCTTAAGAGTTGTTGCCCTAAAAAAATATGGTCCCACTACAGTTTTATGCTTAATTTCTTGTATCACCATTATCTTTCATTATTTTTGATGATGGGAATCTTTTGGGAACCAGAGACATGTTTATATATCTCTTTCCATTACGGTATTTAATTCTGTGGTTAAGTTCTCATGTGTCCTGCTTTTGTGTCTACATTCATAAGAGATAATAGTCTGTAATTTTCTTTTCTTGTCATGTCCTTGTTTGGTTTTGGTATCAGAGTAACAATACCCTATTAGAATGATCTGAGATGTATTCTTTCCTCTTTTATTTTTAGGAAGAGTTTGTGAAGAAGTGGTGTGGATTCTTCTTTAAATATTTGGCAGAATTCACCAGTGAAACCATCTGAGCCTCGGCTTTTCTTTATGGGTGATTTTTTTTTTTTTTTTACTAATCCAACCTCTTTACTTGTTTCAGGTCTATTCAGATGTTCTATTTCATATTGAATTAATTTTAATCATTTGTATCTTTCCAGGAATTTGACCTGAATTTCACCTAAATTATCTTATTTATCAGCATAGAGTTGTTAGTATATATAGTTAGTGTGTATATAGTATTCTCTTATAATCTTTTTTATCTCTATAGGCTTGGCAGTAAGATCCCCTCTTTTGTTTCTGATTTGGGTAATTTGAATCTTCTCCCGTTTTCTCTTGGTCAACCTAACTAAAGCTATGTCAATTATGTTGATCTTTTCAAAGAACCAGTTGCTGGTTTTGTTAATTTTCTCAATTTTTTTTTCATGTTATTAATTTTGGCCCTGACCTTTATTATTTCTTTTCTTCTGCTTGCTTTAGACTTAGTTCATTTCTTTTCTAGTACCTTAAGGTGGAGAATTAGATTATGATTTGAGAGCTCCCTTTTTAATACAGGCATTCAGCACTGCAAAATGTCCCTGTCAAGAGTACTTAACTTCAGGAATTCGGGGTTCCATTGCACCCTCCCCACTCACCCTGAAGAGACTGAAGTCAAATAAGCAGGTCTAGAGTTGGGGAGCCTTCACTGGGTCCTGATACCACCACTTGCTAGGTGGCCTTGGCTAAGTCCTTACCCCTTTGGGGCCTTAGTTGTTTCTTCTGTGTAGAATGAAGGGGCTGGACCAGAGCAGCTCCAGGGGCCTTCTAATCTAACTGACATGGAGGCAGGCTCACATCCGACTCATCTCTGCATCCCAGCTGACATCAGTTGTTTCTGCCTGCTCAGCACCTTTTCCTCTCCCTCCAGCAAAAGCACCTGATTTCCCTTTGGGAAGATACCCCTCCCCTGTGTTATGTTGAGACCTTTTCTGTGCATATGTGTGGACCCCTTGGCAGCCTGTAGAAGCCTATGGACCCCTCCTCAGCTTGATGTTTTTAAATGTTTAATATCAACCCCAAATGATTTAAAAGAAGCCAATTATATTGAAATAGTTATCAAATGGTTAGAAAAATAAAATTTTGGTATAGTAATACTTATATTTCTTTATTAACACATGAAATAACAAGATCTAGGTGGTCTAATAGCTGCCATAATTTCAAGATAGTGACGAGCATAAATGACACTTTGAGATCTGTGACAACTGTGATGTGATGTGAAGTATCTGTGATTCTATTGGTAACAAGATTATAGGTACTTTTTAATACTTCTGTGATTTGTTGGCTACATTCATGATAGAAGGGAATGCTAAATTTCAGTTAGAAGTTAGTAAGAAGAGATATAATTCTTTCCCATTCAAATTAATGGTCTCTTGTTAAGAAACCTTGGTTTGGGGAAGTTTATATGAAACAGTCTGACTCCTGGATTCAGAGGTAGGCATGCAACACAGTACTGACCAATCAGGGCAGGGATTGGCTTAATGATAGGCATTTGAGCCAAACTGATATAATCAGAGTGAATCCTAGTCTTTTGCTGGACAACTGGGACAGTTCCTTTGCTGGACTTGCTAAGAGGACTAGGCTTAGGCCTGGAGCATACCACCTTGTCCTCACTGGGAGAGAACCTGTCTCAGAATGAAGCCCATACAGAGGAAAACAGAGCTGAGAAACAAACTTCCACATCTTCATGGCGACATTCCTCCTTTAAATGTTTTAATTACGGAAGCCAATACATTATCTGTTAAAATCAGTTTAAGTAGGCATTTTTGTTAATTGCAACCAAAGCAGCCATAACTAATACTGTGCAGTCCCACAAAGCTCACCAGCATGCCTGGCACAGAGTAGATTGTTCATGAAGAAATGAGGAATGAATTTCAAACAACGTAGCAACGTGATTGGTATTATTTCCAAAACACATATATGCAGATCTGGCTTGATTGTGTATTCAGAGATAAAGGGTATCTTCAAAGTAAACATTCCTTGGGCTTTTGTTGGTTGAATGAATAAAGGAATGTGTCCATTGTCCATAGTCTTTAGTGACATAACCAGGACCATATAACCACCTAGTGAACATAGGTCTAGAAACATGATGGCCCGACAGTTACAAATGAAGTCCGTGGCACACTCCCCCTGGGGAACACCATGCAGCAATTTGAAGGAATAGGCAGACCTATTTGTACTGATATGGGAAGAACTTCAAGACACATTAAGAAGGAAATTACAAAACAGTAATTATAGTAAGATCCCATTTTTGTTTAAAAGTCTCAAACAAAGCATTGAGGGTTTCTGGGTTTTTATAATGAGTATATAAATCAAAGGAAAAAGTCCGGAAGACCATTCATGAGACACTAACAGTAGACACCTGTGAGGAGGGATTGGCGTTGGGTGGGGGTGGTCACAGGGCCTTGTTCTTTCTCTGTATTTGTATTTTTTATACAAGAATAAAACAATTGTGTGTCACTTGTGTAATTTAAAATAATTTATAATAAAAAATAAAATAACTCTGGCAGAAGGCAAGGCAGAATACACCCTTTCAATCTGTTTTTCTTCTTCTGAGGTGTCTGTCAGTATTTTGGGGGAAGTTGAAGACAGCAGGCCTGCAGCCACGACGCTGCGCCCATGATGCTGTGCTGTGCCCTCCGTACCTGCCATGCCTGTGAGGCCACAACCTGTCCCTGAGACTCTGCAGCTCTGGCTGATCCAGGAGCCAAGGAGATTCCACCCCATATAAAAGGCTCCTGGGGTGGCCTACTGACCTGGATTCTCCTCTCAGTATCCTGACTCCAACCGCCTCTGCTGCCAAACTACACACAGTCCAGATGATTTCTTCTGCAAATGGGAGAGGGAATCAGAGCATCTCACAGTCAGGACCGAGGCTCTGCGGTGGGGAGACACCCATCCCAGGCATGTTTGGGATGGCTGGTCCAGTCCAAGCCCATTGTTGTGCAGGCTGGGAATCTGAGTCTCAGAATGGAGAAGAGATGTGTCCAAATGTGAATTCAGTGCCAGAGTGGGATGCCAATCTGACTTTCAGCTCAGAGCTCATTTTCGGGAGGGTTCCCAGAAGTTCCATCGTAGCTACTCCTTTCTGTTGAGATCTTGTGTCTTTAAAATGGACCTGTTACAGTGCATATTTGTTACTTAAATAACATGGTTACTACCCAGCAACATAGTTTATCAGAGGAGCTAGTGTTTAGTATAGAAAGCAGACAGCAAGTTACATTTTATTTATTGTAACAATACAAATGAAAATATTAAAAGAAATTATTTCTGCCATCCTAATCAGGTTTCATTTATTCACATTCCTTACGTCACTATAACATACGTACTTTACAAGTACCTTTATGCATATAACTACAATCATTTTATAAATATTTTTATAATCCTGTTTCACTTAATGTTATACACGTTTCCTGTGCGTTTTCCATCTAGCTTTCTACCTTCTGCAGAGTATTTCGTCAAGTAAATTCATTATTTATGTATCTACACCTTCATTGTTTTTATAATATAAAATATTTCAAACATATAGAGAAGCACAAGGAACTATATGCTACATAGATTTAACAAATATTGATACTTTTAAAGTATTTTTGAGATTAAAAACAATTCATAGATACAGGTGGAGTTCTCTTCTGTACAGTGTGCTCTAATCCTGCCAGGACAAGCTACATAACTTGCAAGGTATGGTGCAAAATGAAATGCAGGGACCCTTATTCAAAAATCATTATGACAATGAGGTATCACCTCACACCAGTCAGAATGGCCATCATCCAAAAGTCCACAAATGATAAATATTAGAGAGGGTGTGAAGAAAATAGAACCCTCCTACCCCATTGGTGGAAATGTAGCTTGGTGTAGTCATTATGGAAAACAGTATGGAGATTCTTCAAAAGACTGAAAACAGACTTACCATATGATCCAGCAATTCAAAAGACTGAAAACAGACTTACCATATGATCCAGCAATCCAGCTCCTGGGCATATATCCAGAGGGAACCTTAATTCAAAAAGATACATGTACCTCAGTGTTCGTAGCACTGTTTACAATAGCCAAGACATGAAAACACCCTAAATGTCCATCAACAGATGACTGAATAAAGAAGCTGTGATATATTTATACAATGGAATACTACTCAGCCATTAAAAAGAATAAAATAATGCCATTTACAGCAACATAGAGATTGTCATTCTAAGTGAAGTAAGCCAGAAAGAGAAAGAAAAATACCATATGATATCAGTTATATGTGGAACCTAAAAAAGAAAAAAGACAAACTTATTTACAAAACAGAAACAGACTCACAGACTCACAGACATAGAAAACAAACTTATGGTTAGCACGGGAGGGAAGGGGATGGGAGGGGATAAATTGGGAGTTGGAGATTTTCAGATACTAACTACTATATATAAAATAGATAAACAACAAGTTTCTACCGTATAGCACAGGGAACTATATTCAATATCTTGTAGTAATTTATGGTAAAAAAGAATATGAAAACGAATATATGTATGTTCATGTACGACTGAAGCATTATGCTGTAGACCAGAAATTGACACAACATTGTAAACTGAAAATACCTTAATAATAATAATAATAATAACAATAATAATAATAATAAATAAATAAATATATATATACACACACACACACACACACACAAAAATCATTATGAATTTCAAGATGACAACAGCACAGCATTCAATCACAGCCAGGGCCATTGTGACTTTCTGGGTGAAGCGGCACACCTAAGAAGTCAGCCTCAGATCCTCCCCTCCCTTTCCTAAAATAATCTGTGTCTTTGCCATCCCATGTTTATGCTTTTACTTCCTATCCACTATTGACCAGTGTTATGGAGTGTCATTTTGCCTGTTTTAAAATATTACAGAAGTGGTATAACACTGTATACATCTTTAGGCTGCTTTTTTGTCTGACTTACTGACTTTGTGATTTATCTGGGTGGATTCCTGCAAGTGTTATTGACTTTCACCATTGTCTAATATTCCATTCTGTGATCTCACCACACAGTTAATTTTTCTAGTAACCTCTGTTTTTACCATAACTAACAATACTGGAGTGAACATCCCTGAACAGAGTTCTCTGTGCACATATATGAGCTTTTGTCTGCTGCCTGTAACTAGGTGTGGAACGGAACTGTTTTGTCTTACTAGATATTGATTTTTTGCTTGGCATCAATGCGCTCCCCTTGTTTGTCTCCCCTTTCAGTCATCTGAAAATCCTTCCTTCTGAGTTGTCTCTCCTTTGAGACCCGTAATCCACTGAAGCCAGAACCTGGGTGTCCTGACCCTTCCCTGTAATTCCCCCATTGCTTACCTATGACCAAAGCCTCCTGATTCCCACTCCAAAATATGGCTTTAGCCCACCCACTCTTCCAGCTCGCTCCTGCTACTTTCACTGTCTTGGCTCAGGATCCTACCTCTCCCCTGGGCTCATCTCCCAGTCCCATGCAGTCTTCAGCCCCCTAACTTCCTCCATTAAAGAATTTATTACACCTTAGCAAATTGCATGTTAACTAGTCTCTCCCCTGCATGTTGTGGAGATCAGAGCTGTGAGTTTACACAAGGGAAAAGGTTAAATTATGGTTACCATTTTGTAGGCCTGTAAATACAGTGCCTGGGACCCAGTAGGTTCAAAAATATTGAATTAAATATATATGTATATATTTATACACAAACACACATACATACATAAACATCATGCTGTAGAGATCCCGTCTTTTGAATCAGATCCTTAGGATAAATTTCCAGAGGGAGCATTACTGATGACTTAGGATAATGCATGTAAAGTTCAAAGTCCTTTGTAAGTGAACTTGACCCATGCAAAACACTAGACCAGGTAGGATAGTTAGGATGATCCTTGATAAGGTCCCAAAGCCAGTAAGTTACAGAATGTAAAGAACAGTAGGTACTCATACAGTCTTGGCATCTGCTTGCTTCATTTGATAGAGATATTAAATTTAGCTGTTGCCCTTTTATTCAGGTGTCTGTCTCTTTAAGTGTTGCTGTCCTGATATACATTTAATTATGTTATATATTATGTTTTATATACAGAGAATAACCTGATAGAATTTACATCTCCGTGAAAAAAAAATGAACAAGAATTCACATCTCTGGGCTTTTGTTTCTCCATCTCTCAAATGGGCATATGGAAGGCCCATTTATCTGTGGCACCTGTTTAGGATCATTCGCTCTGTGGGCAGATGAGGAAAAAGCACATGTTTTTATTCCTACCCTGCTTCATTATTCCCACGCTTTTTGTGCAGTCATTTACAAGGCTGAGGAGGGTGAATGGAAATTCGCCCTTGCAAAACTGAGAAACAGTGATAGCTGACTTCACAGCTGTTTAATGCCCCTCGCCTGCTGATCTGGGAGCCCTTTCATCATTTGCAGCGTATGAAGGAGAAAGTGATCTGCTAAGTGCACCCTGTAAGTGTACTGGCAAGTTCATAAGTTGGCCCTACAGGAAGAAGAGGGCATTGGTTAACACTAAGACATGCCTTGCTTGTGATGGATTTTCAAGCACCAAAAGCCCCTGTCCCCAGTTCTGAGACCCTCAGCTCACATGACTAGATGATATTTTCCACAGGCTCAGCCCTGGGAAGTTTGTCCTGTGGGAGATACCTGAGCACTGTCCGCCCAATCTGGGGCCCTGGCTTCTAGTCCTGGCTCTGCCACTGAAGGGCTGTGCAACGTCAGCCACATGCTTCTATCTGTACAGCGAAGCTGGCGGATAACACTCCCTCCACTACCCCTCCACAGCTCTGGGCGTCTATGCTTTAATGGAAGATGGAGCTGACCTCTTAAATTAACAGTACAAGGCAGGTGACTTTTTTTTTTTTTACATTTTATTGATTCATAATCATTTTACAGTGTTGTGTCAAATTCCAGTGTTCAGTACAATTTTTCAGTCATACATAGACATATACACACTCATTGTCACATTTTTTTCTCTGTGATTTATCATAACATTTTGTGTATATTTCCCTGTGCTATACAGTGTAATCTTGTTTATCTGTTCTACAATTTTGAAATCCCAGTCTATCCCTTCCCACCCTCTACCCCGCCCCCCCCCCCCCCCGGTAACCACAAGTCTGTATTCTCTGTCCATGAGTCTATTTCTGTCCTGTATTTATGCTTTGTTTTTGTTTGTTTGTTTGTTTTTGTTTTTTAGATTCCACATATGAGCGATCTCATATGGTATTTTTCTTTCTCTTTCTGGCTTACTTCACTTAGAATGACATTCTCTAGGAGCATCCATGTTGCTGCAAATGGCATTACGTTGTCGGTTTTTATGGCTGAGTAGTATTCCATTGTATAAATATACCACATCTTCTTTATCCAGTCACCTGTTGATGGACATTTAGGTTGTTTCCATGTTTTGGCTATTGTAAATAGTGCTGCTATGAACATTGGGGTGCAGGTGTCATCCTGAAGTAGATTTCCTTCTGGGTACAAGCCCAGGAGTGGGATTCCTGGGTCATATGGTAAGTCTATTCCTAGTCTTTTGAGGAATCGCCACACTGTTTTCCATAGTGGCTGCACCAAACTGCATTCCCACCAGCAGTGTAGGAGGGTTCCCCTTTCTCCACAGCCTCTCCAGCATTTGTCATTTTTGGATTTTTGAATGACGGCCATTCTGACTGGTGTGAGGTGATACCTCATTGTAGTTTTGATTTGCATTTCTCTGATAATTAGTGATATTGAACATTTTTTCATGTGTTTTTTGATCATTTGTATGTCTTCCTTGGCGAATTGCTTGTTTAGGTCTTCTGCCCATTTTTGGATTGGGTTGTTTATTTTTTTCTTATTGAGTCGTATGAGCTGCTTATATATTTTGGAGATCAAGCCTTTGTCGGTTTCACTTGCAAAAATTTTCTCCCATTCCGTAGGTTTTCTTCTTGTTTTATTTCTGGTTTCCTTTGCTCTGCAGAAGCTTGTAAGTTTCATTAGGTCCCATTTGTTTATTCTTGCTTTTATTTCTTCTAGGAGAAAATTTTTGAAATGTATGTCAGATAATGTTTTGCCTATGTTTTCCTCTAGGAGGTTTATTGTATCTTGTCTTATGTTTAAGTCTTTAATCCATTTTGAGTTGATTTTTGTATATGGTGTAAGGGTTTGTTCTAGCTTCATTGTTTTACATGCTGCTGTCCAGTTTTCCCAACACCATTTACTGAAGAGACTGTCTTTATTCCATTGTATATTCTTGTCTCCTTTGTCGAAGATGAGTTGACCAAAAGTTTGTGGGTTCATTTCTGGGCTCTCTATTCTGTTCCATTGGTCTATATGTCTGTTTTGGTACCAATACCATGCTGTCTTGATGACTGTAGCTCTATAGTATTGTCTGAAGTCTGGGAGAGTTATTCCTCCAGCCTCTTTCTTTCTCTTCAGTAATGCTTTAGCAATTCTAGGTCTTTGATGTTTCCATATAAATTTTATTATGATTTGTTCTAGTTCTGTGAAATATGTCCTGGGTAATTGGATAGGGATTGCATTAAATCTGTAGATTGCCTTGGGCAGTGTGACCATTTTAACAATATTGATTCTTCCAATCCAAGAGCATGGAATATCTTTCCATTTTTTAAAGTCTTCTTTAATTTCCTTCATCAATGGTTTATAGTTTTCTGTGTATAATTCTTTCACCTCCTTGGTTAGATTTATTCCCAGATATTTTATTACTTTGGGTGCTATTTTAAAGGGGATTGTTTCTTTACTTTCTTTTTCTGTTGATTTATCGTTAGTGTAAAGAAAGGCAACTGATTTTTGAACATTAATTTTGTAACCTGCTACCTTGCTGAATTCTTCTATCAGCTCTAGTAGCTTTTTTGTGGACCTTTTAGGGTTTTCTATATATAGTAACATGTCGTCAGCATATAATGACACTTTTACCTCTTCTTTAACAATTTGGATCCCTTTTATTTCTTTCTCTTGCCTGATTGCTGTGGCTAGGACTTCCAGGACTATATTGAATAGGAGTGGTGATAGTGGGCATCCTTGTCTTGTCCCAGATTTTAGTGGGAAGCTTTTGAGTTTTTCACCGTTGAGAACTATACTGGCTATAGGTTTGTCATATATAGCTTTTATTATGTTGAGATATGTTCCCTCTATACCCACTTTGGCGAGAGTTTTTATCATAAATGGGTGTTGAATTTTATCAAATGCTTTTTCTGCATCGATTGAGATGATCATGTGGTTTTTGTCCTTTCTCTTGTTGATGTGATGTATTACATTGATTGATTTGCGTATGTTGAACCAGCCTTGTGTCCCTGGGATGAACCCCACTTGGTCATGATGTATAATCTTTTTTATGTGTTGTTGGATTCTATTTGCTAAAATTTTGGTGAGGATTTTGGTGTCTATGTTCATCAGTGATATTGGCCTATAATTCTCTTTTTTTGTAGTGTCTTTGCCTGGTTTTGGTATCAGGGTGATGGTGGCTTCATAGAATGAGTTTGGGAGTATTCCCTCCTTTTCAGTCATCTGGAAGAGTTTGAGAAGGACTGGTATGAGTTCTTCTTTGTATGTTTGGTAGAATTCCCCGGTGAAGCCGTCCGGTCCTGGACTTTTATTTGTAGGGAGGTTTTTGATTGCTATTTCTATTTCCTTTCTAGTGATCGGATTGTTCAAGTGTTCAGTTTCTTCTTGATTCAGTTTTGGTGGACAGTATGTTTCCAGAAACTTGTCCATCTCCTCTAGGTTATCCAGTTTGGTTCCATATAGTTTTTCATAATATTCTCGTATGATATTCTGTATTTCTATTTTGTTTGTTGTAATTTCTCCATTTTCCTTTCTTATTTTGCTAATTTGTGCTCTCTCTTTTTTCTTCTTTGTGAGTTTGGCCAGAGGTTTGTCGATTTTATTTACTTTTTCAAAAAACCAACTTTTGGTTTGGTTGATTTTTTCTATGGTCTTGTTAATCTCTATTGTATTTAATTCCTCTCTGATCTTTATTATTTCCTTCCTTCTGCTGCTTTTTGGGGCTTTTTGTTCTTCTTTTTCTAATTGATTCAGGTGGTGGGTTAACTTGTTTATTTGAGATTGTTCTTCTTTTTTGAGGAAGGCCTGTATCGCTATAAACTTCCCTCTTAGCACTGCCTTTGCTGTGTCCCATAGGTTTTGAGTGGTTGTGCTTTCATTATCATTTGTCTCAAGGTATTTTTTAATTTCAGCTTTGATTTCCTCATTGATCCATTGTTTTTTCAATAACGTATTGTTTAATCTCCATGCTTTTCTTTTTTTCTCCTTTGTTTCTCTGTTGTTGATTTCCAGTTTCATGGCATTGTGGTCAGTAAAGATGCTTGAGATAATTTCTATCTTCTTAAATTTGTTGAGGTTTCTTTTGTGTCCAAGTACATGATCGATCCTGGAAAATGTTCCATGTGCACTTGAAAAGAATGTATATTCTATTTTTTGGGGGTGTAAAGCTCTGAAAATATCCACCAAATCTAGTTTTTCTATTGTAGTATTTAATTTCTCTGTTGCCTTGTTTATTTTCTGTCTGGAAGATCTGTCTAGTGATGTTAATGCAGTGTTAAAATCTCCAACTATGATTGTATTCCCATCAATATCCCCCTTTATCTCTGTTAATAATTCTTGTATGTACTTAGGTGCTCCTATATTGGGTGCATATATATTAACGAGTGTAATATCTTCATCTTGTATCACTCCTTTAATCATTATAAAATGTCCTTCTTTATCTTTCTTTATGGCCTTTGTTTTAAAGTCTATTTTGTCTGAAATCAGTACTGCAACACCTGCTTTTTTGGCTTTTCCATTTGCATGGAATATCCTTTTCCATCCTTTCACTCTCAATCTATATGTGTCCTTCTCCCTAAAGTGGGTCTCTTGTATGCAGCATATTGAAGGTTCTTGCTTTATTATCCAGTCTGCCACTCTATGTCTTTTGACTGGAGCATTTAGTCCATTAACATTTACAGGAATTAATGATAGATGTGTGTTTATTGCCATTTTGAACTTATCTTTGCAGTTGAAGGCAGGTGACTTTTTAGTTCCTTTTGCCTTAAGTCCTTGCCTCCTGAGACTGTATAAATAGGTGGGGAATAGGTGTGTGCCTGACTCCCTGGCCCAAGTCAGAGAATCACATAATTGTGGGTGGCTGGCACGGAACCTCAGTGATTATCAAGACCCATGTCCTTCTCCCTCACTCAGTCAACAAAAACTTATGAAGCAGTTGTGTTGAATAGAATGTGGGCAGGGGTGGCAACTGCTGGGTTCACAGATTTATCCTTGATTCCAAACACACTGGCTGTCATATAGTAGGTGCTCATTAAACATCTTTTGAATGATGGATCATTTCCTGCAGCAGAGTCATCTAGGGGAGCCTATTAAATGCAGGCTCCTTGGCCCACTGTAGACTTACTGAATTGTAATCTCTGGTAACAGGGCCCAGGTGACTGTCATGCCCTTCAGAGTTTGAGAACCATGGCTGTAGCGTCTGAAAAAAGCATCCTCCTACTATCAGAGGGGAGAAAATGCTGGTGTTTACTTCCGAGCATTTGTTGGTAGTGACTGAAATATTCAAGTCAGATGGTTCACTTTGCTGTAGCCACTTCCATGGAGACTGAAGCAGTCTGGGCTTAGCCCAGGGTATGTGCAAGGCAAACTTTCACTAATCTCGGGAGAAGCAAGGCCAATAAAAAGGCAGAGGAGATAAGAGTCAAGCCACATGAAGTTCAAGTTTGGCATGATTAGTGCCCTTCACTTGAAAGTCATAAAATAGGAAATGTGCCACCATTCCAGCTTCCTGGTAGGGGTTGCTGGTGTGAGGTTTTTCTCAGTCCCTTTCAAGGGTCTGTGGCTTTGACCGTGCACAGATCTGCCTTCAGATCTCAACTGTGTCTCTAACTGCATGGTCTTGGGCTTATCACTTTAACCCCTTTTAAGCTTTAGTTTCCTCGGTCATAAAATGGACATCACATTGCCTACTCCTCAGGGTCATTGAAGACAATCTGAGATGATATAAACTCAGGTATCTGGCACACACGCAGTAGAGAAAACCTGTTAAGTTTTGGCTGATACCTATAAACTGCCATAATATCTAGGCTGGGGGGTTCAGTAGAGGCTCTCTTGTTTTTACAGGTAGGGTAACAGTCTCAGAGAGGGGAAGCTAATTGTACAAGGTCATCAAGCCCATTAGGCTTCTTGAAGGCTTTTATGGACCAGAGAAGGTGATGAGGCTGTGACTCTGTGGGTGGCCTGTGATAAAGGAATTCCTGGGATAAGGTGCTTTTGTAAAAGCGGCTAGATATCTCAGGTGAGGTGCCTTCTCACTTGAGTTTCTTGCTAGCCAGAAGCCCATTCTGAGGACGTGGGGATTAGTGAGAACCCCCCTAAAGCTGGACAATTTGTGGCTTTTCTATCAACACCAGAGTTTTAAAGACAAAAATCTTTGACTGAGTGCTGTTGAGGCCTTCCCTGGAGGCCCCGTCTGGCACTGCAGCTCTGCCAGGCCAAGGCTGGAGATGGCTGGCCTTGGGGACCTTCCAAGAATGGCCTCTGGGCTATAAGAGGGCACAATACCAATCAGAAGCCAGGCTGGATCTGGTAGGGACACTTCTGGAAACAGAGTCCCATGGGGGTCTGACCCTGGTGTCTGTGGGCAGAGCAGAAAAGCAGGGCCTTAGATGAGCTCACATCCTCCGTGCTAACGGTGATGACATTGGTGATTGTGGTGATGGTAATGAAAGAGTGAGAATAAGCTCTTCCTCTCTGCCGGGTGCTGGGCCAAGCAATTTACTTTACATGCAGTTTCATTCAGTCTTCACAAGATCCCAACATGGAGGAAACTGCAGCTCAGAGAGGTTAAGTAAATAACCAAAGGCCCAAAGCTAGTGAGCACCAGGATTCCAATCCAGATCAATTGGATTTCAAGGTAGCCAGCAGCCTGTAAGTGCTGGAAGAAAGGAAAGTAACATTGTTCAGGGCCTTCAAGGGACATATATTTTATCTCCATTTTTACAAATGAGGAAACAGAAAAGCAGAGAGGTTAGCATATTCCCCATGAAGGCAGGTACTGTACCAAGCCCTTTACATATATTATCTCCTCAATCATCAAAACATCCCTGTGAAATAAGAAATTCTAAGATCCTCATTTGTGTACATGAGGAAACCAAGGGCTGAGACTAAATGACTTGCAGGTATTCAAAACCAGGCAGTCTGACTAGAGGGCCCATGCTCTTAACTTCCTGAGTTGCCCAACATGGGAATGAGATGTGGCAGGCTGGACCAAAACCCAGGACTCCTGACTCCCAGGCTAATGGTCCAAGGCCACGTGTAGGCTCTCTCTTGGGATTCATTGTTCCTTAAAATTGCACTGGTCTAAGGCCCAAAGAGTGAAATCACACCCTGCAGTTCGAGGAACCTCAAGCTGGAGAAGGGAAGTCTTGCTCTCGTGTTCAAGTCTGAGCAGGTGTACTGGGGACTCTCCTTGTTTCCTCCTCTGGCTGGGAGGGAGCCCAGGCAGGGCCAGCAGGGTGGAGCAGCCCTTGTGAGTGCAAGGTGGGAGGAGAGCAGAAGGCAGGAGGATCCAATAAATTAGGTCTAATTCTTCCCACCTTCCCGCCTTTATCCAGGTGGTGCCCTTACCTCCTGCTTGGCAAACAGTAGGGCATGATGATCAGAGTTCAAGATTGGCATCAGGAGGCCTGAGTTCTGGTTCTGGCTCTGGCAGTCACTCTATGTGCACCCCTGACTCTGGATACTTTCCTTATCTATACAATGTGTGGTGGTGACAACGGGAGATCAAAATCCTCTGGGGTTTTCAGTTAACACATTTATCAAGCACCTACTATACACCTGGCACTGGAGACATAGCATGTGCAAAAACAGATTCAGGCCCTGCATTCACGGGTCTTAGAATCTAGTAATAAGAGACTTGAAGATCAAATCTTCACTGAAACTAATGTAAAATGACAACTGTTACCAGTGTTTTAAAGGAAAGGCTGCAGAGCTAAAGGAGTCCAGGATGGTGGGAGTTGGGGGAGAGGGAATGGGTTGACAATCTGAAGGGCAATGGGGAAGGATGCCGGGAAGATGTGGTTTACTAGGTGAATGTCCGCTGGTTTGGACAGCACTCCATGTGTAGAGCCTGCTGTGAGATGGTTCATCCAAAAAACTGAGAGAAGGCCAGTGGGCCTGGGGAAGCAGGCAGGAGGCTGGTCACTTCAAGGCATTGTGGGCCATGGTAAAAGAAATCATTTAAGTTTAGGGTTTTTTTGGGGGGGGTTAGGGAGTGAGGGGGAGACTTGAGAGAGAGAATAAACTTAGAATGAGTCAATGCACCTAACAAGGAAAAGATTTTTTAAAATGCCACCCCCTCCTAGGAGCCTTCCCTGATTTCTCCAGCTTTGACCTGTGGTATCCCTCCCTCTCTGGCCTGCAGCCTGGCTAGACAAACTCAAGCCTCCAGCACAATCAGATCTGGGCTTTGTCGTCCTGTATTGAATTGCACTGTGGCTTCAAATGAGGGCCTCCGCCTTCTCGGGCCTCAGTTTCCCCAGCTGTGCAGAAGCAGGTTGTCTCTAAGGACCCGCCCAGAGCTAACACAACGTGATTCGCTCTGGCAGGAGCGGGGGGCTGCCCGCATTGCTGCGTAGGCAACGGGCTGCTGGCTGGGGCACCATCACCTGGCTGCGGGCGCTTTCCTCCCGAGCTGGGGGCCGCGAGCGAAAATCGCGGCGCCAGAGGTTGCGCAGGGAAGGGGGCGCGCGACCCCCGGCTCGCGCGGCCGCTGCGCGGCCCCGCCCCCGCAGCCAGCGGCCCTGCGGCAGCCGGGGCCTGAGCTCCGCCCTCCTCCCGCCGGCCTCTCTCCCTCCTCCCGCCTCCCTCGCTCGCTCGCTCTCTCCCCCCCGCGGCGGGCTCGGCGCTGACTCCGCCGCACGCTGCAGCCGCGGCTGGAAGATGGCGGGGAACGACTGCGGCGCGCTGCTGGACGAAGAGCTCTCCTCCTTCTTCCTCAACTATCTCGCCGACACGCAGGTACGGCCAGCAGGGGCCGCGGGCCTGGGCCATGGGTGCTGAGCTGTGGGGGCTGCCGCCGCAGTCGCGGAGGCCGGGATTCAGAGGTAGGAGCATTGAGGGGACCGGGGGTTCCAGGTTGCGGAGCCCCTCTTCCATGCACCCTGCGATGTTCGTCGTTACGGCGACAGGGAGCTGGAGGTCCCCCCGCGCAAGCCGGAGCATTGGGAGAGCTACGGCCGCTGGGGAGGGTCTAGCCATGGTTGCTTAAAGTCCGCCCCCCACCCCCCCCCGCCGGCAGAGCTGAGGGGTTCCGCGCTTGTCGGGTAGGTGGAGCCGCGCCAAGGTGTGAGGGAACCTCAGGCTGGTTCTGGGTTCGGGAGGCGCGCCCTCAGGCTCCCGGCACTTGCTGCCGTACTTTCACGTGGACTTGTGGCCCGGGCACAGGCGCCTGCGCCCGTCCGCGGAATCCCCTGGTCCTCCAGTCTCGGATCCCCCGCGCGCTGCTGTTGGCCCCCCGAGGCTCCCGAAGGGCTCCCGCAGCGCGGAGTTTCCTGCCAGTTGCCCGCTGAGAGTATAGGGGTCTTCGGGGCACGTGGACAGGCGGGCGGGGATAGAATCTTCCTGGTTTCGCTACCCGGCGTAGCACCGGGGGAAAAGCACGGCAGGATGGGGGCGGAAGGACTGTTTGGGGGCGCCTAGGTCCCCCTTCGGCGCGCGGCCCTGGTGCGCGCTATGCTGGGGGAAGGGAAGGCGAGGCGGCGTCCCGGGATTTGGCTGCGTCTGGGAGCCCCACCGGCGACACGCGCGTGACAGGAGAGGGTGTTCTGGTGTGCTGGGAGTGGGGGCGAGGAAGCTGGTGACTTGGAGGCGGGATGGGGGGTGCTGCTGGGATAAACAGCACGGAAAAATGCCTGCACAAGGCATGTGCGACCCCCACCTCCTCCCCGGTTTTCCCCACCCCATGCCTGTTGCAAGCATAAAGTTTGGCCCCATAGTTAGGGCTTTTTCTACTGGCGCCCCGCTGCGGGTAGCCGGGCGGCTGAGGATGCGGCGGAGCGGAGAATGAGACCCCGGATGCGGGCGCATGCCTGAGCGCCGAGAGGGGCCGCCGGGCGCAACCGGGCGCGGCTCGCGGGGGCTGGTTTGGTACCTGGAGTCGGAGCGCCGGTGCCGGCTTGTTTTGCATAACACTGGAAGGGAGGGGGAAGCCGGGGGGGGGGCGGGATGTGGGAGGGGAGAGAGGGAAACTTTGCTTCTTGTAATAATCTGCCTGTCTTTGGGCGGCAGCAGCTGTCATGGGACCGGGTGGGCGGGGAGAGGCTTGCAAGCTGACTCCTTGCCGTGAGACGCGACTTGGAGGGGACGCAGCAGCGGAGACATTCAGCACCAGGCTGACTCCGGGTGGCGAGTCCGGGCTGGCGGCTGGGACGGCATGGCGTGGCTGGGTGTCGCGGAGAGGAAGCCCGCCACGCGCGGGAGGCCATCCCTCGCCCGCTGCAGACGTCCATGCGTCAGGGAGCCGCGGGGCCTCGTGGTCGGTGGTGGGAGCTCTCGAGTGGGTTCCGGGCAGGGGCCGAATGGCCTGGTGGCGTGTAATCACGCTTCTCCAGGCCGCGGGGAGTGTGTGATGAGCGGTCTGCGCGCGCGGGTATGTGTGTTTGTGTGCACACGCCGCGCGCGCCGGGCGCGTACCTTTACCTCTGACGAAACTGCAGTGAAGCTCCCGCGGCGGTCACCGGGCGCCGTCACTCGCCCCGCGCCCATGTCTGCTCCGATCCGCCCCGCGCCCTTGTCTGCTCCGATCCCAGCCTCGGCCCCACCAGTGCCCCCCAGCCGACAGCCAGGGACTAGAGAACTGGGTGCGGACGGGCAGAGTTGCCCCTGGGAAAGTTCTGTCCCTCGGCACTCGCACTTGTCTGCGGTTATCTCCAAATCTCTCGACTAAGACGCTGCTGAAGGAGGTCTGAAATAGCCAAAGACTCGTTCAGAGACCCATAGCAAGAACTTGTCCGTTTTGGACCCTACGCCAGATTTTAACTCCATCTTCTGTGTTCTTTGGCTCACCGATAATTAATTTTTTGCCCTTTAGCCGCCCAGCGGGCCTACCCTGCAGGGGTATTTTACCCAAGGAAACTAGAAAATTGGGTAATCAGGTATCAGTAGAAGCGGTGCAGTGAAAGTTAATCTGGGACGTTTGCTTTTTTTGTTTAACCACGTGACAGGCAGAGGATCTTCTGATGATCTTTGCCGGCCCAACTTGGGAAATGTAATTGATAGGGGGAGCTTTGCAACCGCCCCTAGAAGGCTCATAGAGCCAGCCAAAAGAGGACCTGGGCGGGCCATCGCCTGCCTCCTCATTTTACAGTTGGGGACAGAGGCTGTGAGGGCTGAGCGGCTGGTACAGGACCACGCAGCCAGTGGGTGACAGAGCCACCCAGGGCTCCTGACTCCAGGTCCTGTGTGTTACCTCGAAATAGCACTGGACTTGGAGTCAGAAGGCCTGAGTGGAATCGCCTTCCCCACTCTCTGGCTGGGTGACCCCGGAGCAAGCCATTTTAACTCTCGGAGCCTCCTTTCCTCCATCTGTCAAATGGGGCTGGTGGTGCTAGCAAGAGAAGCCAATGGCCTGGTGGTGGGGGTGAGCACTGTTTGCATGTGAGATGTCTGGTTGTTCCTGCAACTTCCTCTCTTCCCCCCAGACCCTGCCTGACCCTCCTGTCCTCCATCTCCCTCTTTGGAAGGGGTGGGGAGAGTGAGTAAAAAGTATTTGTTGTCTTTATCTCAAAGACTTGTCTTTGATGGCTAATCCAGGGTTAGATAGAGGGAGGACTTGCGTTTAGGAGACTTAACTTTTACCCATTCAGGCCAAAGTTCAGAAATTCAGCAGACCAAGATTGTGAAAGCTTCTTGGAAAGGTTTGGGGCTTGTATCCGGAAGGACTTTGGGTTGGCTTCACTTTGCTCAGGCTGTGCCCCTGGCCTGCAGAGTCCTCACCCACCATTCCTGCATGGCGCTGTCCTCTAGCAGGCCTCCCCAGCCCAGCTCGTCCTGCTTTCTCTCTCTTCTGGTTTTCTTCGTCTGTGTTACACAACCAAGCACTTTGTGTATTAGTCCTGTGACCCAGTAAGATTCTCGAACTAGAGTTGTGCCTTTCATCTCTTTGTGCCCCCCATGGCACCTGTCACCCTGCTGAGTTCCTTTGCTCAGCTCTTGGCTAGGCACAGGAATGACAGACAAGGGGGAGCTCTCAGGCTGGCTGGGAAGACAGCTGGGCAGCGAGTATGGGGAGAGAGGAATGCAGAGGGCTGCAGCTGTGGGCAATGACTTAGGCTCCAAAGGCCACACAGTAAGCCCACGCTAAATATGGGTTGTTTGAAGTTGCTTGGGGCATCAGTCATAGATGCCCAAAATGTCAGAGTTGGCAGGAACTTCACAAATCATCGGGTCCAACTGCTTATCATTTAAAAATATTTAATGATAGAATTGTTAGAAAATAATGGCAAACATTAAAAAAAATTGAAAATATGTCGTCTTACCCTAACATAACCACAATTAATTTGCATAGGGGATATATTTCCAGACTTTTTCTTTCCTATTGATTTCTATTGATTATATCTTTTGTACCAAAGTAGAATCATTCTTTATAAACTGATTGTAACTTGAAATCACACTGTTGTAATTTGCTTTTTTCCCTCCTCCAAACAATACGCTGTGCCTGTCTTTCCACATCAATAAATATTCTACTTAATATCTTAATGGTTATATAGTATTGAGGGGTTGAACCAAAATGCATGTTATCAATCCTGTATTGTTACTCACTTAAGTAGCTTATAATTTTTTTTGCTATTGTAAGCCATGCTGAAATGAATATCTTTGCATATGTCTTCTTTTCTTCATTTAAATTCCTAGAAATGAAATTACTCTGTCAAAGGAACTATGCAGGCGTTTGGTAAACATATTTCTGGATTGCCTTCTAGAAAGATTGTACTAATTTATACACCAGCACTGTGTGGGAATGCCTGGTTCTCTACACCCAGATAACTCTTGGTATTTTAATTGTTTTTCATATTTACCAGTTTGTTCATCAATAAACTTTGTCCATCCCTGTCGTTTTAATGTGCATTTCTTTGAGGACTTGTGATCCTGAACCTTTTCCCCGTATGATTGTGGGCCATTTGCAGTTCTATTCTGTGAAATGTCATATTGGTGAACTTGGCCCATTTGGCATTTGGTATCCTGTCTCCTCATTGTTGTAAACCTGGATCTGAGTGCCCAGGAGGGGCCCTTGCTACATGGAGACTGGGGAAAGTGGCTTGAAGTCTAAGTGTTAACTTGCTAGGTTTGAAACGTTGCTGCCTCCACAGCCACTGAGGCTGGGACTAACTTCTTTTCCAAGTTACAGTTCTGGCCATCTGTAGGGGCAGGCTACAGTGCAACCTCTGCTGGGTGCCTTTGTCCACTCTTCACCTGTGTGAGGCCCAGGGGAATAACTTCTTTACCCCAGCCTGGGAGGGGACACGTTTGCTGGCTTTGTTTACTGGTGGCCCAGGATCCACTTTCACTGGAGCTCCCTGGTTGGTGCTAATGATCAGGATGCTTGTAAAACCCAGGAAAGGCTATGGCCCAGCTACTGGGCCCTGGGGGCTCATATTTACCCTTCACCCTGGGACCCTCCTCTCCCCAGCTGGTGCAGGCCAGCCAGAAGCTCCACCATTGCCAGGATGTGAGTCACCCTTTCCCTTCTCTCTGAAACAATAGAAGGAATACTGGTTTGAGTCAGAAGCAGCCTTGCAAATGGGGGCTTGGGCTTGGGCTTGGAAGTGAGTCCCTAACACGAGAGCATTGCATTGTTAACAGCTGTCTCCTTCTGCATCACTGTCATCATCAATGCCGTTTATGGAGCATCCTCTAGGTGCTCTGCACTCTGCTGAGCCTTCTATTTGCATTATTATATTTCATTCTCACAAAGATCCTACAAAGTGTAGGTGCTGTTATTCCCATTTTGCAGATGAGGAGTTCACAGTGTCAGAGAAACTCACTGACTTGCTGAAGACAACCTACGTCTACTACCTTCAAGTGAGTAGAAGAACCAGGATCGTGGGTGAGGTCCCCAGGCCTCTTGACTCCAAGCTCCATGAAGACAGGGACTACTCTATTTCTGTTCATCATTTTATTTCCAGTACCTTGAGCAAATGAGGGTAAATTGTGTAGAGAGAAGGCACAACTCCTAAGTCCTTCTACTCTAGGCCTCTGTTTCCCAATCTATGAAATGGGGCTATTAGGCCCTAACTCTCAGGATTGGGAATTAAATAATTTAATGTATATAAAATGAGCATCAGTCTGCTGTTCACAAAATGTAGACGTTTTCTCTCTTTGAAGCACTGTGGGAGGGCAAGGTCAAAGATAGAGCTAACTCCCATCTGTGCCATCTTTTTTATGTAAGAAAAGGAAGCATAATTCTTGTTACATGAGGGTGAAGGGAACCCAAATAAAGTCATTTGGAAGAGAATGAGCGGGGTTGTTTACTATCTCTCCTTCTCCAGCATAGTTGAATGCCTCACATCCATCCTGTGGACACTCAGCTGATGCAGAATCAATAGGATTGGATTGACTTTTCTGTTCCTCTCCCCCTTCTCTGGTCTAGGTTCTTATCCATGCAGAATTGGATTCCTGCATCTACTACCAAACAGATCCTTGCCACACCAGATTTTGCCCCCTCCTGCTTGTCCTCAGCCCTGGTGGCGGATCAGTCCTCCTAGAGTGCATGTCTGATGTCCCTCCCTTGCTCACAGGTCACCCAGGGCTCCCCAGGACTTTTAAAGTCTCAAGTTTAACCTCATGTTCAAGGGCCTTCGGATACTTGAAGTTGGAGAGTTAGACCCCCGATTTTATCCCGAGTTGTCTGCTTTCCCTTTGGGATCCTGGCCCACCTCAGGCTACATCATGAACCCTCTCCCTGGAAGCATAGGCTCTTGCTGTTGTCTTCTGTCTCTTCTTTCTCTGTTTCCACTGTTTCCATTATGCATCCCACAAGACTCAGCTCTCAGGCCATCATTTTGGTGACGCCTCCTCACCTCCAGGTACAACCGCTCCTTCCCATATGTGACAGTGTGCACTCACTTTGAAGTCAGCCTGCTTGGATTTGAGTCCTGGTTCTGTGGTTTACTGCCTTTGGTGGGTCACATGACCTCTCCCGAACCTCTGTTTCCTCATGTGTAAAGATACTGATAAGTAGTACTTCCCGGATAAGACTTTCCAGGAGTCAGTGAAAAATCAAAAGACAAAACGGATTTAAGGGGCCTGTCACAATGCATGGCCTATAAGCACCAAATAAATAGATATGTCTCTTCTAACATAGGTCTCATTAAGTGTTGAGGAAATCGCTCCAGATTAAGCTCCATGAGGGCAAGGATTTTTCTTTGCTTCCTTGACCATTTTTTCTCCACGATGAATAGACAAGTGCCTGGGACACAGTAGCCATTCAAAATCCTCACTGAGTGCACAAACATACTAGACTGTGAGCCTCTTCAGAGCAGACACAGCCTCTCGGTTTGTATCTTCAGTCCATGTCTCCCTAAGAAGGGCCAAACTGACAAATCCTTGTGGAATGACCTGGAATATCCTTCCCACACCTCCACCTTCAGCATTTTAATACACCCATAGCTTACCTGCATTTCAAGCCCCTTTCCACACCTGACCGCTCTGGAAAGCCTTTTAAGTGCACTGTTGTGCCTCTGCCCCTGACGTGGAGGGTGCCATAGCTATCCGCTGGTGCCTGCGTGCTTTTATCCCTACAACTAGGTTGACGGCTCAGAGAGGGCAAGAAAAAATATTTTTATCCTGGCCTAGCATTGTGGTTACCCATTAAATAGATGAGTTTTTGAGCAGAAGAATGTTTTATATGATTAGGTGTCAGGCTCTCTGCAAGGAACTTTGTATGTAGTTTAAACATTTCACCATGGAAAATGTCAAATACATACAGAAGGAGCCAGCGGCAGGATGGGTATAGGGGATCTCCATGCCCCCGTCACCTAGCTTCAGTCGTTTTGGACCAATGGCCACGCTTGTTCATCCACCCACGTTCCCCATCATGTCATCTGTGACTGTTTCATTGTGTACCTGTGAAGAGACTTGTGAGTACTGTTGCATGGGTTTCTAACAGTAATTGTGAAGTTGGTTCTGTTTTTCCTATTTTGTAAGTGACGAAATTGAGGCACAGAGGGGTTAGGTAAGTCATTCAGGGTCTTGGAGCTAGCAAGTGTCTAACCTGGGATTTGAACCTTGGCCGCTGAACAGCTCCCTGTCCTAAGCTTGGGAGGGCCCTTGGAGCACATCAGGTCTACTAGAAGACAGGACACTGAGGCACAGAAGGAGAAGCCACATAGCTGGAGGAGACCCAGGTCCCTGACTCCTCGACTAGTTATTTTCCAGTATCAGGACTTGGGGGGAGGATGGGTCTTGGCTCTGGGGGAGGGACAAGATGGATACACCTTGGAGAGACATTGTTGCTCAGGGTGGCTGGGCTTTGTAGTGGCTGTGAGACCCTGGAGGGCAGCCCACCACCACCCAGCACAGGCAGTACTTTTCCTGCTCTCACTGATCCATAGGACTCCAACCACTACCCTTGCAACTGACCTTGCGTTTTCTCATTTGGCGCTCAGGACCACCCCTTAAGGGCGACAGGGCGACAGGGCGACAGGGCGACAGGTTCAGCAGCAGGTGTTGACAGAGCTGAGAGGAGAGGCCTAGCCTGAGGTCACATAGCTGGGCTGGGCACTGGTTCCTGGTGGCAAGACTCCAGGGCTCCCTGCCCTGCTCTTTCCTTAGGGCAGAGTTGAGTTGCAGGCACCCCCCCCCGCCAGTATCCTGGGTACCACGCTTATCTGAGAGGAGCCTGAGACCAGAATAGAGGTCTAGAGTGGGAGACCAGAGAGATTTTTACAAGTCATTGGCAAAGTCATTGATTAATTATCCCCAAAGGCCTGTAATTATTGCTTAGTCTTTTAGGGAAGAAAAAAACATTTGTTCTCATTATTTGTTTTGGTGCTTGAGAGGCCTTTGAATCCTAGGATTGGATTCTGCTTGGCACAGGCCTTATAGCCTTGACACAAGATTTCTTTGTACCTCAGCATTTTTATCTAGGAAATGGGACTGATAGTAGCACATACCTTAAGGGGTTTTACTAAAGGCAACTTGAGATGTTGCCTGTGAAGGTGGAGAAATGTTCAATCAGTAGGAGCCAAGGTTAATATTAAAAACAGACAAATATAATGCAGACCTTGCTACTTATCTTCCCACTGAATTCTAGGTCCTTGATCCTGTCTAGGCCTTGAAGTTTCTAGTATTATGATCTCCTTTCCCTTATACTTCTGGGGAAACTGGAAAGGAAGCCCATCCAGGTTTAGCCAAATGCTGCAGCAGTGACTTTTAGGAAAGCAGATTCAATTAGATGCCGCTCGAAGAGAGGAGAAGAAACATCAGATAGTGATTAAGATCTCTGGGCTTTTGAGTTTAACTGCCAAGGGTTTAAATCAGCATTCTACACTTTACTAGCTGTGTGACCTTGAGCACGTGTCTTAACCTCTCTGACTCCAGTTGCCTCATGTAAAATTTGGGATAATTGTAGACTATTCTTAGAATAAATGCAGAAGATAAATATGCCTGCAATATTGTCTAACACATAGTAAGTGCTCAATAAATGGTAGCCACTATGGAGATGACAGTGGTAATGTAAATCCTCCTAGGGAAACTTGAGCTTTCATGGAGTTGGGCTGTTGCTGTTGCTGTTGCTCTACCTTAGAGACCATCTTGCTCAATGCCCTTACCTTGAAATGAAGAAACAGACAGGGAGCAGACAGAGAATGTCTTCAGATCACCCAGCAGAGACAGGACAGGACCCTGGCTCTGCGTAGTAGGAACTCAACTGACTGGGACCCACTGTCTGGGAACTCAGCCGGGCGAGCCTTGCTTGGCTGAGATGGATGCTCTCCGGCAGCTCTGCAGCCGTGTTTTTGCCTTGTGCTTGCCTGGCAGAACGGAGTCATTTAGCAGAGGGAGAGTGAGGAGACGTTAGAAACCAGGCCCTGAGCAGTTGCAGCAGCCGGCCCACGAGTGGCTCCCTGATGTTGCTATGGCAAACAGCCTTGGCAACGTGGCTGCTTCAGCCTCTATTTCTGGTCTCAGGCTCCTCTCAGAGAAGTGTGATACCCAGGACACTGGGGAGGGCCCTGCCCTGGCTCCTCAGCACCGAGGACGGCGCAGTCTCCATCCTGCTAGTGATCCCAGGCCACAGCAGCCCCTGCCCAAAACATCTGCAGGCCCACTGTCATGACCTACCAGAAGCAAGCTCCTGGGTATGACATTCAAGGTCTCAAATGCCTCTCTATCCATCTGTCCATCAACTCATCCAGTACTGTTGACCATGCTACCCATTGCTGCAAGAGCAGAACAACATAATATTCTTCACATGGACTCTGGTGTTAGGTATTCCTAGGCTGCCCTCATTTTCAACCACATCCTTCAGCAATAATGGTGATGAGAAAACCTTTTCAAGCAATTACTCTGACAGGTCCTGTGCTAAATTATTCACATGAACAGTCATATTTAATCTCAGGAGAATGCCGTGAAGTATTCCCCACTGCTATCCCCATGTTACAGTCGGGTACACTGAGGCTGGCTGCCCAGTTTGTAGTGCTGGTACTGTTCTGCAGTTCCTTCTCTGTACCACGCACCCTGGCCCTGCCATGAGGTGTCTGTGCCCCCTCCCCATCTCTAAATGGATCCTTCAAGTTCAGCCCAAGTGCTGCCTCTCCTAAATCCCCCTCTCAGAAGCGGCCCCATTTTGCTCTGTGATCCCATAGTCAGTTACAGACACTCGCGTGCTCTGCCTTCACTCTGTATCCTATCACCCTGATTAGATTCTGCCTGCCCTTCAGCCACCCAAAAGAAAACACACAGAGAAACTGCTAAAAGGAAGAGCTCTGAATGTCCAGATGAGGAGTCAGCAAAGGTTTTCATTAGTATTGTTACTAATCATAGTAAGTATAGAAAATAGCTAAATTTAATGACCACTTAATATGTGCCAGGCAGGTAGTAAGCTAAGACCTTCAGGTACATTATCTTGTTTAAACCTCAGTGACCTGGTGAGATAAACCAGACAACTAAGAAACCATGACAAACCAGAAAACTAAGGCTGCAAGAAGTTCAGTGACTTGCCCAAATCATCCAGACAGATAGTGGGAAGTCTGGGATTTGAACCTAGGTCTGCTTGGCTTCAGGGCACATGGTCTTTACCGCTGCAATGTGACTCATCTGGCTGAGCATGTAGAAAGAACTGGAATGTGGGTGATGGACAGCAGGAAGGAGGCATCGAAACTTGGCCTTAGCCGGGGGGCTCTGTGGAAGTGAGTGGGCCGTGGGAGAGAAGGCACAGAGAGCAAGGGGCTCAGCGTGGCGTCCCTGTAGCTGAGATGGGGTCGCAGAAGAGGATTTGCTTTAGGGGAAGATTTGCTTGAGGAACATACATCTATTCATCCTGGGCCCACTGTGTGCCAGGTTCATCTCCATCCTTGGCCTTCCCTGGAGCCTTGTTAAATGCAAAACTCTGGTCCCAGCCTGTGCTAACCTTTGTTTATGTGTTTATTCTTTACTGTTCCCTCTTCTCTGCCCAGTCAGGACCCAGCTCCCTAAGGAAACGGATCTCATCAAGCTGGTTCACCAGCAGATCTCCTAGTGCCTTGACAGTGGCTGGTACACTGTAGGCTTCCAATAAATACCTGTTGAATGACTGAATGAACAAATGCTGTTTGATCTTTCATAAAAGTCACCAACCATTTGCCTGGCCCCAGAAGTCCCTTCTTTGTGCTTGGCACTGGCTAGGAGGTCTGGGTGAGGGAAATATGGGGGGATTGTACTAGTCCCCACAAGGAGCCCACTGCGCTTGTCTCCGAGATAAGCCTGCACACAAACGAATCAAAGCCATTTTTTGGAGCCTCCAGAACCTCTATCAGAACACGCCTCCAGTGGGCAGGCAGGTCTTTATGGAATGTTAAACCCGCTGTCAGGAATCTAGTCTGTTTCAAGGCATTGCTCTAGCCCAACTGGGGAGTGGCTCAGAGCTCCAGGAGTCTTAGTATCTACAGGGAGGTATTTGGTCAAACATCCCTCCACCTTCCAGGGAGATTAAAACCAACACCTTAACACTTGGCCTCATGTCCATAGCCCAGCCGCTTATTCTAGAGGGACTGGGCAGGCCGACCTCCGCTCCAGGGGAAGAAGGAGGGGAGGGATCATTCAGGGACCAGTGACTGCCCTGTCCAGCCCAGGAGGATTCACTGCAAGCCATATCCATCCTTTGTTTGGAATCCCCTCAAGACAGTCTGTTCCACATAAGATCACCCCTCACCCTTCCTACCTAGGGCCAATTCCCTCAGTTTATACACAGTTCTTACAAGCTTGGCAGTCCTGTCCAAGCCTCATGACACTGGAAGCAGCAAGCCAGTTTTATTAGTGTGTGTCTGTGCAAGCATGGGGAAGGGGTGCATTTCCACCAGCACTGAAAGCAGCCTGGGACCTTTTAGTGAAGGGGTGAGGAGTCCCCTTGTCGTGAATACATTACTGTACAAAAGTATGAAGTTAATCTGTCATAGAGACAGTGCGTCATCCCTGAAGAAAGGTATATTCTGATCAGTGTTCTCTGTTCGAGGAAGCAGGAAGGAGTGAAATGTATTTTGAGGTATGTATTTTATTGTCTAAAATAGGAAATCTGTCAAAAACAGGAAAAGTTATAAAGTTATCTATAAACTTGCTCACTGTGAGCACACAGTATTCCTCAACCATGCCAGATGAAGGAGTTAGTGTAGCCATAAAACTTTCTTTGAAAGTTAACGTGGTCTCCTAAAGTGAGATGTTGTCCTTTGTATTTCCAAGGCTGCACGAAGTCGTGGAAAGAGCATGTAGCACATGCTGATTGGCCTCAAGAAACCATGTGGCCTCGTGATTAATGAGAGCAGACTGTCTGGTTTAAATCTTAGCTTTATGAATGTTAGCTGTGTGACCCGAGGAGTTCACTGCTCTGTGCTCTAGTCAGCCGGCCCCAAATGGGAATAAGAATAGCTCCTCCTGTCCCAAGTTTGTAGAACTAATCAGTAGTTCTCAGCCATGAGTGCATATCAGAGTGTACAACTGTGTGGTTAAAAAAAATAATAATTATGCGTCTGGGGCCATCCCAGCCTTAGTGAATGAAGATCTTTGAGAGCAGGCCCTTAAGCTTCTATGTTTTTCAAAAGCTCTCTCTCAAGACACCCCTGCTTTGGTCCTAAACAATCAGGTACTATTTGTGGAGTGTCTGGCATTATCTCTGTCGTCCCCTCCCTTCTCTGTCCTTTCTGCCTGAGTCCAGAGCACAGGTTCCAAATGACTGAGAAGCAGATAGAAGGACCCTTTATGATGCCTGTGTAAAGCAGGACGGTTGGCTTCCTTATCTGTCATTTCTAGTTGATCTTCACATCTTGTCCTAAGCCAGAGAGGAGTATTCCCATTTTCCCGATGGGAAGTGGAGCCCCAGAGAGTGATCTGATAGGATTCTGCAGCAAATCAGTTTTCACACGTTTATCTCTATCCTGATACCTGTCTTCCTTGATCCGCAGCCACACACCCACTTCTGGGCCAACTCCAGAGGTGGGGACCATGATTACTTCAAGAGGTGGGTGGGTTAGAAGAGGAAGAAAAGCAGGGAGCCTGAGGGAATGCAAACCATCTCTAGACCCCTAAAGGTCAGCGGGTGCTAGGCATGGTCCCAGGCCACGTGGTGGTTGAGGACTAGAACTCACTTCTCCTAATGCCCAGGCAGCTGTTCTCCCAGCTATACGTGCTGCTTCTATGCAGAGGACAGGGTGTGGTTCCAGTGATAACAGAAGTAATCTTCCAGCTAGTGTAGTGAGGCCTTTGCACATGCTGCTCTGAATGCTCTTCCCAGGCATCACCATGGCTTGCTGCCCCCTCACCTCCAGATCTGCTGAGACCATCTCCTTGGAGACGCCTTCCCTGATGCTCCTGCTCTGGCCACCTCCTATGGCTTTACCATGTTCTCTTTTCTTTAAGGCACCTAAGTATGCCAGATACTTTCTTGTTTATTAATTTGTACCTCATTGATTGCTTGTTGCCCCTATGGGAAAGGAAGCGCTTACCAGGACTGGACATTGCCTATCTGGTTCTCACTGTATGCCCAGAACATAGCCTAGGGCCTGACGTATGGTTGGCATTCAGTGAATATGCCTTGAGTGAATCGATTCAGTTTTTGTTGAGCCCTTAATCTGTACAGGTACTGTGCTGACTTCACTTAACTCTCCCAGTTACCCCAGGAGATAAAGCCCCAGTCTTCAGATGCGGACCTGAGGCTCAGAGGGTGAGTGGTGGGGCTGGGGGTATAGCTTCTCTACTGACCAAGCTACACGCAAGCCCCCAGGAGTCCAGCAGTGTCCTGCCCCCAAGGAGTCATGCCCCAGTTCCCTGGTGACCTCACACTACTTTCTCCTTGGGGTTGGGCAACAGCTCCTCCCTGTCCCGTGGGTGTAGCCACAGGTACCTGCTCAGCAGCACCCAGGGCCTCCAGCACTTGCTCTTTGTCCTGGTGGCCGAGGGAGTGGCTGCCTGGCTTGCACTTTGTGGACCATCCCCCAGCAGAAATGTGGCAATCTCCCACCTCGGGGGGTGGAGGTGGGGTGGTCCCAGGCCAGGACAGCCTTAGAGGTGAGCCTAGAGGACAATGATTGTATCTTGCCGGAAGCTTCTCTCCCTGGAGCCAAAGTGGGCCCAGATTAGTGGATCAAGTCGGTGGGGAGAGCAGAGTGGGCGTGGGCGTGACGGTGAGGACAAAAGCATGAGAGGAAGGAGGGGAATTTAGAACCTACCCCAGAATGAGAAAAGAGACCTCCGTTGCCCAGATTACCTCACAGTAAAATTTCCAGGATCCAGCTGTGGGACAACCAGAGAAGTGTTATCGGCTGGTTTCAGTGATGGACTCAGCCTGGGGTCTGAATTCTGAGGGTCAGCAGAACTAGAACAGCAATTAAGACTAGAGCTCTGAATCTGGATCTGAGTCCAGGGTTTGTCATTTAGCAGCTGAGTGGCTCAGGGCATGTTACTTAATCTGCCCAGGCCTCAGTCTCCTCACCTGTGAAATGGGATAATAGTAAGTATCTCAATGGGTGGTTGAAACGATATCATGTCTGAAGGACTAGGTGCAGTGCCCGGGGTGGTTATTCTCAGTAACAGTGACAATTGGTGACTGGTTGGTTTGATGACATTTTGGTGGAGAAAACTGGTAGATCCCAGGAGTTAGAGAACCATGGATTATCATTTGCTGCCTCTTCCTTTTCCTGTCCCTGCAGTGTTCAACTCCCTCTGTGCAGGAAGCTAGGATTGCAGATTTGAACAAGCCCTGCTCCTGTCCTGGGAAAAACAGATGGCCAGGGAGGATGGCCGGTGCAGAGGGAGTGTCTAGACAGCTCATGCAGCAGAAAGAGTCTGGAGGGATGGGCTGGCCGACTCAGTGAGGAAGGGCATCCTAGGAAGAGGCCAGCCTGTCATAAGGATCATCATATCCTGTGGCTGGTGAATGAGCAGTGAGTGACTTGGGGGTGGGGTAGGGGGAACATGAGCTCCTTCCCCATCAGTGGAGGATTTGAGCTGGCTGGAGGACTCCTGGGATGGGGAAGAACATACAGGATGAACTAAGTGTCTGGAAGAATCACAAGTAGAGCACTAAGATTTGCAGCCCTAGAAACTAGCAGGAGGCTGCTGACGGAGTGGGGAGGTCTTGGGGAGGGTGACTAGGTTTTCCCCCAAGCCTCATAGGCAGGATGGAATGAGTGGTACCACACTGTGGTTTGAGAACCTCTTGCCCAAGCCCTAGGCGCGGAGTAGAGGCACAAGCCTGGGGCACAGCTTCTCACCTGCAGCCCTGACTGAGGTCCTTTGCCCAGGGAAACAGCAGTCCCCATAATAGTGGGGCCAGGCCCCACACAACCACCGGTACTTGATGGACAGGGAGAAGGCCAGTAGCTTTACAGAGGAAGCTTTCAATACATTTAATGATGAGAATAAATATTACTGCCATAATAATAATTATTATTACCCCTCTTACCACCACTATTATCCCTTTTAGCATATTACTGTGAAATTCTCATAGCATTTTGCATCCGTATTTCACCACCTCATTACGATTTTCATTTCCATTTTACAGATGAAGAACCCAAGGCTCAGAGATGTTGAAGGGTCTTTCCCAATAAGATCACTATTGCACACAGGAACTTGATAGAAATGTGGGATTTGTCCCCCAACTCCACCCCCACATCTACCTGGTCAAGACGGGATGGTTTTGGAAAGGGCCCCTCAAGTATTCATGTCTGTGCCTTGTCTAGACTGAGTTCCCAGGATTATCTTGAATTCTCCTTGGAGCAGTGATCCCCAGTCTTCCTGGAGTTGCAACAGCCTTCCATTGTGTGATTTTGCAATAGTTGCAACTCCCCCAGAAAAGTGTAATTTCTATTGATTCCTAGAATTAGGAAAGAGAAAGTCTTGTTTAGAGAATTGTGTAGCTGCCCTGGAGATTAGAACGCCAGGGTGAAAGCATTGTGCCTGGTGGTCTGGAAGAAGGCCTAGGTTCAGGTCCTGCCAGCCCCTTTTTGCTGTGTATCCCTGAACAAGTCTGGCCCGTCTCTGGGCTTGAGTTTCCCTGTCTCTGCCATTCTGTGACGCATTGTTTTTCTATCATGGCTGTTTGTCTTGCTTTTGTAAATTCTCTTTGTGGCAGAACTGCCAGGTACTGGACTGAGAGGGAGAAGGTTGGTTACTGGAGACAGATGGAGCTAGGGAGCCATCACATCTCAGAAGGGCAACATGACTTCTTTCCATCCACATCTCCCCACGTTGTGTCCCCTTTCCTGGTGACAGGTGCTAACTTCTCTTTGAACTGCAAATTGGAAGCAATTTGTCATGAGATCATGTGCCTTAAACGTGTGGGTTTGGAAGGAGGAGAAGGCGGAGGAGGAACTCCAGCAAGAGAATCCCCGATTTCCAACCTCCCAAGTGAATCATGGAACATTTGGATAAGTCACTCATGGAGATGGAAAGACTGGGTGAAAATCAGGAACTTCAGGCCAGATTTTTTTAAAGGAGCAAATTATTCAAAATCCTCTACTGATAGATTATATCTAAAATTGTTTTCTTTCTTTTTCCCGCAGTTCTGTTTTATCCATCTTGAATCATTTTTTTTCTCTGTAAAACTGCTTTTTAGCCTTACTCTCTATTTCAGGTAAAAAACATTTTAAGAGGGGAGGGAAGGTGTCAGGGAATTCTGAGATGCCAGGCTGCAGACTTGGCTGCGGGTGCTCTTTGAGGCTCAGAATGGCCATTCCTGGGCTCTGGTCCCTGGTGCCTCTCACGCGCAGCTCCTGCTGGCTCAACCACGAAGTCTGCAGTATTTTAAAGAAAGCTCACAGCAAGTGAAAAAAGAGCGACCACACTTAGGGTACCATGTGACTAATAGGCAATTTAACATCAAAGCTACCCAATTCCCTGCGGCCCTCACCAGCTGCCGGATTTTGCAGCGGGATGGATTAGGTGACGGTAGGATTGACTGGCAGGTCCATGTGCGTGCGGTGGGCGCGCGGTGGGTGCGCGCGCAGGCAGCCTGGCCCCCGCTTCGGCCTGGAAGCTGGGATCTGCCTGCATCCAGGGGAAGCTCTGCTCTGAGCCTTACGGAATAAGTTAATTTAAAAGCCATTTTGTCGGGTAATAAAGGAAGCTAAAAATGATGGAATTTAAAACAAAAAATTTTTATCTCAATAACTCAGGCGTTTGCTTAATTGCTTCATAATTCACCGTTAACCCCAAAGTGTTTTGCAGAAATAACTTGTGCCTTAAACTTTTTTCATTTTATATTTTTGTTGTTTTTTTAACAAACGTAATATCTGTTTTTAAATTAATATTTAAAAGATTTTTAATACAATTTAATATTAAAACATTTGCAGTGTTAGGAGCTAACTTGTTGGAGGAAGTGAGGTCACCCCCATCCTGTAATCTCTTACCCTCAAAAAACAACCACTCTTAGCAATTTTGTGTATTTAAATGCCTTTCAACTGAATATGTCATTCTCTGTTTTCTTTTATTTTTATATACATTGTGTTTTCTTGTTATAAAAGTAACAAGTGTTAATTTATTGAAATTTGAGAGAATATTGATAGATAAAAGGGGGAAAAAAAAGGATCCCACACCCTGAAGTAACCAGTCAAAGGCAGTGCTTGCTGCTTCTCTCTCTTTTTTTTTTTTAATTTAATTTTTTAAAGTGGTGTTACCACTGCCACCTCCAGCCAAGCTTCCCTCCTTGGGCACACTTCTGCCTCCCAGCGTCCTTTATGGACTGATTTCTGCCCGTTACCTTGAGAAAGAGAACTTACACTGTAGTCTTGGTTTAACTGTTGCCCAGCACGTGACCTCTTTCAGCCTCTCTCCCCCTTCATAAAACGGGATCTGTCCTTGCATTGCTGTGAGACTGCATGTATCATGGATTCCAAAGCTAATTGCAAGTTTTAGAGACATAAACAGTTGTGAGGTGTTGTAATTACTTCACCAGCCTGCGCCACCACAGTGAATGCTATTGTTTTAACTCAGACAGTATCAAGTTTGGGCATTATCTGATCATCTCCAAGTATTTCACATGACTGATCACCATTATACCACAGAGTTTAATCACCCCAGAGGTTTGGTTTGGCTTTTATTCCACACATTGTGTATCTCATCTTTCTATATATACATTCGTTAATATGTACAGATCAAGATTAACACCTTTGCTGGTAGAGAAGGTACTCCAACCCAGACTTCCTGATTTACAATCTTTAACTCAGTCAGGCCATTTAAAGTGTTAACTGATTCACCTTGTGATGGAGGCTGCAACTGGAGCTGACCCATGGGGAAGAGATTTGGTGGGGGTCGCGTGGAACAGGCCCCAGGAAGATCCAGCTACCTAGCAAGTTTATTTTCATACTGGTTTCAACATACGGCATTACTTAATGGGAAAAAAGACAAGAGACTTGCTTTTGTGTTTATTTTGAAAATGTAATATGCGATCCTCCTTGGAAAAATTGTAAGTTATAAATGGAAGTGTTCTCCCATTCTTATGCTTCTGTCCCCAGAGCCACCTTGCTACCGATCTCTGACATGTTCTTCCAGAGATAAACTGTGCAGCTACCAGCATATATATGGTCTAACTTCTGCCTCCGTTTTTTGCACAAATGGTAACAAGCTAAGAACATTGCTCTGCAACTTTCTTTTTTCCACTTAATATTATACCTTAGAGATCATTTCATGTCAGCTTGTAAAGAAAGATCAACTTCATTTGTGGGCTTGACCGTAGTTGGCTTAACCAGCTTTCTACTGGGTATTTAGGTTATTCCTAATTTAGTGCTGCTGCTAGTCTGTGGTGAATATTTTTATATGAGAGTCATTTTGCACGTGTGTGAGTGGATATGTAGGATAAATATGGCTGAGTGGAATTGCTCAGTTAAAGGGTATCTGCATTTAAAGTTTTTATGAATATTGCCACATTCCCCTTCGTGAAACCGTATCAGTTTTACATTCCCACAGAAATGAATAAGAAATGCCTGTTCACCAGCACAGCATGGCATTCAACTTTTTTGATCTGTGGTAAGCTGGTGTCTCTTTGAAGTTTTAATTTGCAGTCTTTCTCTCATGGTTAAGAGTCGCTTGTGTTTCCTCGCCAATCAACTGCCTATTGTGTTGTTGATGATGTTCCTATCAGTTTGTGTGGGTGTGCTTGCTTTCCCTCCACTTTCCCTCACAATACCCCGGGACCTTCTTGGGCTCCACCCTCCTCTCGGGCACCCCAGTTGAAGGAGAAGGGCCACTGGGCTAGGGCTGGGATCCAGATCCTGGTTCTGCCACTTCCTGCTACCTTTGTCTTGACTGAGTTGCTTAGGGTTTCTGAGTCCGTGGTTCCCACTCTAAGGTGAGGATGCTAGTTCAACAGCAGGGTTGTTGGACAGTGGAGATAATCATGGTAAAAAGTGTAAAAAGGGTTTTATAAACTATAGAAAGCTGTAAAAACAGAATATGGCGTTCATATTTACTTAGTTTCAAATGAGTGAAAAGATTCGAGATTCTTAAAACTTCAGAGCCGTGCCATCTGGCTGAATAGGTGGGGAAGTGAGGCCCAGAGAGAGTGGACCTGCCAGAGTCCTGAGTGAGAGGCTGGTCAGCCCGAGAATGGGGTCCTGAGGTGTCTTGCTGTAGAAGGAGCTGTGGATTCTGTGCACTTTCTTCGAGAGCATTCTGACTTTTATAGTAAATGATTCAACTTCCACGACAGCCTTTCCCTTTCAGGGGAATGTTGTGTGGCTGAATCTCCAAGAGCCTGTATGTAGTTCAGAGCTGAGAAGTATCCAGGTTGGAATCCCAGTTCTGCCAGATGGCAGCAGCAGACCCCACGCTAGGTGACTTCACCCTCTGGGGCCGTGATTGCCTTCTCAGTGGAGCGCAGAGGGCTGTTGAAAGGATTACTGAGACCACAGTGGGAGAGCCCTGCCTGTCTGGCTTGGTAGATGGTGTCATTATTTCTGTTTGGCTTTGCAGGAGGCGTGGTGGCCCGGTGGTCAGGGAGCTGGGCTCTGGCGGCTGACACCCTGGGCTCAAGGCCTTGCTCTGCCCTCTTGGGCTGCCTGAGCATCTGACTTCACCTCTCTGAGGTGATAACAGGACTCCTGGCTATTCAGGGTGGATTTGAAGAATCAGTAGACTTTGTATATAAACTGCTTACCACATAGGAGGCACCCAATTAAAAAAAAGTTATTTAAAAAATATTTGCTAAAGTGCTTGTTATGTGCTGGCACTAGTCCAGACGATGGGGATTTAGCAGAAAAGAAGCAGAGCCCCTGGCCTTGGGAAGCTCACATCCTAGTTTATTGTTGTTCTCCGTCAGTGAGGGCAGCATGGCCTCGCCCTGTCAGGTCCTGATGGAGATTCTGCTTGGCGGCTGCCTGGCACCTCCAGGACACACACTCTGAGGGGAGTCTGGGACTTTTTCCTGCTCCTTTAGACTCTGCAGATCACTTCCTGTGAGATGTTCTTTTTTTAATACCTTAGGGAATTTCACTCAGCCTGCCTCCCTCCTCCCTGCCGCCACTCCCCTGCCCCCCCAGTGAGAGATAGGGGCCCCGCCTGGTGACCTGTGAGCAGGGGAGATCAGAGCTTCCTTGACTGGGGGCTGCCGCCCTCAGGTCCAGTGCCTTGTCTGATGCCCACTGACACCGAATCTGGGAGCCTGGGTCTCCCTGGCACATTCATTGTTCTGCTGACTTCGGGGAGTGTCTCTCTCACCCTACCGATATTTAATGCCCGTTTCCTGTGCTTGGACAAGGGGACGCAGCAGTGAGCTGGGCCCAGTCCTGACTGTGGGGAGCTGACATGGGGAAGCAGAAAATAAACATGATTTCAGCTAGTGATAAACCCTGAGAAGAGAATAAATAAGACATGGACTTGTGATGGAGATTGTGAGCTGCATCAGAGAGGACAGTCCGGAAGGCCTCCCTCTGAGGTGGTACTCGTGCGGAGGCCTGAGAAATCAAAACGGCATCACCTTTTGGGGAAAAGGTGTTCTGGGCAGTGGAAGCAGCAAGGGCAAAGGCCTTGAGCAGCTCACCTGGTCTTCCCCATGTATACCCACTACTTGTACAGACAGGATCCAAGGGAGGCTGCGTAGAGACCTGGTGTGTTTGAGCATCTTTTCAGAGCAGGTGATGTGCTAGTTATAAATCAGAGCAGGCCTTGCTTGAGGGGATCCGCGCGGGAGAGCTGAGAGAATGAATGAATGTATTTTAGACCATCACTTGAGCTACAGTATTTCTTTGAAATGAGTAAATGAGTAAAATGCATGAGGCCTTTCCAAGTTGCAGAATCGAAGCCTTCTCCGACTCAGAGCTACTGCTCTGGCAGGCTGTCCTCACCGGTGGGGGCTTCCTCGCTGGCTCTCCATCTAATGGTGTCAGCGTCCTCAGGCACCCGCGACTCAAAGTCAATTTCCGCTCTTGGATCTGCGATTTAACGCCCGGCTGCACAGAGGGCTGCAGAGAGTCGAGGTCAGTGGGGCTAATTGGGTTGCTTAATAAAAGGGGGTTTCTTAGGATTGGAATAGCTGGGCCTGGGGCAGGGCGAGACAAGGGGCTAGGCCCTGAGGAGGAGGGGAGGCTTGGCCAGAGGGGTCCGCTGGTCATAGAGCTGGAGTGACAGGTTAATGTGGAGGCCTTGGACTCCCATGGACACTGCTGCCCTGGGAGGGAGTCTCGCTGCCCTAGCAGTTTGTGTTCTAGAAAAAGACCAGTGGACACCTTGGGGCATTTTTTTGGCCTGGATTAATTACTCCTAGCTGCGGTCTGGGTGGTGGGGACCTTTTCTCCTTCCCTCCCCCTCATACCATGACCCTTGCCCCCCCCCATCCCATACATAGTAATGTGTGGTCAGGGCCAGCTGGCCTTGCGGACATGTCTACCATGTGATGGCCTTGGGAGGGTACAGCTCACGGTGGTAAGGCTATACACTCAACCAACTCATGTCCCACTGTGGGGTGATCTCTGGCTGGGTAGCCCTGTCCTTGGGACAAATCCAGCCTCTTCCTCGTTCTAGATCAGAATTCAGTTATTCATCCATTCACTCATTCACTTCATCAAACGTATATCCTTCCGTTTATGTGTTTATTCAACAAATGCTGAGCCATAGCCTGTGCCGGACTCTGTGTTGGGTGCTAGGGGCACAGTCTCAACAGGATAGACGGTCCCCGCTGTCTGAGAGCTCAGAGTCCGCCAGGAGAGGAAGAAGTGGACTTGTGCATTGCACACACCATCATTGTGATTATGCTGTTGTGAGGCAGACCTGGCTGGGGGATCCAGATCCAGGTGGGATCTCCCAGGTGATCATGTGCTGGTGCAGGTGCCACCTTCTGTGAGCAGAGTTCCTACCTGGGAGCTCATTGCTGTGGGGACTTAAAGATGTCCGCGGGCCAGTTTCGTCCATGTGCTTCAGCCTTCCTTCAAGGCTCCAAGGTGTCTTGTGTCTCTACTTTCAGGTCATATCCTGCTTTTTAATTTTAATTTGACAAATATTTAAATAATGGTAAATATTTATAATTTATAATAATATTTTATTTTTCACATTTTACTTCCAGTTTTAAAGCAGACATAATTAAAGAATTGGCCATTAATTTTATACGTTCACAGTTCCTCTGATGCACATAAGAGTAACTTCTCCTGCTTTGTTTTTGAAATATAAAACAAAAATTTATTAACTTTTTTAAATTACGAGAGAATTAGATCTTTATTTGAAGAAAATCAGAGAGACAGGTACGCCCTCAAAAAGGAAACCACCCATAATTTTACCATCTAGAAGTGACCACCGTGAATGTTTCTTTTGTCTTTCTTCCTGTAAACATTTTTCCTTGAAAAAAAATATGAGATCATAATTGTGTTTGTAACTTTTTCACTTAGCATTATATTGGATAATATATCTTTATTAAGGTCTTATAAATCTTTATTAAGGTTTATAGATGGCCTTTTCCCTGGCCTAAACTTTTTAAACTCACCATTTTCATGCCAGCAGGGTGACACTCCTCATGCACGTAGCTAGAGATTCTATTTTGTGGTTTGTTCTACAGAGTCAGTTATGTTTCCCTCATGACCTCAGGCAAATAATTGACTCCTGTTTGCCTCTTTATTTATTTGTAAAAGGGAGAAATTACTGTACCTCCTCTTGGAGTGGGTGTACAGGGTACACGAGCAGAGAGGCCTCGTGCCCGGAGAGTTCCATACCGGCAGCTGCTGCCATGGAGCAGGAGGCGGAGGGGCTGGGTACCACCGTCCCCGATGCAGCGGCCAGGAGCTGGGGACCCTGAGACTTCAGTCACCTGCCTTCAGCAGCTGCTGACCAGAACTGAACTTGAGCAGCATAGAAACGAAAGCCGGGCTGCACCCTGGGCAGACGTGGGCCGGTTCAGTGTAAAGATAGAGTCCTTGCTCCTCCCCTTGTCCTCCCAAACCAGAGGAAGTGCATTTGGTTAAGAATGACCCACATCCGTCACCAGGCATGCTTCCAGCAGCAGCGAGGGCCAGCTGCAGGGCTGCTCCTGGGAGCTGGTGAAGGGTCTGACTGCCAAGAGCCCCTCCAGCTGGGGGCCACCCACACCTGCCCTTGATATTGAGGCTCAGGGAGACCGAGCTAGTGGCCCTCATCAGACAGTGTGTTAGTGGCAGAGCTGGGATTTGAACCAGAGATTTCCCACCACATTTTCTGTGTTAGATTCCTTCACCCGTTGGGGTGGTATGTCTATTATGTGCAAGGAGCTGCAGGGTGAGGTGGGGGTGGGGGGTCAGACAAAGAAGGGGTGCGGTCCTTGCTGAAACGATGCACACATGTAATGCAGGAGGTGCTGCAAGGGCCCAGGATGCTGCCAGGAGGCCCACTGGTTCTTTGCCTCAGCATGCACCGTGCTCTGTGAGCACGCAGACCACATCCACCAGCAAGCAGCACACTGACGGAAGGTCAAGGCTGATGAGCCAGCCCAGTGAGGGAAGGAGAGCTGTGCTGATGCCACAGGGCTCTGGGTGGCAGTTCCCGGGAAGAATTGCTGGAGGTGGGACTGGAAGTTGGGCTGCCCCAGCCGCAGTGCCCCTGAAGCCAGGGGCAGGGCCTTGGCACTGAATAGTAGCTAAGGCAGGACTTTTGACTCGTGCCAACGTGAGTGTTGGGTCTGAGCATTCTGCCGTTTAACAAGCTGTGTGACCTTGGGCAACTTGCTTGACTTTTCTGAGCCTCCTATCCCATTTAAAAGTGTACAAGACTAAAATGAGAATAAACTGACACACTCCAGCAGTCATGTGGTTATCACCACCAACTTCTCCGTTGTCATCGTCCCTCGTGGCAGTGGCAGCAGGTGTGTAGAAGTCTGGGACACACTTGGGATTGGCATTGCTTGGATGTCGCAGAGTGAAATGTAAGTGGAGCCCAAATGCTATGCAAATATGACAGACACTGCCCTACTAACGATCTCACGCACCTGCCACACAGAGAAGAAAGCCACCGAGGCCTGCTGCGCCTGGCTGCCCCTTGAGAGTTGGAGGAGTGGAGTCATTTCTGGAATTTGCCCCGAGGGGTAGCAGAATCCCATTTGACCTGGTCTCACGGTACATACCACGGTCCCAGCGAGCATTGTGCGAGAGCCTGCCCGTCCCTGAAGTGAAGATAAAAGGCTCATGCCCTGAACTGGGGGCAGGGTAGCGGGGAGCAGGAAGCCTTCTGGAATTGGGCATATTTCCTGCTGCTCTAGTTATTAAAACAGCACGAGGCGTCTGGGGGTTTTGTTCAGTGACTGATGCTGGCTCAATGTCCGGCCCCTTCTCACACTCCGCAACGCTGTTTTGATTTTGTGGGCCCTGGAGGACCTGCGTGGGGTCTAATCCAGCCTCTGTGGCTTATTAACTTGACAGGCTGCAGGTCCCTGCTGTCCTGAGTCCTGGTCCAGAATGAGGGCGCTCACCGTGTTATACCGCGGGCCCATGGATTCCAGCAGCACCCGTTCATCGTGGTGCTGTGAGGGAAAAACAGGATAACGTGTTTAAAGAGCTTAGCACAGTGCCTGTGACCGTGAACACTTGTGTCCGCTGTCACAGCCAGGATTTCTGCCTCTGCCGGGCTGTTCCCTTAGCTCTGTCTACTCCCCATCCTGTTCTCTGGCCAGACCCTCGTCCTCCCTGGGTTCCTGTGGGGACTTGTGTGAGGTGATGGGTATAAAGTGCAAGTGACAAGCAGAGAGGCAGTTGGGGTGACTTAGGTCACGAGGCCCCCGCGGTGGCCTCCGCATGCCTCTCTGCTGACCCCAGCCTGACTCACCCTCTGAGGCCTCTCTAGTTGTCTCTCCCACTTCTTCCCCAAGCCCCAGCCCCCTCTTTTGTCCTGAGGAAGAATTCCGAGGCTCTCAGGAAGGGAAGAGATTTTTGAGGCCATGCCATCCAACATCCTCCCGGGCAGGGCTGGGTTTCCTAGCTGCCACTTGTGCACACAGGACAGGGTGCGCTCTGTCTCTGGAGGACCCTGTTTTTTTAGGGGGGACAGTGTTGGGGACGTGTGGGTGGTGAGCTGAATCTGTAGCTTCTGTCCTCTGGCTCTCCCTGCGGGCTCTCCCTCCAGCCCCGTCGGGTCCCTTCAGAGAGGTGGCCCCTGCTTCGCCCCACCCCTCTTCCTGGCCCTGCAGCCTCCCTCCCTGTGGCCCTGGCCCTGCAGTTCCTAATCTGAATTCCTGGGGGAGTCACAGTGGAGCTCACTGTGGCCCCAGGTCCTGTGGTGACTCTTGAACTTTTTTTCCTGTTAAAGCTGTCGCTTATTTTGGCTCCTAAGCTGAATATAAGGCATCAAACACATGGTGTGTTTCTGTTTTTTTCCCTTGTTGTCAGGGGCCGCTGGTCTTGAAGCACGATTTCAGGGAGAAGGAGGGATGTTTTAGGTCTTTTATTAAGGGCCATTGCGCGCCGGGCCCCAAGTATGGCGAGGGGAGTGAATCCTGAGGATTCAGAGTGTGAGAGCGAGAGCCCGAAGGCCTCCAGAGACCATCTGTTCCTGGGGCTCTGACCGAAAAAGGGTCAGAGCCCTCACCATGGTCTCTGAAGATAGTATGGACTTGTTTTACCCAAGAATGCCAAAACAGAAAAGTGGGCACGTGATTTCATAGACTCTGAAAGCCAGGCTCAGGTCCCAGATAAGAACTTCTCTTTGAGTCTTTCCTCCTTCATTGTACAGACAGAGCAACTGAGGTCCAGAGTAGCACCCTCACACACCACAATTATTGGCAGAAGGGCAGAGGAGGCCAGACCAAACATGGAGACTGGAGATGGGTGGTGGGAGGTGGTTAAAGATATGGAACCTGTGACCTCATGGTGTTATCGCAACAGGCCCTGGTACAAGGATCACGTGGTCCTTGGCCAGTGAAGGTGCCAGACCAAGGGACACCAGGTGTTGGGTTGAAAAGATCTCAGATGCCACCGTGTCAGAATGTTCCGGGGGAGGAACCGAGGCCAGCAGGGGCAACTGGGATGAGGTCAGTACGTGTGAGTGAGTGAACTGAGTTCGGAGCAGGACGAGGGTGGTCTGTTTGGCAATTTGGGGCAGCAAGTGAATCCGGTTATTTCATTTAAATAGCTAAGTTCTTATTTAAATGCAGATTTGAGAAAATATAGCTGTTACGTATAACTCATTGAAGAGGTTAAATCTAAGGAGGAGAAAATGAGTGGATTTAAAGACACATATTAGGTTAAAAAAAAATAGGCGGGTACAGAGATGTGGTAAAACTCAGGCAGCTGGCGGGGGGGACCTAGCACTGTGTGACCAGGGGCTGACAGATGTGACCAGGCTGAGTCCTAAGCTCTGAGGATGGGCTCCCCTCAGGGCAGAGCGGAAGACCTGAACATGCATGCCCTCTACTTCCCTCCTGGGGTGGGCTTCCAAGAATGGTGCAGAGAAGGAGGGACCCAGCAGGGGCGCTGGAGCTACTTACTGACTTTTCTCCAGGACCTGAGCTTTGGCCTCTTCCGGCCTGACGGAGCAGAACGGGCTTATAGCTGGAGCCCAAACATACAGGGCTGGGGTCTAGCTTACATTTCTTCTAGCTCTGTGGCTGAGAAAACAGGCAGGCAGTGCCTCATGCCCTGCTGATCTGTGAGATAGAGGGGCTGGAAGAGCTGCCTGGGGCCTGTCCAGTGATGGGCTCAGTCAGGGTGTGGGTGCAGTCAGGATGGAGACCAGGGCTGCCAGTGTAGAAATGGTGGGAAAAGGTGGAGCTGCCCCACCCAGGAGGTTCAGCTGGTTAGAGCTAGGTCTGAAGGAGGTCCTCCGGGCCGTCCCTGTGCACCCCTGAATCAGCCCCATCCCCTGGCTTATTTCCTTCCCTGCACCCACCACCATGGGGATGATGTCTCATGCACTTATGCAGGTACTGCTTGCTGTCCCTCCCCTCACCTGAATGTCTGTCAACTTCGTGGGGTGCTGGGGGAGGGAGAAATGCAAAAATGCAGGCGGAAAGTGCTTAGTAATGGAATTATAGTTATTGATAGTCAAAATGCAAGAAAAAGAGTTTCCCTCTAGGATTTGCTAGAGGGAAACCAACTGAAGTCTCTGTTCTAGAGGTAGGGAAGTGTTAAGGGGGTACCCCGAGATAGCTTGGAGCTGTCTTTTTAAGGCAGACTAATCTTATGGACGGAAAGGAGGGGAGCGCCTTCTCCTTCAGCTCTGTTTATTAAATGAAAGAACTACCTCCTTTAGATTAGGGAAGAACAGACACTAGAGGCCTCATATCGGCTCGGCTGGTGTTGCTTCCCTTCTGGGAGGCCCCTCCTGGGAGGATAATAATGCCAGCTTCTATGGGATGGTTTTTAGGAATAAATGAGGTTAAGCACTTGACAGTACCTAGCAAATATTGCTCATTTTATTTAAGGCAGCTATTTTAAAATAAATTATTAAAAAATGAATACATGTAGAAATGTATTGATTATTAATCTGTGACATGAGCAGAGGTATTATCTGACTCAGGCAAAACTTGGACCTTACAAGAGACTTACCATTGAGAAGTCTGCCACCTTGTGGCAGCTTACCCAAATTGCAGGTTCAGGGCTTTAAAAAATTCTTTTAAATTTTTTCTTATATTTTAGTTTTGGCTTGAATGAGGTGGTCTGAAAGGAAATAAATCAGGAAATCTCAAGTTCTGTGGTTACACGGTCACCAGGAAGGACAAGCTAAAGTATCTTTACCAGGTTAACTAGAATACCAGAGCTAACAGGGCCTTAATGATTCATTAATCTATATATTTAAAAGTATCACTTATTAAGCTCTTTCTTAATAAGCCAGGTAATTTGATTAGCACTTTGTGTACCTCCTTTTGTAGTCCTCGCTCATAGTAAGATCAAATGGTGCCATATTTCAAAAGAGGAAACTGAAGATCAAAAATAACTGATTCACACCCCACCTCATACAGCAAAGCTGAAATTTAACAGGCAGTCTGATTACAAAGCTTGTGTGCAATCTTAACCTCTTTTTAAAAAATTATTTTTAAAATTTCAAGTATGCATTATAGTATTATTGACTGTAGTTATCACACTTTACATGATATCCGCAGGACTTATTTTCTAACTGGAAGTTTTGCCTTTGACCATTTTCACTGATTCCCTTGTCCTGCCCCCACCCCCAGCCTCTGGCAACCACCAGTCTGCTCTCTGTATCTATGAGATTGGTTTTTTAGATTCCACACGTAAGTGAGATCATACTGTATTTATCTTTCTCTGTCTGACTTATTTTACTTAGCATACTACCCTCAAGTTCCATTTGTGTTGTTGCAAACAGCAGGGTTTCTTTTTTTTTTTTTTTTAATGGCCAAATAAGACTCCATGATACATCTTTATCCAATCATCTGTTGATGGACACTTAGGTGTTTCCATGTCTTGGCTATTGTGAATGATACTGCAGTGACCATGGGGGTGCAGATATCTTTTCAAGTTAGCGCCTTTGCTTCCTTCGGATAAATACCCAGAGGTATTGATAATTTGCCTCACACCCAAGGCCGAGCCAAATATCTGTCCTGTTCCTGGATCCCAGAGGCTTTGTGGGCTGAACTCTTGGTTTCTGCCTGCAGCTGGCCTGAAGAAGCAGCGCATCACCCTAGGGCCTGGGTTTATGCCCTCAGGTCCTGTCTGTGTCCTTTACAGGGCATGATAGCACCTGTCATGATTTTGTTGGATCCCCTGAAGGCAGGTGTGAGACGTGGGAATTACTTGTTCTCCCACTTCCTGTCCCCCTCCTCCCGCAAATTCAGGTGGCTGGCCTCTTTGGGGAAGGTGGATGTTCTTAGAGTGACTCTGAGAGAAACAGGCTACCTGCTTGCACTTTGAGATTCTGAGTGTGGAACCGGCTTGGTGTGTTGCGGGGAGTGGGGTGGCAGGGGTGTGTGGAGGAAACAAAACCAGCATGTTCCTTTCCAAGTCAGTTTGACTGGTGGTGCTGGCCTGGCGTGGCTCGCGTGGCTGGCGTTGAGTGAGTGGAAGGCTGTCCTAGCAACTCCCTGGTCGCCGGCAAGGACGTCCCCTCATGCCAGGGGAGGAAGTCTGCCTGCGCTAGGAAACAACGGTCCTCTTTCTGTGAAGTTAGACGTCTCGGCCCATTTCCCATGCGGGCCTGGCTCGGAGGGGAGGCTGTGCGTTGGGGTGTCAGGTTCACAGAAGTGCGCTCTGGGACCTGACAAGGTGCTTGAACAAGAGCCCACAAACGCACTTCTGTGTCTCCAGCCTTTCCCCTGCTTCAGGAGATGTGGTCTGAGGGAGGCTGGCTGGAAAGTTTCCTTGGTAATAAAATAATTGTTTAGAAATTTCAGGCTCCCAGAGGAAGAGTCTTCTTCCTGCTTTTTCCCCTGAGTCCACTGAGACACCAGGAAGCTTTGAGGATGTGTGGAGAGATGGCGTCAAGACGTCTTACAAGCATGGGGAGGAGGGGCCTCAGACTTTATTAAAGGGTGGAGTCAGGTCTTAGACCTGCCGGGGACTCTAGAGACTCACTCCCAGTGTAGAGGAAGTCTAGAAATCTAGAACCCTCTCAAATCAGGAATTCATGGATATCTTTTGGTCTAACTTTTCAAAGTAAGAAAGCTCCCCTTAGCATCCCTGGAAAATGCTGTACCCACTCAGGTGTCACCTCCACGGACAGAACATTCATTCCCACTGTGGGTATCCTGTTCCCTTTGGACATCTGACAGTTCCTTTCATTGAGATAAACTCTGCTCCCCTGGAACTTTCTTGCATTTGTCTATATTCTTCTCCATGACATTTTTTTTAAACTCTTTAAAAAATTTTTATTTATTTTTTTGGGCGGGAGGTAATTAGGTTTATTTATTTACTTACATTTAGAGGAGGTACTGGGAATTGAGCCCAAGACCTTGTGCATGCTAAGCATGCACTTTATTACTTGAGCCATACCCTCCCCATTCTCCAAAACATCTTATGATTCTTCCTGACATGTGATAATCAAGATGGCTAAATGATAAACTGCAGGGGAGGTGGTTCTCACTGGGACCAGAAGCCCATCGAGGGTGGGGGAATGAGCACTGCCTGTCCTTGGGTCTGTCCCCACAGTTGAGGGACCGCTGGCCACTCCCTTCTTCCGGGCTTCCATTTCTTCACTTATACATTGAGCTAAGTAAGGTTGTATGAGCTTCCTGTTGCTGCTGTAACAAATGAACACAAACTCTGTGGCTTACAACAGCACAGATTTACTATCTGACAGTTCCGGAGGTCAGAAGTCCAAAATGGGTCTCACTGTGATTACATCAATGGTGGGGCTGCATTCCTTCCCAGAGGATCTAGGTCAGTATCTGTTTTCTTGCCTTTTCCAATTTCTAGAGGCTTCTCACATTCCTTGGCTGGCAGTCACATTGCTCTGACCTCTGCTTCTATCATCACATCTTTTTTGATCTGACTCTCCTGCCTCCCTTTTAGAAAAACCCTTGCAATTACATGGAACCTACCCAGATCATCCAGGATAATCTCCCCATCTTGAGATCCTTAAGTTTTAATCACCTCTGCAAAATCCCTGTAAGATAACATAGTCACAGGTTCGGGGGATTTGGACTTGGACGTCTTAGGGAGACATTACTCCATCTCCAGAGCCCCCTCAGCTCTGTGACAGCTCAGCCGTCCCCCTCTGCTGCACTGCAGGGTTGCAGGAACCCCCTGCCTTCTTGTTGGGTCTGATTCGTCATGGGGAGAAATGCTGCAGTCCTTCTCCAGCTGTCAAATTCTGTTCATTTCTTATGAGTCAAGTTAAAAAAAAAAGAGAGAGACCTAACTTTTACCTTTCCAGAAACCAGATTTCTATTGTCTGGTAGCCCTTCAAGGTCCAAAGCAATATGAGATATCTCTGCCCTCAGAGAAGTTGATCATCCAGTAAGAGGAAGACGTAGGTGCCCAGGTCAAGTCGAGATGTTTTACCTCAAGGCAGTTTTTAGCTGTGTGACATTGGACAAGTTACTTAATACCTTGAAGGCTCGGATTCTTCATCTGTTAAGTGAAAATAGTTGTACCTTCCTTTCCCCCCAAGGGTGTGTTAGGACTTAAAAATCAGAGACTGTTATGGAAGTACAAAGATTTACTGGAACAGCGTGAGATACTTTGAGGGATACCGAAGCAGTCATAAGGACTTAGGTAATTATGTGTGTTACCAAATTGTTATCAGGGCAGGGCTGGCTATGCTTTATAGTTTGTGGAAGAGATGAGGACCCTGGCTTTGACGGACCATCATCATCAAGCAAGAAATGTTATATTCTAGAACCTTAAAGAAATTAGATGACTGGTTTGCTGAGGTGAAGTACAAATGGAGGTCTCAGCCTGCATCCTGGGGGCTGCGCACACGCGTGGATGCCCTGGCACCAGGTCTAAACTCCACCCGCCGTCTCCCTTGCAGATGATCATGCTGAGTCACCCTTTGGGCCTCAGAGTGTCTACACGGCATGTGGTCATCCTCTGGATGAACGATCCAGCAGAGAGGCCTGCCTGGGCCCTGGACGTGGGCTCAGGGCCATTTAGGCAGCTCATAAATGGGGGAGGGGGGCTGCTGGAGGAGGGCCGGCACCATGCCCTCTAAGAAGCACAGCGCAGAGCAGGAGCCCTGACTGTAGATCTGAAGGGCTACTGGGGACGCTCGGGGACACTCTAGACGGGCATGTGGGCAAAGGTACGGAGGTGGGAGCTGGCAGCGTGTGGTCTTGGATCTATGAGGTCAGATTTGGGGGGTGGAGATGAATCCAGTCAAAAGCATAGAGTACCAGGGACCCCCTATCATGCGGCGCTGTGCGCCACGTAGATCGTAGCAGGAGAGGTGGTTTCTTTCCCTCTGCTAGTTTTGCGTAGAAAGACGCAGCAAGTGGCATTCCTTTTTCCTTCTTCTGTTTGCCTGCCTGGCAGCTCTGAGTAGAAACTGCTGTACTTCCTCTTCCTTACATTCAGTGGTGTCCTGGTAAGTGTGTAACTCAGGCTCTGGGGTGGGAGGGGATCCCTAATTTTTTAGGTTTGCCCATTTCCATGATGTAAATTTCCCACCCACGGCCGATTTCACGTTACCAATGTCATGCCCGTGAACGATCTCTCCAAGTGACTCCAGCTTTCATTTGCTTTATGTTCTCATTTTAATCCTTAAATAACACCACGAATTAGGTGCTATCATCCCAGATTTACAGAGGGGAAACAGGCTCGGAGAAGTCAAGTTTTGTAACCCAGGCCTGGCAGGCTTCCAAATCTATGGGCACTGTACCATGCCTTTCCCCCTGTTACGGACTGAATTGCATCCGTCCCCAAATCCGTATGCTGAAGCCCCAAACCCCAGTGTGACTGTATTTGGAGGTGGGGGCCTGTAAGGAGGTAATTAAGGTTAAATGAAGTCATAAAGCTAGGCCCTCATCGGATGGGACTGGAGTCCTGATAAGAAGATGAAGAGGCACCAGAGGTCTCTCTCCACACTTAGAGAAAAGACCGCCTGTGAGCCAAGAAGAGAGGTCTCACCAGAAGCCAGCCCTGCTGGCACCTTGATCTTGGACTTGGAGCCTCCAGAACCGTGAGAAAATAAATTCTGTTGTTCGAGCCACCCCATTCTGTGACATTTTATAATGCATTCTAGTAATATAGCCCTAAGGCCCCCAGGGCCATAGCCAGTGTCCTGCCAGCTTTTTTGCAGGAGGCTTGGCCCTGCCGGGGGTACTGAGGTCTGCCCAGCAGGGACCACCGGGGGTTGGCAAGACAGGGTGGCTGTCCCCATCTGCAGAATGAGGTCACCCCAAGGTCTCCCTCTCGGGGATTGGTGCTGCCTCAGGGAGCGGACCTCAGGCCTCCTCTTCCGCAGCCATACCAAGGTCAGTGAGGGCGGAATATCGCCCCAAAGCCATGGAGGGTTGAAGCATTTCTCTCCCTGAATCCCTGGTGTCGGGCTCTACTGCAGGGATTCTCAGGGGTTAGATTCAGTGTCAGAGCCCCTGGGAGCTTTTAAAAACTGCAACCCTTCTGGTCTCCTAGAACCTGCTCTGTGAGCATTCAGGGTGACTGATGGGAGCGTGTGTATGGAGAGTGTGACTGAGAACATTGGGGTGGGTGGGGTGGGGTGGAGAAGGCAGTTCCCAAAGGGGATGGGAAACCACTGTGTGCGGCTCCTGGTCTGCTGTGGCTGGGGTCTGTGCTCAGGGTGGACATCATATGGTGTGGGGTAGGCACTGGTGGAGTCGAGAACCAGATCGGGTGGACCATGTCCCCACTCACAGCCCTCCGAGGGTCTGCTCCCATCTGCTCTGGATCGAGGTTGCCCCGGACCCTTGGATAAGCAGGCACAAGGGCAACACTGGATGTCAGGTCTGAGTGTGTTTTAGTAGCTCTGGCAGTGAAGGCCTTTACTGTGAGCTTACTGTGCTGGCGATGGTGATGTGTTGCTGTGAGTGTGTCCCATGGGGACAGTGTTGTGACCTATCACTGATGGGTTAGGGTGTGATGGTGTTTGTGTCCTGCTGGCTCTCATGGGATATTGGGTTCATGCTAATGATGCATCGTTATGACGTTTGGTGTAATGGATTCGGCTGTGGGGCTTCGTGGTACTGCTGTGGCATGCCCTGTGTTTTCTGTTACTCCTAAGTGACGAAAGTGGTGGTGTTGCGGTCGGGTTGGGTGCACCAGTGCTTGTGACCGGGGGTGGTGATTTAGTATGGTGACGTCGCCTGACGGACCTGTATTTAAGGTTTCAGCCCGACTATGGTGGTGTTTTCTCCCGGATGCGGCTTGATGTTATTGGCTGCAGAGCCGGCTGGGCTGACGTTTCCCCTCTGTACCTGCTTGGTGTTTGTGGGTACTACACAGGCTGTGATGGTGGTTGGGGGACAGGGAGTGCTGTGGTGGTAGCTTGTGCAGACCTCCACGCCTTTTGTTAATTAAAGCAGCCTCCAGATGCAACACAGCAGTGCCCGCCACCCCAAGCCCACTGAGGAGCCCTGCGTGCCCTCGAATCCTGTGGGCAGAGATGCTGAGTGTTTTGTGGGGGCTGGTGCATGAATGAACTTGGCAGGTGACCTTTCTCAGCCGTTGCTGCCCACAGGAGGGAAGACACCTCTGGCTCCTTCTCTGTCTGGTGGGCAGGGTAGGGTGAGACAGCCTGTACTCTCAGAGGCTGGGTCTCAGCCTGGCCCTGCCTGGCTGCTCTCCTCCAGTCTGACCCACTCCTGGACCCCTCCCATGAAGGGCAGCCCCACCTCTGCCCTGTGAGGGTCCACTCTCTTGAAATGACAGCCTAACTCTTACTCACCCTTCAAAGCTTAACTCCTCTTCCAGGAAGCCTTCCCTGACTGACTGCCTCTCCCCCACCTGCCCCAACCTTGGCTGATTTCTGCCCCTCTGGGGTTCTGTCAGCCCTTGCTGTTGGGATCACTCACTCTCAGCTTTGCTTCTTGCCTCCGCACTGGATTTACTTTTTTCTTGTATTTGAGTGCCACCATTTGCTAGCACTGGGCAAGCTAACAAAACAGTGTCCCTGCCTTCATGGAAAGGGTGGGGGTTGAGGGAAGACAGACAATAATCAAGTATCCACATAAATGTGTAATTACATGTTGTGAGAGTGTTACGAAGCTAACTGATATGGTGGCGGGAGGCCCAACAGCCGTGGTGGGGCTGGCGGGTGGCCGTAAGCTAGAGACTGGAGTGAGGTGGACGCAGGTCGGGTGAGGAGACAGGCCTTTTTTTGGGGAGGGAGCTGAGCTTGAACTTAAACGTTGCCCAGCTTGATGGTGACTCTAGGCCCGGGTGACTGGATGGGTCCCATCGTGCCAGGCACCCTGCTGGGTGTTTCTCCAGGCTGTTGCTGTTCTGTCCCCAGGGTCCCATCCAGCCCTCCATGGGTCCCGCTGGCAGCCTGCACACCCTGTCAGTCAGAAAGGAGGCATCTGCAGGTGTGCCTCCGGCCATTTTAGCATCAGTTAGGAGAGCAGACGGGGAACTTGCCCTGGGTCCCGCTCTCAGCATGTTACCAGCATCTCAGCCCCAACGGGAAGTCTGCATCCGTGAAGCATGGAGCTTGCAGGAGCCCCCTGCACCCCTCTGGTGACAGAGCCCTAGTGCTGCTGCTGACTATGTACACTGAGCTCCCCTTCCCTCACTTACAAAATAGGACTCACTGTATCACATAGCCTTGGGGGTTGTGCAGTTTACATGGACTGATATGGGTAACGCACTGAGCTGTGGGCCTGGCACTGAGTAAGCACGCCATAGATTTGTTGCTGCTGTCATCCTTCGGGGGCTGGTCCTACGATGACCTGCCTGACCCAGTTATCACATTTGAGCGTTGAGAGCGGGTTGGGATGTTCCCTAAGACTCCCAGCTTTGACATTTGTTCATTCATTCAGCATACAGGCCACACCCTTTATATGCCAGGCTTTTTTCGGGGTGCCAGGTGTCTAGGGATGTGCATGGCTGGGTCCATTGTGATCTGGCTGCTGGGCTGGGTCTGAGCCTCTCCCCTTCCACCTCTGCCCCGCACTGGTCTTGCATACTCCCCTCTGTAGCTATGCCTGTTGGCCTGCTCAGGAAATGACTGAGACTGTTTAGGACCTGCTCAAGGGAGTCATGGAGACGAGGCTGCTGGCTTGGCAGCTGAGGGCCCTTTGCCCAGGGGTTGGGTTCTGTCTCAAGATCTCAGAGTCCTGTGGGAAACTGGTTCATAGTGTAGGTTCCAGGCCCCATGTCCAGGCATTTGCTTGCATCTGGCGTTGGGATTTGGCCCCTTGCTTGGGTGGCTCTGATGCCTTTAGTCCACAGACTGGCATTTGGAGGCCATGAATCCTCATCAAACAGAGAAGAAACTGAGGCCCAGTGTGGGGTGGGGACTTGGCCAAGGCCCCGGAGTGGGTGAGTGGCAGAGCTGAAGCCTCAATCTGAGAGTCTGGACTCCAAGTGCAGTGCTCCTCTCACTATCCATGCCTTTGGGGGTGGTTATGCCACCTCAGCATTTTTCGGGGTCTAGGTGGGCTCACCTGAGACTCGGGACCATGACGCAGCTGAGCGACATGTCCCTGCAGTCAGAGCCGGGAGCTGCAACTGGTGCCCGCAGCGGCAGGGTAGGCACAGACGGATGGAACTGGTTATGCTGCTTCGCCTGGACTGGCCTCCCACTTCCTCCTTTGGTGGGGTGTGTTCCTGGGCAGCGGAGGGGTGTGTGCGGGGTGTGTCGAGGTTGGGTAAGGCAGCCTCACGTGGCTGAACTCTCACCCCTTTTCCTGGTTTCACAACAGAAGCCGTAACTACAGTCCCACGGGGGCAGAGGCAGCAGAGAATGCACCTCTATGGGTCCCCAGAAGGCAGGGGCCACAGCAGTAATTGGAGGGGAGATGAACCCTGCCCGGTTTCTCCTCTGCATGATCATCACAGACTTACTGCATCACTCAGTTTCCCTGGTCCTTTGGGCCTTCAGTTTCCTTCCCTTCAGAGGGGCTGGTCATTTTTGCCCTGCCCACTGCCCAGGTTGCTAAGAGGATGCAGTAAAATGGGGCTTCCTGGAAGGAAAAAAGGTCCCGACTGAGACAGCACAGGAGCTGAAACTCCCCTTTCAGCATCCATGGTGGACAGAACCAATCAATCACCACACTTTTCCCCGTGAACTTGGAAAGGCCTCAGAAACCTTTGCTGAACGGTGCTTCAGGCAGTCCTTCCAATCAATTGGAGCTGGCACTTACGAGATAAACATTCTCTAAGAGATCCTGAAAGGGGTGCTGAGTCTGCAGCTGGGCATGTCTTGCCTTGAAGGCTTCACTAGTGGTACCCACTCCTCTTCCTCTGTCCTTGGATGGGAGCTAGGGAGTCCTCCGGGCTCTGGATCTCTGTGGCTTTTCTGATCTGTGCCTGTCTCTGGACCTCCTTTTTCCATTTCCCCTTTCCCCCTGTACCTCTCTCCACAGGGAGCACTGAAAGGAGTGGTGGCATTAGTGCACTGGACAATCTGTAAAGAGAGTAAAGCAAGTGAGATAGAAATCAGCTAATAGAGCCCTCCCTAACTTCCCCTCCCTGGCCTCCTCCTTGACACGCTTCACGCACAACCGAGCTGTCTGAGGCCAACATTGCCCCCTAGTGGCTCGCATCCCAAGAGCATTGACTTCCCTGGCCTCTTCCCACCACCTCCGTTCTTCCCTGCCAAGCAAGGACCCCACCGCTTTTCCTCCATCACTGTTACTCACTTCCTCACTCAAGGATACGTCCTTTGGGCTCCTTCTGCACTCTGTTCAAACTCTAACGGATGATCCTAGAAGAGACAGCAGAGTGTAGTTGATGAAGGTGATGAAAGACCTGGGAGTAGAGAGAGCTGAACTACAGCCTCTTTTCCACTGCCAGCTTATGGTGTGGCTGTGCTGGTCCTTGCCCTCTGTGGGCCATGTTTCCCCATCTGTGCTGTGAAAAGTTTGCCTATGTTCGGTGTTTCCCAGGAGGGGTACCAAAACCTTTTTAGGCCGGTCAGCTTTCATTGTGCAGGACACAGAGCTTCCCAGGCCCCTGCGTCAAATCTCTGTGCCAGCCTGAAAGTCCCAAATGCCCCTGGCAGTGGCGCCACGCGTGGTTGGTGCCCTTAGGCCAAGGGGTCTTGCGATCATGTGTGAAGTGGCTGGGGGAGACTCGGGCAGGCCGCTGGTAGCAGCTGCAGTGCGTGCATCCAGTGCCCTGGGAACGACACCCTCCACCGCCCGCCCCGAGAGGCCAGCGCTGTGGAGAAACAGAGGGGCTGTGGCCTCAGCAATTAGACCTGAGTTCATATCCCTGCTTGGCCACTTGCTAGCTCTGGGGCTTCAGACAGGTTTGAACAGGACTGTGTGTGGTTCTCAGTGGAGGATGGAAATAGCCCAGTAACCTTTTCCCTTTGGCAAAGGACAGGGCGAGGCTCTCCAGGCTGCTTGTGCTCCGCACGCACCCCGTGCTCGCGCTCTCACGCTCCCGCCTAGTTCCTGGTCCTGAGTCTTAACCCCCGCTCCGCCCAGCTCCTCCACGGCAGGGACGACCATTTCCCGGTGGATTGCACTTTTTAGTTTGCTGTTATTTCCATTTTGTAGACGCAGGACCTAAGTCTCAGGAAAGGTGACAAAACACATCTTAATTAAGCAGCAAAGCCAGGCTGGAACTCAGTCTGAATGCATTCTCATTGTTGTCATTATTGCCGGGGCAGTTTTGTGGTTTGTTTCATCTACTATTAATTGAGCAAGTATGTGCCAGGGCCTTAGAGTAATTTTCTCAGTTGTCTCTTCATACACACACACCGTCTGCCCACTTTACAGATGTGGCAACTTCTAAGGGAAGTGCATGCCCAGACCTCCCAGGTTGGCACCGCCAGAATCCGAGGCCGTTCTTTTTCTCCAGAGCCTGTTTCCTTTGCCCCCAAACCCTTCTGTCTCCTTCCAAAAGCCCCCCACTCCTGGGCCGCTGCCAGCCCTTGCTTGGTAGTGAGAGGCCGGAGCCGCACTGATGGCCAGGAGTGGGAGGGGGCTCGCTGGGCTTGGAGCCCAGGAATGTGTTGGGAAATTCCACTCCCCTCCCACGCTACCCTCCCACGCTGGGAGGGAAGAGTTAAGTGTCTGCCTCGTCCCTCATGGATCACGGAGGCCTGTTCACTCCTTTTACAGCCTGGATCTCCTCGGGAAACTGCCTGTGGCCTGCCCCCTCCCCCTGCATCCTAACTTCTTGCCTTCTTTGGTCCTCTCTCCCCACAAGGGAGGGCCGCACTGCCCCATCCTCCACCCAGAGCTCTAGCTCCCCAAGAGGGGAGCACTTGGAAGTAGGGGCTTAAAACTCTCTTCTTTAAACACGCGCGCGTGCACACACACTCACAAACACTCAGGGTCTGGCTGCTCACATGCATGGATGGCATCACCCTCGTCTCCACAGATGCCTGTGCTGGTAGGATGTGGCACGAGGGAGGCAGCCACAGAGCCAAGAGTGGGGAGGAGGCCACGTTCCCGGCAAGAAGACTTTAGTCTGTCTCTTAGCTCCAGCCTTGCTTTGGCAGGAAGGGAAGAGGTCTGTGAGGCTTCCTGACTCCGCCTAGGTCTCCAGTGGCCAGAGAGACCCCAGAGGCAGCGAGAAGAGGCTCGGAGCAGAGCTCTCAGGCTGTCCAGGGCAAGAGGATTGCAAGGCTCTCTCATCGAGACCACCCACCATCTAGTGCTCGCGTCCCTGGCCGTCCCACCAGGTGGCCCCTGTTTGCACAGGCCCGGTCACAGAGCCCTCACCGCCTCACAAGCCTGCCTGTGACCATCTTTGGGCAGCACTGACTGTCATAAGCGCTTCCTTAGGATGAATGAGCTGCAGGCTCAGCTCCCACCCTTGGCCCTGGCTTGGCTTTGTGGGACCTCACAGAGGGAAGCTCACTCCTCCTGCAAGTCCCCTTCATGGCCCTTCCCACCCCTTTCCTCCCAGGTTCCCGCCACAACACCCCAGGCCAGACATCCAGGAGCTGTAACTGCCTGGCTGTGGCCGGGTGACCTCATGCAAGAGCTAGCAGTCATGGCCTCAGTTTCCTTGTTAGTAAAAAGGGAAGAGTGACGGACTGCGTGATCTCAGAGCCATCCCTAGGTTTCCAGAATTCCATGGAAAGAGATAATCCAGAGGTTCTAGAAACATCTCACAGGGAAGATGACCCGTGCCCACTGTCTGCGTTTGACAAGGGTTTTACTCATAGACCAGTCTTTTAGGGAGCAGGTGTCTTAGAAATCACTCCCAATAAGACCCAGTTTTTGAACATCTTGGATCGAAGGGCCCACACCAGCCCTTTGTCAGAAGGGCCTTCCCCAGATGTCTGTTAGCTGCTAGATGAGGTCCAGGCGAGGGGCCGTCACCATCTGATCCCTGCCAGGCTCCAAATCTGAGCATGGCCCACAGAAGAGTCCTGAATTTTGTCTGTCTTTCTTTCTTTCTTTCTTTCTTTCTTTCTTTCTTTCTTTCTTCCTTTCTTCCTTTCTTCCTTTCTTCCTTTCTTCCTTTCTTCCTTTCTTTTTCTTCCTTTCTTCCTTTCTTCCTTTCTTCCTTCCTTCCTTCCTTCCTTCCTTCCTTCCTTCCTTCCTTCCTTCCTTTCTTCCTTCCTTCCTTCCTTCCTTCCTTCCTTTCCTCCTTCCTTCCTTCCTTCCTTTTTCTTTCTTCCTTTCTTCCTTTCTCTCTTTCTTTCTTTCTTTCTTTCTCTTTGTCTCTTTCTCTCTTTCTTTCTCTCTCTCTCTCTTTCTCTCTTTCCTTTCTTTCCTTTCTTTTCTTTCTTTCTTTCTTTCTTTCTCTTAGGTTAGAATTTGTTTGTTTTTGATGGAGGTACTGGGGATTGGACCCAGGACCTTGTGCATGCTAAGCATGTGCTCTACCAGTGAGCTATTCCCCACCTCCCCTAAAGAGTTCTGAATTTTGAATCCCATCTCTGCTGTACCTTGGGTGCGTGTCACAGACAGACCACTAAGCCTCTCTAAGCTTGAGTCTCCCCATCTTTTAGAATTCTGTGGGTTGCATGAAAGTACCTGGCGTATCACAGGTGCTCAGTAACTGGAAAACAACAGGCACTCCTGGGCCTGAGGGAGGGCCTGTCTCTTCTGCCCTTAAAGTCAAGTTTTGATACCTCCTCCCCCAAAGTGTTGCTGGACCACCTCAGGCACCACGCAGCATTTATGCCTTTAGGTTTTTATTGAGCATCTACTGTATACCGCACACTGAGGATACAATGATGTAAATACTGATAGCCCACTACATCAGTGGAGCTCTCTAGAAACACAGAAACAAGGAAACAAATCAGGAGATATAATGGCCACAAGCTGTGGGAAGGTGATGGGTGCAGAAGGAGGAAATAATGGTGTGAAGGATGGGCATCAGGGAAGGCTTATTCCAGGACTGACTTTTGAGACCTCCAGGCAAGAAAGAGCATTTGAAAGCCTGGAGGGATCCTGAGAGGAGGGTGGGGTGATGGGATCACAGGCATGCAGAGGAGACAGACATGAGATGGGTACCAGAGGTAGTGAGCCAGGGCACATACTGAGCCCCATGGTGCCGTGTCCTGGTATCTTGGCCCCAGGGCTGGCTAGGGCTCTGTGATGTTTGATAAAGGAGGAGATGGAGGCTGCTCCCAGCCCCTCCACTCGGGAGCTCTCCTGTTTCATGTGGCGTTTCCTAACACCCTCTGGCTGGCAGCAAGTGAGTGACCATTTCCCTGTCCTCAAAGCTGAAAGGAAATCTAGGTGAAAAGGGCCTTCATCCCGGGTGGGTTGGACGGAGAGGAGCCTGCGAGGGATTTCCGGGCCTGCAGGTGGAAAGCCTGGTCTGCTGTAGAGTTTGAGAATGGGGAGTGGGGACACAGTGCCAGATGGGGTTGGGGCGTGGTCAGCCCACACCCCTGGGGAGGCGAAGCCCTGGCACGGGTTCTAACACAGGGGTGGGCCCTGCGGGGAGAGCAGTGGGAGCCAAGTGTGGCCCCAGGTCTATCAAATTCAGACTCCCATCCTGACCTCTCAGCAGTCCTCAGCAAGACCGGGGGTGGCTCACCTGGCCTTGAATTGGGTGCAGGATTTCAAGTCAAACATTACCTAATGTTGGGTAGGCCGATTCCAAAAGCAGGAGGAGGAGGATGTATGGGTTCTGGTCCGGCGCTGCCCTGTCTCACTGTTGAACCTTCCCCCGTCTGTACAGTGAGATGTTTGACTTAGGGGTCTCTGAGGCCCTTTTGGCTCTGACAGGCTGTGGTTCTAGTTTTTTCTGGTTTTGCAGATCCTTGGCAGAGGAGGGGTACTGAAGGAGAGCTGTGTATAGTGTGAAGCATGATGGATCTCAAAAAATTATTATTTTTTTTAATGGCGGTCCTGGGGATTAAACCCAGGACCCTGTGCACACTATGCATGCATTCTACCAGTGAGCTCTACCCCCGCCCCTGAATCTCAGAAAATTATTGATAGTCTGGAACATTTGGCTATATTAGTAGAAGTCTGGCATCTAGAACTAAGGGGGAGATGGTTCTGTCAACAAAGTCAGCAAACGGATGTGCTGTCAGAGAAAGGAACAAAAAACAAGATGACTCTAAACCAGGTGCTCTTCCAAATGTCAGGCGCTACAAAGTGTGCAACCCAGAGGACACCAGATTCCAGGGAGGGCATGAGAGCTACCTGCAAATATATGACATGGGAGAGAGGTGGCACTGGAGAATGGAGGTCATAAGGAGAGGCTCCAGCTCAGGATAAGAAGGAGCTTTCCAAAGGTCTAGAACTGTCCCAGACGGAATGAGCTGGCCTGCCTTGGGTGGTAGGGCGTTTCTATCATGGGAGGTATGAGAGGTTAGGTGGGCTGATAACCTGGCAGGTTGACTGTGCTTTGTCCTTTGAAGCATTGGACTGGATGATTCTTGCTGGTTCTGGATGGCTGCCATTCTGTGACCTGGGTTCAGGTCCAACGTCTGTAGCATAGTCCTGAGACAGTTGCCCTCCACATGCCTCATTTTCCTTATGTGAAAAGCAGAGAGAGTACCTGTCTGCCTCTCAGGCTTATTGTCCAGGTTGGCTGAGGCGATGGAGTCCTTTGTGTGGTGCAGCCACAGATGTGAGCAAGGGATAATTGCCATGTTTCACTTGCCACCGTCCTGACATTTGGTGGCAGGCAGGGAGTGGGGAATCCCTATTCTCACAGCTCAAGCTGACTGATCTTTGTAGCCGAGCTGAATTTAGTCTTTGGGGGCAGCAGAGTGAAGAGTAAATGCTAAAGCAGAAATGGCAAAACCTAGTGTGAGTGCTGACATCGTCTCTTGCCGAGGCAGACATCACTAATCAATCACCATGCTCTCTTCTGCAGATCTTGGCTATGGCCTCTTAACCCTTACCCATATGATGACAGCTACTACTAACGTATATTTGGCTTATGAGAGAGATTCTATTAGCTACCCCGACATAAAGGAAAATAATTACTGATGCCATTCTTGGTCAGCACCAAACAAGTGACTCACTAAATGCATTAATGGAAGTGCATGTGTTGGTGTGGAGTGGGGGTCAGGACAACTGTGAGCTAAATTAAATGACTGGGAAAGCCTGTTGATGGAAGTGGTAAAGGGCTGAGTCCAAGAAGGAGGAGAGAGATTAAGAGGAGAAGAGAGAAGCGAGAAGGGCACCCCAGGCCATTGGTACGGCATAGCAAAAACCCAAGTGGTGTTGGGCTAGGATTAAGGCTCATGATTACCTATGGGCTGTGGGAAGCACTGGCCTGTGAGTTGGTCTCTGCTCCGCTACCCGTTTACCATGTGACCTTGGGTAAAGCCCATTCCTTTCGTGTAAGATAAGGGGTGAGGGTTGGCCTAATATCCTAAAAGCTATGAAGAAGCTCTGAAAAAATAAACATTTCTGTAAAGACCAGTGCACACCTGCACCCTCCTCCCTAAGCAGTGAGTTCTTAATGAATGCCTTGTTGGTAGCAGTATATTAAAGTGTGACCGAAATGACTCAGAAATCTGGGGGCTGGAAACAGTGACTATACCAGGATAGTTATTGGGGATAGAAGCAAGATGTGGGCTGAGGGGGCCCTCGGCTTGACAGATTCCTACATTTCCAGAGGATGGAGTATTTTCCCTGAGATCAGCAGGAGGTCTGGGTCCAGAGCAGCTGAGCTGGATATTTGGGCCTCTTCATCATTTCAAGGCGTCCTTTCATTCTTGGCCAAGAGGGAGGGGAGGCAGAGTATGGGCAGGGGGGCTGACAGGTTCTCATCTATTTATAGCTGGGATTTGGGATCACGCGGTCCTGGGTTCAGGGATGGCCCCATGTCTGGCCTTGCCAACCAATCACAGGGTGGCATGCTTCAGGGTCCTGCACGTTAGGCAGGTGCCCTAATGTGAACCCACAGGGCCGGCCTGGGCTCTGGCCAGATGCTCAACATTCCCTCCTGACTCCCAGCAGGGATTCTGAGGGCTGCCAAGTGCCAGCTGGGACAGAGGTGGGGAGGGGGGCAGAGAGGAGGAAGGGAAGAAAGGTGCTGTGTGGAGGCAGCTGGTGGGGCTGTCCTGGCCAGTGGTTCTGAGCTTGTCGGATGAACTGAAGGTCAGGGTGCTTAGGGTAGATGTTCTAGAATGGGCACTGAACTCCTGGGTCACAGTATCAATGTCACACTGAAATTAGAGACAGAGAGAGAGGGACTGTTGGCCCACTCAAGCCCTCCTCACCCTTGGGGCACATGTTTCCCTCCTACCACACACAACACCCCCGAAGTCCATTGGTTAATTTCCCCTGAGATGCACGGCCATCAGTGGGGTTAAGGACTTTGTCTTGGCCGATCAGCACACCTGCTCCATTTTGCCCCGTTGGCAAACAATAGATCCAGTCTGTCCACTTCTCTTCACCGTACTTCCTTCCACTCAGAGGCCACTGTGTCATGCTGGCCAGTGAGACAGCCGCCCATTAGGGCCTTGTGCTGCCACTGTTGTCCCCATCTCCACATGGCAGCCAGAGCTGTCTTGTCACTGACCTGCAGAAACCCCCTCAGTGGAGCCCCATGATCCTGGGGCGAAGGCCAGTCTCCCCACCGTGTCCTCAGAATCCTCCTGGAGGCTCCCCTCTCCTCTCATCCCTTCCGGAGCCTCTGACTCTCGCTGCAGCCGACTGAACTTTTCTCAGTTCCTTTTCCTTGTGGTCTAATCGCCTGGGCACTGATCTGGGTCTCCCTCATCTGATTGGATGGTGGGACCCATCTTTCTGTTACTGCTGTATCCCTGGATGCATAGTGCAGGTTAGCACTGAAAGGACTGTTTGGGAAAGAGGAAAGTGTCTGTGTACTCTTGGCAACAGAGGTTCTCCATAGTGCTGTTCAGAGTTCAGGAGGTCTAGAGAGACACCCCACCCAGGGCTACAGGAACCCTGGGTCCCAAGCAGGCCTCTTCCTTTGGGGCCTCAGTCTCCTGTTTGTACAACAGGGATTGGACCAGACATCCTTGTCTGAGTGTTGTTCCAGTGCTAAAGGTAGGATAGAGAAAGACGAAGTGGCTAACAGCATGGACTTTGCAGCCAGGCAGACCCAGATTGGAATCTTGGCCTTCGTCACTGGGCAGGTGATCTTGGGCCTCTCTGAACCTTGGTTTCTTTGTCTGTGAAGTGGGTGGGGATACTCATTTCCGTTGCCACAAATGAGACAGCACAATGCCTGACAACACGTAGTAAGAACACAATCAATGGGCCCTTCCTTTTTCGTTTATAATTTGATGATAGAACGTGGCTGTTCAAATGACTCATAAATCATTATCATTAAGAAAAATTCCCCCCTCGTTTATCTTTTAGTGCCAAGTATTTATAGAAAGACTGCTGTGTATTTGGTCTTGCCCTCTAATCTGCCTCTCCTGAGATCCCAGTCCCACTTCCTCACACACAGGGTCCTCTAGTGGTGCCACTAGAGTGATCCAAGTGTGTTGGTGGAGCCCTCTGTGGGTTTGCATTGTGACTATCAAGGGCTTGTGGCACCCCCAGTGCAGGTTGCCACTAAATGATACCAGAGTATAGAATCTTTTGCTGACCCTCCCCCTTAATCTGTGAGGTTAGCTCCCCAAGGGGCTGGGCTGAGCTGGGCTCAGAGCGCAGGTAAGCCAAGAACCGAGCCTGACACCCATTCTTGCGAGGAAGATGCCCCAGGGGCAGCAGCCAAGATCCAGAGGCAGGTATCTGCACAGGCGCCTTCCTGTGCACCCTGTCACAGACGTGGCCTTTTGTCTAACCCCAGCTTCATGCATGCTGCTGACTGTCTGCAGAAACTGGAATTTGAGACAGTTGGAGGGGGATGTCTTAGGTAATAGAAAAGATGGAGAAGAACTCAAAGGGTTGGAGTGGAGACCATCAAACAGCAGTAAATGTCAGCAAAACGAGTAAGGGAATGAATGAAAAATGAATGAATAAAGGTCTTCTACCAATAGAAGCAAAATTCCTTCCCAGGCCTCAGAAGCAGAGTAGTAACCCCCTGGGCTGAAGACTTACTAATTTTATTAGGTGGCTAGAGTAGAAAAGAGACATCACTAGAAAACCACAAGGTTAAGCTCAGTGATTTCTCAAACTTTTTAAAATTTTACCCGAACATGCATATTAAGAGAACATAGGTTGGCTTCCCTATGCATACTCGGTTTATCAGCTGTGGCATGGGTAAGAGAGGCTTCAAGGGCCATGGGCCTGCTGGAGATCTTTTCCACCCACATCAGAATGTGAGTATTTAACTGTCAGGATTGTTTGGGTTATAAATGAAAGGAAGCTGACTCGAAGTCACCTTCCAAAAAGGAACTTATTGGGTCCTGTAACTGAAAATGTGGGGTTCAGGTTCAGTTGGGTCCAGGAGCTCCATCTCTCAACTCTGCTTTGCTTTGTGCGGGCTCCTTTTTTACAAAAGTTCTTCTCAGTCAATGGAAAAAATAGCCACAAGGCCACTGATGGATCAGCTTAGCAACTGTAATAGGAGGAGAGAATTTCTTTTCCAGTAGCACCAGCTAACATCCCGGGCTGACTCTTGTCTGGACTGGGGGCACATGTTCAGCCCTGAGCCAGTCATGATGTCTGGGAATGTGACTCTCTGCCCAGGACTGGATCATGGGCCCACCTCTAGAGCCAGAGTGTGTATGTGGTTTCAGCATCACTGACCCATGAGATCCAGGATGGGACATTATTATTCTCCAGGGAGATGGTGGAGGGATAAAAACCCCTGTGCCCACTGAACTGCTCCGCTTTACATTACAAACTAAATTGTTCTCCAGGTTGGAATTTTAAAATGTGATTAGGAACAAATTACCTACCATAGCTTTCACCAGTATCCATAACCACACAGAGGAAACCTGCTGATGTCCAGTGCTTCCCCCAATAGCTGATATGCTTACCACTCACAATGGCGAGACTGGGGCCAGGTCTAAGCAAGACGTCTGTATTGAGCAGTTTCTTCGACGTAGGGAAAGATGGATGCTGCTGTGATAACATCCTACCCACAGAGATACTATAATCAATGAGAGGGATCTAAAGGGAGGTTGACATATAGTAATGTAACTGGGCTGTGGGCATCCTTGTCTCCCAGTCATAACTAAATTTGGAAATAATCTCAGTTTGGATAGAAGGTTCTCTCTGTACAATGGAAGGTTTGATGATCTACCATCTGTGATCAATTGGTAATGCCTGTTAAGAGTACTGTGCTGGAGAGTCCAAAGCTATGCTCTGGCTCAGTAGGAAAGAGGCCTAGGATTGATTAGCAGTGTCTGCCAGGGGCAAAGGCATTGATGATAGTGCTGTGTTTGTCATGTAGTAGCCATTCCTGTACTTTTTTATTTTAAGCTCTCTCACTTTAGACATAAATCAAGAGAACAAGTGGAGGAAACCTCAGGGCTCAAAAGAGAAACAAATGCAAAATGGGGCCTTGCCTGGGAAGTACTTTTTGAGAATTCAGAGACTTGTGCTGCTGGCTTTGTGTCCTTGTGGGAGTCATTTTCCTTGTTGAAGTTCACTTTTCTCACCTGCAAATTGGGGCAAGTGATCCAGTCCTGTGGACCAAGCAAGGGTGTTATGAGGATCAAATGAAGTAATAAATGTGAGATCATTGTATCATACTTAAAAAAACCTCAGGCAGTTAAGTAACACTCTTTATGGGCCAGGCACTGTACTGAGTGCTTGACTTATATCCTCATTAAATCTTCAAAATAACTCTATGAAGTAGTTCCTATTGTCATCCTCATTTTATAGAAAGTGGCATTTAGGCACAGATTGTCACATGCCCAAGATCACATAACTGTGGGAGCAGGGTTCACACCCAGGCAGCCTGCTTCTGGTGTCACTGCTTTGAATCCCTTCATTAGGGTGCCTCTCACTATAAACTGTAAAATGCAGTGCACCTGAAAGGGATTACCTACTGAGCCTTGATTGCCTCATCTGTACTTAGGGACGATAATCATACTGCTGTGTAAGATTATTGTAGGGAGTAAATGGGATAATGTAAGGGAAGTGCTTGGTAACGTATTAAACACTCAGTATGGGTGATGGGGGAGCATGTGGGCAGAAGTTAAAGGGACTTGAAGTGGTGGACATGGGCTGGCCTCCTCAGGACTGGGTAAGGGACCAGGACCTTTCTTTCTGCAACATCTTTTATTATGATCCCCCATCAGCTCTGAGCAAATTCTTCCCTCCCTGGTGAAAGCTACCCTGTCTCACCCTCAGCCCCTAGACTTTGGACTCAGTAACCCCTCTGGGTGTGCCTCTCACCTCACGTGCCTCTGCCAGCTCTTTCCCACTGCAGACAGCCCGCTGGCAGCTGTGCTCCCTGTCCGTGGTGTGCAGCCCCAAACCGGCCAGATCCAGGGTGAGCTGGTCTGCAGCTTGCATTTTCTGGGGGCCTTTGAGGCTTGAAAATTATAATGGAGCACAACCGGAAGAGATTCTGATTCTAGGTGGAGGCACCTGAAAGTGCATGAGTGCCCTTGTTTTTGGACCTGATGAAATCAACAAAGAAACGAGTGACAAAGCTTATTGAAGATTTGCCTTCTGTCAATCACTCTGGGCACATTCCCTTCTGTTGGGAGTAGGTCTCAGTGACCCCACCTGTGCACTGGGGCCTGGCAATCTATGGGCAATGTGTGACCTAACTCCCCTCGGAGCCACCCCACTTTCAACCCTTGGGGCAGCTGAGAGACCCTCCAAGATCCCCCAGAACTCTTGTGCAAGAGTTTCTAGAGATGACCCCCGTCTCTGGAGGTGTGCACGGGCTCCAGAGCCTGCCTGCTTGGTTTGGGGCTGTGAGCCGATGCAGTACAGGGTCTCCTGGTGCTGTGATTCTGTGGTTACATTGCCTGGAGAGGCTACTCTTTTATAGCAAAAGTCAGTTTCTGCAGAATGGGTGGTAATTAGTGAATAATAGAGCTGGAAGGGAGTTTACTTTTTTCACTGTAGGACTGCTTTTTTTCCCCTCTGCTGATTGCTCTGAACCAAAGACCCAAAGCGTAGAGGAGACAGGAGAGTTCCTGTCATTGGCCGGCTGTCCGGCAGCCCCTTTCCCCCAGTTTTATAGCCTTTATGGATTAAGATAATGAAGGACCGTATCCCAGTGCCTTGTGGTTTTCTGTTTAAATATAAAAGGATGTATCTATAAAAGTTTCATTCATTCAACAAACATGGGGTGAACGAGCACCTGCTGGCACCAGAGGATCCCAGGACACACATCATAATCCCCTGGCCTTGGGCTTGAAACCACAGAGGGGCGTAAGCGGAGCAGATGGTTTCTAGGGCATGACTTGGAAGGGTAGGGTTTTGAAGAGAACAAAGGCACCTTACTAGGGAAAGTGGGAGCGGGTGGAGTGGTGAAAGGTAGAACATCATGTACAAAGGTGCTGGGGTGGGACCATTCAGGGTGTTTGGAGTAAAGGGTAGGGAGGGGCAGGGCAGGAGCCTGTAAAATGGGAATTAGCAAGTAGGCCTGGCGTGGAGAGTCCTTCCAGGTCTCCCGAGGGAGATTTCTGACCCATCAGGGATGGGATAGGGGCAGGAGGAGGCAGAATTCCTCCTTGTGGCCTCTCAGATGTGGGGTCCCCACCCCTTCACAACTCACATCAGCTCCCCAGAGGGAGGGTCAAAGAAAGGCCAAGATCACCTCCCAGAATGAATTAATTCCACTTTGGGGATGGAGTGGGGATGGGGCTCCTTTAAGGAGCGCGATGTCATGGAGACACCGGACCTGGCTGGCTGGGGTCCACCCCTGGCGGCTGCTCTCCTTTTGCCTCTTACTTACCACCTTTGTGACTGAGTTTTCCCGTCTGCAAAGTGGGATACTAATTTCTACCTTGAAGATTGATGTGAGGTTTAAAGAATATGCTAAGAAAGATTAAGAACCAGAACGGAACACAGACTTGGTACACAGTCACATTGATTAGTTAAAGTGGTCTGCATTCTTGGGTGCTTGGTTTGCCTTTGCAGTTTGCACTGCCAGCCTCTGTGTAAATCCCAGCAAAGAGGAAATCACTGCCTTCACTGGAACATTCTTCCTTGTATGGAAAAAAATGTGACTTTTGCCCATTGGTATCTTGGCTCTGCCCTTGGAATCCCCCAAAAAGAAGTTCATATGTCTTCTCCTAGACCTTCAGAGATGCGCAGATAAAATGACAGTGACCACAGCCTTGGAACCAGATATCCAATCAGACACAAACAGAGCCCAGATCACTGGGTTTGGTGGTGGGTGTGCCTCCATCCCTCCAGTCCCTCCTGCCCTCGGGGTTGCTGGTCGGTGGACACAGCCCCTGCCCCCCACCCCACCCTGCAAACAGCCTGTGGGGGCAGCTGCTGTTGCCTGCTCTTTCCTCTTTGTTTTCCTAAGAACTGGGTGGAGAAGGTGGGGAAGCTCTTCCTGGGCAGGAGAGTGGTTTCTGCTTGCCAGGAGTAGCCCCTGACTCATAGGAGACATTTTCCTGTCAGAAGGGAGAGGTGGTTCTATCAGCAAGTCCCAGGGGAAAGACGGAAGGAAGCTGGTTCATCAGAACATCCTCTAGACAGATCCCACCACGCTATTAGTAATAGCATAGTAGCCCCTTGTTTGAAAGAATGCCCCTGCACTGCCTCACTTGGCATCCATGCAACAAATGTCTGTGGGGAGGGCAAATCACAGCCCGGTTTCCTTATGCTTCAGACTCACCTCATCCCGCAGCCTCCACCTCCTGGAATCTGGCCTGTGGTTGCCAAAATCATTATCAGAGACCAAGACACGGTTGCTCCCTAGGCGTGCCTCCTTCAGAGCCCACTGACTCTTATTTAAGATCGAGCGCTTAGCTTTGAAATCTGGTTGACCAATCCGCTGCAGATTAGAAATGGTACCTAAACAGAGAGGAGCAGAACTTCTTGAGGACAGCGGACTCCCAGCAGGAAGACGAGGACCCAGCTGCCGTGAGGACGTCTTGACTTTGAAGGGCAGAGACTGGCAGCTCTGACAAGCCCAGAGCTGCGAGGGGAGGGGCAGCCTGTGTCAGAGCGAAGGACCACCTTGAGAGGGTTGTGGTGAAGATGACAGTCCCAGGATGGTCACCAAACTAAGGCTCTGAGGGCCACGTCCAAGCAGTGCCTGTTTTTGCAAAAGAAGTTCTCTTGGAACCCAGCTGTGCCTGTTTGTTCACATGTTTGCGGCTGCTTTCACACTACAAGCCCAGGGCTGAGGAGTTCGTTTTATGGCTCAGAAACCTGGAATAGTTACTGTCTGGCCCTTTACAGAAAAAGTTTGCCAACCGCTGATGATTCGAGCCATCAAGGAAGGGCTAGCATTCAGCCTGTGTTAGAGCGAGACCGGAGGTGTGAGGTCTCTCGGGGAAGGACTTCCAGGCGGACTGGCTGATGGTGCTGCCACTCACGTGTTGGTGCTATAATGAATGAAAAAGGTTTCAGATTGTCTGCATTTCAGAGAAGGACGTTAGACAGTGTCAAGTCTGACTCTTACCTCTCCATATGGGGAAACTGAGGCCTGGGGTGGCAAGGGGACTTCCTTGGGAGCATATGGTGGCAGCTCTCGTATCAAACTCAGGCCAGAGCGTTTTATTCTGGTTTGCTGCACACACACACACAGACACACACACACACACAGACACACACACACACACACACACACACACACGCACCCCACAAGGAAAATTCTCTAAGCGGTAAAATGGCACAGAGATATGTTTGCCTCTTGAGAGCAATTGCTTATTTTGTCTTTCCTGTGTCCATTGCCTTTGCATTAGGAGAAGGGGGGCAAGGATTTTTGCTTTGCCCTATATAAGGAGGCTGTTGTCCCAGCCAGGTTCATCCCATGGCAACAGGGCTAAAATGGAAACAGGGAGCTCTGTTTAAGGCGAGCTCCCCACATGGCAGCTGCCTCCCGCCTGCTGCTGATAGAGCATTGTCTGCTGAGCACCTGCCCCTCCTGCTGTAACCAGATTGGAATGCAGGCTCTAGGGGCACGTGCTCCTGGAGCGGGTCCTTCGTGGGGGCCCTGATCCCCAGTGTGTGCTGCCTGCGCACCCTGCCTTGTGTCCAGGGCCACGGGGAGTTCACCACAGGCAGCTTGATGCGGTTAGAGGGGCAGTCAGAGACTTTCCTTCTCTAAGCCTCAGTTTCCTCCCCTGGAGAATTGGAGACTTAGAGTCAGTTCTGCCTGAGAGCCCCTTTCATTCTGTTGTTCTGTAATTCAGGCACCTGTGCCTCCCTTGGCAAGGCTCTGAAACAAAAAGGGTTTTGTTCTTATTCTAGCATGGAGGTTAAATGTCACAGCATAAGCAGTCAAATTTCCTGGGTTCCCATTCCAGCTCTACAACTTATTTAGCTGGGTTTCTCCCATAGGAAGTTAGCAAGCCTCTCTGGGCCTCAAGTTTCCTCATCTGTGAAATGGCGCTAAAAGAGAACCACCCCTACGAGGTACCTGCAGCTGTTGTTTGGTTCAAGTGTAAGGAGGAGAGTTACTCTAGATGGCTGTCAAGGTCTTTTCCTACCTGGGGTCCTGTGGTTCTAAATTCCAGAGCTCCAGCCTCTCAGGCAGGTATCCCCTCTGCCTTGGTGTTGACTGCGGAATTTCCAAAGCACAGGACACTCCCCAGCTCTGGAAACCTGATCTAGAGATTAGAGGCCTGGAAAAGGCATTTGAGGAGAAAGGAGCTGTGGGGAGTTTCCAGGGCACTGCAGGCAAATGTGAGTCCAGGTGTGGGTGCCACATCCCTGCCAGCCAGCTTCCCCAGGCAGAGCAGTCCAGGAGCAGAACAGCCTCTGAGCAGGATGAGGTCACAGCATCATGAGGCCTGGGATGCCATCACTTCAGTCCTACACCTCTGCTTTGTATAGAAGCATCCTTCCCTTGCCTCCTGTTTGGCGATGACTTTTGGAAGGGATGGGAGAGAGGGAAGGGGTGATTTATTTTAAGCAGTATGATGCAGTGATGAAGAATCTGGCTTTGGAGTCAGACAGCCCTCCACTGGCTGGGGAACCTCACTGGGCCTCCTCAGTTTACTCCTCTGTAAAAGGGAAATAATAGCAGCTCTCAGGATTGAATGACATAATGCATGTCAAGAGCTCAGCCCATTTTCCCACACAACATAAACTCACTCAGTAAAATCTGAAGAGTGCCTACTATGTGCCCATGTGGTTAGAAGCAAGACAGACTCGTCCCCAGCAATCAGGAGCTTCCATTCAAGGTGGGATGGGCAGATAACAAAATTCATGAACAGAATGAATAAGTTTATTACAGACAGTGATGTGGGTCATGAAGAAATAAGATGCAGCAATGTGATGGAGAATATGCCAGAGTGGGGAAGGGTGGCCACTTTATAGTAAGTAGTCAGGGAAGGCCTCTCAAAAGAGATGACATTTGGTGTAAGTTTCAGGAAGGAGCCAGCTGTGCAAAATGGCTTGTGCAAAGGCCCTGGGGCAGTGACTAGTTTTTGATCACTGATGTAAAGAATGCCAGGATGGCGGGGTAGGCATGATGAGCATGCAAGAAAGAGAGGATGCTGGCCAGGAAGGCAAGGGCCTTTTAAACCATGGATGTTTGGATTTCAACCTAAGCGCAATAGGAGAATCTTTGGAGAGTTTTGAGTAGGGAGTAGGTGACGTGGTCTGATTTACATTTTTTTAAAGATTATTTTGGCTACTGTGGGAACAACCAGCTTGGGGTGAGATGGGCAAGAAAGGAAGCGGGAGACCTGTCAGGCAGCATTGTGAAAGTCTAGGTAAGAAATGGTGACAGCTAGTGTGGTGACTGCAGAGATGAAGAGAGGAGTGTGTATTTTGGACAAGAAGTGGACAGGACTGGCTGATGGATTGAATGTGAGGGTGAAGGAAAGGAACCCCAAGTTCTGCTTCTGAGCAGCTGGGTGAAGGATTTGCCATTAATTGACACTGGGAAGTCTAAAGAGAAACTGGCTGGGGAACAAATAGAATTCCATTTGCACACAAGGTTGAGATGCCAATAAACCACCGAAGTGGAGATGTCAAGGAGGCAGGATTTGAAAGGGCCCCTTTGCAGAGCAGTCGATGACACAGCTCATGCATGGAAGGACACAGCTTGCTTTGAGCTGAGGCAGCCTGAGTGCATATCTAGCCGGGGCTTAACCCTCTGCCAGCCCAAAGCTTCTGGATTAGCTTTAAGAGCTTCTCTCACTCACCTAACAGCTTTGCATGACCCACATCCCTCCCTGAGTCCCCTGATGGGCTCAAAGCTGCCCAAACCCCTCCCCTAGAGGACTCCTAATAGCACACAGGCCGAACCTTGGGCTGTGTTGTGTCATAGCTCAAACCAGCTACCCTAAAGAACATTTACAGAGCATGCCAGGCATTGTGTAAAATGCTTTACAGCTGATCTGCTTAGTCCCAGGGGATAGAATTCAGAGGTCTGTGAACTTGGATGGAAAAAACAAAGTTGCATCTTTATTTTTACTAACCTTCAACTGAAATTTAGCATTTCCTCCCCCTTATGAATGTAGGTGACAAACTGTAAAAGTGTTAGTGGTACCTGTGATTCTGTCACCAATGGAAATCACAGATATTTTCATATCACATTACAGTTATTTCAGATACCTAAAAATATTTATGTTCATCACCATTTTGAAATTACTGGTGACGATTACACTTGCTACTAGATCTTATTTCGTATAGTAATGAGGAAGCATGTCGTACTACTTAATATAAATTTACTCTTTAATATTTTATAATGTATTTTTATATTATTGGTTTCCTTTCTAATCCTATGTTTCATTTTCTGCATTTAAAAACATTTCATTTGTTTTACGGTATGCATTCATGAACATTTTGAGAATTTGCAGGCTCCACCAGATTGCCAGTAAAACCCATGCATGACTCAAAAAAGGTCAAAGACTCCTGCTTCACAGGCATGATCTTATCGTTCCCATTTTACAAATAAAGAAGCTAAGGCTCAGAGAGGTTGAGTATCTTGGCCAGGGTCACACAGCTGGTTGAGTGACTGAGCCCAAATTAATGCAGATCTTTCTAATCTCAAAGTCCCATCGCTTAACAGTCCCATTGCCGCCTCCCAAGTAGTAAACCCACAACCAATTTAAACAGAATCCACAGCACAGAAGCCATTCTTATTTTATCCAAAGAATATTAATAGAGCTTTTACCTTCTAGTCCCTAGCCATGCCCTCATTTTTTTTTTTTACAATAGAGGAAGTCTCCCTTACCAATGAAGTGATTTAACTTTCTGTTATGCCAGATCTTGGAGGGGAAACATAGCTCTGAGAAGAGGCACCACGCCTGGCCTGTGCCTTTGTGTATTTCCCAGCCATCCCTGCACCCCTAGATGGAGAAGCACACCTCAGCTCGGCTGATTCTCGTGCTGCCTTGTAGGCAGGCAGCCCCTGAGCAAATGAGAAAACTGAGGCCTCTGGCTGCCAGGTGGCTCTGGTCCCAGAGCTCCAGCCGATGCACTTGTAGTTCTGGCTCTTCCCCCAATGCAACCTTGGCCCTGTTCCAGCATCATTTAACTTGGTAGTGTGATCTCAGGCACATTATTTACCATCCTTGGGACTCAGTTTCCTCACCTTTAAAATGGACTGGAGAGTGTCTGCCTGTCTATTTTGTTGGACAGTATCAATGAAATGACTGTCAAGAGAAGCTCAGCCAGGTTGTGATTATCATGGATCAAAGGTTACCAAGTTCTCCAAGGTCCTCAGGCAGGGATGGGTGTGAGAGGGTGGGGATGCCCTTGCTGCCTGGGAGGTGAGGCGGGACCATCACCAAGGCCAAGAGCCAAATCTGACCTCGGCGTCCAGCGTCAGCCACAGCGCAGAGCTTCCTAGGTGATCAGTCAGGGGTAGGGAATGGGGGGCAGATTCCCTGCCTCTGTCCCTTCCTCAGAGCCTCAGCACCAGACTGGTGGGTTTATTTCATGCACCTCTATATTTAATAAGCAGGACTCATGATGAGGTTTGGTGACCTCAAGGCCCAAATGGACTGTCTGCTGGCATAAGCGGTGCTTAAGTCACTTCCCAGGGAAGAGTGCTGGGCAGGTTTCCAGGAGCTGAATTTACCCTCTGATTCTCTGCTTTCCTCTTCTCCTCCCCAGCCCCAAGCTCCATTTTAGAGTTTCCAACTTCCCTGGCTTCAGGAGGCCATGGACCAAGATACAAAGCAAAACAGTCACTCATTTACCAGGCCTCTCCGTGCCCCTACCTCAGCAGAGGCTCAGGCTCAGTGTTGGGGGAGACCCCAGAGGACCAAGACACTGACCGAGGCCCTGGGGTTCCTATCTGGCTAGGGGCGCCCATGTGTATGTGCACACTGAGGATGCAGGATGCAGGCTCAGTGGCCTAAGTGCCCAGAGAGATGCAGGCAGAATGTGGTAGGGATGGAGAGAGGAGGGACGAATGGGGGCAATCAGGTCAGGCTCCATGGAGGAGGCAGCATATGAATTGGCCCTTGAAGGAGGAGTTGAAGCATGTATATGATTATATAAAAATAAAAACCTTCAAAGAGTAAAAAGGACATAAAATAGAAAGTAAATATTCTGATATCTCTTATCCCCAATCACCTCCTTATTCTTGTTCCCCTCAAATTCCCCCAAACTCTTGATACTTTCTTTTGTGTCTTTCTAGCAATAATTTATGAATATATGAACCATCTGTCTATCTTTCCATCCATCCATCCATCCATCATTTAAAAAAAATACAAACAGGATCATGTAACGCTGACTTTCCCTTTTTCTTATAGCCCAGCTTGGTGACCTTCCCACAGTAGGGCCCATGGGGGCGGGTGGCTCTGACTCACAGCGTGAGAACCCTGATGGTCCTTGCAGGTGTCTGGAAGGGCGTGGGCAAGATGAGAAACCCCACAGTACGTATGAAGAGCTCTGGCAGGGGCGTGAGGGAAGCAGTGTTGCTGCGGGGTTAAGAGCCCTGCCTGACTTTTGAATTCAGAAGATCTGAAGTCAAATCCCAGTTCCAGCACTTTCTAGCTGTGTGACCCTGGGCCAGTTTCTTCACTTGTCTGAGTTTCAATTTCCCCACCTTTCCAGTGGCATTAATAACACCTCCCTTTGGGACTGTTTGGGGACTTGCTGGGAGAGAGGTACCCAAGAAACAAGAGCAGCTGCCTGTTTTTGCTGCCATCACTGCTGTGTGTCAGCCAGGACAGGGGGCAGCTGAGCCTTGACAGGTAGGGCCAGGTGCACATGCGATGTTTCTGGAGTGATATTTGGAGAGAGGAGGACCAGCCTCTGAAGCTCTGAATCTTAATTGATCTGAAGCCTTAAAATAGCCTGGAAGTGCAAGAACAACAATAAATAAATGGGTTCCGGATGCTTTTAAATCTTGGCATTTCCTGATCTCAGCTCAGCTGGTCCAGACAGCTTCATCAGCGTTTACTGCCGAGGCCGGCGGCGCGCGCCTCCCCTGGCTGTTGCCCAAAGCTGCTTTCAAGAAAATCTGATCTAGAAACGTTTGGATCTCTGGCGCCGGGCCTGCAGGTCACCGATGGAGGTTGAGGGTCAGGCAGCCCTGGGGTTTGTTGTGTGTGTGTGTGTGTGTGTGTGTGTGTGTGTGTAATAGTTAAAGCCTGGGGGATAAGGTGAGAGGGAAAGTGAGACTTCCTTGGATGAGGAGGTGAGATGGTTACCAGGGAATGGGGTTTATTCATTTACTGTCCAATTGTTACTTTTATTAAGCACTTACTATGTGCTGAGTTCTAGGGACACAGTGGTGAGCACTAATAAAATGCCCATGCAAGTAAATGTTTAATTACCAACTGTGATAAGCTTTGAAGGCTCAGGACCTGTAGAAGGCTGTGAGGGGGTACAACAGGGCTCCTCGTGTGGTCTGCATGGGTCAAGGAAAGCTCCCTCGAGGAGGTGAAGAGTAAAGGATATATACAAGATAACCAGGTGGAGCATCTATGTTCAGGATGATGTTCCAGGCAGAGGGAACAGCATGTGCAAAGGTCCTGTGTGGGGAGAGATCCTGGCAAGAGCCAAGGGTGGAGAGACCAGTGAGGTCAAAAGTTGGGTAGGAGGTAGGTTAATACTGTGAAACGATACTGGACAGGTAGGCAGAAGCCAGATCACACAGAACCTTACAGGCCTCGGGAAGGGTTCTGCTCTTTGCCCCACAGGAATTGAGGGCAAGCAGGGTCTTAAACAGGGTCCACTAGGGTCAGATCTGCATCTCAAGAATTTCACTGTGGCTGCTGGGTATCCAGCATCCTAGAGGGAGTGGAGTAGAAGCAGGACGCCATGGCTGCCAGAAAGATGTGAGTTGCTGGTGGTGTGGACTGGGTCATTCAGAACTTGAAGTGTTAACGCAGTGATTGGGCATAGAGGAGGATCTGGAAGCCCAGAGGCCTTCATCTCTTCCAGCAAGTGCTTCAGGTCTCCTGTGTAATAATCTCAGGAACAGCCATTATCTTTTGAGCACTTACTTTGCACCAGACACAATGCAAGCCCTTCTCATTAAATCCTCATAAGAACCCTAAGCCTATGATTATCCCCCATGTTACTGAGGCTCAGAGAGGTTAACTCACTCAGCCACAGGCACACAGCTCAGCCCCCAACTGTTCAGCTGCTCTAGGTTGACAGTCCCCTAGAAGGGTGTCTTCCAGTCAAATTTGACCCTTCTCAAGGCTCAGCCTGAGCCCCTGCCTTCTGTGCTGGTTGCTCCAGTGACCCTCAGCGCACGTCCACCCTGACCGTAAGAACTAGTTCAGAGCTGGGCTGGAAAAGCATTGTCTCATGTGACACGAGGGGACACAGCCCAGTGGCCCTTGCTCCCCCATTCCTCCCAGCCCTCTGGCTTCTGACGTGAGCTGAAACGGCTGGGTCTCCGGGTTTCACATGTCGCCTGCCTCTTGGGGATTCAGATGATCTCTGCCACTTGTTTTTATTTTGCCTCTTTATTTCCTCTCTTCTCTTCCTTTCCCTTTGCTCCCACCCTGTCCCCATCTGTTGCTGCCCCATGGGGGTCTTTCCCTCCCCTCCCACATGTGCAGGCAGGACTTGAAATGGACGCAGAGGCCTTCTGCCTTTGGGCCTTTCAGGAAGGAAAGAAACTAGCAATTTGGGCAGCTGTTACCTGCCAGGCACTCGGCTAGGCCGTTGGCTTGTGTGGTCTTACGTAACGCTCGCAGCAGTCCCGTGAGGTGTACACATCGTTAGCTCTGCTCTGCAGATGGGGGCTCGAAGGATTTAGGTGCTGGACCCAAGGTTACATGTTACAAGTGGTCTTCTGGTTTAAAATTTTTTTGCTTCCCAAACCTTAATGTGCATATGAATAACCTAGGGATCTTATTAAAATACAGATTCTGATTCAGAAGATCTTGGGATTCAGTGTGAGACTGCAGAATTTAACAAGCTCTAAGCCAGGCTCATGCTGCTGGTCTGTGGACCACACCTTGAGTAGCAGAGTGAGGGACTAGCACATCTCCCACGGGCCCTCCCATGACGCCATCAAAGACACGCATCACGTGACATATCCCTCAGTGCTCGCCACCTCCACCTCCATCTTTCCCCCTTGTTAGGAATTACCAGTAGGGCACTTGAGGCTTTCCTACTATGCCCAGGATGTCACAGCCTGACCCTGCGTGTCCCAAAGCTGCATTTGATTGACCATGGACCCCAGACTGGCCAGTTTTGGAATTTAGGGAAACTGAGGCTCAGAGAAGTAGAGGGACTTATCCAAGATCTCATGCCAGTGGTGCCAAGAGTTCAAGGTTGTGGCTCCTCATCAGTGCTCCTTAGCTTCCTTCAACTAATTAGTGCTCCCTGTTTTCCTTCAACTAAGTCAGAGGTCTTGGGGTTCTAGTCCTGTTCCTCTCTTTAACTTGCTCTGTGACTTTAGGCAAGTTACTTCCCCTCTCTGAACCTCAGCTTCCCCATTGGAAAAATGGCTTAACCTCTGCCCTCTTATGCAGATCAAATGGGAGAATATCTGTTTTACAGAATAAAGGATTTTTATGAGCCCCAAGACCCCCAATCCTAGCAGGGTGGGAGAAACACAGGAGGTTAGAGATGTGGGTTCAGGTGGCACCGACTCACCACAGGGATGGCGGGAACTTCACTCTGCAAAAGATCTCACTATTCTCTCTTGGAGAGCTCTTCACTTCCTGCCTGTTTCCTGTCAGGCTTGGGGGATAGTCAAACATTGTCAGATGGCTTCCCTTTTGTAGTTCAGGTGCCAATTATTGCACTGTTAGGGCACTAGCCCAGGTTGGGCAGCCCTTGGCAATACCACCCCGTGGGACACCTCCTTGTTACTTGAGAAGAAGCGGGTGGAAATGTATGCTTTGTCTGACACAAATTCGCTTTAAGTGCCTGGTGAGGCAGGCAGCTTCACCTATGGCTGGAAGAAGCCAGTGCCTGGGGCATGGGGGACACGAGTAAAATGGACCCTTGCTGACCACATGACCAGGGAGAGCCTGCTGGGGCCGGAGAGAATCTGTTTCCCACCAGCTTTATCTGGGAGCCCATGGGTCTGGATTTCTCATCATCTGACCACTGTGAAATTTATTTCCTTAAGGGAATAGACGGATGTGGAAGGACGACCCCCTCACCCCCCCCCAGGAAAGGCGGGTTCATGAGAGGGAGACCTTGCAGGCCTCACAACAGTGTGAAGCAGAGATGCCTAAACTGACCTTGGGAAACAAGAGCTCGACTCGCCGCCCCACCTCCACCCATCCCACAAAGTTAGTGAGCGCCTGCTCTGTGCCAGACGCTGTTCCAGGTGCTGGGATTCAGAAGAGGACAAGCCAGGATCACTGCCTTCGTGCAGCTCGTATTCCAGTGGGACAGGCAGGGAGACAGACACCCCCTGGGTTCCTGGTGTGAATAACACAGGGGGATGTGATCCTTAGTGAGCCGGGGGATGAGTGTTGGGGAAAGCCTCCCTCACTGAGCCCTGGTGCTGGATAAATGGCCTCGGACATGGTGCGGGGTATCCCAGGTGGAGGGCCCAGGCCAAGAGGGCTTTGTTCCAGGAGAAGCAGACCACTGTGTCTGTGGCACGGGGAGGTAGGAGAGCCCAGGAAATGCTGGGAGAGGAGGCAGGCCCAGTGAGGACTTGGGGTTTTTGTCGAGGGCTGTGAGACGTCAAGGAAGGCTTTAAGCAGAAGAGTTACAACCACCGTGAGTCTCGGCTGTGCTCCAGCCCCCGGGGGACGCTGGGCCAGCCCCACCTGTGGCTCTCGTCTCTGTGGTCTACACAGCAGCCTGTTACCTGGGCTCCCTGGGCCCATAAAGACTCGCAAATGTTCATATTCTGCTCAGGAAAGCATGTTACCTCCCTGAGTTCCAGCTTCTTCAGCTGTAAAGTGGGGAAATGGGGGACTACCTACTGCTGGACGCTGAGTGGTGGGCACCCCCTACTTGGGAAGTGGCCTCTTAGTCTGAGGAGTCAAATGAACCCCGTAAAGCCTTTAAATTGCTGATGCAGTAGCGGGTATGAATAATAGGGACGGGGCTGTGGGTGTGGGAATATATAGAGGTCGTGTGCAGAATATGTTACTGTATTTCTTTTTTAAAATTTAATTTAATTTTATTAAAGAAATTTTTTTTGTCACTGTATTTCTAGGATTGTAAGAAAGAGACAGAAACTTGGCTTTTTCTGTATTTGGTTTTTGCCAAGCTCATAATGTTGAAGTCATTTAGGTTAAATAGGAGTATGATGGGTTGCCACTGTATGATTTTTAGTTAATAAAAATAGAAAAGCTAATTAATTAACTGCCCCGTAATATCTCCCACTTCAAAGCCCAGGGTGCTGGCGGGCTGTGGGGGTGGAGAGCGCGCAGGGAGTTCCCCAGGGAGCCCAGCGTGGGAACCACAGGACCAGATGGGCTGTGGGGCCCCTCCCGCCCTCCCACGCTGTGCGGCAGCCCCAGCAGGGGTAGTGGTGGGTTGAGCGGTGCTGAGTCATCTCTCCCTCGGTGGGTTGTGCGGATTGGCTGGCAAGCCGAGGCTGGTATATTGGTGCCTGAGCCCTGGCTTGGCTTCTTGGGGAGCTGACTTCAGCCCTGTCCACTGAGCTGGGGGATCCTCAGCTCCCCTCTGCTCCTCCATCCACCCCGCAGTCCCCTCTCTGCTCACAACCCCCAGGAGCCAGCCACCTCAGGGCTGCCCTTCTGGAGCGAGAGTGATGCCCCACGGGCTCCCTGGCATGACGGCACGACTGCAGTCAGGCCCGGGCAGCTTTGTGCTGAAGATGTGAGCTGGCACCTTGCTGGCCCGAGGAGCGTGACATTTCCTCAGATGCCACGAAGGGGCTGCCTGACCTTCACTCTCCTGCCAGGACCCCCTTTCTGCCTCTTTCTGGGTTATATATAACAGTGTTAACAGGCAAAAGGGCTTATCAGCCGAGCCCTGGCCCAGCTCCCTCGGTGTCTCCTGCCAGCCACGACAAGAGACGCATAAATAGAACCAAAGACCGTGGACACCGTAGGACCCCCGAGAACATCTCCAGACAGAGTGTGCCGGGCATTTTATTTTAGGTCTTTGGGACTTTTTAAAATTTATTTTTATTTTATTGTGCTAAAATGTTCATAACCTAAAATTGGCCATTTTTCAGTGTGCATTTCTGTGGCATTAAATACATTCACAACATTGTACAAACATCACCATTATCCATTTGGAGGTACTTCATCTTATACCTGAGGATGACTGTCACAAGTCGGTCCCTCCTCCCCTGCCCTCAGGCGTGTTTGGATTTTGAGGGAACCCCACAAGTTGTGCCTGCTAGGTTATGATCCCACAGCGTGATTAGGCAGCCAGGGGTCAGGCCTTTCAGCTGTGTGGAATGGGCACTTCCTAAGGCTAGCTGTAGCCCTCTGCCTGCCTTCCCACTCAGGGTAGGTGTCGGAATAGGAGGGGATGTCCTTCTTGCGGGGAGAACCGTGAATCTGCTCTAATCGCTCTTCTTAAGCAAAATCTGTTCATTTAACAAGCTTCACTTCTTTGATTATAAATCAGGCAAGCGTGTTGCAGCATACCTCAAAACTGAATGCCGCTCACCCCTCTGTTGGACTATTTGGTGCCTTTGTAATGACAGTTCTTCATGTACAGACAGCACTTTTGAGTTTCCCAAACACTTTCCCAACCCAAATACTCACTGGACAGGGCTGGGACAGTTCCACAGCAACAGGAGGGTTGTGGGCTCCATTGTAGAGATGTGGAAACTGAGGCCCCAGATTGAAGGGATCTGGGGATGAGATCTGGTCTCATTTTAGTCACCTGCACATACGGTAACTCACCATCTCATTCCACTCAGGCAGGAATTAGGGTAAGACAAAGGAGACATTTGGCTTAAGAATAGAATTTAAGGAGAGGCCAAGAAACCCAGTAATCAAGATAACTTGTATCTTAATGCAACATTTAAAACTGTAATAATCGATGCCGAAATACACATTTTGAACATAATACCAAATCTTTAAATAAAGGCAGGAAGAATGTTGTGCAGAGCCAAGTAGGCACCTGAAGCAAAGGGAAAAATCAGGACCATTGACCCTCTTTTTATGTAGAATTTGGACATTTTGCTCATCATGGATTTTTTTGGCATTCGTTTTGATCATTTTCATACTGTTGCATTAAATATGATCTGTCTTGATTGTTGAGGTTTTTGGCGCCCAAGGCGAGTGCCTCATCCCGGCCTTGATTCCACCTTCCAGTGTCTGTGCATGACTGACAGAGGACCCCATCCCGTGTCCCCAGGCTTCAAGTTGTCGTATGCCAAGGCCTTTCAACCACTGCAAAGGGTGGCATTTGATCCCTGCCGTCTATTTTTGTGCCTGCCCTTCAGCGCCTGATAAAATACAGCTCTGGGTAGAGCTGATGTGTTGAAATGGTGAGTGTCAATGTCAGGTGGTTTGTGTGATCGTATATCTTCATTCTTGACCTCTCGAAGGGGCCTGGAACCAGGGAAGAAAAGGCGCTCTCGGCACTTTTGCCCGCACAGAGTTGGACAGAAGTTGAAATCGTTATCTGCTAACTGAGGCTTCCAAGCAATTCGGCCTTGTCTTGGGACTGTACAGAAAAAATGTCCATGTTGCATTCTCTTGCTCTTGTGCACTGCCCTTTACAGTTTACAGGGTGCTTCCACCTTGATCTCATTTTGTTTCTTGAGCACCTTCTATGTGCTGGGCATTGTGCTAGGGAAACAGCAGGGAACAAGACAGACATTGTCTCTCCTTACTCCTAGTTGGGAGGGGGTGGGGACAATATACAAGTAGATAAATGAAAAATGGGGAAGAGTTCTGGAGAAGGATGCTGGTGAGGGTTGCACAACAGTGTGAATATTCTTTTTTTTTAACATTTTTTATTGATTTATAATCATTTTACAATGTGTCGAATTCCAGTGTAGAGCACAATTTTTCAGTTATACACGAACACATATATATTCATTGTCACATTTACAATGTGAATATTCTTAATGCCACAGAAATGCACAGTAAAAAGTGGTTAAAATGGGAGATTTCTTATTATGTGTATTTTACTATAATTTAAAATAATACCACAGAAAATGGGGGAGGGGATGTCAGAGAATGAAAAGTGCTCATTGAGGGACTTAGCAGCAAGTGATGGGTAAGAGGGAGAGGGGCAGCCACTTTAGGTTACAGGGGTCTGGAAGGCCCTGTGTGAGAGGGACATTTAATCTGGGATGGGCTGATAAGAAAGGACCAGCCATGCGCAGAAGAGAGAGGAGGATTTGCAGGCCGAGGGAGCTGCCAGCACAGAGGCCCCAGGGTGGAAACTCAAGCCGAACAACGTCTCCCTGAGGGAGGCTGGTCTTTGGAGATGCAAAGAGGCTAGGGGACTCCCTGCAGCTCACAAGTGTCAGCTCACAAGGGCCAGCTCTGCCTCAACCAGTCTTAACAACAAGTTCCCGCTTCCTGCGCGCGCTTCGCAGTTTTCAAAGCATTTTTCCTACCACACTCCTTTGAATTCAAGAGGCCCTTGAATTCAAGTGCTTAAAATTGACTGCAATTACAAGCAAACACAATGTGTGTGTGACGCTGCCCCTGAAATTCCGTCACTCACTTTCTCACTGGCGTCACAGAATATACTTCAACTTTTTACTGTTTTAAAATAAAAAACGAAACACGCATCACCTCCCCAGGCCTGGGGCAGCCTGTGCCGGCTGAAAGGTGTCCCCTGACAGGTGCCAGGATCTCTGCAGCCGCAGTGGGGATGGGGTGGGCGTCACTGGTGGCGCCTTCTGAGACCTCAGGGCCTGGAAAGGGGAGTCTGGGGCTCTGCACAGCCACCTGCCAGGACATCCAGGAGCTGCTCCACCCCAGGTAACCTCTCTTGGGCACAATCCCTAAGTTCTTCAGAGATATCTGCTGGATAAGGAACTGCTTGCAAGTAACAGAGAAGAAAGGTGATGACTGAGTAAGATGACACCTGCCGCAGGAGAGACTTTCTCCCTCAATTTCCTTATCTGCAGAATAAGAGCGTCATCTCAAGAAGTATTTTAACAGGCTCTTACAGTGTCTAACCCCCTGGTTCCGTGTTCTGGTAGTCCATTGTAAAGATTTATTTCCTGTGCTATGCAGGCTGCAATCCATGTACAGTAGTCACCTTATCTCATGTAGGGTGGGAATTACAGCTGGGGGTGGAGGGGGTGTGGAGGGCTGGGGAGAGGAGTTCCTAGGGAAAAGTTAGTGAAAGCACTGAATCATAAAACATAACACCTAGCACTGTGTTTTAATGAAGCCACATGGTATGTACGTTCCTGTTGCCAGTCTTTTGCTGTAAGATGGCTGGTGCTGCCGGCACTGAAACTCCAAGCTCTCTCTCCTGCATGGTCCACACCCCCAGTGCCAGGGCTCCTATTTCCAGATGGGGGATTCATTCCATTGGATTAAGAATTTAGACTCTCGTCAAGCAGTCTAAGTGCAGAATCCCTCAGGTTCTTGCTGACGTCTTCCTTCTCTTTTACCATTAGCTCACCCACATGTAATTTGACAGCAGGGTTTTGGTTTTGTGTGTTTTTTTTTAAGCAACTTGACTTTTTTTAATCCTTCCACAGCCTTCTGCTTAGTATCCATTGCAGTCTTTTCTTTCGCGCTTCATGTTTTTTGTTTATAAACCATTTCATTAAAGTTTGTGATTATAGTAACAGCCGCGGAGGCAGCTGTGTGGATGACCTGGAGGGTCATCTCTGAGGCTCTGGGCGCCTTGGGCCTTAGCGATGGGCATTGTTACAGGAGGAGATGGAGAGTTTTGGCTGACCCTGCTGACTGGTTAGAGGAACGTCTGTTGTACCAAAGACCTGAAAGGGCCTGGTTAGGAAGAGGTTTGCTGGCAAGTAACAGAAAACCACCTAAAATGACAAAAAATTCAACAAGCTCCAAGTCGAGTCCTCCCTCACATCCTGAGGCAGGTGTCCCAGGGCCGACTGGCACATCACAGTATCAGGAACCCAACTTCCTCCATCCTCTTGTCCCACCTACTGCACAGAGCTGCCGTCCCATGGTCACTGGCAACTGGTCGTCCTCCCTGGTTGGCTGGGTGTGGCCTGGCCTTGTAGCCCAGTTCTGAGTGCTGGACCCATTTTGCTCTCTGGGCTGGAGGACCCACTCTCGCCAGACCTGGTGACCTTCTGTCAGACGGATCACCTTACACCAGGCGCTGAGCAGGCAGCTGCCTGACTGGGGCTCGGGGCTCCACTGCAAAGGGCCGAGCATCACTGAGTTTGTGCTCAGCGGACCTGGGGCCAACGCTTCTGCGTGGAAGGCACCTCAGATGACCTTTTGAGGTGCTTAGCCTTGAGTGTTTTGGGGAGAGATCCTTTCAATCGTCAGATTTATCTCTAAGCTCAGGGTGTTTTGTTCTTTCAGGCTGAGCTCAGAGTCCCTGCATTTTCTACTTATTCTTGCTAGAGCTTAACTTTGTGTCTGTGACTCCTGATCTTATTTCAGAGAATGCTGTAGTATTTCTGTGGGGACTAAAATCAATTACTTTTCCTACTATTCTCCTGGAAGCCTCTTTAGGAGTTTTGTACTAATTTGGAAGACTGTGGGAAGGTTAGACTTTTTTTTTTTAATGTATGGAGATGAATCAGTCGTAACTTTTTCATTGGTAGGTGACAAACTCCAACTGGTATGTAATCTGGAAAGGGAACTTATTCACTCACATTACTGTGGAGTACAGGGAATAGACTGGCTTCACACAGCTGGATCCAAGCGTTTAACTTATTTTGGGGGACTGCCTCTCTCTGCTTCTTGGCCCTACATTCCCCATGCCTCTTCATTGTCAGGCAGACTTCCCAAGGAGAGGCAGAGATGGCTGTCAGCCTCTCCACAATTAATCAACCAGCCGAGCACCCTTGTCCAAATGCACCAGCAAATTCCTGGTGTTCACTCTGACCCACGCCTGAACCAGTTGCTGTGGTCACTAGGATGAGGCCCTTTAATTAGCCAGACTGTGCTTACCTGCACTGTCTGGGTGGAGGGGAGGGATGGCTTCCCCAAGAAAAATCAGGGGGCTGCCACCATTAAGAAGGGAAGTGGGTGGGAGGAGAAAATAGAAAACACTTGTATAATGAAATGGCTTTGCGGGGACTTCCTGAATACTTACTTTACTTCCTTCCTAGAAGGCAAGTGGAGGCACAGGGTCACAGGTCTAGACCAGGCTGGATCTCTTGGGTTAGCAGTGGCTGCTAAGGCTCCGTGCTGAGAAGGCTCAGGGCTCAGCAGGAAGCAGAGCCATGACCGGTTAGTGGTATCAGCCATGGTTACGGAGGCGGGAAATGTGACCCCAGTGCCAGGTACCTGCCACCCTGGCAGATCTCCTGGCCAGTCTAGGCATTCCTGAGAGTAATTTAAAAGGGATAACTTGCCCCAAACCATCAAATACAACTTCTTGTCGGTGGAAGAGGCTCCACACTGGCAGTAGAGAAGGTGTCCAAGGTAGACAAGATGGTGGTCCAGAAGTTTGGAGGCCTGGGTGGGGGCCCTGTTCCCTGCCCTCCTGGGCCAGCCCGGAGAGAGCCAGCATGGTCTGGCTGTTAGGGCAAGATCATTCCTCCCAGAGGAACTACGAGCAGTGTTAATGCTGGACCGGGAGCTGGTGGAGGTTAAAGAACACAGGACTGAGGGAGCCAGTAGGTTTAGGACTGAGGGGATGGGTCAGAAGATGAGTTCATGAAGCACTGACCCTCTGAGGGGCCCCACTTTCCCATTAGTCAGGTGGGGACATTGACCACTGCCCAATTCCTGCATCTTAGGAGGGTACCAATGAGACCGTAGCTGTGAATGCCACCTATACATGCTGTATTTGTGACCGCCATTCATGGGGTGTCTGACTCGTGCCAGGCTCCTGTCCTCTGTCATTTTATCTTTGTAAGAACACTGTGAGGTAGGTTTCTTTTTAATCCCCATTTTGTCAATAGAAACTGAGGCAGCAAAAGTTAGGTCCTGATCCGAAAGGATTGGTATTAGCCAAGCCAGGCCCAGCCCTTTGTCTTCTTGTCCAGGCCTCTTTCCATGCCAAGAAAGACCTTCTCTCTGCACCTTTGTCTCCCCCTCTGTCAATCCATTCATTTATTCTACCTAAATGTTCCGCCAAAGTTTATGTGGATCTCAGAAACTAAGTACGTACAGAATTAATTGTATCAATACTTGAGCAAGAATGTTCCTTTGGGTCTGTCTGTTTGATGTTCTCTTTTCTGGAGGGGTCAGTGAGCACCAGAGAGGGGAGGTGACCCCTTGAAGGATGCAGAGTGGCTACGTACGGGCTGGCCCAGCACAGGTTCTATTAGTGCCGCCACCCCTCCCCGCGCCTGCTTCCTTCTACTCAGTAACTCTGAGAATGTGCTCTGGGCCAGACACTGAGCTAGGCGATTTGCTGATTGTAGTCAGGAAAGTGGAACTGCCAATTTTTCCTGAAGTTGCATTCTTTCTTAACAAGGAATTGATTTCCGACAAGATACACAGTGAAGCCACTTATGTGAATCTGGACGAAGCACCATTAATCCACTGCCAGGAGCCTTTATCTGCCTGGCCTGGGGCAGCCACAGCCCCTTCAGACCAGGGGTGTGGTGTTGCTGGAGGAATGGATACAGAAGGCTCAGCAGCCAGAGTGGGGGACCCCACGACAGGGATGTAGGCAGACTTGTGGTGGGGGCCACATGGAGCTGGTGCACACACAGCACATGTGGCCCCAGTCCTGTCCCTGCTCAGCCACAAACTAGCCCTGTGACTTGGGTCTTTCGCAGACCTTTTCCAAAGCTCTGTCTCCTCCTCTGTAAATGGGAATAAATGGGAACGTTCCTTCTCACTTTCAGAAGCAGGATGTCAGACGATTGCACAGGCTTTGTAGGAGCGAAGAGACTTGGAGTTTGAATCTCAACTTCACCTTTCTGGGATCCTGGGTATTAGGGGTTGAATTGTGTCTGAAAAAAAAAGATATTTTGTAGTCCTAAACCCCAGTACCTCAGAATGCAACCTTATTTGGAGGTAGGGTCTTTGGAGAGGTCATCAAGTTAAAATGAGGTCACTAGGGTGGCCCCTCATCGAAGGGGAAATTTGGACACAGACAAGCTCGCATGGAGGGGAGATGCTGGCAACAGGCGCAGGGAGAAGACAGCCATCCACAAACCAGCCAGAGAGGCCTCAGAAGGAGCCACCCCTGCCAGCATCTTGATCTCAGACTGTTGTTGTTCTGTGCGCTGTGTCACGGTGGCACCGGCAAACTGATGCAAGCTACCGGAACTCTGAGTTGCCTGATTAGTAACATGGGGACAGTGACACGTGCCCTGCAGCGTTATTATAAAAATGTGATGAGAGGATGCATATCAGGCACTTAGCGTGGCTCCTGGCATATAGAAAGTGCCTAGTAATAGCAGTGGCTTAGCCTGGGCTGTGACCTCGCTGCTCCACTGGTGGGGCCTGCGGGAGGTGGCCGGGACAGAGCTAGAAGGCTTCAAGTCAGACCTTTCTAAGAGAACTGGGTCACCCGAGGCACCCCTTCAAAAGTCTCTGTAGATAAGGAGAAGGCCAGCGAAATCACTATTAATGCAGTGCTTAATGGGTTTTAGCTTGAGAGTGGCCTCAGCCATAATCGACAAGGCTGCAGGCTGAGGTTTCTTTATTTTTATGTCCTTTATTTTATGTCAAAGTGGGTACAAAGTGAGAGTGTGGAGCTGCTCTGGGTAATCAGTAGTGCAGTAGTCATGGCCACTTGGCTTTATGAGTGTTTTGTGAAGGAGGTGGCCTGGCTTTGACGGGAAGAACAGTCAGTGGATGACCCTGAGCAAATCCATTATCTTCCTCGGGCCTCAGTTTCCTTATGTGCAAAGTGAAGGAGGTGGACCAAGCAGGTCGGGAGTTCTTAGCTGTGTCTGTGAAGGCCTAGAGGTTAAGCCTAAATTCCTTGCACACACATGCATTGTGCACACATGTCCATAACTTTTATCTGGTTCTTGACGGGGCCTCTGTCTACCAAATGGTCCATAACCACTTGCCTGGACAGCCTCTCAGTGCTGCTGAGTTCTTGGCCAGTCTTGGGTTCTGGAACTCCAATTTAAAATTTGTTTCTGAGACTCAAGAAGCAGGTCCTACAGAGGTGGCTGCTCTAAGATACAAGAATGAGCAGGATCCGGAACAAATAGAAAGAGCTCCCCAGATTGCTTGGAGCTGGGGGCTTTGCTGGTCAGGGGGGCCCCAGCTTCCCGGCATCCTCGTGTCTCTGCTTCTGGCTCTCCCTCCTGCTCCACATGCCTCCAGTGGTGTCCTCCCAGCCCCACTGCCTGCCCCTCTCCTGGATGCTACACTGACTTAACCCATCTGCCTGCTTTGACACTGGCCCTACTCCCATCACACTTGGTGTAAAACCAAAAATCCCTTCCATCCCTACCTGATCTGGCCTCTACCTGCCTCTCTCTTCTCCCTTCCACCGCTCGCTCACTGGGCTGCAGCCTCACTGGCCTTTGGTCAGTGCGCCCTGCTCTAGGCTTGGTCCCCACCTGGATCTTTGCCTTTGCTGGGTCCTCTCTGCCTGGAACCTTCTCCGCATCTTCCACTGCCTGGCTCCTCCTTCAGGTCTCAGATCAGACGTCAGCTCCTTCAGGAAGCCTTTCATGACCCCCATCTAAGTAGATTCCCCTCCCTCTCTTGTCCTCCATCAGTGCACCTTTTGTTTGGTTCCTTCATGGTACTAACAGAGTGTGTCATGAAATATTTATGTGTTTTCTTCTCCCACTTAGATGTTAACTCATGAAGAGAGAGCTGAGTCTTACACGTCGCAGCGCCTGGCTCATAGTAACGTTTAATAAATGCCTGCAGGCATCATGGATGGCTCAGATTTAAATGGCTGACAGTACCAAGTGCTGGTGTGGGCACAGAGCAGTTGCAACTCCCATACAGCCACTTGGGAGAGCAATTTGGTGGTTTTTATAAAGTCGTGTATACACTTAGCATGTGACCAGCAATTCTACTCCAAGATATTTACCAAGGAAAAATAAAAACATGTCCACACAAAGACTTGTACACAGATATTACAGCCTTATTCATCACAGTCAGAAACTAGAAACAAACCGTCATCTCTCCAGAGCGGGCAAAACCACTGCATTGCACCGTTCCCCTGGGTAGGGGAGGAGGGATGCCCCAGGAGGCGGCTGCGAATCCTCACCCGAGTGACACAGTGCTTAATATTCATGGATGTTGAACACATGTGGGTTGGAGAAAGCAGGCAGCTAGGGGGCAGGTAGGCAGGGTCGGGGGTGTCCCTAGAGGCAGGCTCGCTGGGTACCATGCTGCTGGCCTGAGAGCAGGGACTGGCCACTTGGGAGAACCCAGCCCTGGCGCTGCCCGTGTGTGCAGGATTTTTGCAAAACGCCAATTAAGACATTTGACCCAAATTCGGATAAAAACCTTTTTCCTGTGTCAAGTTGAGCTAATAATATACATTTATTCATAATTTATGAGGCCTAGTAAGTGGGAACAATTAAGGAAAAGGCCTGGGCAAAACCTATTTCTCTTAAGTGTCACACAGACCTGTTTCTGTTCTCTAAGGAGGTTCCACCTATCTCTGCCTGCCATGAAACTCTGTTGTTTTGATTGTTATTATCATTTTTGCTTGGAGGTACTGGGGATTGAACCCAGGACCTTATGCCTGCGAAGCATGCGCTCTCCGCAGAGCTGTTTCCCCTGCTCCCCCATTAGTACTTTTTATTTGTCATTACTACTCTCTACCATTTATTGAGCCCTTATCAAGCCAGGCTAGAGCATTGCCGCATTTAATATGAACTGTATGAAGCAGGTGGTGTTGTCCCATTTTACAGATGAGACAGTTGAGCTTCAGAGAGGTGAAGGGACTTGCCCGGTTTCACAGCTGGTGAGTGGGGACCATGACTCAGGTCTGCCGTCCCCCAGTGTCTGTGGTGTTCTGTTTCTATGTCAGCCTCCCAGCCGGGGCTATTTCTGACTCTGCAAGGTAGCCTTTCTATTGGTAACTGTTGAACTCGGGAGACCAGGGTGAGGAGGGGGTCGCCTTCTGAGTCAGTAAGTCTGGGGTGAGGCCTGAGAATCTGCATGATTTCTAACAGGTTCCCGGGTGCTGCTGACACTGCCCGTCCTGGGACCACACTTGGAGTAGCTCGGATTCAGTTGGTGCTGTTAGCAGAGTCTCCCATGACTCCCTCCTGCGCCCCCACCACTGGTTTAGGGCCTCCTAGACCTCTTCCTGTGTGTTTGCACGATATTCTCATCCATACTATCGGGAGGAATGTGCAGCTTGAGCCTCATTCTCTTTCACATGTGGGATAATATTTTACCTGCTGACACTCTGCAGTGTAGTGTCACGGAGAACTTACACAGCTGCCTCGTTCTTTTCAGCAGCGCGTAGTATTCCATGGTACAGGTGATTGGAGTTTTGTTTACCTGTTATCTACCAATAGGTGGGCTTCCACACTGTAGACATTACAGATATTCCTGGGAACATTGGTGAGTTTTTCTAGAACATAGCAATCACTCAGTGATGTCAGCCCTTGTTATTATTGCTTTTTGCTGTTTCATTTTTAATATAGAGGGATTGTTGCTTTCCAGAAGTCCCATTTCATGTGGGAGCAGTAATATAAAGGAGTAGATATCCATTTACAGGTTGTAATAAAGTTGTCAACAAAACATTTCTGGTAAAAGAAAAGAGGTGCTACGTGGGCAGGGCTTTGAGGGATGTATAGGAGTGCAGGGGAGGAGGGGAGAGAGCAGCAGGCAGGAGGATTTGTACTGCTAGGACCTGACTTACCACCTGGTAGATTCGACATTTGCAAGTGGGTGAGGCCAATCTTTACATTTCACTTGGCAAAATTGGGCCTTGGACAAAGGTAGCCAGGTGTCCAGACTGGCAGCATCATGAGTAAAAGAGTCCCTGCTTGGGTCTAGCCAAGCTCAGCTCTGACCCACCTCCTTCCTTCCTGTCTCCTCAGGGTGGGGGGTCCGGGGAGGAGCAACTGTGCGCTGACTTTCCGGAGCTCGACCTCTCCCAGCTGGACGCCAGCGACTTTGACTCTGCTACCTGCTTTGAGGAGCTGCAGTGGTGCCCGGAGAACTCTGAGATTGAACCCAGCCAGTACAGCCCCGACGACTCGGAGCTCTTCCAGGTACGTCGTCCTGGTCCTCACCGCCTCCTGCCTCGCCATGCCTCTCTCTGGCCCTGAAAGCCCGACCCTGCCCCGAGCCACCTTCTTCTGCACTTGCTCATGCAAAGAAGTCTCTTCTGCCAGCAAAGCTCCTGGGACCCTGTCTCTTGCCCTGAGTCTGAACTTGACGTTGGGCGGCTCTCGCCCCCTCACCAGGCTGTGGGTCCAGGGTTTCCCTTCCCTGTATTATCACTGAATTCTCATCCCCTACCTGTGAAGCAGGTGCGATTATTTCCCCCATTTTATAGATGAGGAAACTGAGGCTTGGAGAAGTTAGGTCATGTGCCTAGGGTGATTTACCACGTCAGTAGCTGAGCTAGATTCAAGCCCAGTTTGCCGGCCTCCTGAGCCAGAGCTTTATAGCTGACACCATGTTGGGAGTGACTCATTTGATGAGCACCCGCTCTGTGGCAGGACTGTCCCTGTTTGTAACTCACTTAATTTTCTTAACAACTCACAGACATAAGTATAGTTACCTCCATTTTTTAGTAGGAGCTTGGAGGTTCTTTAAAAAGAGGCAGTGCACATCTATGCCTCTCGCCCGGTGTGCCCCCATTCCCAGCCTCGGAGACACATGATGGTTGACATTTCCTTGAAGAAGGCCTCTAATATGGGGTAATATGATGTCTGCAATTTGCTGCAGAGTGAAGCAATCTCTGCATGCACTTGCATGTGTGGCTGTGCGGCGTGGAGAGCCGTAGATGAAGTAAGATTGGCCGTGTTGAAGCTGGGTAATGGGTACATTTGGACTTATTATTCTTTCCTTAAAATATGTTTCCCTGTAAAGATTAGGGGAAGAAGCCACAGTTCCCTGTGCCTGTCTGGCAATATAATCATAATAATAGCAACAACAAAATGCCATGTGGCAAATGCTGTGTCAGTGTGCTGTGAGCAGCACAAATAGTCCTCCTGGTGGACTGTGTCGTTCCTTCTAGAAATGTTTATGGAGTGCCCTCTCTGGGTCAGACACCGTGATCATCAGTGGACTCTGTGGTCCAGAGGGGAGACTGACCCTGGATCAGTTAACACAGAAACAGTGGTAACCTGTGACATGGGCACAGTAAGAACAAATCTGAAGTGAGAAGAGGATCTAAAGACTGGGTGGGCAGGAGAGGCCTTTCTGAAGAGGAGATGCTTCAGGGGAGGATGAGAAGGAGGAGCCACGTGCAGATTGCATAGCCACACGGGCTGTGTTGGGGAAGGGCTATGTTGGGGAACCGCAGGGCTGGAGGGTAGTGGCTAAGGGGAAAATGGCAGGAAATGCTTGGGGGTGGGGGTGGGGCAGCTAGGCAGGGGCCCGACCCCGCAGGGTCTTCTGGGCCATTAGTTGGATTTTTGGGTTAAGGAGCTGGATTTTTCCCAAGATTATTCTAACCTATAAATAAAAGGCTATTAATAACCCATTTTACAGGTGACAAAAATGATGCTCAGAGAGGTTAAGTAACTTGCCCAAGGCCACACAGTTAGGAAAGGTCAGAGTGAAGACTCTAACCAAGGAACCCAAGCCCCTTGCTGTCTGTCATATAGCCTCTCTGTCAACCCTGTGAGGATCAGCAGGGCTGGGCTCGAGTTCTGGCTCCTTTCAGGACCTCCATTCTTGATCTCAGCAGTGGAGTTAATTAACTACACTAAGCTACTGTGTCCCCTCAGAGGGGGCAACTTCCAGAAAATGTTTTCAGGTTATGGAGAGCTGATGAGCTCTCCGTAGGGGTTTAGATGCTGCGTGGAGACCATCCCCGCCTAAACTGTACCGGCCCCCTTCACGCAGAGACAGGCCAGGCACTCGCAAGCTTCTGCCAAAATCCTGCTATATGCATGAAGTGGACTCAGACACACATCAGCCTGGTGTGGCCCTTGGGCTCTTAGCACCAGGAAGGCAGAAGAATCTTCACAGGTGGTTAGGACAGCGGCACAACCCTGCTCACCCAGCCCCTCTCCCCTTCATGGCCTGCACTTCACACCTGCTCTTCCAAGACGAGGCCAGCTCCACCCACTACACACCTCTGTGTGTGTGATTATGTGATTAGTGCCTGATTCCTCCTCCCCCACCCTCAGCCCTCCATCATAAACCCCCTGGGCGTGGGGGCCACTACAGTGTTGTACATTGTTTTATTCCCAGGGCTCTGCAGGAGCCTGGCACTTTCTTGGGACTTGACAAATGTTCATCAGATGAATACATCTTTTGACACTCAGCTCTTGTTAGCTCCTCTAAGGCAGGTGGTCAGTCACTTCCTCTCCTGGGCTCCCAGCCCGTGTGTGCATGTGCATGTGACCTTCAGACTTTAAGTTCCTTGGGGACAGACAGCATTTTGTTCTCTTGTGGGGCCTTTGCACATTGTAGAGACTCAATCATATGTGTGAAATGGAGAAACTGATTATAATTTTTCTTTCCAGCCGAGGATCAGGCATGACCCATTCCAAAATCCTTGAGCTGGGATTCAGGAATCAGAGGTTCTAATCCCACCCCCACCCCCCGCCACTAGCTGGAACAGAGCTGTCATCTGACCAGTGGCAAGTCATAGAGCCATGCTGCCTTGTGTCTGAGCCATGTTCCAACAGTCAGGTGGCACCATTGCCATGGAAACAGGGAGAGTGGAGAACAGCTACCATTACAAGGTTTGACAACTGCTCAGGGGCAGGGACAGTGCCTCCCGTTCCTCTGTGTGCCCAGAGTCCCAGGGCCAGGGCCACAATAGGCTAAACTTAGTATCTTTGGAGGAAGCAGACGTTTGGTTATTCTGTCACCATGTGCTGTATGGCCTTGGGCAAGTAGCTCCCTGTGGCTGGGCCTCAGTTTCCCCACGTGAGCAATGAGCATGGATTAGATCAGTGGTTCTTAATCTGTTGTGGGGAGAGAGTCACTGGGCCCTTGCAGACTCTGACGGCATCTTTGACATTCCCCCTCCCCCGCCCAAAAAAGGGAAGGGAGCCTGATTTCCTGGGTTTCCTGAACCCCAGTTAAACCTCCAAATGACGGAGGATTTCTGAGTGTTCTTCTGGCCCTGCTAGTGTGACATCTGTGTCTTACAGAATTCGCTCAGAATGAAGGCGCTCAGAATGAAGCATTCTCCCTCTGATTTCTTGAAGGCTCCTTTGCCTCCAGCCTGAGAAGAAAGGTTGGGGGTGGGGCTGAGTCTATTAATATCTCTTCCTCGGCTGATTAACTCTCCATTAATTTGCACTCCCATTTCCAAGCAGAGCTGGGAGAACCGGGCTAATGGGCCTGGGAAGAGGAGAGGGGTGGTGGGGCCCCTGTGCTGGATTATCCTAGGGTGCCGATGGGACGATGCTGAGGACAGGAAGGGCCTTTCTTCCCAGCTAGGGTCAGGGCCTCCAACCTCGCCTGGCTGTTCCAGAGCCAGAGCAGCCCAGAGAGGGCTGAGGGGAAGAGCCGGGAGGCCTTCTGCTAGTCATTTTGTTTTTATTTAACCTGTTGGGGGCTCCTTGGGGTTCTCTGCCAACTTGTATTCATTTCAGCACCGCGCCTGGCACCTGGTAAGGTCTTGACCACCCTCCCCACCCACTCCCGACCTGCTGTGTGACTTTGACAAGTCTCTTTCCTAGACCTTCATTCCCCTACCCGCAAAAGAATGGCAGATAGGCTTCCTCCTGAGCTCCAGCCGAGGGGGATCTGTGGTGCTGCCTGGAGGGCTGTGTCATGAAAGATGCTGGCGTGGAAGGAAGGAGAGGCCCAACTGGTTATCGACACGGGGGAGCAGCAGCACGCAGGCAGCGAATTTAATATCCCTGGTCACTATGTGATCCCTGGGGGCCCGTCCAGCTCTGATATTTGCGATAATTCAGAGTATCTCTGGGCCACACTCCTCTCCCTGTGAAGGAAGGGAACCCTCCCTCATTCCAACCAGTGCTGATGACTTCATTTCTGAATAACTGCCCTCTGGAATCTGTTCTTTGAGACACTCATCTCCGCCTCTCCCCGTGATCAGAGTTCATTTTTTGGTTCATTCATTCTTCCATTCAACACATCTGCCTTGGGCCTCCCATGCCCTGGGCACTGAGCTAGGCACAGGAACATTTCACAGAGCCCTTGTGACACTGCCTCCAGACCGGCTGTCCTAGTAACCCTTGGAGGGAAACCAACCAGGGATCACACGCCTTCCTGTTCACTGTAAAGCAGCAAGGCTTGGAGGGAAGACAGAAACTACTTGCCCAAGATCCCCTTTTCAGTGGCAAAGCCCCACATGGTCAGCCCCAAGAGTGGTCCTTGGGTCTCAGGTCCCAAGATCTTAACTCCCCATCAGGCTGGACAAATTGCGTTGGGATCACAGGGTTGGGTGTCTGGCCTGAGGATGGGGGTGGGGAGCCGTCAGGTGAGCCCCATTGCTTTCCCGAGCCACAGTCCCTGAGCCTGGATCTGCCCTTGGATCCCCGGCCCCAGGGCATGGGTCAGGCCCAACCAAAACCTTCTTTTGACCTTTCTTTTATTCTTAACTCTGTTCCAAAAATTGCAAATGCTTTTGTTCTCTTCTCCCCATGTGCTCCCCCCCTTTGAATTACTCAGCTGCTACTCCGGCTGCAAGGCCTGGAACAGATTTAGTGCGGCCCAAAGGCCGTCACGAGATGCGTGTTTCAGATGAGCTTCCTGAAGAAAGGATAAACAGCCTGACTTGCTATGGGAAAGAGTGCTGGGGAAGGCATCACGTGACAGCTAACTCCTGCCAGAACAAGCCCAGCAGCCAGGATTTACTAAATGAGGCGCTCGGCGCCTCACCTAGAAGCAGTGTGATCTCCGTGGCCCAGGGCCGGTGGGCTGGTGTCTGTGGGTGGGCTGGGAGGGTGCACACTGACCCTCGTGTTCTAGATCTGGGACATTAGGGAAGGAGGTACCTCTGTTCATCCTTGTGCTGTGCTCCGTGTAAGTCTCACCTCTGCCCCTGATTTGCTGTGTGACGCTGGACATGTTAGTCAACCTCCCTGAGCCTCAATTTCCTCAAATGCAAAATGGAGATTAAACTAGTACCCCTCCCCATAGAGGTTATTGTGGGGCTTACCTGAGGCAGTATTTACAAAGCCTTTCTGTTCCTCTCATTGGCCAGATTCTTTGTCCCTGGCCTTGGCGTTAGGTTTTCCCTCTGCCTGGAATCTTCTTTCCTCAGCTCTGCCTGGCTGGTACCATCTCATCTTTCAAGCCTGTATTTCAGTATTAGCTGCTCAGAGCAGCCTTCTCAGGCCACTGTAAGTAGCCTATGAATCTTCACCATGTTCTTATGCTCCAGCACAGCTTCCTTTTCTTTTTCTCTCAGGCTTTCTCACTCTCTGAAACAGTCTGGTTTGTCTCCTTGTTTAACTCTTCTCCACTGGAGAGTAAGCTCCGTGAGGGCTGGGGCTACCAGTCTCGGCACGCTGTGTCACCAGTGCCGAGACAGCGCCAGGCACAGAGTGGCCATTCAGTACGTGTGTGTGAGGGAAGAAGAGGGAGAAATTGCCCACCACCACCATCATCTTCATCATATCATCATCAGCATAACAGGAATTGGAGAAGGAGGAGCAATAACTGCTTATTATGTGCTGGGCACTGTTTTCTAAGCATCTTTCATATGTTAACTCATTCAGTCCTCAGCAGTAACCTTATGAAGTAGGTTATCTTGTAACAGCTGATAAGTATGAGATCTGGGACTCAGCCCCAGCTTCAGGGCCCGAGCTCCTAGGCTATCACACTAACCACCTCCCCGTGAGTCAGTGAGGCAGCCCTGAGAACCCGCAGGGGAAGGGTAGCTGTTTTCCTATTGCTCTGGTTGTCACTGTCACGGTTGCACCTTGAAGCTTCCAGCCTTTCCACCACCTGGCTGGGCCAGGGTCAGAGAGGCAGGGGTCTGCAATGGCCTGGGGCTACCAGTGGCATAGTCCAGCCTCAGGGCTGTGTCCAGGGGTTGGATGCAGGAGGCTGTGGTGTGAGGCGACTGTCCTTGGAGGAGGGGACAGACATCCCTCATGTGCACAGCCCTAGGAGCAGAGCCCAGGCTGGGACCCCTAGGGCCAGGCCCTTTCTGATACTGCCTGCTGCCTGCATGGAAACTTCTGTGATTCTTGGAGTCCGTAACACATTTCTTGTGCATCTGCTCTCCCAGCAAACTGAGAGGATCTGAGGGGGTTGGCGGGAGGGTGATGGCGGTGCAGCTGCAGGTACAGAGCAGATTTCTACACAAAGACACTGAGCCCAAGGCGTTGACTAACCGTGTCCCCTCTCTCCCTCTCTGCTCACTTCAAGATAATCGACAGTGAGAATGAGGCCCTCCTGGCAGCGCTCACGAAGACCCTGGATGACATCCCCGAAGATGACGTGGGTCTGGCCGCCTTCCCAGGCCTGGATGATGGAGACGCACCTTCCTGCACTTCTGCTTCTCCTACCCCTTCACCTGCACCCCCCAGCCCCTCCCTGGAGAGGCCCCTCGCCCCAGCCCCTGAGGTGGACGAGCTCTCGCTGGTAAGAACCTGTTTCCAGCTGAAGTGATGGTGGCAGCCTAGGACGCGGTGTCTGGTGGTAGGGATGGTGGGTGCAGAGAATCTAGCTCCAGCCCCTGCAGGGGCCTCCGGGCGTCACCAGCAAGGGTTCACGGCAGACAGCCTGGACTGGCCACGGGAGGCCTCCCTGGGCTTTACCTGCACTCTGTAGGCCCTTTGGGATTTCTTGGATTGACCCTAAGTGTGTTTTAAACCCTTGGAATTGCATGTAGACATTTTCCTAAAGGTTATACATGCAACACACAGTACAAATTCAAGCAGGAAATATGGAGAGTTAAAGGCAAACCTCTTTACCCACCTCACACTTGCTTTTTCCGTCCCTAGAAGTAACCATGGTTACTGATCTGTTATGTGATTTTCCTCTTCTACCTTTTTTTTTTACTACAAAAGGGAGTCTCCATTATACACTGTTCTGCACCTTGCTTTTCTCAGTGAACTATGTGTCTCGGAAACTTCCAGATGAGCAGAGGTGGCTCTGTTTTATCTTCTTTGTTGGCTGCATAATGTTCCTTCATAAGGATATACCGTTACTTCTTTAACCAGTCCCCTGGTCGGTGAATGTTTACATGTTTCAACTCCTTTATTGTTCCGTGCTGTAGTCTGTGTCTGGCACAGGCCTTTGCCATGTGTAAATGGATAAAGTCCTAGAAAAGGGGTTCCTGGGTCTTAGGATATGTGGTTTTTCAGTTTAGACAAATACTTCTAGCTTGTCCTCTAAAGAGGTTGGACCAGTTCGTACTTCCACCAGCAAAAGTTAAATGCAGAGTGTATGTGGAATGTGGAAATGTGTACACGGAATTGCAGATTTCTGGGGAGAAGGTCTCAGCTTTTCTCAGGTACCCAAAGGGATCTGGACCTCAGAAGTTGCTGAAAGCTGTTGCCCTTGACTCAGGCTAAGGGTGCCAGGAGCTCAGATATCCTGGCTTGTGAAATCCAGCTTTGCTCACCTGTCTGGGGCTCCTCACCTCGGTGCTGCAGTTCCTAGGGGCTGGCAAGACTCAGCCAGAAAATCAGCCTGTTGGAGCTGGTGACCATCAAGTGCACTCTGGGGAAATTGAGGCCTAGAGTGGGGAGGGCCTCTCCCAAGGTCACACAGCAAGTCAGTGAAGACTAGAACCCAGGTATTCTAACTCCTGGTCCAGGACCCCTTTCCCTCTTTCCCACTGCCTTTAGGTTCCCCAAAGCAGGGTAAAACATTTAGTAAGGACCTGTGTGTGCTGGACACAAGGGTATGTTCAGTTCCACATCGTGGCTCCTGCTGATGAGGGTCGTGCTTCCTTTCAGACTAGAATCTGACCGCCTGAGTTTGAATGCCAGCCCCACCAATGAATGCTTGTGTGGCCCTCAGGCACCTAGCCTCTCTCTGACTCAGCTTCCTGGTCTACAAGGTGGGGTTAATAATAGTGCTTATCTCAAAGGCGGTTGGGAGGAGTACAACAGATAATACATGAAAAGCACTTAGAACTGTGCTTGGCACAAAGAAGTGGCTCAATAAATGCTATCTACTTAACAGTCCGTAGTAGTCGTAGTTTGTAACCAGAGGAATTCTGCGTGGGGCTTTGGAAAGCCACGCCGTGAAGAGGCAGAGAGCGACCCCTGCTGGTCACTGATTGTTCCCTCACGCCTTAGACTGCACTTCTGTTTCAGGCACTGTGCTAGGCACATAGGAAACAGATCACCATCTAGACTCCCAGCATCCCAACAGAGTTCTGGAAAGGCCCTGAGAATTTATACAGACACCTGATTCTTAACCTGGAATCATGGGTCCCAGAGAGTCCACCTCTGGACTGACGGGGACCCATGGACCTCTCCATAAATATCTGTGTTTTTTCTGAGGTCAGCAATTTCTGTTATATTCCTAGAAGGACCCCTGAGTTCCCCCCCCACAAAAAAAAGTTTATCCACTCATTTAGTTGGCCTGCCCCTGTTTTGTACACACACACATACATATATACCACCTTGGAGAAACCAAGGCCGGGAGAGAGTAAGGACTCACCCACAGTCTCCCAGTGAGTTGAGGCAGAGCTGGATCAGAACCAGGTCCCTTTTCTCTAGTCCAGGTTTTTCTTTTCCAGTCCACATCAAAGAATCACAGGCATGCATGTGTTGGTCTAGGGTCTAGGTAGGGTGGTGTGGGTCCTCCAGCTCCTAGGGGAGTAGGGAGTGGCCTTCTCTCTGGTTCCTGGGTCTTTGGCAATCCTCGCTGGGTGACCTGGGGAGAGTGTCCCCCGAGGAAACAGTCAGTGCTATAGCAAAAGTCCATCACGCTTCCTGACTTGTTCTCAGCCTTGGCTGTGGTAGGGTCCCTGGTGAAACTCCCAGGCGCACTCAGCGCCCTGCTCTCTCAGCTGGGATACGCTGAGCACCTGCCCTCCAGGTGCAGAAGTGTAAGAGACTCAGCAACTTTTACAGAAAAAATAGAAAATCTAGACCTGCTCAAGTGTAGTGTGCTTATGCTTGTGTAAAAACAGCTGTCTGAGTTGGAGGTGATGTGTACATATATATTCTTCCATGATCGAATTCCATGTCATGATAGGGCCACGAGAAAGCAGTTAACAGGTGTTGCCTCTGGGACCTTGGACAGGAGGGAGACTTGCTTCTAATTGTCCACCCATTAGTATTTGGGAGGTATATATATATATATTACCATTTGTAAGTATTACTTATTTAATGTAAGAAATTAATTCTCAAAACAATGTGAATAAGCAAAAAGAAATCAGCTGAAATCCTACACTAAAGAATCATTGTGGGGCCTAACTGTCCAGATTGTGTGTGCATGCGTGGTGTATGTGCATGTGTGTGTGTGTGCGCGTGTGTGTGTATTACAAGTATATACAGAGTGTCTGAATCAAGTGTACGCATCATATTTCAACAGAATGGGCAGGCATCACCCAAGATCTCTTTGGGTTTCTCGAAATCACAGACATTCATTCCTCTTGGGTTATTATCTCTGAAAAGGATTTATATTTTATTAGGATCCCTGTGTGTGTTTGGAATTGTTAGACAACTTGCTTTCTGTACTTAATATGTTGGGAACATGTTCTAGGTTACTAACTGTTCCCCCCCAGTATTCTTCCACAGTGATGATGAGAGTCAGGGCATGGTCAGTCCTGAGGGGCTAGCTCTGGGCCAGGCTTCTCCCCGAGATGTGCTTCCTCGGGTCTCTGGCTGCGTCTCAGCCCCAGCTCCTCTCTCTGCTCCTCCCACAGCTGCAGAAACTCCTCCTCGCCACGTCGTACCCAACCTCAGCCTCCGACACCCAGAAGGAAGGGACCATCTGGCGCCAGGCAAGCCTCAGGTCCAAAAGTCAGCGGCCTTGTGTCAAGGTATTTCTGCCTATGCCCCCAAGCCCACCCGGCCTCCGGGGGGCGCTGGGCGTGCACCCTTCCATTCTCATTCGAGGATATCAAGGTCATTTACTTCCACTTTCCCTTCTTGTTCCTCACACAACCCTTGAAACTGATGTTCTGGGCGCTGCTTGAGACCCAGGCCAGTCTGAGGTTCTAGAAAGAGTCCTGAACTTCTTCCTGCACAGCTGACCCTTGAACACCATGGGTTTGAATTGCACAGGTCCACTTATATGTGGGTTTTGTTTCAGTAGTAAATGCTAGTTGATGGGCTGAATCCACAGATACAGAGGAACCTCGGATGCTGAGGGCTGGCTAAGTTATGCGCGAATTTTCCACTGTGTGGCCAGTCTGTCCCCACTAACGCCCCACGTTGTTCAAGAATGAACTGTACCTCCGTGTTCCAGGCACTGTGTCAGACGCTGGGTTAGAGCAGGGACAAGGACGATGTGGCCTGCCCTCAGGAGGCTTATTCTAATGGATTGACAGACCAAAACATAAGATCCTCGCTGGTACTGTGGAGACCACAGTAAAGAGTTTGGATTTCTCTTGTGAGAAGCCGTCAGAGAGCTGAAAACTCTGTTGTGAATACTCAGTAGGAAAGCAGGTCCCCTTTCCTCCTCGGGCTCCATCTTCAGACACATCCAAGGAGAGGCTTCGGAGATGTTATCCTGGTGTTCCTATCACCCAGAGCCTGCACTCACCCCTCCCTCTTGTCCCCAGACCCTCCCGCGGGGACTGCGGCGGACAATCCCACATCCTCGGGGCAGAATCAAGATGGCATCTTTCTCAGACAGTGGCTCAGTGTGGGAGCCTGTCCTCTACCTGGGCTCCCCTGGGTGGGGACTCTCTCCCTGTGCCCCCTCCCTGCCTGTCCTCACTGGCTTCCCAAGGCAGAGGTCCACCCCTCCTGTTCTGTTTTGTCAAGGGGACAGCAGCTAAGCGCCTTTGTGAGCCATCCTGCCCTCTGGAAGCCTAGGACACACACCAGGGGAACGAGACACACCTGACAGCCAGTCTGGCTCCAGCAAAGAGACATTTGCACTGGGAGCAAAGCCTCTGTGTGGACAAGTGGAGACAGATAAGGCTGCAGAGAGCGTTGGCTGGGGCCAGATTGCACTGCACCCCAAATACCTGGCCAAGAGGCCTCCCCTTCATCCTGTGGGCACTGGGAAGCTACTGAGTTTTCCTTTTTTCTTTTTCTTTTTCTTTTTCCTTTTTAACAGCTTTATGGAGGTGCCACTTACATATCATAAAAGGCACCTACTTTAGAAATGATTCAGTAATTTTTAGTAAATTTACAGAGTCGTGCAGCCATGACCACAATCCAGTTTTAGAACATTTCCATCATCCCAGGAAGATCCCCAGTGTCCCTGTTTACAGCTAATCCTTGTTCCCACGCCCAGCCCCAGGCAACCACTAATGTACTTCCTGGCGCTCTCACTGAAGGCTATGTGCAGAGGAGCCGAATAGTCAGCGCAGGGCTTTGGCAGTAAGTCTGGAAAGGGTGAAATCCACTGGGAGGCCTAGTAGGAGGCTGGCTATTCCTTCATTCCTCATCGCCTGAGCACTGCCAGGTGCCAGGCTCTGTGCTGGAAGCTGGGGATAAAGTGGATGAAACCTGGCAATCCCGGTGATCCAGGTGAGACACCCTGGGTCTGGCTGGTGGCTGCAGGGGTGGGCTGTGGGGAGAAGTTTTGTGGGCCTCCCTCCTCACTCTGGCCTCTTTCCCTCTCCAGATGGACAGCACCCAAGACAAGAAGACCCCCACGCCACAGTCTCAGAGCCGGAGCTGCTCAGAACTGCATAAGCACCTCACCTCGGTGCCATCCTGTCTCCGGGCTAAAGCCCGCTCCCCAGATCGAGGTCTGCGGCCATCACTACCCCTGAGTCCTCGGCTTCCTGCCAAAGAGGATGAGGAGGTGGGCGAAGACTGCTTGAGCCCCCAGCTGGCTCCAGCCTCTCCCAGGGACTCCGCAGCACTAGGCAAGGCAGGCCTCGGCACCCAGGTTTCCCAGGAGGACATGCAGGCCATGGTGCAGCTCATTCGCTACATGCACACCTACTGCCTCCCCCAGAGGAAGCTGCCCACACAGGCCCCAGAGCCAGCCCCCCAGCCCTGCAGCAGCCCCTCCAAGCAGGTCAGACCCCGGCCTCGGCCCCAGTACCCTTCCAAAGCCACCTGGGCTGAGTTCTCTATCCTGAGGGAACTTCTGGCTCAGGATGTCCTCTGTGATGTCAGCAAACCCTACCGCCTGGCCACACCTGTCTATGCCTCCCTCACCCCCCGGCCACGGCCCAGGCCCAAAGACAGCCAGGCCTCCCCAGGCCACCCGTCCCCTGTGGAGGAGGTGAGGGTCTCGGCTTCTCCCAAGAGCTCGGGGCCCAGACCCAGCTTGCGCCCGCTGCGGCTGGAAGTAAAAGGGCACGTCGGCCGGTCGGCCAGGCTGCAGCCAGAGGAGGAAGAGGAGGAGGAAGAGGAGGAGGAGGAAGAAGAAAAAGAGGAGGAGGAGGAGGAGTGGGGCCGGAAAAGGCTAGGCCGAGGCCTGCCGTGGACCAAGCTGGGGAAGAAGCAGGAGAGCTCTGTGTGCCCTGTGCGGCGTTCAAGGAGACTGAACCCTGAGCTGGGACCCTGGCTCACGTTCACCGATGAGCCGCTGGTCCCTGAGGAGCCCCGAGGGGCTCTGCCCTCACTGTGTCTGGCTCCCAAGGACGTGGACAGGGAGCTGGGCAGCCCCACGGATGAGGACAGTGGCCAAGACCAGCAGCTTCTACGGGGACCCCAGATCCCAGCTCTGGAGAGCCCCTGTGAGAGCGGGTGTGGGGACACGGATGAGGACCCCAGCTGCCTGCGGATCCCTTCCAGAGGTAGTCCGAGTCGGTGGTCCGAGAGGTGGGGGGCAGGGCCAGGGTGTGGCACACACCACTGCACGGGAACCAGGAGCCCTGTGTTGGGCAAATCCCTTCCCTCTCTGGCTCTCAATTTCCCTTCCTGTGCAATGGGCCGTTGGGCAGACCTTCAGGAATCCCCCCACATCTCTGAGTTTCTCATCATGTACGGGCCAGGTGCCACTTAATGTACAAGGAACAGGATGCCTGTCTTCGTGGGGCTTGTTTCAGTGAGGGAGACGGGCAATCAAAAAGTAAGCAAAAAAGGAAGATGATTACAAATTGTGATAAGTGCTCTAGGGGAGACTTCCTGGGTGACGATGTGGTAACCATAGTGGTTAATGCAATAGTTACCTATTTTATACTTATTATCAGTCTGACTTAAGGCAGATTATCCCCGTTGATCCTCACAGGAAGCCTGTGTGGTCGGTACAGTTGTAATTCCCGTATGAAGACACAGAAACGAGGCACAGAGCTGTAGTGGTCAGTTCAGCCAGTCAGTCCCGCCTCTACATGGGGCAGAACCCACAGCCCTGGGAACTAGAACGCTTCACCATTGTGCTACCCTGACTGGCCAGAAGGGGTCGCCCTGGTACCCACCGACTCTGCACCATCCAGTGGACCGGCCCGCAGTTGATGGTGCTGAGTGTGGGAATGAAGGTGGATTTGAGCTGTTCCTGCCCTTCTCTAAGGTGTTTGGGTCACATGCCCGAAGGAAGCTGTGCTTGGTACCGATGAAATTCAGGGTCTCTTACAGAGGGAAGCATCTGCTAGCAATGCTATGTTGGGGAATCTTATCTTTTTTTTTCTTTTTTGTCTTCTTTTCAGACTCTCCCCGGTGCCTCATGCTGGCCTTGTCACAAAGGTAGCTTTTTAGAAATTGTCAGTTTACTATTCTGTGAGATCTTGTCTTGTTGATTGTTGGGTGGTTCTGTAGGAGCTGGGCTTCTTAGAAGGGAGTTTGTTTTTAGAAGTTGGTCTCCACAGGCCCAGGGGAAATATGGGGAGTTTCATGGGGAAAAGCTGATAATGCTGTGCGGCTTTGGGCAAGTCTCTTCTCCTCTCTGGGCCTCAGGGCTTCTGTCTGTAAAATAAGGAGGCTGATGATGCTTGTCCTGTCTGCATCTCCAGCAGATCTCTCCCATATTTCCTAAAAGACCTACGTAGCTTTGAGTTTCTTTAACAGCCAGGATCGAGGGAGGTCCCTGCAAATTGTTCCCAGACCCCGCTTTCTTGGGCAGCAGAACTAGGGTCTGTCACAATGTCCCCTTGCCTTCCTGCTTGGGAAGGTGGAGCCTGCTGCTGACTGGGCTCTTCCCTTCCTGTCCTCCCTAGCCCCACCGGTGACCCCCCTTTTGGCAAGAAGAGTTTCGAGCAGACCTTGACGGTGGAGCTCTGTGGCACGGCAGGTGAGCCGGGGGCTCAGCTAGTGGGGTGCCCTTGGGAGAGCAGCCCTTTGGGCAGTAAGGGGGTGCCCCACAAGCCCTCCTTGCCACCGCTGCACAGGCTACACCTGGTCTTGAGATGCACATTGAGGGCATTATAAGGAGAGTGGGGCTGAGGCTCAGCTGTTCAGCTGCAAACAATTGGCACGTGACCTGATGTGAATAGAAAGAGACATGTCTTCCTCCGAAGGAGCCCGCAGTCTTATGTGGGAGACAGACTCACACCAGGACACATACTGTTTGATCTGTGCTAGTTCCAAAGACTGTGCAAGAGCTCTGGGAGCACAGAGGAAGGGCCAGGATGGGGAGGGGCAGGATGTGGCCTGGGAAGATTCACAGGATACCCAGAGCAGCAGGCATCTGAGCTGGGCTTGCAAGATGAGTAAAAGTTGGAGAGACAAAAAAAGGCAAGGGTATCCCTGGCAGCAGAATCGACATGAGCAAAGGTGTGAAGGAGCAAAAGTACAGGTGCTTCTGAGAAGACTGGCCACCTGTGCCGTGCTGTGGCGAAACTGGGGGGTCAGGCAAGAGCATCCACCAAAGGCTGAGTGGAACGCCTGGCTGAAGGGTTTCATCTAGATCCTGTTGGCTTCAGGAGCCCCAGAGAGGAGGAGGCCCCTGGCATTCTGGCAAGTTCCCTCTGGTGCCTGGGGGAGGATGGAAGCCAAGGTCAGGTGCAGGAGCACTAAGATCACTGTGGTGGTCAAATCCAGGTGGCAGGTTTTACCCGTGGTACCTGCTCCCTCTACACCCTGGGGGATATCAGAGTTATTTGGGAGGACCAGTTAGAAGGGTTTGTGGAATGAATGATTGTGGAGCAGGAAAAGGGATCTCAGGTGACCTGGAGGCTTTGGCTACCATTGCCAGGCTACAGAAGGGATGGATTTCACCACGTGCCAGCTCTGAGAAATTGTTGACCAACTGTGTGAGAAGGAGTCCCAGGCTACGTCCGGGCTCGGCCAGAAATGCAGTGATCGATTAGTGATTCCTCCCATCCAGTAGGTTTGGGGAGTGGTGACACATATACCACTTCTTAGCCATCCCAAGCTAGGATCTCAGTGTCCCTTGGAGAAGTGATCTGTCTCTCCCTCACGTTTTTCTTCCTTCTTGGGTAGGACTCACGCCACCCACCACGCCTCCATACAAGCCCACAGAGGAGGACCCCTTCAAGCCGGACATCAAGCGCAGCCCAGGCAAAGACATAGCTCCCAGCCGCCTCGCCCCAGAGGGCCTCCAGCTTGGGGCCATCACAGGGGCCGCCCACAAGCTGCCAAAGAAGCATCCAGAGCGGAGCGAGCTCCTGTCCCACCTGCAGCATGCCACAGCCCAGCCAGCCTCCCAGGCTGGTCAGAAGCGCCCCTTCTCCTGTTCCTTTGGAGACCACGACTACTGCCAGGTGCTCAAGCCAGAAGGCACCCTGCAGAGGAAGGTGCTGAGGTCCTGGGAGCCGTCTGGGGTCCACCTTGAGGATTGGCCCCAGCGAGGTGCCCCACGGGCTGAAGCACAGGCCTCTGACAGGGTGGAAGACAGAAGCTGTGACGTCGGTGCCCCCAGCAGGGACAGTACGCTGCTGAGAGACCACGAGATCCGCGCCAGCCTCACCAAGCACTTTGGGCTCCTGGAGATAGCCTTGGAGGACGAAGACTTGGCCTCCTGCAAGAGCCCCGAATATGACACTGTCTTTGAGGACAGCAGTAGCAGCAGTGGCGAGAGCAGCTTCCTCCTGGAGGAAGAGGACGACGAGGAGGAGGATGACGATGAAGAAGAGGACTCAGGGGTCAGTCCCCCTCGCTCTGACCACTGCCCCTACCAGAGCCCACCAAGCAAGGCCAGTCAGCAGCTCTGTTCCCGCAGCCGCTCCAGCTCCGGCTCCTCATCCTGCCGCTCCCGGTCACCAGCCACAAGGAGGACCTTCAGGTATAGATGGGTGGGTGGCCTCAGGAGGGACAGTGGGGCAGCCGAGTATCCCGGTTCCAGGGTGTCAGGGAAGAGAGGAGCCCTGAAACTGGGGCTACATCTCCCTGTGTGTTCTGGGTCCTGGTCAGAGGCTTTGGAGGTGGACTTTCTTGGGGGAGTTGGGCAAGTCCTAGAGGCTAACAGAGCCCTAACTCTGCTGGAGTGGCCCAAGTCCCCTGGCCTCAGGGGAGGAAGAAAACCCACTGTCCGACTCTTTGTGGCCTTGTATCTGAAGGAACTTGCCCCTTATTCATCTGTTTCTGCTTTTGCATTTATGAAGGGGATAGGTTTGCGGGTAAATAAGCATATACAGTTGACCCTTGAACGAGGTGAGGGTTCCCTTTGCACAGTGGAATATTTACAGTCGGCCCTCCTTGTCCGAGGTTCCTCGCATCCGCAGATTCAACCACTAACGACCAGCCACCTGGTGCTATTATGTTTGCTGTTGAAAAAAATCCCAGTGTAAGTGGACCCACAGAGTCCAAACCGATGTTGTTCGAGGGTCAACATACCCACGCAGTGTGATACCTATGTAATATTTATGTATAAAAGAAAGATTCACATAATTGTAGCCTGTGTTCTAAAAAATACCTGGATTTAAAGCGGCGATAAGGTTGTTTCCATTTCTTGGTGCTGCTGACTTGCGCAGTCAGCCACCCCCGTGGGAGCTCTTCGCACAAGGATGATGTGTCATGAGCTTGTTTGCTCACTGAACCGGACTGTAGAAGGGAACAGTCCAGAAGTCAGCGGGGAGCTGGGCAGAAGGAACTGAGGTTTGGCCTATTTTGGTGGAGACAGGTTGCTTCCCTCCCTGATCACAGCAGGACCTGGCTCTTCCTGGGGGAGACCGATGGAGGGTGGGTACGGGTCCCTCCAAACCCAAACCCTCTGCCGAGATGCGCCTGAGTGACCACTAGGGGGTGCTCTTGAGTCCAGAGCAGTGCTGCAGAGTCACCCGGAGGGCTTGTTAGCTTGCAGTCGGCTGGGCCCCGCCTCTGGAGTGTCTGGTTTTGTAGGTCTGGACGGCAAGGGGGTGGATAATTTGCATTTCTAATAAGTTCCCGGGTAATGATGACATCGCCAGAATGCCATACTCTGAGAAGCAGAATTCAGGTAATAGAAAGATACTTTTTCTTAGAAAAATCCAGCTTTGTATTTACTTATCTTTACCAGTGGCTCTTAGCTGAAAATCTGATTAAAGCAAACCTCTTTTCCTCATTAAGATGTGCATAGATGTCCAAGTGGGCATTCAGTTTTTGGGGATTCATGGACTCACCAGACACTAATGTTATGAAGGCCTGAACTCAAGAAGAACTCATTTTGAGCAATTTCTCTAAAGGCCCTTCTATATAATCAGCCAGGACAGTCAAGCTGTCTTCTGTCAGGCCTCTTTGAGCCCTCTTTCCAGCTCTGTTCTCTTTTCCCCGGGGGTCGCTGTGAGCTAGCCCTCCTCGTGTTCACATTAGGCAGTTTCCTCTGCAGTGTGCCTGCTCAGAAGCTACTGAGGTTCCCCTCCTGGTGAGGTGCATCCCCGAGGCCGGAGCTGGAGCTTCTCAGCCTCCTTTCCCTCCTGACCTGCTCAGAGCCTGTCCCCATGGGCTTGCCTGCAAAGAGTTGGGAGCCTGTCTCGAAACCCCCACGGATTCTCCTTTTTTTCTTCTTGCTTTTGGGCCACGTTCAGGGCTGGCTTTTTCTACCACTAGAGAAGGTGGGTTGATTAACTCAGCTCCTGCTCAGCTGCCTGGCAGAGCTTGGTGGCTGGTAAGCCTGAGAAAGTAGTCATCAGCCTTCACCAGACCAACATGTGCTTCTGCTACCACACAGTGGTCAATGGGGAGCACTTGGAGCTGGTTTAACAATGCAAACCCCAAGCCCCACAGTGCCTTCCAGTCACTCTCAGCTCTTTAGGTGGGGAAACTGCCAGTTCCGTTGCAGATGGATGGTGATACTGTTATTGTAGAGCACCTTAGAGTTCGCAAGTCACACCTCCTTCTCTTATCGTACATGAACTTCACAAATGTACTTGGAGGGTGAGTCTGCTTCTTATCCCCATTTTATAGATGAGGAAGCTGAGGCTCAAAGAGGTTCAATAGAAAAATATTGCCAGCAATTATTGAGCCCTTCCTGGGCTAAGCATTCATATGCATGTTCTGATTTGATCCTCCCAAGTGGCCGAGGAGACGGATACAATTGATTCTCTCTATTTTACAGATAAACTGGAGCTGAGGGCTTAAGTAGCCAGCCCAAGGTCACCCAGCAGGGAGGTGGGTACAGTCAGGATTCAGCACAGGCTACCCGACTGCAGAACCCCTGCTGTCATCCTCTGCTGTATTTCCCAGGACGTGGGCAGCGTGTGGCCGTGCTCCCTCCACTCCAGCTGCCTGGCCCTCAGGAGGAGAGGGTAGTGTGCAGACAGGAGCCGCCTCAGGCTGTGCATCCAGACTGATCAGCCTGCTAGCTGGCCTGGATGTTGGGGCTGTGACAGCAGGGGTTGCTTCCTGGCTGGGCACCACCCACGGGAGGGTGCCTCTCTCCGGCTCTGGCTCCCCCACTTTCTAGCTTTGGGCAAATTTCATGTTGAACCTGAGCCTCAGGGTTTTCATCTGAAAAATGGGGAAACATAAGACCTCATAGGATCACTTTCACCAGGTGAAATACCGTAATGAAGTGAAAGGGGCTTTCTACCCACAGTGGCATAGAAAGGTTCCCAAGGGTGGTTCTCCGGGATCTCATCCCAGAAGCTGGCAGAAGGCTTGTGTTGGGCACAGTGTTCAGACCCCCACACAGCCCTGGGCGGTCACCGCTGCCGGGGGGAAGCTGGGCTTCTGCAGGAGGGCCTGCTCATAGTCCTGCCCTCATGAACGAGTCCTAAAGGAGCTGAAGAAGCATCCCTTGCCTCCGCCCGCCGTGGTCCCTGCTGAGAGTGAGTGCCTCTGCTTTGCTTGTTCACTGACAGATGTGGGAGCAGAGGGTCGTGTTCAGACGGAATGCCAAGCGTCCGGCACGCCAGGAAGCGGCGGGAAAAGGCCATTGTAAGTGATTTGGGGCCCCAGAGCCCCGCGTGAACGGGGACCGGCAGGGGCATCCGGAAGTGCTGGGGCTTCGCAGGCCGGAAGCCCTTTGGGGTCGGTTGTGGCCTGTAGAAGATAATTCTGTTTCTGTCATTTTTAAAAGCAAGGATCCCCAAGGGCGTCAAAGGTGGCACCGTGCAAAATGCAGCCAAGAAACTGGCTGGGAGGCGTGTAGTTGGTGGTGGTTCAGGGCTAAGAGTCAGAGGCTCGACGAGGCCCCCCGGGGGGGCAGGCTGTGATGGGGGAGCAGAGCCAGCCCGACCAGGCCTCCAACCAGCCCTGCCTCCACTTCTGTGTGACCTTGGGCAGCTCCCCCCGCTTCCCTGAGCCTCAGTTTACTCATCTGCACACAAAGGTGTTGGGCCTTGTGCTCCTGAGAGTCCCCTGGCTTGATTAGAGCTAAGAGACCGAGAGAGCCTGTCCCTTCCTCCCGACCCGCCTCCCTAATCCTCCCTCAGAGTTAGTCCAGAGGCCCAGGCTATGCCCAGTGGACCCACTACAAAGTACCCTGCAGAGAGGTTTCATCAGGAAGCTGTAGCAGGGACCTGGAGCAGCCCCTCCAAGTCACTAGAAAGGAAGGAAGGAAAAGTAAGACAGAAGCATGAAAAGACGCATAGACTCTCACTAGATTCTTTTCACCTGGACTTGGTGCTTTAGGACGGGGCGGGGTGGTAGGGACACACAAGGTATTCCTACCCCAGAGGTACGCGGCTATCTGCAAGCAGGTACTTAAAAACACATGGAGTGTCTTCTTGGAATCCATGTGTGACCATTCGGCTGTTGCAGCATGCCTGGCACTGCTCTAGACCTTGAATGACAGCAGTGAATAAGACAAACAAGTTCCCCACTCCCATGCTTGGGCCAGAAGGGAGCGAAAGAACAGGCCCGTGAACAAAGCAGTAAACACTGTGATTACACATTGGGAGGTGCACTGTGAAATTAATTACGTCACTACTAAACGCCTGAAAACAGCAGTCATGTTTTGACTAGTGGGGAGGATGTATTTACGTGGTGGTCTGGGAGGGGCATCTGCATGGAGCTGGGCCCTGGGGGTTGAAAGGAGCCAACCAAGCAAAGATCAGGAGGACAGTGGGGCAGAGGCAAGGGCCTTGTGAGTTCAAGAGCTGGAGGAGGCTGGGGGAGGGCATTTGTACACTGAGCTGGACTCAGGCTGTCCTGGGGTGGGACGTGCGGTTCCTGGGACTGTGCAGCAGGGCACGTGCTTTCCTCTCTGCCCTCTGGGGTGCACAAGGGAATGGCTAGAGAGTCACTGGCCTTAACCTGTTCCTGGAGAAAGCCTGTCTAAACCAGAAGCTGGTGGTTTTGCCCACCAGAGCACAGGTGTCCAGGAACATGGCTGGAGTTCCTCCCGCAAGTCAAAGGGACTCTTCCAATAGCCGTGGCTTTGACTGGATCCAGTCGCAGATGGTAGAGGAGAGGAGGGGAGGTTCCAGCTGGGCTTCCCCTCCCCTCCTCTACTGGGCAGTTCTAGGGACATGGCACCAAGATCCCCTGAAGGTGACCTCTTGGTCTGTGTCTACACAGTACGCTGCCAAAAGCAAAAATAATGATGGCTCCAAGCCTGATGCCCTTGTCCCCTTGCTTTCCTCCCAGCCTACTCTGAGCCATAGCGACCTGGTCCCAGGGCTCATCCATTACCCTCCTCGGCAGCTTGCCCTTCCACCCCAGTGCCTCCCCGACTGCCAGAAAAAGTCAAACTCAAAACAAATACAGAAGCTACTGAGCGTGCAGTTACGTTAATGGTGATGACTCCTCCTTTTCCCGCCCCGTCTGCTCACTTCCTGCAAGTAAGCAGTTGCTTCCTTTGGGGCCACGACCTGATCCGCCGCTCCACAGCCCCCTCCGCCCACAGGGCAGGGCGTCTGGGATAGCTACCGTCATTGTCCCCTCTCTGCCCACAGCCCCAGCTGGTATCGCTGACTCAGCCAGGCCACCTGGACTGGGGACGAGGACCCCAAGGGAGCCCCCCCCACCAGGGGGCTCTGGGAAGCCAGGCAATGATGACCAGTTTCTCTGTGTCCTCCCTCGGGCAGGGCGAAGGCCGCGTGGTGTACGTTCGAAATCTCTCCAGCGACATGAGCTCCCACGAGCTGAAGAGACGCTTCGAAGTGTTTGGCGAGATTGTGGAGTGCCAGGTGCTGACGAGAAGCAAGAGGTGAGTCAGGCTCTAGCTAGGGAGGGGAGTGAGGGCGCAGAGGTCCCAATTCAGGCCACACAGAAGATGCTCGAGAAGATTTGGTGAAGAAATCTACCACCAGGCGCAGGAGAAGGAAGGACCAGTAACAATCGTGCAGCCCAGTAATAGCAACAAATACAAACTGATAATTTGCTGAAGTGTGAGGCAATTTCCATGCAGTCTGTTACGTAAACTTTCCAACACACCTGTGACATGTGCGCTCTTATTCCTTCTATTGCTCTCCTTTCTGGGGAGCTCAGACGCGTTAACTGAGCAGATAGTTAGTGGCAGAGGCAGATCTGCAGCCCATGTGTCAGCTTCAGGTTTTCCACTCTCAGCCTGGTCGGGGCCCACAAGCCCCTGGTGACTGAAGGCACACTTGCATTGGGATCTCAGTTCACTATAAGCCCCATGCTGCTCGTCCCTCCCTTCTCTGCAGCTACCAGTGTCTGGCCTTCCCTTCTGCTGGTCAGCCCTGATTTTTCCTCACTCACCTGGGGAAGCAGTGTTTCATCTGTCAGGGGATCTGCAAGAGTAGGTGGTGTATAAATGCACAACTTAAATATCAAAACTGTTGGCTTTGAGATAATTCTGAAGGATCTCCCATCATACTTGCAAACTAAGTTACTGAGGTTTTAAAACTCTAATTTAATACTAATGTTTCAAAACTTTAACAAGAAAATCATTTCTGTGTAAGAATCACAACACATCTCGCATCCCTTAGGGTGGTTACAGAAAGTGACAAGTGTTGGTGAGGATGTGGAGAAATAGGAACCCTTGTGTACTACTGGTGGGAATGTAAATGGTGCAGTCACTGTGGAAAAGTGTGGAGTTTCCTCAAAAAATTAAACATAGAATTACCATTTGATCCAGCAATTCTTCTTCTGGGTGTGTAATCAAAAGAATTGAAAGCAAGATCTTGAAGAGATATTTGCACATCCATGTTATTCACAACAGCCAGGCGGCGAAAACAACCTGACTGTCCGTTGATAGGTGAATGGATTAACAAAATGTATACGTGTGCAGTTAAATACTATTAGTCAATCTTTAAAAGGAAGGGAATCAGTCCTGTCACATGCTACAACATGGTTGAACTTTGAGCACATTATGCTAAGTGAAAATAAGCCAGTCACAAAAAGACAAATACTGCGTGATTCCACTTACATGGGGTATCTGAAATAATGAAATTCATAGAAACAGAAAGTAGAATGGTGGTATCCAGGGGCTGGGAAGAGCAGGTATAGGAACTTGTTGTTTGATGGATGCAGAGTTTCAGTTTTGCAAAGTTCTGGAGATCCATCACACAACAATATAAATATACTTAACACTTCAAAACTGTATGCTTAAAAGTAATAAAGATGGTAAATTTAATGTTATGTGTTTTGAATCACAATTTTTAAAAAGAATTACTACACAAATAGAACTGTTTTAAGTTCTGTGCCGTCTTCAGGATGTCAAGTGAAGTTAGCATGTAAAAACAAAGCAAGCAAATTAATCTCTAAGGAGAATAGTCAATCTGTTAAAATTTTTAAAGTATGCATGAGCCTCAGACATATAAAGAGGCAGAAGGGTTCCAACTTTAGTCAGAGAGGTGTCAGCAAAGGTGATTCATTTGAATGTTTCTTAGTCCCCCACTGTTGGTAAGCTGGTCCTGAGTGCTGAGAAGTCCACATTGTCTCTGTCCTGGAGGAGTCTCCGTAGCAGACAGAACTGTTTGTGGAACTGATGAGTCAAGGGTAGAACTGACTTTAGGTCCTCCCCACCTTGGCATCCTTCTCAGGCAGGCTTCCCTCATGAGAGCAAAGTGGCTGCCTTGAGCTCTAAGCTTACCTTCTACCCGGAGAAGCAGAAGTCTCCCTCACGATTCCAGCAAAGACCTGGGATGAAGTCTTTGGGGTTCTACTTTGGTTCACGGGCTCATTCTTGATCAAATCACTGTGGCCAAGAGGGCTCCTGTCGTGTGCCTTACCCTGGTGCCCGGAGCCTGGCTAAGCATGGGGCGCCGTCGTCAGGGGAGGGGAAGTGGATGCTGAGCAGGCAGACACGACGCGCATCCCCCTTGAAGGATGACTGCACAGCAACACGGGGGAAGGTGAAGGCCACGGTAGCCGCCAAGGAAGTGGTGGCTGAGGCTGGGTTTGAAGGGTGTGGGCGGGGTAATGGGGGCGTAGGCATGGTGAATCCCAGAGTATGGGCGTCATAAGGGAGACTGATTGGAGTTTGAAGAGCATCAGTTTCGAGGCAGGAGGCCCAAGTTTGAATCCCCGCTCTGCCACTCGCCCTTGGGCAAATTCTGAACTCACAGCCATGCCACCTCACCCCCAAGAGGGAAGTGACAGCCCCCACTGACAGAGCGGTCTGAAGAGTGTCACGGGTGGTGGCCAGCAGCTGGCAAACATTCTGTAAATCGCGGGCTCTTAATATTATTCCATGTCCGAGGCCGTCTCTAAGGGGGCCCCGTGACACAGCGACGGAACCATCGGAACCATCGTGGCTTCCCGCTCCTCCCCTGTTAACCGGTGGTCCGACGGCGTCCACCAGGCCGGCCCAGTAACGTGCCCCGTGTCCTCTCCCCGCAGAGGCGGCAAGTGCGGCTTCATCACCTACCGGTGTTCCGAGCACGCCGCCCTCTCCCTGCGGGACGGCGCCGCCCTGCGGACGCGCGGTGAGCCCTCCTTCCAGCTGAGCTGCGGGGCGCTCCCGCACTTCTGCTGGCCCCGCCACGCCGACTACGGTGAGTACGCGGGCCCCGCCACCGCCCAGTGAGACCCAGAGCCTGGGGGCGGTGACCCCCTCTGGACACAGCTGCCACGTGCTGATGGGTGTAACCTGGCAGCCACTTGGCCTGGAGGCTGCCACCTTGTCTTTCCTCTGGCCTCTGGTCCTCCTTGTCCTGTGCCAGGACTGGTACCGAAGACAGGAGGCCTCTTGTGGCCTCTTGGACGGCCCCATCTTGGGTTCACAGCCAGGTGGCAGAACCATGTCTCCTGTCTCTTTGACCTCACAGGGCCGGTAGCTGCCCTGCCCCCTTGAGGGGCACTCCTTGGTGGCCCGGACAGGCAACAGCCTTGTCCATTAATGGGCCACAGTGAAACAATATTGTCACCATGCCCTCGCCATCTGGGGACAAGTTGGTGAAGAAGAACAAAGGACAATTTAGGGGAGAATTCTTTGTAGGGAAGAGTCTGATGCAGCCTCCATCGCACAGGGCTGATTGTCAGGCGACCCAGGAGGCTTCCAGGCCAGGCTCCACCTGGCTGCATGTCTACTGTGGGGACCCGGTTCCACAGCTGTACGTTGAGGGTGTTGTAGTTCCGTTGGCTGCCTTACGTGAACTCCACAGTGGTTTCCTGATCGGTAGGAAGCTTTGGGGCAGTAGAACTTGAGGGTCTCGGAGCTGGAAAGGAGCTCTGGGGCTGGGGTGAGAGTCTAGCTCAGGCCTCCCCACCCTACAAGCAGAGCAGCCGAGGCCCTGAGACACTGATTACATGGCAGGGCTGTCCCCACAGGATGGCCCAGCCAATGCTCACTGTCCAGTGCTCCCTGAGGCCTCGGGCCACATCCACTCTGTGGGGCTGACCCTGATGGCAGATTTTCTGGTCAGCTGGGCTTTCTCAGGTGCTCACTGCCTTCCCCTCTCACTGACTCCTCCACCCCCGCCCAGATTCTAATTCAGAAGAGGCCCTGCCTGCGTCAGTGAAAACCAAGTATGAAGCCATGGATTTTGACAGCTTACTGAAGGAGGCCCAGCAGAGCCTGCACTGATAACAGCCTTAACCTTCGAGGAATACCTCAATACCTCAGACAAGGCCCTTCCAATATGTTTACGTTTTCAAAGAAATTAAGTGTATGAGAAGGAGAGAGCGCGCGCGTGAGAGAGAGAAAGAGAGAGACTCGGAACTGCTGTCCTTTTTAAAAAAAAAAAATCAATGTTTACATTGAACAAAGCTGCTTCTGTCTGTGAGTTTCCACGGTGTTGACGTTCCACTGCCACATTAGTGTCCTCGCTTCCGACGGGTTGTCCTGGCTGGGCTCCAGACGCGGGCTCCGTCACCCACCTCCCCTTCCTCCCCGACCGACGTCCCCTCGTAGACGTGCAGCTGTGTTCACCATAACATTTCTTGTCTGTAGTGTGTGATGATGAAATTGTTACTCGTGAATAGAATCAGGATTATAAACTCATTTCTAGTTGAAGAAAAAAAAAGTATATCTTTAAAATAACGTATTTATGGCTCAGATGTACTGTACCTGGGATTATTGTATCGCTTCCTTGGTTTTTTAACTATGCACTGTCGTGAGGTGTTTGCCACTGAGCTGCACTGCTCCCTTTGCCAGAGTGCCCCAGAGGTGCTGGGTAGCCGGAAGTCTGGTGGCCGAGGAGGCGCGGCGTGCAGCCACGACCAGGAGCAGTGCAGAGAGGTTTCCTGCCTCTTCTGCCAAGCCCTGCCTTGTCTGTCCCAGAGCAAGTTTGGGTCCATTTCTAATCAGAGCCCTTATCTGGTGCCCAGCTCAAACTTTAGAGTTTATGCCTGGCCGTTCATGTTTAGATGCTCTCGGACCTTGGAAGGAAGGTGTATTATTCCTGTTTTCCAGGCGAGGCAGAGAGTACCCCAAGAGGCAGTGACTTGCCCAAGGTCCCACGGCCAGTGAGACTACAGAGCAGCAGTCCAGCCCAGGCTTCCTGACTCCTGGTCCCATTCTCCTGCAGTACCTGGGGTCACGAGGTGAAGTTGTAGGGACCGGTAGTGGTGGGTTCAGCTAAAATGGACAACAGGCTAGACGCGTATGGGCTCATTTGGGGGGTAAGTCAACAGCTGACTTACCAGCATTGGGTGAGTTCAGGCTCTGGCACCAGTCTTGACCCAAGGGATCATGTGATTTGCCTACACCTCTGGACACACCATCAGAGCTTCAGTGACACACCTGGAGTGACATGGAGAGGTGATCTGGGAGCAGTCATCCTTTTTGGGCCAGCCATCAACCCATCCCTACTCCCTCATCTTGACTTCCCTTTTCCTCACCTATAAAGCTGTTTTGGTGGCATGCGGCAGGGGGGCAGGAAGTGGGTGTGAGAGATGGGGATGGATAAGACAATCTCCAAGCTCCTTTCTGACTTAGAAAACATTCTCATTGGGCTTTACTTTAACATTGTGATCTTGACTGATGTCAAAGCCACGTCCAGCTTGGATGTTCTGCGGGTGCCTTGAGGGCCATTCATGAGGGAGAGCATGGCCAGGCAGGGTAAGAGCACACTGCTTCTGCTTCAGACAGAGCAGCTCCAACTTGATCTCTTTCACACATCAGGGTTCCTTGGGAAATTTTTGTATTTAAGAGAAAAGAAAGGGAAAGGAAAGAAAAAAGGTTCTGCTGCTTTAAAAAAAAAAGTTTGAACTTGACTCATTAAACAGGCTGATTTAATATATTAATGCCAGGCCTACTTCTTGGAGAATTGGTAGTTATGGTTTTTTTGAGGGGTTTCTTTTTCTTTTTTCTTTTTTTTTATTTTTTTGTCTTTTAAAGATTATCAAATACCTCAGCAGGTTAACTGGGCTGATGAACCTCTCCTGAGAGGTAAGCATACTCCAAGCCCATGGAGAAGGCTGGAGGAGACAGGCATTACAGGCATTAGAAGGAACAGGGAATTTGAGCTCCTATGTTTCAAGTTATTTGCCCTCTCTGGGCCCCAATTTTCTTTTCTGTGAAATGGACTGTGGGGGAGAATTAGGCAAGCTAATCTCTAAGGTCCCTGCCAGCTCTGATAGTCTTAGCTTCTGCTGAGATGGTATCTAGCTCAAGATGGCAAATACGTGGCACATATTCCACTACTCTCACATCCTTGGCCAGTGGCAGGCATAACCAATCGATCACAGCACTCATGTTCTTTGAGTTTGCTCATGCTATTACAATCCTCAACACAGTGCTCTGAGCAGCCATTAGTAATTGATTAGAGTTTGACACCCTGGTCTAATCTTTGAAAGGTTTCTGTCATACAGAACCAAATGGTGTCTGGGTTTCATTCTGGCCCATCCCCTGTCTATCATGTCCTGATCTATGAGGAAAAAGTTGCCCTAAAGCCATTGCTTGGCACAGGACTCCCAATACTGCTGTGACACACAGTCCCACTTGGGGGTGGGGGCCAAGTGGAAGAGTGGACATGAACATGCCTGGCAAAGGCAGGGCTTATAAGGATGGACCAAAAAGGGGACTTTCCACAGCGCAGACCTGAACATTCTAAATTCCTTTTATAGCTATTCACTGCCTAGCACATTGTAGGCACACAATAAGTGGTTATGGAATTGAATGGCATGGAATAGAATTTAAATCCATCTGATGCCTCCCCTAAGTCCTGATTTGCACCAAGTAAACTGAGAGTTCATCCTGTGGAAACCAATAGGAAAGAACTCTACATTCAGAATCTGGAGAGCTGGTTGAGTCCTGGCTCCGCCAAGAACTAACTCTGTGACTTTGGTAAGTCACAGAGTCCCTCCCTCTCCCGGAGCCTCGGTGTGCTAGAAGGCGTTGGACTAGATGGTCTCTAAACCCTCCTATTTGCTTCTTCCTTGATTGCACTAGGGCAGAGATTCAACCAGGGGCAGATGGTACTTTACAGTAAAGAAATGCAGGCTTTTAGTAAAGATGGGTCTCTCTCTCTTGGGTCAGCTGAAGCTCCCCTTCCAGTTCACATAAGTACAGGGCACATAAAAGTAGTTAGACACTGGCCCTTGAGCAGAGCAGAGATCTGAGCATAGCACTGGGACGTGATGCCTAAGATCAGGGTTGGGGCACACTAATGGAAGAGGATGCCTGCCAAGGGCGTCAAGCAGTTTCTGCTCACCATCCCGTATATGAAAGGCTACAAGTTCTGAAATTGACCAACCCTGCAGACAACCTCTATCTGGAAGACTCATTCGGTGCTGTGTATTATTTATGAAGGAGACTCCAAGGTCTCTCCAGGAAAACTAGTCAACCTTGGTCTCTTTCTCATCAAATTGAGGAGTAACCCAGAGGGAGCAGCTGCCATTGGCAACCATCTCATTGTAGCTCTGTCCTAGTATTTGCTCTCGGTCATGTTTACATGTGATTGCCATAAAAGCTTACTGTAGACTGTGTTGGTAGCCACCCACACAAGGCAGGTTGTGCTGTCCATCTCTGTGCTGTGCTGGTGTTTTCCAAATATGTCCGATCCAACCGCTAAGTGGAATTCTTCCATCTCCTTCCTCAGTCGGTACAAGGCTGAATCAGAACCCTCACTCTTGGGGGCTCTGGTTACCGAAGGAAAATGCATCAAAGACGTAAAGAATATGAGTGGATGGAGTGCAGCTAAGGCCCCCACCTCCTTACCCCCACGACACCTTGCCCCCTAACCGGAACACTGCTTTGAGACACTACGCACCAGTCAAATGTCTGCATCTGCTGTGAGCTCTCACGGCCTTGCATGGTGAATGTGCCCAGGAGAGAGGGCTCTGGGGGCTCTTGGGGCAGGAGGAGGAAGGGAGGAATGCTCTGAGCTGCAAAGACTCGGTATCAGGTCCTGATGTGGGAAGAGATGCAATAAGAAGTCTTTCTTGTGTAAACCTTGTGATCGTGGCTGTTTGCAGAGCGATTTCTTCTAGGTGTATGCAGTGTGCATGCTGAGGGGCAGGGAAGGCATGGCAGTGCGGTCCTTCCGCATGGGCTGGTTGGAACCCCATCCCAGGCCTCAGACTGAGTTGAACTCACTGCAGCTTGAGAGATGAGGCATCCCAACTGTGAAGCAGAATCAACCCTAAGGGACTTGTTGGTATGTCTCACTGATGTCAAAACTTCAGTATTTTCTTACCATTTGAGACTTAGCAGTTGTCCTCAGATATGACCAACCAAGGAAATTGGATGTGCAGTAGCAAATAAAGTGAACCTAATGGTTTCAATGGCCAAAGAAGAGGGATCCTTTCCATTGGGGCAGAAAGAAACCAGTTAGTGCTTACATGCAGTGTGTTTAAGTTGGTCCTCAAGTCCCTGAGACATTTGCACACATAGAGTGGCTTCAGGGTTGTTCGCTGAGCTCACAGTTACAGGTGAATGGAGGGAGAACTCAGGAGCTGAGAGACCCTTGTGCACAGAGATGCCCTTGGCCCAAAACAGATGTGGGGTGGGGCACCCCTGGGAGCCGGCTGCTGAACGTCCAGGCAGTAGGCAGCGGCAGACTTTGCACTGAACCAATAAAAGCACTTTGAGAAAACCACAACACTTCAGCCTGGCTCCATGTTTCTATGCTGGCAAATATGGGTCTCCTTGGGCTGTGTGACATGCTGTCCTGGGAATCAGGATGGGAGTTGGGAAAGGGGCTGGTGGGAGGGAGGAGAGAGCAGCAGGAGAGCCCATCCTAGGGCCAGCCCCTTGCTGGCCTGTTCATTGGAGGCCCTAGAACCAGAACGGTGCTTTTAGATCTTGGTACCTGTTAAAAAAAAAAAGAAAAGAAAACAGCACAGCCAGTTGAAATGGGTTTGCAGAGCAAGTCATTCATCTATAAGCCATTTCAAAGTGAGAAACTCAGAGTTTCTTACTTGCGATGTGATCTTGGGCCTCTGTTTCCTCATCTAGCAGATGGGAATATTGGCTGGGATGCAACTAAAGTACCTTTCACCTCTGATAGGTTCAGATTCTCATCCTGGAGTATCGGGAGTCCATCACTAACCTGTGAGTCCAGTTCCGTTCTCTGGCTGTGCCAGAGCCAACTGGCAGCAGATTCACACCCACGTGGTCCTGGCCGCGTTACCTTATACGAGGTTAGCTCCCCAGGACTAATCTAAGCCATAGTTTGCGGCGGGGATGGTGAGCTGTTCAGCCCCAGCTTGGCTGGGGGGCGATGTCAGATCTCACTTTAGCCTTGTGATGGTCCCCACCGAACAGCTTTTAATTCCAATGTTGGGACCACTTGGCTGTTTCTCTCTTGCTCTCAGACAATACTAGCAATACACTTGTTTTTTCAAAATAGCTTAACTTAAGCACTTTTCACACGTTTCTTTCAAATGATTGTAAAACATATGGGGCAACAGGAGGCGTGGATCACACTGCATATGTTTAGGGCAGCTTTTGTTTTTGTTTAATGGTACAGCAGTGGTGATTGAGGCTTGGAGATTCGGGGGACAGGGAGGGGGGAGATTTTCAGATACTCTGTTTAATCAGCATGCCTCGCACGTGCGGAAGCAGCTTCAACTGCCCGAGCTGGGGACTCGGAAAATAGGGTTTTGTAGCTGCTCAGTCCCTGGGCTGTGCAAGCCCTCAGAGGTGTTTATGTAGCCAGAACTGTATGTTTTGTCCAAGGATCCTCCAAGGAAGCCAATAAAGCCTCCCTTTTCACTTTGCCAGCCTTGCTCATGGGTGACACTTTGAAGGGATTGGTCAGCTTCCACCTCAGCATTTTGCCTTATCAATGTCTCGTCGCCATCTAGTGGCCAAAGACTGTATCCACCAGCTACCCAGACGGAAGGCAAATAAATCCTTTCCACCACTTTGCTGTCTAACACCAACTTTGGGAATGAAATGCAAGGGCATGAGCAAACTGTCTATGTGTTTAGAGCCCCATGGAACACCAGTCAGAGGCCCCAGAAGCAGCCGCTTAGTAGGCCCTCATGCAGACTGAGAAGTACACTGGCTCCCCCTGGGCAGCGGAGACAGGAGTGGACCTGTGCCCGGGTGCCCGGGAGGGGTTTACTGTAACTGCAATACTGGCAGTCCAGCTGCCGACCTTGTTAAGTGAACCTCTGCTAGGAGGCCCCCACTGGACCCTCGGGACAAACAAAGGGGTTGGGTATGAGGGTTCTGTGGTCGGGGGGCCGGGCCATGGCCTTTGATATGGTCCACCAAATAGCCAAACAGGTTTTTTCTTCGTTTGTTTTTGTATTTTGTATTTAAAAATCTTGTCAAGTGTTTTTATGTTAGGAATAAAAAGTCATAAACTACTCCCAACTTTGTTTCTTGAGGGGTGTTCTGATTCCCATGGAAACAGGTTGGAAATCTCAAGGGGTGTGGGGTCAGGGCGGTCAGTGGACCAGGGAAGTGGACCACGTGAATTTCCAGATGGTTTCTCGGGGGGATGACCGTCCGGAAGTCCGGCTCGGTGCAGTCTGCTCCGGAAATTCACACCCACCCCCTTCACCTCCTGTGCCGCGGTATTAGCATTGGCTTGGAGCGCCTGCTTCTTCCTGAGGCAGCTGCTAATGTTGAAACCAACGCAAGATTCCTCTCCCCAACCCCAGGTTTCTAAAGAAACAGTGTCTGTAGCTAGCCTTAATTGACTGGGCAAGGTGGTCCCTATGGTCCCTTATAGCATTTCCAAATCTTGGACTCAAATCCTTTTCTCTTGGTGTGACCGTGCAGCCTAGAGAATCCTGAGCAATAGGAAGCCAGGGCTTTCCCCGGCTCTGTGACAGGGTCAAACCAGGGAATGGCTAACCTTGTGAGGTTTGGGCATCCCCAGGGGTACTACCGTAGGGGGCATTATTAGGAAGCTCAACAAGGTAACTACAGCCTGGGGTGCATGAGTGCAAGGCTGTGTGTGTGTGTGTATGTGTGTGTGTGTGTGTCTGCACGTGTGCACGCCTGTGTTTATGTGTATGTGTGGATTTACATTGATGCATTTCTTGAGAAAGGTGCAAGAATTTCACCTACACAGAGGGACACATCTGCTTTGTTATTTATAATAGAAAGCAAAATTTTAATTTTTTAAAGGACACTGCTAATGATGAGAATCGAGTTTTTAGTTTTGCTATTTTTTTTAATTGGTAGAGGATTTTTATATATTTTTTCCATTTTGTTGGGTTGTGTCCTTATTTATATAAATACTTTATCTGTGAGAGGCAAGGAAGAAAACTTCTTTGCTTTTAATTATTGTGGTTGTCATTGTCCCCATTTTATTTCTGGTGTGATTTATCTGTCTTACCTTCTAAATGAGAAAATGTTTTCCTGTATTTGTACATTGTCAGATTCTATAGTTTCATAGATAATTTAACCAAATTGCTCTATGTATTATTATTCCATGAGTATAAAGTTCTATTTTAACGTCTGTAAATACTTCAGAACTGGCTTCTTTTCTCAGACTCCCACTGTGGAGTTATTGTTTACATCACAAAAACTGTAGAATCTCTATGCTCATGTACTGTAAATAGTGAAGTGATCTGCTTATAAATAAACTTAACAAATACACTATGGAGATTAAAAAGGAAATAACCACACACAGCCCTGCCCAGGTGTGTCTTTCTTTATTGGTCCTACATGTTCGTTGAGGGACACACCGACCACTAACTGGAAAAAGGATTCTAGTTTCAGTGTCATCTGTCAGAGAAGACCCTGGCCAAGGTGTGCCCCTCACGCCTCCAAAACTCTCGAACTCACCTGTGCCTTCTTCACAGCACTTTTCGTGGCTCTAATGAACCATTCAGACTTGCCTCCCCTAACACTGTTCCATGACCTGCTTCTTGCCTCGACTTTTATAGTTATTACCACCTTGTGAATGAGGACTCCCTTGTTTTGATGTATCAGCTTGTTTACATAAGCACACTAAATATATGTGCTTATACGGAAATATAAGAGGGATTTTGACATCGACACGAATTGACAACTGACCAGAGGGTGGGGAGAACAGACGAATCGTGCGCCATGTTTGGGTGAACTGGAAACATTTTCCGCTGCTCACTTGCTCCCCGTGAGAGCAGTGAAGAAACGACGTCTTCCAAGACTTTCAGTCTTGGGTGTGTGTGCACTGTTGCCTCAGTTTCAAAGCACTATTGGGGTCAGCCTTTATTTTGCCCCAAAACTGCTTTAATGTTTAAGTGCAGTTTGAGTGCATGAATCTCATGTGCTCCCAAAGGTTTGAAACACTGGTGAGGAAAATTATACACAAACAAGAGCAAGTGTAATAAGTCACTCCATTTCATGTCATGTGTCAGCTATTTTCAAATTGTTTATTACCTCCACAGACGTGCCCTCATGGTTCAGGTGATTTATTTTCTCATTCTGGAAATTGGAATTCTTCAGCAAAAAGGGAACACATCATGATTTTTCTCTCTAAAATGGGGGTGTTTGCTCTCAGCAGCAGGGATCTGTGGCATGAATTAGAGTCTTTTGAGAGGTTATCCGTGCGATTGATGGCTCAGTACCTATCACCCCCTTACTAGAAGGTTAACTCCAAGAGGGGGATTGCTTCTCCATTTGTTACAGGATGCCCATCCCCATTAATTAGGAATTCCGAATGCTCCCATCCGTTGCCGAATGACTTTGCACAGCTGCGGCGGGAGGGAGCCGAGCCACAACATCTCGCAGATAAAGATGAGGGTTCCAGATCCCTCTTGACAGCAAGACCTCCATATATGGGCAGGGTTCATGTGTCAGGAGCCCAGACTGATCTGCTGTTGGCGGTCATGGGGCGCGTGCCCTGTACATTGTGTTCTCTGTGACCTTGAGCATTTGCTTCTGGAGGGAGGGGAGGCAGGGAACTGTGCCAAGAATTTCCTCATCCCCTCTCTGGCCTTCAGTTTCCTCGCTTATATAAAGAGGGAGGTTGGAGTGGATCAGTGGTTTACAAACAGTTTGGAGAAATTATGCGTTCCCTCTCCTCAAAGCAACTGCATTAATGTATAAGCTTCTGCATAACATTCTGTTAGGGAGGAAGAGAAGTTCTAGAGTTTGCACCCACTTAGAGGAGAACCAGGGACAGAGGAATATGTTACACAGCATCACATGGAAGCAAATGGATAAATCCAGAATATGGGACAACTAGAAGTCGACTTGTTTGGATCAGATTCAAACAAATCATTGAAGACATTGTTGCAACATTGGGGGAGAGTCAGGACTGGAGCCACAAGTTAGGTTCCCCAGAGAGCAGCTTCTGCAAAGAGTCTGCCAGATGTTTATTAGGGAGTGCCCTCGGGACCAGGGCCTGGGGAAGGGAAGGGAGGAGGAGTGGGGAGAGGGAGAAACTGAGCTGTGTTGCGAGCCTGGGGACAGACTTGGTGGGCCCCATGAGGAGCCCCGGAGCTAGAAGGGCCCTGCAGAGTTGTCCTGTGTTGGGCCAAGGTGGCCAAGCATGGATGCATCACTGGGTGCAGGCCACCCTTGGGCAAACTGTCTCTCTGAGGATGAGGTCATCCTCACGCCGAGGACTGTCTGCCAACAGCACTCACCGCTGCTGGACCACAGTCTTCCGCAGAGGATCTGTACAGCTCATTGCAGCATCTGCCACAACTGGATATCAGAGGTTCATTTGTTGCATGTGATAATGATGTAGTTGTGTTAGACAATGCTCATATATCTTTAAAGATGCGTAACAGAGGAGTGAAATGATATGTCTGGAATTTGCTTTTATTTCAGCTAAGGGAAAAATGGAAGAGAAATATAAAAGGACAGACAAAGCAAATGTGGCAAAATCTTGATATTAGAACCTGGGTGCTGGGTAGGTGGGGATCGTTGTAGAAGTCTCTATTCTTGAGAATGACTGAAAATTCGCGTACTATAAGATGAAAGTATAAGAAAAATGACCCTAGGTAAGCAGGTGGATCTGGCACTAATTCAATGTTTAATTGAGGTCTATGAAAGCTAGCATGTTGGTTCAGCTCAGTAAGACGTTCTCAGGGCTGAAGAGAGGTTTGAAAGCCACTAAGGAAGATGTAAACTAAATCCTTCAGTTTTCAAACCCTATGACTCTGACTCCTCAAGCAGGTGTGTGGTTCTCCACTGGCTTGGGTTCTCTTCTCCCGTGGAGGGTGGGGCCGTCCTGGCCGGCAGATCCCCGCTGGGGCTACTGGATGCAGCAGGACTTGGATGCAGCGCCCGAACTGGGTTTCCCCCCGGGCTGATTTCCTACTGTTGTTGGAATCAGACAGGAAGGAGAACACACCAGGTGAGAGGAGGCTGCAGTGGGTTTGTTTGTTTCCCTCTGACCTGCTTTGGACCAAGAATTGCAAACCTAAAGGCTTTCAGAGGCCCTGTGTCCTCCACTTTATGATTGGAGTCTGTCCTACCCTGGTTGGGGGCAGCCGGGGAATCACTGCCGGGAGCCTCAGTCTTGGGAACCAGGCTCGGCCACTACTAACTGTGTGACTTGGCCATGATGCTTCACCTCTGGGAGCCCCAGTGGCCTCACTTGTAGAACAGGGGCAATACCAGGTCACGGGCAGGCCTGAACGGGCCCACGTGTGGGAGGCTGTGCGGCCCCGCCAGGCACGCGGTGAGCGCTCAGTATGTGTGGGGTCGGGGCTCCCCGTCTCCACCCTTCCACAAACCTTGTTTGGGTGCCTGGTCTTTCTCCTTCTCCCCCTGCAGCTCCTTGATCTTGGCCTCGTACTCATCAGCAAGTGCTTTCCATTCCTTGCGGTTGTTGGTGATCCCATCCAGCATGGGAGTGATCTCCTCGTGGAAGCGGGAGAATTCCTGAAAGAGAGAGAGCCGCTGGTGCCCAGCCGAGCCCTGGAGCGCAGCTGGATGTGTCCGGCACTGGAATGAGCTTCCCCCGGGGCCAGCAGCAGTTTCTGTCACCCAGCGGGGTGTGTGCTGACACTGCAGGGCCTCTGGTCACCTGATCCCGGCCCTCTCCTGCTTAAAACCTTCCTAGGTGCCCCCTGGTTTTCAGGATGAAGCGCAAACTCCTTGACAAGGCTTTCAAGCCCTTCAGACCTGGTGCCTTTCCCCCTTCACCGTCTTGAACCTTCTGGGCATTCCAAATCTATCAGTCCCTGGGTGTCCCCTCCTTTCTGTGGGCTTCACACCAGCTCTTCTGTTTGCTGGAACACTAACTTCCCCTCTTGTCCACTTAGACATCACTTCGTCTGGGAAGCCTCTTCTGACCTCCTCTATTAGAAAGTCGAGTCCTCTATGAGCAGCTCCCAAAGCCTTCTCTTTGCCCATCTCACCTCGCTGTAATCATTCCCTTTGCCAGTCTGACCCCGGTGCTGTGAACTGCACAGATCAGGGACGTCTCTGCTCATTCATGGGGTGAACTTGGCCTAGCCCAGGGTCTGGGGCACAAAGACACTCAGTCAGTATTTGCCGAGTGAAATCGGCATATGAAGAGGATTCTTAAGATCTCCTAGCTCTAAGAATAAAAATAATGCTTAGAGTACAGCACATGAGAGTATATGAAATGCTTTATCTCCTTGGATCCTCAGAAACTCCTGTGAGGTGGGAAAACAAGAGTCATCACTTCTAGATTTTCAGGTGAAGAAATTGAGATGCAGACTGATGGAGATTTGCACAAGGTAAGAATGGCAAACCCAGGGCCCACTGCGGAGTTCAGCTGGAGCCAGCTGTGCCCAGAGCTGCCTGGGTTCAGGTCTAGACTCTGCCACTGGCTGTGTGACCTTGGGCAGGGCACCATGAAATCGGGACGGTACCTCACAGGGTGGTTGTGATAACACCCGGACAGCACCCAGCCCAGTCTCCATGGTGTCATATGTCACTGATGATCGTGAAGAGGTCAGCTACCCGGCCCTGCTGCCTGGAGGACCCTGTTAGTCTGCGTTATATCAGAGGTGCATTTGTGCCTCCTCCCTGCCTGGAAACACGATCTGTCATTTGTCCCACAACTATTTCCTGAGCAACTAGGATGTACAATGCTCCAGGCTCTGGCCTGGGTGTGCAGTCACACAAGCCCCCACAGGGCTATCCTGGGGACCAGATGCTATTAGAGATGAGAAGCACTTTGTAAAGAATCACTCCCTGGTCACTTGCCAGGGTTCATTATTCCTGATGTGGTTTGGGAATCCCAGGCTTAGCAAAGACATCTTGTTGGGCCTGAGGAAGCGAAGGACTTACCTTGTAGACAAAGGTGCAGACGAAATCAATGAAGCCGACCTGCAGCTTGGGGAGTTCGTCCGCCTTGTTTCTGTCCATCATGGGCTGTCAGTGGGGAGAAAGAGTTAAGTGCGCCAGGCTCCTCCTGGCCTGATGCAGCAAGGGGACCCACCCTACCTAGGAAGCATTTTTGCAACAAAAGAAAAGAATATTTTTAGTTGAACCTGAAACTTAACCAAGTTTGCAGATCTGACTAGCAATTTGCAGGAAATAGGGGGATAGAGGAACAGATTAAATAACAAAAGAGTGTGAAAAAAAAAAGAGGCAGAAACTACTAGGGATTAAAAGAGACTTAAGAGACACAACAACCAGAGAGAGTGTGGTCCTTGACTGGATCCTGATTTGAACATTTCAACTTAATTAATTTTCTCAATCTGGGAAAACAGAGTTTGGGGATTAGATGATATTGAAGAATTATTACTCGATTTTTGAGTGTGAAAATGGTGTATGGGTGTGTGTATATTTGAAGGTCTTATCACTTAAAGACACATGCTGAAGTATATATGGAGGAAATGACAACATCTGGGATTTACATTAAGAAACGTCAGCCAAAAGATAAAACATGCACGTAAAACAAGAATGGCGGACTGTTGCTAATGATTGAATCTGGTTGAAAGATACATGCAGTTCATTAACTATTCTCGCTACATTTTCAGTTGTTAAGAAGGAAGAAGAAAGACACAAGTCCCTGGATGTCTGTCTGCTCCTCACAGCCCTCCACCCTCCCTGAGACCCCCGCCGGAGCCTCATGAGGCTGCCACTCCCCCACCCCCATCCCCGCATCCTTAGCGGTCTCACAAGTTTAGCATACAACGGTTCTGTCCCCGGAATGTCTTGCCCTTTTACCCCACCTTTAATTCCTAGCCCTGCCCTAGCTCTGGAGGGCCTCTGTCAGCCCCCTCTAACTGGTCTCCCTGTCTCTGGTGGGGAGCTGGCTGACCCTCCCAGCCTATTTATTTTCTTTTTTTGCAGAGGAGGTAGTTAAGTTTATTACTTATTTATTTTTAATGGAGGCACTGGGGACTGAACCCAGGACCTTGTGCATGCTAAGCACACGCTCTACCACTGAGCTATACCCTCCACCCCAGCCTGTGTACTTTCAGTATTGATAGGTTCTCAGCTTGACAAGGTCTTCCCCTTGCATGTTCTGTGCTGGCAGGAAAGGGTCAAGGGAGGGGGACTCCCGGACTGTTGGAGCTGCAAGGGAAATCCAAGTTTTGGTGTCCACTCATCAGTCTCTACTTAGTGAGCTCAGGACACATACCTGCAAGCAGGGTTCCCAAACCTTATGGGGGAGCACATTGCTGGGCCCATCCCCAGAGTTTTAGGTCCAGGGTGGGTCTGTGGATCTGCATCTCTATTATGTTCCCAAGTAATGAGGTTGATGGTGGTCCCCAGGGACCACACTTTGAGAACCACTGTATTAGGGAAAGGTCATCTCTGTGGTAAGGTCACACGTCTCTTCCTCAGGGGTGAGGGGGCACATCTCTCCATCATGGCAAGGTCACTGCTCTCCACCAGGATGAGATCACACACCCAGTATCAGGCTGGCGTCCCTCCTCTACTCACAATGGGGTTCTGCTGCAGCACGGAGCGCTCCAGGTCACCTTGTTCCCAGAATTCGGCAGCAACCAGCAGAGCCACCTGCAACAGGCAGACACGCTCCACGGAGTCAGGCTCCAGCCCCAGTCCTCCTAACCATGCTTCCACCCCACTTGGTTTCTGGCTGAGCAATGACATAAGCCCCACTCCTGCCCTGCCACCCCACTTTATGTCATCATGGGAAAGGTGCTAAGGTGATCTCCATGTCTTGGCAGAGGAGGATGGAGCAAAGATGGGCTGCCTCAGGAGCCGGAGAATCCAAGCCACATTAGCTGTTGTCACCATTCTGCTCCTCTTGGGTCAGGAGGAGTCCGTACCTTGCTCTGCACCTCCCAAGGCTTGGTGATGGCTGAGAGATCACAGGCGGTCATCATCATGGCCCTGCACACAAGGACACCATCCATGAGTCCAGATCCATTCAAGGCTGTACATCTGGTTAATTCCATTCTCTCTCCTTCCTCTGCCCTGACTAGTAGGTGACCTCACCATTGTGAGGAGAAGGGGTCACTTTCCCATTGCATCTGGAGGTCAGTCTGCGAAGTCAGAGGTTTAAATCCTGTCTGTCAATCACCAGGAGTTTGACATCGAGCAATTAAACCAGCCTCCCTAGGCCTCAGTTTCCTTGTCTGTAATAATAATAGTACCTTCCTCATGGAATGGGTGCAAGATCGAATGAGACAGTGTGTAAAAATCTTAGCATAGTGCCTGGACATACTTAGTGCATAGTAAACATTGGAGATTATCACAAATACTGCATTTTTATTACATGCCACACACTGTTCTAGGACTTTATAAACATCAATTTCATTTAAATCTCATCACATCCTCAGAGTTCCTTCTCTCTTGTCTAGTATAGAACAATGTTTCTCAACCTTTTTCTCATCATCCCCCCTCCTCCACTGTCAAAGAGCCTTTTTAGATATGTTTTTCTATAATTGCTCCACCATGAAATTTTAGTGACACAGAAAAACTGTGTATCTGTTTGGAGGGCCACAGTCCAGCGAAATATCTGAGATTTTTTGCTCTTCTCCCAAGTACCACTGTTTGCCCCACTGGGCAATGCCTGATGCAGGGGAGAAGGATAACCCCAGTCGTTCTGAGGAAACTTGCATTACGAAGTAGAGGAAGGGACTGGGGAAAGAAAGGATCAAAAGAGGAACTCTTATTAAAAGGTTTCACAATAATAGGAAGGTAAGACAGGTATATTATTACACAGGTAAGGACAGTATTAGGCAGAAAGCGAGGGGACGTGGACAAAGAATGGAGCAAGAGGGGAGAATCTGAGAAGGTGTCTCAGAGACGAGGCATGAACGTTTGCGACGGGAATCCCGGGCCACGCGGTGTGGGCGTTAAGGCCACGCTGGCGAGTGCAGCTGTGTCCAGTAGACAGCGAAGAGCTACTCGCGGTTTACGGCCGGCGTCGTGACCTCATCAGAGCTGCGCCGCTTGGCAACACGTGGAGGATGGAGCGGGAAGGAGAGGCAAGGGAGACGCCGCAGCCATCCAGGCCGGACGGCAGGCGGGCCTGACGGGCTGGGAGAGCAGGGGGCAACCCCACGAGGGACAGCCAACCCCCCTTGGTGAGATGATGGGCTGGGGCTGCGGAGGGAAGGGCTGGAGAAGGTTGGGGCTCTGAACCTAACTCGCCACATGGAGGATTTTACAGCTGACCAGCTGTATCTGGCGTAGGTTACATAAGCTGGTCTGGGAAGCCTTAAGAGGTATGAAATATGAACAGGTTTAATTATCTTAGATAAAGTAAACTCTCAAAAACTCATAGAATTCTTTCAGTAAATAAGCTTTTGGGAATGCCTACATCTCTTAGAAACACCTTTACACTGTGTAATAACTTCAGAACACATGCCTGATGCTTAATGTTAAGTGTTGCAGACGTGATATGATTACAGTCAAACAGATGAAGCCGATGAATGCTTGGCCGTGTATACAGGAGTCACTGGCTCCCTGTTACCTGGAGTGTCTGCACTTTAAGTCTGCAGGTGTGGCTTCAGGAGAGCACTGGATGTTTACCTTCCTCGGCTGCAGAGTTCTCGTGAAAATCACTCCCAGCAGTGAGGGAAACACCTAAGTGTTGTAGAGATTTTGTGTGTGTGTGCCTGGGACGTGGGTCAGGGGAGGATGACCGGGCACCAGAAAAGCCAATTCAAAGCCTCGTGCCCTAAAGACAAGGCATTGTATCCACTTCAGCACCATCCCATTCAGTGCCCTGAGGCCAAGATGCCATGCTGGGCGTGAGGTATCCAGAGGGGCCCACAAGGAGCTCATAGTCACTTAAGGAGCAAAAAAACACCTGTCACTGCAGTCGGCTTAGTGGGATGACAGAAAGAAGTACAAAGTGCAATGGAAAAAAAAAATCCAAATGGGAGAGGAACTAGCTCAGTGCAGGGGGCTTCCAAGAGGTGACAGTGGGGTAGGGCCCTGGGGTAGGGGGGGCAGGGAGCTCTCCAGGAGGAGGGAGAAGAACGGGTATCGTGGGCAGAGATGCAGTGGAGAGTTCCTGGGGTTGCCACAGGGCAGAGAGTGGCCGTCCAGCAGGTGACCACAGGGACCATTCATCTACCCATCCTTGTATACGAATGTGTGCCAGACGCCAGGCAGGGACTGGTTCACAGCGTCCCTGCTCTCAGGGACCTTGCAGATGTGTTGGAGAGTCACACATCTATCACACAAATAAGTGTAAGTGTGTAAAGAAACAACTGCTCTGAAGGAAAGCAGTTCTATTTTAGGTGATAAGGTAACAGGAGAAACTGACCTAGGCCTGGGGGGGTCAGGGAAGTGGCCCTGGAGCTGACATCTGTGGGAAGTACAGCAGAGCACTGGTGACAAAGGGCGTGGCGAGGCACATTCCAGGCAGAGAGAACATGTACTGCAAAGGCCCCGCTGGAAGGAAGCCGGCACAGTCAAAGAGCTGCGAGGTAGGAGGAGGTCAGGGAGCAGATGAGAAAGGGGGTGAGAGGGGACCTAAGAGATGAGCAGCGCGGGCCCACGGAGCTCAGGCTGGGATGAGGGGCATCTTTACACTAAGAGCGAAAGGAAAAGCCACTGAAGAGTATGAGCAGGGAGAAGGGGTCACATTTGCATCTTACAAAAATCACTATGGCTTCAGTATGGAGGGGACAGGGAAGCCAGCCAGGAGCCCAGTGAGGAAGCCACTCAGGATCCATACAAGAGATGGAGGTGGCAGTAAAAAGAAGTGTCCAGATACACAAGGCACTTTTTAATGAAGTGAAATTTACTTTTAAGTAGTGAAAGCAGCAGGGCTTGGGGATAGGTGAGACACGCAAAGTGAGGAAGAGAGAAGTGTCAGGATGAAGGAGAGGAAAGGACAACGTGGCTATTACACAGAAGAGAGCAAAAGTAAGTCATGACAACCTTGTACGCTGAGAAATTTGAACCTCCTCCTCCAGATCGGTGAGAGTCATCAAGAGGACAGAGCGGAGTTAAATGGGAGAACAGTGTACGTTTCTCTACAAGGATTTGGAATCAGACAGAGCAATTAGAGCCTCACTCTTCTTACTTGATGTGTCCAGGACAAGTGACTTCATGTCTTTGAGACTCTCCCTGTTCGTTTGTGAAATGAGATAATCATATTAGGTTGGGTCATATGAAATTCTGATTTTGTGTGTCAAAAACAGTCGAAAGTCAGCAGTTTCTTACGATTCAGTGTAATATACCTGTCCTAGGAGATTCTGTGGGTGTCCCCATTTTCCTCATCATCACCCATATCACATTAACCACCAGGACGAGCTCCTGTTCACCTTGGCCAAAGCAAATGTCTCTTCAGCCCAGCTGGGATGCTTAGTGGGGCTTCTCCCTGAACCTTGGCTGACCCCTGGCTGACCCCTGAAAGCATCCCATCCACCCTCAACAGACATTCAGACTCTCCCTGGAATTACCCTGGCCTGGAGGATGTAGCCTGCAGGGAAAGTTGACAGGAACCTGAGCAGGTTATGGGTGTGCGAAAGAGGGGTGGGATGACTTGGGTTCCAGTCCTTGATGCCCCACAAATGCCCGTATGAAACTACATAAGTCACTCCGTCTCTCTGGGCCTCATTTTCCTCATTTGTAAAACACTAGACCAGGAGCTGGCAAACTTTTTCTGCAAAGGGCCAAATAGTAAGTAGTTTAGGTTTTGCAGAGTGCACGCAATTACTCAACACCATCAACATGCTGTGAAGCAGCTGTAGATAAGAAAAGGCAGAGTCACTTGGCTCCCGGAGCCGGCCAGCAGAAAGGCAGGTGAGCTCTGAGCTCGTGGCCTGAGGCTTGAGTGTGGGCTGGACGCTGTTTGCTCTCCAAGCGCATACTTGTGGAGTGCTTTCTGAATGCCAGGATTTAGAAGTTGCAGCGCTGCCCTGGAGGCATTTACCAACCACATTGTTGGGGGTTTGTGAGTTTTGGTTTGCGTGTTGGTTTTCATACTTCCCTCCAGCCCTTCCCAAAGCTCCATTCTCTTGAACTTAGTGAGGGCTTAACATCAGGTGGCACCTGAGGTTGGAGCCAACATGAGTTCTTTCGGTTTAAAGTGGCAGTTGAACGCAGCTGCAAGAGGAGAGTGAATTAGGATTTTCAGTGTCTTGGCCACTAACTCATTATGTGCAGACATGTATTAGAAGAATGTATTTAGCACAGTAGTTGCTTTCTGGATTCAGTGGCAAACAATGTTTCTAAATTCTTAACAGTCATTCCTGAATGAATGAATAGATGGAAGGATAGATGGGGGAGGAGAGGATAAGCTGCTTGATTTAAAAAAAAAAAAAAGACAAGGTCACTTATCTCTTAGGCAGTGCCCAGGGTTCGAGCTACTTTAGGGGCCCATGAAAATATTTAAATTTAAATTTCTTCTTTAAAAAAACAATAATAATGCCTATATGAATAATGAACCAGTTCAGCCTGGATTCTATTTGTCTTTATACCAACACAGTCATAAAATATGATTTTTATTTATGAATTTATTTAAATGGAGGAAGAAGCCCCAAAGGCAAAAGTGCCCATGGCCCACAAAGGTCACAAAGTGGCCCTCTGTCAAAGAATATAATTTTGTTTGTGGGTTCTAAACTTTGAATTTTTTATAATTTTTTTTTGTCAGGAAATATTGTTCTTTTGATTTTTTTCCCCCAACCATTGAAAATTGTAATTGCTGTTCTTAGCTCATGAGCTGTACAAAAGCAGGTAGCAGGCCTCACACTGCAGCACTCGAGGATCTCCATGCCCTTCCAGTGCCTGGTTTGGTCAGGCTACATCAGGGGTGAAACCCAGAATTAAGGGCAGATATGAAGGGTTTAATGAGGAATGGAAGTCACACCCTGACTCTAGAGGCACTTAAACACCTTGCAGTGAACACACAAAAGTGGGCTCAAGAGACAGCAATATAGGATACGAGCAAACATCAACTGGCTTAAGATGCGCCAAGGGTTGAGGTGTGGATCTCAAATAAGGGGGAACTCGCTCACATCAGCCCTCCAAGTTAATCAGAGCACAGAGGGTGAGTGTTGGGTTTTTCCCTCACAACAGCCAACTGTGACACCAACTGGGTGTTCTCTGGTTCAATTCAGTTCATTTCAGTTCTGACACTAGCATCAGACTTCACAGATCTGAGGGCTCAGTCTCACAAGGCTGCCCTCGCCTAGAAGTCAGTTGCAAGTACTACGTCCCCAGCTTACTCACACTTCTGTCTGACTTGGCTACAAAGTCAGGGGATTCCCGTGGTCTCCAGGTTCAAAAATTTGCTAGGACCATCTCATAAAACTGAGGAAAACTCTTCTTATGTTTCCCAATTTATTATACAGGATGCAACTCAGGAATAGCCAATCGCAAAGGATGCATAGGGGAAGGTATGGGGTGGGGGTGCCTATGGGGCGTCCGTGGCCTTTTCAACATGTCGCCTCTCAGCACCTCCATGTGTTCATTAACCCAGTAGCTCTCTGAACTCTGTTGCTTAGAGGTTTGTATGGAGGTTTTACCACATAAGGATAGCTTATTAAATCACTGACCGCTGGTGACTAATTCAATCTGCAGCCCTCTCCTCTCCCCAGAGGCCGGGGTTGGGACTGAAAGTTCTAAGCTTCTAATCAAGGCTTCATATCTCTGGTGACCAGCCCTTATCCTGAAGCCATCTAAGGTCTCACCAAGAGTTGCTTCATTAGAACAAAAGACACTTTCTATCAAGCCTGTGACTATCACTATCCAGGGTTGTAGAATCTGGAACTGGGGACAAAAACTAAACACGTGTGTCTTCTGATACCACAGGAAGAATCTAACACCACACCGGCTGTGAACAACGCTGCACCCCGCTCCACGTGTCCCCACTCAGCCCCTGTGACAATCCATGAGGTAAGTACTACCATTACCCTCTTAGAGCAAATGAGGAAACTGAGGTCCAGAGAGGTGAGGTAACCTGCTCAAGGTCACACCACCAAAAAGTGAGAGAACTGAGACTTGAACCCAGACTGTCTGGGGCCGAAGCCCCAAGTATGTAACAGCTACATTCTACCTAGGTATGAGGCGGTTCTAATTATGTCTAATCACCTAAACAATGGACCAATTCCAAGATTGCTTTATAGTAGTAGTTTCCAATTTTCAGCAATTTTTGTTCCCCGAGGATATTTGGCAATGTCTGGAGATACTTTTGATTGTCACAGCTGGGGAGGAGAAGCTGCTACTGGCACCTGGGAAGTGGAGACCAAGGATGCTGTCAAACATCCTACGATGCACAGAACAGCCCCCGCAACAGAGTTATTGTTTCTAAATGTCAATAGTGTTAAGGTTGAGAAAGTCTGCTTTATGGGTCTTCCAACACTTTTCATTGGGTGCCTACCTAAAGAATTTTGAAAAATGCTTACCTTCTTGTACATTTTTAAGTTGACATCTTGACTATTGAAATGGTTACATCATTCTCTAAATATAAAGGAATCTAAATAGCATAACATTTTCATATCAGCCATCAGTCCATCACCCATTTAAAAACACATGAACAAGCTTTTCTTTAAGAGACTGAAATTTTAAAGACGTAAACAAAAGACTGGAAACCATAAAACTCCTAGAGGAAAACAGACAGGACACCCTTTGACAGAAATTGAAGCAATATATTTTTGATCGGTCTCCTAAAACAAAGGAACTAAAAGCAAACATGAACAAATGGGACCTAATTAAACTTAAAAGTTTTTAACAGCAAAGGAAACCAGTCAACAAAGCAAAAAGACAACCTACTGAATGAGAGAAAATATTTGCAAATGATATAGCCAATAAGGGGTTAATATCCAACATATATAAACAGCTCAATCAACTCAACATCAAAAAGAGAAACACGCCAATTACAAAATGGGCAGAAGAACTGAATTGACATTTTTCCAAAGAGGAAATGCAGATGGCCAACAGGCACGTGAATAGATGCTCAACATTGCTAATCATCAGGGAAATGCAAGTCAAAACCACAGTGAGATATCAGCTCACATCTATCCAAAAGAACACAAATAACCAACGTTGGTGAGGATACGGAGAAGGGGAACTCTCCTGCCCAGTTGGTGGGAATGTAAATTGGTGCAGTCACTGTGGAAGACAGGATGGAGGTTCCTCAAAAACCGAAAACAAACAAACAAACAAAAAAGACTACCCTATGACTCAACAATTCCGTTCCTGGGTATATATCCCAAAAAACCAAAAACACTGATTTGAAAAGATACATGCACCCCTTTGTTCATAGCAGCCTTATTTGTAATTGCCAAGATACGGAAACAATCTAAGTGTCCATCAACAGATGAATGGATAAAGAAGGTGTGGTTATACATATACAATGGAATACTATTCAGCCGTAAGAAGAATGAAATATTTCCATTTGCAACAATGTGGACAGATGTGGAGGGTACTGTGCTAAGTGAAATAAGCCAGACAGAGAAAGACAGATACTGTATGATATCATTTATATATGGAATCTGAAAAAAAAAAAACAAAACTGGTGAATATTAAAAAAGAAGCAAGCTCACAGATATGGAGAATAAACTAGAGAGATAGTGATTACCAGTGGGGGGAGGGAAGAGGAAAGGGACAATATAGGGGTAAGGGATTAAGAGGTACAAACTATTAGGTATAAAATAAGCTACAAAGATATAATCTACAACATAGAGACTATAGCCAGCATTTTATAACAATAAATGGAGTATAACCTTTAAAAATTGTGAATCATCATATTGTGCACCTGTAACTTACATAAAATTGTACATAACTATACTTCAATAAAAAGTAATAAATGGAAAAAAATGTTTAAAAGAGTCTGGAATTTTGCATGCTTCCTTTTCTCCGTAAAATTGTATTTCCGCTCGACTTCCACAACAGATTTTATCCTGTTTATATATGTGTGTGTGTGTATGTGTGTATGCATATGTATATCTATATATATCAATGAAAGACATTCAAATATATATATATATGAAATGTCTTTCATTGATCAGCCCTTCATACTTATTTGTTACCAAATATGCCCATTAATTGAAATTATATAACTAAAGATTTTTGCCTTTGACCACAGGTCTTCAAGTGGTAAAAACTTTTCTTTTGGATTAAGTTATTATTGTTATATGATTAACCAATACAACAAAATATATGATCTATTTTTATAAGTAATTATCAAACACTCAAATATTTTTGGAAATGCATCTATTAATGAGATAGAATGGGGCTGTAAAATTAATGAATGAATATTTTTATTGCAAGAATGAGTTAGAATTTAACATCTGTTTCAGGCCAATTTTTTATTTTTATAGATGCAAGTAATTAGAAACCTTGGGAATGGAAGGAGTTCTGTCAGAATGTCACTCCAGTCTTTCAAGTCTTCCAAATTAACTGTTAAAAATTATACTGTGGTCATTATTCTGAATAATCTATCAGCTGACGATTAGATTCTCCTTCAATTTTGTTTAAAGCAAACGTTAGACTCATTCACTTCCTCAGTTTCTGGGAAGACTGCCATAAAAGATTTGACCAAGAGTTTTCATGTGACTATTAATTGCACCCCTGACACTTTCTCTCCGGCACTTTGGTTAACCCAAGATACTCAGAATCGCTTAGGTCAATTAAAACACTATTCATTTTAATATATCTTCCAGTGTTATATTTTTTATAAAGTGCTTTCATCATATAACAAGTTTTAACCATGTTTTCATCAAAACTTTGAAGCCACAGATTTGACTCATTTAATTTATGGAAATGTTTGCCATGTAACATAATTGGAAATGCCAATCTTTTATTCTCAGCTAAAGCAGGCGAATCAGACTTGTTTCTGTCAGAAAGAATCCAATTTTATTTTTCAATTCATATAAGCAGGTTAGAATGCATCTTGATGACACCGATCTTATTTTTTATTCTTAATTCTAAGAAAGGGAGAGGTAGATGGATAGGGATGTATGTAGACTAGACAGACAGAGAGATGGATGAAATCAGGAATTCAATCCTAATTAATGCACCTTGGCCCTGGTATCAGGGAGCAATCCCTGGACAGTGGTGCATTCTCCAAAGGAAGGAGGGTGTTCAGTGAGAAATGCCTTAGCTCCTGCTACCCCACTGTACAATCCAGGGCAAAATTCTCTGCTTCTGATGCCTTGTTTTGCTTTCAACTATTTCTCTATCTCTGTCTCTATATCTACATCTCTATAGTTCAGGGAAGGCCCAAAGCCCTCCTTTGGGCTTATAATGCCATGATTAAAAGAAGCTTTGAGGACAGTATTTCAGATTGTCCCTGATTGATGCCCCAGAGGTCTCTGTACCATAGGCTTCAAGAAGGGGCGAGTGTTTGCTTTTATTTTATAACATGAGAGAGAAGTGAGGAACTGACCGTGGCTCACCGACTGTGCTTTCCCAGGAAGATAATGTGAAAAGAGAGAACACCAGTTCCCTTGAGGCCCTCCAAGCCCATATTTGTTTTGGAAAGTTTAGGGCTGGGGTGTGGCGGTGGGAGGGGCATATTGTTCAGTCTGAAGACTTCCACGCTAAGACTACCTTGGCTTTTACAATGATGAAAGAAATCCTGCTTCTGGCTTTTTTAGGGGGGTGGGGGTGGAGCGGAATCCTTCATATGATTTCTTCGTAAAGTCTGTATGATATTGCGCTGTATGAAAGGACCATCGTGTATTTAACCCAGTCCCCCATGATGGTTATTTTACATTTTTTTTCAATCTTATTCATGATTACAAATAATGCTGCAATGAGTCACTCTGTACATACTCTTTGGAGCACATATGGGTAGAAGTTCAGAGGGTAAATCCTAGATGTGGGATTGCTAGGTCAAAGAGTACAGGCATTTACGCTTTTGATGGGCAGAGGGCACTGCTATATCAGAAGCATGAACACCCGTGCTCTCTGACCCAGCACTCCCACCTCTAGGCTTTACTGGCTAATGCTGCACCTGTTTACACTCCCACCGCAGGGACTAGGGCTGCCTGTTGTCCCTCCCTCTGCCCAGCACCTCGTGTTAGCAAGATCTTTGCCAACAGGAAGGGTGAACAGTTATATCTCCAGGTAGCTTTGTTTTGCACTCCTCTCACTGTGGGTAAGTCCGTCATCTTTTCGTATGTTTACACCTCAGTGTAATTCCTTTTCTGGGAAATGTCTGTTGATGCCTTTTGCTCGTTTTTCTGTGGGATTATAGTCTTTTTCTTGAATTGGATTAACACTACTAAGGAAATTAGCTCTTTTTCTGTCTGAAGGGTTGCACAAATTTTCTCAGTTCATCGCTTGCATTCTGATTTCAGCTATGCCTTCTTGTGTGTGTTGTGTAGAAATCTCTAATTTTTATGTAGTCAGATTTACCAACCTATGGCTTTTGAATTTTATGTCACACTTAGAAAAACTCACTCTAAAATTATTCTTTTTGATTCTCCCATGCTTTCTCTCTCTCTCTTTTTTTTGTCTGTTTTCTCAATATTTTAAAATCCTTGATTCATCTGGAATTTATTTTTCCTGTAGGAGGCAGACAGGAATCTGCTGTGACCACCTGCGGCAGAATATGATATCCATTTGGTCTTTATCCCTGGTCCTCGCATAGAGCTCCTAAAACCCTTGGAGATTCCCACATGATGGGGGTGTCTTATCCTTCCCATGGTGCCCCCTTGGGGTTTATGCTAATGAGGTGACTTAGGGTAGGGTCCCTAGATGGGTTCAGGTAGGGCTGGTCACCAGAAAGATCAAGTGAAGAGAGGGATGGAACTTCCAGCTCTGTTGGCTGGCCTCTGAGAAAGGGGTCGGGGGAACTGCAGATTAAGCTCTATCAAAATTCTTGAACAATGAGATTTCACAAGTTTCAGGGTTGGTGAATACACCCCAGTTCCATGGGGACGGAAACTCCTACACTCAGGACTCTTCTCTCCTCACCCTCTCTTCGTCTGGCTGTTCTTCTGTGTTCTTTATAATGTCCCTTATAATAAGCTGGTAAACTCAAGTAAACGTTTCTCTAGTTCTGTGAGTCACTCTAACAAATTAATCAGACCCAAGGAGGGGGTCATGAGAACCTCCAGTGTACAGCTGGTCAGTCAGAAGCACAGGCAAACTGGACTTGCCGCTGGCGTCTAAAATAAAGTCAGTCTTGTGGGACTGAGCTCTCAGTCTAGTCCAGCCCTGATGCCATCTCCAGATAGATATTGTTAGTAGAGAGTTAAATTTCTAGGACGCCCAGTCAGTGTCTGCTGTGAACTGGAGAACTGCTTGGTGGTGTTGGAAAAAACCCATCAGACCACCTCATGACGAGACCCCAACACCATTTATGAAGTTAGCCCTTCCTCCACTGGCATCAAACCCATTTCAGCACAGGCACAGTCTTTTGAGTCTGTCCACTGACCTGTCCTCCTCATGCCTAGGACTCCACTGCCTTTAGTTCTGCTGGTCCCTATGATTTCTCTTCTCTTTCAAATTTTCTGGCTATTTCTACACACTTACTTCTCATAAGAATTTTGCAATTGGCTCCCTAATTCTCCCCGAAATAAAATAGATATTTTCCCTGGAATAGCTCTAAAATGAATAACTGAACAGGGAGAATAAGACACTCTTGTAATACTAAGTCCCCTGTCTGAGAACAGGCTGTTCTCTCTACTCCTTTGGTTCCACTGCTGCACAATTTTGAAATGCCCAGCAAGGAGCTGCTGGTCCGCCCGGGAGCAGCTGCAGCCAGAGTGTGCCTCCTTGTTCAGCGGGAGCAAGCCACACTGCTCCCCAGGGTGGGGGGGGGGGACCTCTGGGGAGGCCTGGTTAGACAACTTCAAAGCTGAAGGAAGGACAACCGGCCACTTGGCCCATCTTCCCTGAGCCTGTCCAGGCAGCCGCCCCTTCTCTGTTTCAGAGACTTGCAACATTTGCGACTTAATTAAACCTCATCTCCACAGACACATCTGGGGTTAAAAAAACAACACTTCTTCGGAAACTGAGTCAGGCCTTGTCTCCTTTGACATCAACACCCAGGACCCATCCACCATAGGGGAGCCAGCGGACAAATTGGCTCGGACCACATATTCAAGGAAGGCCTCAAATGTACACTCTTCACCCATCATCAATTCAGGTGACGCATGGAAGCACACTGAGACAACTAAAAGAAGATATTCACTAGAAAACTTAAAGTTGAGTCCCATTACCAGACCTCATGCCAGCAAGGCCTTATAAATGTCAAATGTCACACAAATCATGTAACCAACTTATGAATAGCATGGCTGTACTGCAGGCCATTGCCATGTATAAAGGAACACGAAAAAAAATTAAGCCTATATATTTTGAGTGACGCTTAGCTGTCACTCAAACTGTAATTGGTATAATGCTCAAGTTTTATCCAAAACTTTAAAGTTATATCACTTTACCACCTAAATTCTTAATTTTAGGAGAGAGATACCTCAAACAGTGTAGTTTTTGCCTACAAAGAAGTAAAACAGTAGTCAACTGTCTTGCATTTTGTGCTAAAATAAAGATTAAACATATAATTTCTGCAATTCTTTTTTGGCATAACTTCATTATTTCCTATGTCGGAAACCTCCCAAGTGGAAAGTGTCCCAGGGCCCTCTGGAAGGCAGCGAGGCCTGTCAGTGCAGCATCTTGCTTTATGACCACAGGATTAAGAGGATCAGGGTTTAAGCCCTGTGTCAACTTACATAACGATTTCCTTCCGTGTCTGCTCCAGCATCATGTACTGTGTCCACTCCTGCTGAGTCTCATATGTTTTAGACTGATCCACGATCTTTTGGAACATTGTCCTCTTCCTAAAAAACACACCAGTTTGTTAAAGGAGCACATCTTTGAATAAGGCGACACCTGGCCTTCTAATGCTGGCTGTTTTAAACAGAGGCTTATTAAAACAATGTAATTAACAAAACAAGGTTAAAAAAAACCCAAGGCCTGGGAGTGAAGACCTAGCTTCTAACCCAGACTCTACCACGAATTTGTTGTGTGATTGTAGCAAATCTTCCCCCTGGATCTTAGATTCCCCACGTGTGCAAGAGGTAGGCATCTCCACCTCACAGAGTTGCAGTGAGACTTGATGTGTCTGTAGGACAAAGGTGGTGCCTGGCACACAGTGCATACTAAATCAACTAGAACTACGGTGTTTGTTATCATTAGAATTATCGTTATTCTTAAAACGAGAAGAAACACCAACTTGAAATACAAAGCGAGGTCTGTAGCAATGATCGCGATATCCATCATGTGGATTGCATGCTCGTGCTGCCTGCGATTGAGGTTTTGAAAGATATTCAGGTTCTAAAAAAAAAAAAAAACAAAAACCCACAGGAGGGATGTGAGAAGTAATGCTGGCAGTAAAGTCACCCAACTACCGAAGGCTACCCCACGCGATGGGAAGGGCGGCCCAGGCCAAGGCCTGGCCGCATGCGGGCTTCTTGCGAGAGGAGGGCCCTGCGCAGGCCCCACACCAGTGCAGAGGACCCTCACCCTACCTCATCTCTCAGCAGTGTTTTGCCAAACTCCAAGTGGTGTCTTTCCAAGATGGAGGACCCATGGAGCTTGGCCAGTGGGTTCTGAGATCTGAACGCAAGAGAAAGAGAGAGACACAGAGAGAGAAAGAATCAACTTGGAATGGCTGAGATGACGGTTAAAGACATCATACAGTCCTTTCACCTCCGAATTCTGCAAGCAGAGAGGCTGAAGTCCAGGAATAAGAGAGAACTTGTCACTCAGTGAGACAGTGGGAAATAGGACTAGATGTCAGGGGCTTTGGCCCTGAGGCTTTAGCTTTCTCTAGGACTGATTCTGGGCCTCTTTGCAGTCATGGGCTCCCTAGAAAGCCTGTTGAATAGAATGGACCCTTATCCCCAGAAAAAGACTCAAACACACACACACAGCGCCACATGCAGTTTTAGAGATTTACGCATCCATCCCTGTAGCCATCCATGGGTGGGCCAAACTTTGAAGCTCACCAAGCCCCAGGTCCTCTATACCTGAGTCTTAGGGGAGGCCAGTGAATTCCCACAAGCAGTACATTTATTCATGTCTTTATTTGGTAAATATTTTTTGAGCATTTATTATGTGCCAAGCACAGAGATCAGAACTTAGTTTCCCATGGGGTAAAATGTAAGCACAGTCTACTTCAGAGCAGCAGGCAAGAAAGGAGAAGAACTCAGAAAGGATGTTCTAGGGCTTGTTAATGACTTATAGTCAGTTGGCCCCGGGCAGAGCCTCAGTTCCTCACTTATAATACAGGGATAACACTTGTCCCTGCTCTGCCAAGGCCCCAAGGTGGTCATGAGGGTCCACTGAGACTATGGTTCAAGGACTCTGCTTCCGAGGCTGTCTGGAATATCAGTTCTGTGAAGCCAGCGACCGAGTCTGGGTTGCTCACCAGGGTACCTCTTTTGCCCAGCCTAGGGCCTACCACACGGATATTAGGAGCATTATACACACAAGGTGAATAAATGAACCATTATCAGTTACAAGTATCTTGGCTTAAATTAATTCAACAGGCAGGAAGGGAAGGAGCAGAGTGAGAGAATATAATATATTAGTTTCCTGTTGCTGCCATAACAACTTACCAGGGGCTTTATGGCTTAAAACAGTAAAGATTTATTATCTTACAGCTCTGGAGTCCAGGCATCTAAAATGTGTCTGCAGAGCTGCCTTCCTTCTGGAGGCTCTAGGGGAGAATCTGTGTCCTTGCCTTTTCTAACTTCCAGAGGCCCCCTATATTCCTTGGCTTGTGGCCGATCCTCCTCCACCTTCAAAGCCAACAGTTTAACATCTTGTATCTTCTCAGATGTCCCACCTCCTTCTTATAAGGACCCTTCTGACTGTGGGGCCCACTCAGACAACCCAAGATAATTCCAGTCCAAGATTTCTCAGGATCCTCAACTTAATCACATCTGCAAGGTTTCTCCTGAAAGTCAGGCAGCATATTCCCAGTCTCCAGGCATTGGGATGTGGACATATGTGAACATCATTATTCTAGCACAGGTTTACACCCAGATCCAAAGGGCAGGAGGAAGCGGGAAGCTGTGGGCAGCAGGACTTCCCCTTGGCCAGTGGGTCTGTCTGAGGGTCATTCAGCTCTGGGTAGTAAATCCCGGGAGCAGGAGGCAGAGAGGAGGGCCAGTAAGGGGCGACTCACTTCATCTGGTAGAGGTTGTTGGTACCTCTGTGGTCAATGTCATGGCAGAAGGCAGCCGTGACCATGGCCAAGGCCTCCAGGTCCGTGAAGTATCGCTTCAGCTTTCCAGTCTAGAAAGGCGATCAGAGATGCCACTCAGTCCTTTCTTGGGAGAGTTGGAAGCAGGGCTGACAGGGCAGGCGTGAGGGAGATAGCCTGGAGCTTGGAAATATAGGTCTGATCTTGGCTGTACACCTGGAGCCACAGGGTGACCACATGTTTGCTGGGACTGAGGGATTTTTCTGGGATGAGACTTTCTGTGCTGGAAAGGGACAGTCCCAAGCCAACAAGGATGGTCGGTCACCTTACTGTCGAGTGACCTTAGCTGTTCCCATCTCTTGCTGGGCTTCAGTATCTCAATCTGCACACTAAAGGTAGAGGGCATTGGACTAGATGATTGTTGAGAAACTTGTAGCCCTTGGGTTTTAGGATTTAGAGGATTTGTGAACATGGCCAGACTGGTAAAACAAACTTTCCAAACCTGGTCTACTGGTTTAAGCACAGACCAGAAGAATGTTTCGGTGAGCCTCCTTCAAATACTTAACTCCTTGTTTACGCTCGGTATTGAAGTAAAGGGCGGAAAGAGCCCTGGGGAGGTGATGCAGACAGACTCTGTGACTCTATGAAATAAATCAAGTCTAAGCGGTGTGTTTTTCACTTTCAGTGGCAGCTTGGCCAGAATTCCTGCCTCTAGGCTGTAGTGGTCTGACCTGACCAATCCAGCCAAGGAATGAGCATGAGGAGGCTAGGTCAGGGCAGAGGTTTGCGTCAAACGTGGTTGGGAAAACCCTTTTAAGTGAAGTGTAAGAACTCCAAACCCTCTGAGTCAAAAGGCCTGACACATATACACAAAGGCTATGTCCATTCAAGGAGACCGTGGCCCTGTTTATAAGTGAAAGATCAAAAACAACCCGCTGTCCAACAATAGGGGGCTGAGTAAAGAAATGACGGTATGTGTTTAAACAACACAGAATAGAATGAGGCCATACAGTGAGATCATGGGTAAGCCTTGAAAACATTATGCTAAGTGAAAAAAGTCACAGAAGGGCAAATACTCTATGAGTCTACTTATGTGAGGTATCTAAGTAATCGGATTCACAGAGACTGAAAAAAGAATGATGATCACCGGGGCTGCGGTCAGGGGAAATGGAGAGTTGCATAATGTTGCTGTTTAATGGGGACAGGGTGTCTGTGGGGGAAGATGAAAAAGTTCTAGAGGTGGTGACTAGTGATGGCTGCACAGCACTGCAAACATACTTAGCGCCACTACACTGTACACCTATGAATGGTTAAAATGGTCAGTTTTAGGTTATGGATATTAAACCCAAATAAAATGTGTATGTAAAGAATGCGATTAATAGTTATATGTTTTCAAATTTTAAAAAAAAGCATATTACATACTATTATTTAATTGATTATAAACAAAATAAATGGTGTGTGTGTGTGTGTGTGTTTGAATAATTACATTTCGATGTTTCTAGAAGGAAATTTGGAAGGAGTTGCACCGCCGCCGTGGTTTTCTCCAAACATTGGACTGAGGGTTGAAGTAGAATGCAACTTTCTTCCACTTTTTATTTTATATACTTCTCCCTTCTTGGAATTCATGTATGCAAAGCGTGGGCTCCTTTTGCATATTTTATAAAAGCATTAGACAGAAAAAAAAAAAAGCGAATGCCTCTGGTGCCTGGGGAGCTGCACGAGGTGGTCTGGTGCGCGGGGGCCCCCAGCCTCCCGCGGCCCCGCCCCGCCCCCGCCGCCGTACCACCAGCAAGGAGAACATGGTCTGCCCCACGTTGAAGCCGTGCCGCCAGTTGTGGTAGGTGATTCTGCGGTAGCCCTTACTCAGGGAGTACATGAACCGCACCAGGGTCTGTAAACACACGCACATTAGTGAGGCAGCACGCGCGGCACCAGGGTCTCGGGGCCCTGCCTGCCGAGTCCCAGGCGCTCCAACCCGACCCTGGACCAGAAGTGGGAGCTAGGGATAGATGCGGTAAGGCTGTGAGGGCACTTTGCAAACTGCTAGACACGATGACAATGGACGTGATTATGAAACAAGGATAAATGGGAGTTGCTCCACTTACTCCACAAATGAGTTTCATCAGTGATTCCCAAACTGTGCCCCAGAGAGCTACCACCCTGGGAGAAGCTAACAGGAGATGTTCAGGAGGGAAACTGAAGGAGCATTTAAATCAGTGGTTCTCAAACTTGAATGCGAGTCAGAATCATCCTGGGAGGGGCACAGCGGGGTTGAGGGGGGCGTGTTAAAGCAGTTTCTGGCGCATTACAGCTGAGGGTGTGTGTGTGTGTGTGTGTGTGTGTGTATGCACAGCAGCAAGAGACATCTGCATTTCTGATCCATTCTCTGGTGGTGCTGATGTGGTTGGGGCAACACGTTGAGAACTGCAGCTTTAATCAAAGAACTCTGGGAAATTCTGTGCATAATACACCCCCCATCCATCTCCACCTTCTCTATCCCCACCCTCCTAGATTCACAGCACATGGTAAGAAATCTTGCAGGGGAAAAAGTTCTGCTTAAATTGATTTAACCCACATTTCCCACTGTGTTTGACTGTTAGGACCATTTTGTGCATCCCATTTATCTACAGCCTTCAGAACTCGGTGCCTCAGAACCCATCTTGAAAAACACCACAGTTCAGAGGAACCATGTGTCTCTTTTCTGATAAATGACTCATCTGTGCAACATGACTAATGCTTTAAATCCTAAAAGCTGAGGGTACATTCTTTTTAAGGCAGTTTACAGATTGAGTTATAAAAAAAAAAAGCAAGCAAGAAAGAAAAAGGGAAAACAGAGAGGTTTGTTTCGACCTCACCTCCTGAGGAATATGAAATTTATCCACGACTTTGAGCTCATAATACATCTGTATTCCACATTTCACCAGCTCCAGTTCAGTCAGGGGCAAGTCGCTGAAGTGGAATTTATTAATTTCATATCTCTCTGCATCTGGCAGCTCTCCTTGCTGTGTAAGACATGGAGCTGAGTGAGTAGGGCACATGAAAAGTTCCTGGGTCTCCCCCATCTCACCAGCTCTGTCCCTGTCCCGGGTCTGCTGGAGGGACCAGGGCAGAGTAGCAAGGGTCATGATTTCCAGAGATACTCCCCACCCCCACTGCTGCCGTGCATGCTTGGGGCGCGCCCTGCACTCATTACAGGTCAAGACCAGTGCCGCCCAGCTCACCAGGATCTCAGCCAGTTCCTCTTCTTCGCATTCCCACGGCTCCTTCCCATACACCTCTCTGGTTTTCTGCCAGGGCCCAAAATACCAGAGAAAAAAAATTAGTTTACTACATCTAAAGGCTAAATATGTCTCCACTTCTCCATTTCTTTTTTTTCTTCTTCCTCCAATTCTTGCAACAGAGCCACCAACTCAGAGAGGCTGCCATTCAATAATTATTGATGAGCAAATTCAAGGTCATGGGCTTTGGAGCCATGGAGACATACATGCAAATTCGAGCTTTGCCCCTTACTGGCAGTGTTATTTCATGCCTCAGATCCTCCATTTCCTCATCTGTAAAATGAGGGTAATAAAAGTACTGAACTGGTGTATTACATTGGATTGTGCAAAGTCATTTAAAAACATATACAACTAAATTAAATAATGCGTGTAAATCACTTAGAGCAGTGCATGGCCCATAGTAAGCCCTAGAACTAAAAAATGTTGTTGATATTCTTGTTGTTGGTGTTACTGACTAGGGGTCAGGAGGCCTTGCTCATTTTCCTAGCTCTTCCTCTCACTTACTGTGTGACTTGAAGCAAGCGCATTCCCTCTCTGGGCCTATTTCCCCATGTACCAGAGGAGGGGGGAAATCTGAAGGCAATAACGTGTGTCAGATTTCTTGATCTAGAGCCCAGGCTATTAATTTTTAACTGGTTCACTGAGGCTATGCCTCCACAGAGTCTACATATCCATTATTTGGCTAAAATCATGGACTGAGACAAGGAAACCGTGAGCTACGTCATCCAAACTGGATATTTTCTCCTTTGAATTTTTCAGTTATTAGGATCAAAATGATCAGATCTGTTGTGATATCCTCCCAGCTTAAGACATGCCCTCTGAGAACACTGCCTTGTGTTGTTTCAACTTGTATGGTCTATTAGCTAAAGTCATGGGAGCTTAGCTGGGCATCATAGCCAAAGCCATTTGGCTAATTTAATTTACTTCAAAAACCTTGATCTCTTTGAGACCAAAATCCCAGGAATGATGAGTCACTGAGTCTCACAAATCTTTGAAAGCATGTCATCCAATTTCCTACTCCAGGTAGGACTCTTCTCTGTAGCATTCCTTGTATATGATCATCCAGCGTGTGCTTGGATACCTCTCATGACGGGGTGCTCATTCCTTCCTGAGGCAGCCCTCTCATAAGAGTGACAGAAAACTTGCTTATTATCCTGATAAAGTTTAAGTGAAACCTCTTTAACAAGCTTGGTGATATGGGAACAAGTTACCTATCCCTTCTGGGCCTCAGTTTCTTCATCTCTACAATGGGGATAAATATCCTTATCCTACCCACCTTATTGGGCTATTGCAGGCATCCTAAGTGTGAAATTACCTTTTACACTGTAAAGTGATGAAACTTTGTGAGGGCTTCCTACCAACATCTAACCCCCTCTGAACTATTTCTTTGCTCAGAAAGACTGAGCCTTCTAAATGAGCTGACCTCGTGGAGGGAGGCTCTGAGAAACTGACGATTGCCCATTGGTCTGTCACATAGAGCTTCCTCTCAGAGTTGGCACTGGGATTGGTGACTCCATCTCTAGTACCAAGTTAACCCTGAGCACAGAGAGACATGGAGTTTCTAGAGCTGTTCAGCCAAGGTCTGGTCCTAAGGGTGAGGTGATCCTGTGAGGGGACAGCTGTGTCCAGGTCACACAGAGAAACCATTTCTAGAGTAGAAACAAGAAAAAAAAATAAAAACACTACCCACCAGGATTTGCTGGATTTCTTCATTGTCACACTTCACGTGATATTTGACCATGTCTTGAAAAATATCCTTCCTGTTTTCAAGTCTGTTCATTGACTCATAAGTGTCAGGATTTAAGACAGACCAGCCCAGGAATTGAGCCAAAGACTGAAAGGAAAGAAAGAATCAGAGGCAGAATCTCCAGGTCTGATCCTGCCTCTGTGACTGAGGGCAAGACTCTGTAAGCCTCCATCTTCTCAGCTATAAAATGGGTTTGATTAGCCACGTGCCCTCCTCAAAGAGACACTGTGAGGATAAGATAAAATAACAGACAGGAGTGCACTTGGAATAAAGCTCTAACACACACAGAGCATAGTTCTTATGCATAATAACTTCACAAAAAGGGAATGGGATGGGTGTATGTAGGAACAGGGTATAAGCAAACCCTGTAATTCCTGCTGTGAACCTGAACCTTCTTTAAAAGGTAAAGTTTATTAATTTTTTTAAAGTGGAATATAGATTTCTCTGACAACACGTGGAAGTGAGCACAAAGAGAATAAATGTTGAGTCATGAAGGCATCTACAAGGTGAGCTCCCACCCTTCCACAGGTTAGGGCAGCAACGCACCAGGGCGCCACCACACGGCCCTGGAAGCCAAGTCTGGCTCTGAATCCTCACGGCCAGAGGCCTCATCACAAACCTCACCTCCATAAGGGTCTCATCCATTTCATCAAAGGGTTTCCCATCTTTGCGATTGTAAAACGTGGCCACCCCAACAATTTCCTCCTTCTTGTTCACGATTGGCATAGAAAGGACATTTTTTATCATCCATCCAGACTCATCCAGAGGCTCTTTCTGCAAGAGGAGAGCCAGAATAAGTTTGTTCGGGTACCAGGCTGCAGAGGCAGCTGTGATGGATTTTACATTGTGCGTCAGGACCCTGATTGGCTGAGGGGGGTGGCAGGAGGTTAGACTTCATTGGATTTTGCATGGTTTCAGTCACCAAAAGCCACGAGCAGGTTGCTCATCAGATAGCAATGCTGTTTTCATCCCCAAGCTGTCAGGGCTGTATGTGCCAGGCAGTGAGCTGTGGGCTGAGGATTTAATGATGGACACAAACAGTCCAGGGAGGCAGTGTTTCCATTTCAGACATAGGAGCCAACTGCAGAGGACTGACTTAAAAGAGGCCATGATGGTGACGCTTATAACTCTGAACTAATCAACAACATATAGCCTGCACCTTTTGCCTTTTGACCTGTCTTTCTGTGTCCCTTTTGTGGTTTTTGTTTTTTTTAAGTAACTGCTAACTTTTTTAAAAAAATTGAAGTATAGTTGATTTGAATGTTGTGTTATTTTCAGATGTACAGCAAAATGATTTGGTTATATGTATATATATGTATATATGCATATATGTATTTGATAATATGTGTGTGTGTGTATATACATATATTCTTTTTCAGATTCTTTTCCATTATAGGTTATTGCAAGCTATTGATACAGTTCCCTGTGCTGTACAGTAGGTCCTTGTTGGTACTCTTCCTTTTGGCATGTCATTTTATCTCCGTGGGCCTCAATTTGCTCATCTATAGATGGGGACAGTAGTAAGAATATGTGCTTCATGGAACAAATGAGGATATAGAGGTGAAATTTCTTGATCGATCTTAAGGTACTTCTTGTGTGTGATTTTCCATCTGTCTGCACCTTACTTTCACCATTTATAAAATGGCATAACTAGACTAGGTAATTTCTACACTCTTTTCCCACTGATTCATTAAAGATTTATCAAATATTTTACTATGTACCAGAACCTGAGCTAGAAGCTGGAGAACCCAAGGCAAATGAGGCACAGGTGTTGTCCTCAGGCCGCTTCCCATCTGGAAGGTAGACAGGCAGTTACAGTGCAGGTGGGAAGTTCTCTAAGGTACTGTGAGAGCCTGAGGATGGAGGGAAGTCAAGGAAGGCTTCCTGGAGTTGGAGAGTCTTCCAGCTCACAATTTCCAAGAAGGTGGTGAGATGATAATTATTATTTGGGTAACACTGAACTCAGTACCTGGTAGGAGAGTGGCTCCAGAAGGATGTAGAATATGGTCCAAAGAACACAGGGCTGTCACCAGGAAACTTGAGTCTCAAGGCCTGCCTTCCCTACCACTCTCTACCTAATCTTTGGGGAGCTGGGGAATCCCTTCCCTCTGAAACTGCAATTCATCATATGGCTTGGGTAAAGACCAAGTTCTCTTGTGATTCTAATCACATTAGCAACGCCCAGCAACAATTTGGGCTTGGCCCATTCATGTGGTCACAATCACAACACAAGATGCACAGTTTTAACCTTGGAAGTTTGTTTGATCTAAGGTCATTCATAATGTTCTTTAAGGAGTAAAGGAAAAAAAATCGTTAATTTGGCTGAGTCATTCTTATTTCCTTCTCAGTTATCTCCAGATTGCTCATGATTTGCTTTTTGTACACCTCACATGCTAAATTCAGCAAATATTGACAGGGCACCTTAGTGGAAGATGTCAAGAAAGATAAGACCCAACCCTTGACCAAAGAAAACTGATATTTTGCCAAGAGGAATTGACCTAAAAGACAAGGAAGGATCATAAAAGATGAGGTAAGGGAAATATATTAAGAGAGGCAAACTCCTTGCCATGGCTTTCCAGGCAGTGTGTGATCTGGCCTCTGTCTCCCTCTCTAGGATTTCCTCCTGCCACTGTCCTGCCCAGTCTCACTGGTGTGCTCTAGTTCCTTCCAACAAGCCGCCCTCTCTTTCCTGCTGTCCTCTCTCCTTTCTTTACTGCTCAAAGTCTCAGGGACACGTTCCTTGAGTCCTCCCAGATTAATCTCTCCCCTGAGAGATTCCTTCTTCTGTCCCTCTTGCTCTTTTCCTGACCAGCACTCCATGTGCCTCTCTCCCCGTATGATCATGAGCTCCCTGAAGACAAAGACCACGCCTATCTGGTCCTACACTGGAGCCAGTGTTAGCACTGTGCCAATGCCTGACCCAGAGCGTACCCTCCACAAACAACTTTTAAAAAGCCAAACAAACAATATCAAATGGAATACTAAACAATATTCCATGGTAATCCTAAGGAGATAGAAATGATATTCAGCCAGGGGAAACAGAATAAAACTTCATAGAAGCTTCATAGCTTTTGAGGTTGTCATCGAAGGGCAGAGAGATTTCAGCAAGAGATGGTGGTTAGGGAGAGAACAGCATAAGCAAAGGTCCTGAGGTCAGAAAGCAAAGAGTGTAAACCTTAAAATCAAATGGGACCTTGGAATTTACCAAAGCAACTCCTTTGCCACTTCCATGGGCACATGGCTTTTTTCCCACTTACATTTTCATTTTGTTGAGACTGCTTCCCAATAAAGTAGGTGGATTCTAATGTATTCTAATCCTCTTTGGGGGAAAAATATCATGTGACTGAGAAACCATATAAAAAGTAACTTACCTGAAATGCAAAAAAGTCCTCTGCAGGTGCATTCATGATGTTGCAAATCTGAAAGCCGTGAAGAGGAATAATGGAATTATGATTAGACTTGATAGATCGAGTACCCATTGAGGGCACTGGGTGTGCTGTTTTCATAGATATCACGTCCTTCCTTGCTCAAAGCATTCACATTCTTTTCATCAGGTAGACATGCTCAAATGGTTTTGAATTATTAATTGAGACTACTGAACAGGAAAGCTACCTTATAAACATGACCTTTTACTATTTGCCTCACTTCTGAGTCATTTCCATGCTTTGAAAAACTTAAGGCTACAATTTGTCATTATTAGTAGCTATATAGTATCCTGTTTTCTTGGCCCCCTTTTATTGAGTATCTGGGTATCTCCAGTTTTTTCAAATTAATATAAATAATGCTACTCTGAGCATCTTCAAATCAATTACATTAGTTTGTTTTGTTAGGAAGGAGTTTTTCCTTGTGGTATAAACTTCAAAGTAGAAATAAAAGGTGCTGTAGCTTTGGTTGTATATTGCATGATTCCTCTCCTGAAAACTGGACTAGTTTACCCTACCCTGCGGATGGCACTTATCTGATCCCTCCAGAGCCTTGCCCATGGGGCTGCTGCATACAGTTGTGTAGTACGTGGACTGCACAAAGGCATCTGACTGAGGGGATGAGTGGGAGTTGAAATCCAGCCTGTTCTTGACTTCTAGAACAATGGCCCTAGCTTTTTCTTTCATCCATCAAGAAGGGGCGCTTTCTTCTAGTTCTCAGATAGGTGCCATATGAGCTTGCGGTGACCCTGCCTATCCCAGTAGACCTGACTATCCTGTGGCCTTAGAGTAAGCTGTCCCTGCTCCTGTTCAAGAGTGAGCTGTCCCTGCTCCTGTTCAAGACTGCCCACCCACTGTACCATCCCTCTGGCCTTTCCTTGGCCAATTCCATCAATTGCTACTGTTCTCTCCTGATCTCTGACCTCCCTGAGGGCTTGCCCCCCTCAGCCCAAGGGCGTGCTTGATTCTCTCCCAGGCTCAAAAATGAAATCCTCCCTTGACTTAACATGGTCTTCATAGTAACCATCCAGGCTTTCTCCTTCATTACCTACCTTCTTATTACCCATCCACACCTCAGCAGACCACACGCCAGTTTCTGCCTCCACTTCACCGTGAAACCTGCCCTCATCAGGGCCGCTGATGACCTAACTGCCAAACCCAGTGGGGGTTTTCAGCTTTTATCTCATTGGGTCACTTTTGCTGCATTTGATATTCTCTCTCCTTGTTGAAACTTTCTACTTCCTTGGCATCCATGATACTACCCTCTCCTGGGTCTCCAGACACCTCTGAACCCTTCTTCCGTTTCTCCACATACTCTTCTTTATCTACCCAATCTTTAAATGCTGACAGTATTCTAATATTCTACCCTGAGTCTCTCTCACTCTTCCTGGTGACTTCATCCACACTCATGGTTTCAAGTGCCACTGCCGCTAGGTGCAAAGTGGTCAAGGACCAGATAGGACAGTGTCTGTGTGGCAGTCAGTACAAATCTCCATCTCCAAAACTCTCTTTCCACAGCATCAGAGTCATCTCTTCAGCTACTTGCTGGACATTTGCTCCTGAGAAACTCTCTGTCTCGCCTTGTCTGAAACTGACCTCAGCATCTTACCCCCAAACCTGGTGGCAGCACTATCCATCCAGTCTGGGAGCCTGAAACTGGCTTGGGCTGCTCTCCCTCGCCCTCTCTGCTCGCAGTCAATCACAAAGCCCTCTCGGGATTAGCTCTGAGCCCTGGCCTCTCTCTCTCCAGCTCATCTCCATCAGAATCCTGTGAGTGTTAAATGAGCAAATGTATCTGCTGCCTGGCTCACCGTGAGCACTCCGCGCCTGTTAGCAATGAAGACAGTATTCTTTGCTGCCTCTGCCTTTGTTGAGATGCTCTCGTTTGTAACGACACGCTTTTCTCTCTGCTTCTAGTCTTAGTCCCTTCAGACCTATTTTCCAGAGAGCTTTCAGAGTTATCTTTCTAAAATGAAGATTCACTGTGCCAATTTCCTGCTTAAAAGCTCAACACCTATAGATTTTAAAGTCCCTCCCCCTTGACCTAGCACCCAAAGCTACCGTGATCTGGCCCCTCCCTCCCTCTCAAGCCTCATCTCTTGCCACCTTCCTGGCTCAAACCTAATATTCTAGCAACACTGAACTGCACACACCATGTTGCTTCAAACCTCCAAGCCCGTGCTGTTTGCCTGTGTGGTTCTCTCCACCTGGAATCCTGCCCCTACCTGCCTAACCCCTGTTTATCTTGAAAGTCAACTCACACTAACGCACTCTAGAAAGTCAAGGCCGGTTTAGATGTCCCATTACTTTGTGTTCCTAGAATATACCAGGTGTATCTCTAGTACGGCATTATCACATTGTAGCATTACTATCTGTTTATAAAGACAACTCCCCATTTAATTGTAAGCGTCAGAACAGAAACTGTCTGATTCATCTATCTTTGCATCCCCAAAGCCAACCACAGCTCCTGGCACATTGAAAATGCTCAGTAAATAAACTTCTTGCTATGTGAGCATCATTACGTAGTGTGTGCCGGCCACGGAGGTGCGCAGGTTCACATATGGGGGTGACAGACATGACCCTTCTCTCTGGGGCAGGGGATGCTGTCACTCTACCCTTGACCCTGAGTGGGCAGGGCATGGTCGGAGATAGAGCACTTGAGTTCTGCTGTGTGGCTGGAAATGTGGTAGGGATGGGCGGCTGGAAGTGGCAACTGGGTCTCTGGGATGAGAGGCTGGGACTTTGTCCTTGAGATTTTTGTAAGTATCTTTCTGTCTGAGGATTCTTTCTCTTTGTATTTTGTATTTCCTCAGTGTCAGTTCTCTGTGCATCCCCTTGGACCAACCATCAAGGGCACTGTATTACTTACCAGGCCATTTTGGGCAACATAAGTGGGGAGACCGCTCACCAAAGCCCAGTGGTCAGGAGGTGGATTCCTGCAAAGGCCAAAGTTCAGTGGTAACTTTTGATATATGGACAGCTGGACTAAAAACTTGAACCTGGGTCTTACCCTATCTCTCCTTTCTGGTGGCTCTGATCATCCACTTACTCTACCTGACCAAACCCCAAATCTTGACTAAGGCATCTTAATGTCCAAATTTAGACACTGAGAAAAAAATGATAAATCAATTTTATTGATTTCACACCAAGTCTGGCTGTCTTAAAAAAGAGACAAAATTCATCCAACAGATTGTTACTGGCTGCTGAATAAAAATAGATACCATCGTTTTCCTCCATTGAACTTACATAGAGAGAGTTAGCTTAATACCATGTGTAAGGGGGGAAACCCGTCTACGGTGCGCTCCTACCACACGCCAAGCTCTAAGTTAAGTGCTTTACATACTTATTGATCCCTCACATCAGTATCACAATTTTGGGCATTATTATTTGTCACGTGTTCATTGTGAAAAAAGTGTACACATGGCAAAACGCATTAAAAACGTCATCAATCGTTTGAAAGTGAACACCTATGAAATCACCTCACGTGGAGAACAACCTTGTTGGCACCTTGAGGTCTCTGACCTGCCCCTCCCACTCACGACCTTCCCTGGAACCCCAAAAGTAACCACTGTTCTGACATTATGACAATGCCATTCTTGCTTTTCTGTGGAGTTTTATTCCCTGGTTTCCTATACCCTGTTTCTGCTGTTTTTCAACTGCATTTAGGGTGGAATCATTCATTGCACACATATTATTATCATTTGACTTCTATTTCATGTTGCTGTAATTCATTCAGTTTATTAACTTACAGTTTTCCCTTGTAAGACTGCACATAAATTGTTCATTCAGCTGTGGATGGACATCCGCCTCAGTCTGGGGCTAATATAAGCATTGCTGCTTCTAAAAGTCTGGCGTACGTGTGCTCTCAGTTCAGTACGGTATTTCTCGGAGTAGAAATACTGAGTCGTAAGATATGCCTATCTTCAACTAGATAAGGCCAAACTGTTTTCTCAGGTGGTCGTGCCAATTTACACTCCATCAGTGGTATATTAGGGTTTCCTCTGCTCCACATCTCTGTCAATAGTTAGTATTTTCAGACATTAAAAATATTATTTTTAGAAGATTAAGAAAGTTCTCTATGGAGATAATTCTGTTATGTTTCTGTTAATATGGTAGATTGTGTTGATTGACTTTTCTAATGTTAACCCTGCATTCCTGGAATAAACCCAATTGGGTCTTGATGTATAATCTTTTTTAGTCGTTATTTGCTAAAATTTTGTTTAGAATATTTGCATCTATGTTGCAGCTTGGTCTGAATTTTCCTTTGTTCATACACAGCCCTTATTGGGTTTTGTTATCAAGTTTATACTAGACACTTTTTCTATTCTCTTGGATAATTTGTTTGAGAATCGCATTATTTCTTCCTTAAATATTTAGTAGAACTCACCCCTGAAGGCATCTGGGTCTGGAGCATCATTTTGGGAAGGTTTAGATTTATGTTATTGTTATAAGACTACTGTGGTTTTCTGTTTCTTTTTGATTTATATTTGGTAGGTTTTATTTTTGTAGGAATTTGCCTGTTTCACCCAGATTTAAAATATCTTGGCATAATATCCTCTTACTCTCTTGTTAATGTCTGTGTCATTGTAGTTATGCCCCTTTTCATTCCTGAAATAGCTGATTTGATTTTTCTATTTTTCTTATTCGGTCTTGCCAGAAATTCATCAATTTGATAGTCTGTTCAAGGAACCAACTTTTGGCATTTGTTCATTTTTTTTTTTTTAGTATTTCATTAATTTCTGTGCTTATCTTTATTATTTTTAAGGTTTATTTATCTGCTTGTTTGTTGTTAGTTTTTGGGACAACATAGTGGATAGCTTCTGTCTGCTCCTCCAGATCCTCTCTCCAACTTGCTCTTCCCTGTCCCAGGGAGCCATTCTATGTGGACTCCATCAACAGGGCGCCTGTCCTTCTGGTTGAGTTTAGCCCGATGTGGAGACCTGGCCAAAGCCAGAGGAAGATAGAACAGTGAGGTCAGGTTATTTATTTTCCTGGCTTCCCCCTGGCACGGTTGCTCTGGGCTCGCTGTGTCTCTTGACCTAAGGGCAGTGCTTGTCTCAAGGTGCCCTGCTCTACATGACTCTTCCTCCTTCCAAGTTCTACAAATTCCCTTTGGGCCCAGGAGTGCTTGCAACAATATCACTACTAGCATAGACTCTTGTGGACTGCTTCGTCCACACCTCTGTAATTCATCGCTTTGTGAATAAACCCGCCTTGAATTATCCTAATTTGAGTGTGACACCTATTATTAGTTAAGACCCTTGACTGATACAGGTGGGTACATAGTTTTGTTACTTTTTTACCTTTTATTCTTTTCTAATATGAATATTTAAGACTGTAAATTTCACCTTAAGCATGATTTCACTGTATCACATTGGTTTGGCTCTGATACGTAATATTTTCAGTTCAGAATATATCATAATTTCCACTGATTTCTTCTTTTACCCATAGGCTACTTGGAAATGTATTCCTTTTTTTTCAGAAGAATAGTTTCCAGTTTCCAAGCATATGAAGATTTTTATAATTAGCTTCTGGTTATTAGCGTCTAGCATATTTTCAGTGTGACCAGAGGACATCTCGGTGTGATTTCTACTGTGTGAAACGTGTCGTGGTTTGCTTTATGGCCCATTATATCACCAATTATTGTAAACGCACATGTGCACTTGGGAAGACTGAGCGTTCTAGAGTTTGGGGAATGAGGCACTGTATATTTGTTAGATAGTTTGTTAATTGTCTTCTTCAGTATTTCTCTATTCACAGTTTGTTATAGTCAGCTCTGTCGATTAACAAACATGAAGTTGTCTATATATTTTTATATTTGTCAGGTTTTGCTTTTTTTTTTTTTTTGAGGGCACATTGTTATGCATAGGCACATTTAGAATTGTAATTTCTTCCTGGGATATCAAGTTGAACTGACCCCTTTATCATTAAGAAGTGACTGTATTTATCTTACTAATGCACTTTGACAGGTATTTTTGAATGATAGTGGTTATATTAGTTTTCCCTTGGTTAGCATTTGCGTGGTATATCTTCGTTTTAAATTTTACTTTCAGTCTCTCGGTATTCTTATCGTTTTGATAGGTCTCTTGTAAACAGGATATAGGGTACTTCATCGTACATAGCTGGGAACTTATCAGTTCTTGGAAGAACTATTTCTTATGTGCAACGGAGTAAGATAATATGCTCCCAATTAATCTGTAAGTCAGTGCCCTTTGAACTTACAATTAGTACTTTATTAATAGCAACAGAGCTCTTTTAGTATTTAGATAAAGGGTTTAAAATCATATTTCATACCTTTTTCCTGTCTTTTTGTGCCAGAGTAACTTTTACTGCTTCATAGTATAATCTCTTTAAGTTACTTACATGAGTTTATATTAGATTCAATGTGGCTACAACCACCTTTTAGAAGGCAGCAAGGTGCTTGTTTGTTATCAGAGGCTGGAAGGATGTGATGCTTGGTGAGAAGTGGTGAAACTTGGGGGAAAACTGTGACCTGTGATAACTTAGAACACGGATAATGAGTTTGATAAACTGGTGCCTCTAGAGAAGTGGTTAGAAAACAGAATGGGTGCAGAGTATGCACTTCACAAGTTTAAAAAAAAAAGAGAGAGAGAGAACGAGATGAGCGTAGGAAAGACTCAGTCTTCGTGCAAACAGGAATGAACAGAGAGCACCCAGAAACTCAGGAACTTGAAGCACCTTCCCATCCCCAACCAGTACAAGATAAACCAGCTTGTGAACTGGGTTATGTAAGTGACAGGATTGTCACAATTGTCTGGCAATAGTTGTGGCCTCTCACACCCACTGTTTAAGGATTAAGATGACATGCAGTAAAAGCCCTTCATTTGGACCAAATAGCTCCAGGAAAAGACACTAAAGGTGTGACTCTCTCACAGAGACTGAGGCCTCAAGGAGTCTGCCGTTCCCTTGGGAAAGAGAGCCAAGCCTCCGACAGAACTGGGGGGTGGCTCCTGGCACCCAGAGAGGATTCACATTGATAACCAGCCGACTAAGTTTTGGGGAGTGCGCTACTGACCAAAACCATATAAGCCTATACTAAAAAGCTTCTTGACTATTAGAATCTTAAAATGGCCTTTGAGCCCCCACCACCTGCAGGTGGGTTGGAGGCCTTGCCTTCTGAGAGTTCTTGCCTTTCCGTTATCCTCTTGGGCACAGAAGGAGACCTTAGAGAGCCTATCTCACTTTCCTAGAGGACCCCATGCTCTGAGGCCGCCGCCCTCACCCCTCGAGCTAGCCCACATTCTGCCTATGGAGTGTGCGTCTCCACGGCCTGTCGCTCGCTCTGGCCTTCTGAGAGGACTTACACTGTCTACGGAGTGCTTATCTCTCTGAATAAATCTACTTTCACTCAAAAAAAAAAAGACATTAGAGAATAAGCTTTCTTTGGGTCTGAATCAAGTTTTTGGCCAACTTTCTGCTTTTGCTTCACCCTGTGCCTTGGGCTCTGTATGTGCCTGTATAGAGAACCATTGAAAAAACCTGATCAGATCCCATGGTCTCACTCCACAGAGAGACTCAGACAGGCCGCTTATTAACACTAGATCTGGGACTTAAATTCACAGTGACTGACTCAGAATCCAGCCTCATTTCCCCAGCCTGCGTGGTCTTTCCACCCTCCACACTGCTTTCCTTCTGCTCTCCCTGCCTCTGCACATGTGGCTTTGTTGGGTTTGGTTAGCATTGACCTTGGAATGAATATCTTATGGACATTGATCATCTGCCTGCAAGTCTATATGTTTTGAGAAGGAACTTACGGGATGACTTTAATGTCTTCTTTGCCATGGAGGATGTAGTCAATGACCTTGTAAAAGTTGATTTCCTAGGCAAAAGAGAAGAAACATGTACCTTCAGAGCAGAAGTGTATCCATGAGACAGGCTTTGTTCTTTTCCATGTACCCGTGGTTTTCCAAAAGCACCAGCCTGACACTAAGGGCGTGTCTGGCTGCCTCAGGAGCTCACTGTCCTCAGCTCACTCTCAGGATTCAGTGTGTTCCACCTTGGAACCGCTCACAGTGGCCAGGCAGGGGCTGGGATCTGGGGCTGGAAAGAGGGATAGGCAGTGTTCTGACGGGACCTGGGGATTGAGTACAAGGAGGAAGAGACACTGCTGCTGGAGTCTAGGGAGAGAGGGAGGTGGAAGGAGGCTCTGGTCCCATTTAGAATCATCATCAACCCAACCATCCTCCACGTGGGTGAGTTCCATGGTTACGGTCCCCTTTCTCCTTCACACAGCTGCTCTCTCTGCTGTGTCAGCTTTTCCAGACCTGCCTTCCCAATCATGCCTCATGCTTCCCAATTCACTTCCCACCTCCTCCATCCCTCCCACCTCCTTGCACCATTAAAACCCCCATTCTCTTAAAATAGATCTGTTCCCCTACACGACTTCCTAACATGGGCTAGGATACTGGCAGGTGGCTCCTATTCCCTAGCTGTCCAGAGAAAAATCCATGACCTTATTGAAATGTCTGAACACCTAAGTGTGATGGTTAGCAATCATTTTACAAAGAGGAAAACTGAGACCTAGAGAGAGGAAAGGACTCATTTATCGTAAAACAATGAGCCAGGACCAGAGTGTAGGCCCTTGACTCCTGTGCTCGGAGCTGTTTCTGTTGTGGCACTTAAGGTTAATAAAATAGCCTAAATTAGTGTTTCACTATGCATCACTCTCACCTAGAACAGGGCTACTCAAAGTGTGGTCCCTGGTCTGGTACCCCTCTGCAATGTGTTACTATTCCATGACAAGACAAAAATAGACATTGACAGTCAGCATTAAGAAACCTTTGTAACAATTTGAGTTAGCTTAGTTCTGTTGAAACTAATAATAATTTTTAAAAGGACTTAAATTTTGTGTTTCTAAAAATTTTTTTGCAATAATAGACTTTTATCACATTTTGAAAAGTAACAGTCTAAAATGAATTAGAAGTTTAAAAACAAATGATTCCTTTACTGCAGATGTTTTGAAAGAACTGCCCTAGAGACTTAAATGTAGATTACCTGCGCCACACGCAGGCCTCCTGACTCAGAACTTCCACAAAGAGGAATTCCTGATCTAGTCAAAGCTACCTGCAAGTCCATCTGGTTGACCAGCCGTCGTGACCTTCAGGCTCATGAGGGAGAGAGAGGCTCTGTTCCCCACAGCCCAGTGATGGCAGCAGCTACAGACGCCAGAGCAGCTCCCGTGGCATCGGCTGCTGCGGGGTGGGGAGGAGCTCCCCGGAGCAGGAGGCATCCAGGGGGTGACTAGGTGAGCCCCACCACAGGATGAAATGGAGCTAGGAATAGATCTAGAGTGAAGCTCATGCGGTAACAAAGCCTATAGATATATTCCCAAATGCGGGTAAAAACATTGTTTTCCCTGTCTAGGAGTCTCAGCCAGACTGCTTTAAAAAGCCTGGAGACAGCTGAAGTCCATCACTAGGAGATGGTTGAGCATCCTGAGTGCCTGCACATAGTGGACACTTAGTATGCTTTCAGAGTGACTAGCTGTCTCTGTGCTGATAGGGAAAGATGCCAAAACATAGTCATATCGAAAAAGTAAGGCACAAAACAGAATTATCGCATTTGTCAAGGGTGATGGAGGAATATGAATATATATCCAAGAATATCCGGATATCCGTAGACATTCTCAGAAAGATACACTGCTCACAGTGGCTGCCTCAGGGCAGGCTGGATTTCTGTGCTGGACCTTTATGTACGGTGTGAGCTTTCCTCTGTGCTCATGTATTACTTTTTCAATAAACATAAACACATTGTGCTAAAAATATTTTTAAACAGTGAAGTTGTACCCTGTCGGTGGTTCTAGAAAGCAAAGGTGGCTCTGATATCTGCTGGGACTTCGATAGAGCTGAGTTTCCACCCGGGAGGGGGAGATGGCCTTCTTGCATCTGTACTCGGGGCCTGGGCTGTTCACTGCTCCCCCAGGCAGGCTGTGGGCCCCCTGGGCCTGGCAGACTGCCCTACCCAGGGGTCTCCACAAGACTCCTCTAGAAAAGTGAGAAATGAACTTTTTTTTTTTTTGAAACCCATAGGAGAATCAGTTTGCTTTCACATAAAGGAACAAAAGTATCAGTGTGCTTTCAGTAAACAGAACTTTTTCCATACACTGTAGCTCAGCCAAGTTGCATTCAAGGCCATATTCATGTAGGAATTCACCAGCTTTTGCAAAGTCAACACCAAACCATCAATGAGCACCTTTGTCACCTTGCACCTGAGCAGCTGACACTGTAACACAGGGTCTTTGAAAGAGCTAAATAGAGCCAGAGCCAAATCATCATGCATGGAAATATACCAGTTTTAAAAGAAGTGCTATTTTTTGTTTTTTTCCATGAAGCCTACTTAGCCTCGTAACTTTTTCATAATTAAAACACGCACAATGCTTTATTTTTAAAAGGAGATGAAGTGAGGTAGAGCTGTTATGGGGGAGCTTCAGACCCAAGATTTGGGGAGTTTAATTGGTCAAAATCCAGACAAAAACTGTATTTCTAATGTGAATGTGGCAGATGAAGTATGACAGTGATGTTAGAAGGCCAAAGGGAATGTTAAGAAGCGTGACTGTATGGCAGTTACCAGAGAGAAAAGCAACCTGGGTTTGAATTTGTGCAAATGATTTGTCCCCTTCGAACCTCAATCTCCTCTACTGTCACATGGGGGTCATGAGGGTACCTCTGTCATAAACTGATGAGAAGAGTAAATGACATAATCCAGGTGCAGTGCCCGGCAGATAGTGACACCTGGTCCAGGTCACCTTGGTTGTTGGAGAGCCTTCTGTATGTCTATGTGATTCGCTTTGGTTACATCCCGACTAGGCCAGCTTGATTGCCCAGGCATTACAGACGAGGAAGGTGAGGCTCAGGGAGGTGCCCCAGGCCACACAGCGCGCTGGTAGAGCAGGGGTCTGAACTCAGGCTTTCTCTCTTCAAGCCCACACTCTTTCCAGAAGGTCCAGTTTTGGCCAGTCCTGTCCTGCTGTATCTGGGCCCCAGCTCAGGCCTATGTGTCTTCCTCACCAGCTGTGTCCTAAACTTGGAGCTGCCCCTGGAGATGAGTTCAGTCACAGTGCCCCATAGCTGGGGAAATGGAGGCGCCAAGGGGTTATTTGACCAAGCTCACCCTGCAGATTAGCAACCTGCTAGGACCAAAGTTCTTTGTCTTCTGGCCTTTTGCATCACAACCTAATGTCTCCTGCTCTTGCAAGGGCGGAGCCTTGAGATGGCTACCTGAGATGGAGGAGAGTTTGGGGAAAGAAAAGTCTTAACTGTGGATGTGCTAGTCACTGCAGTGAAACCAAAGCTTCCTGAATTGACTAGATGATGGGCAGCTCTTCCTGGGCTGGCACTCAATGAGAAAATATCCTCTTCAGACCAGTCTTGAAGGTTGGGGTGCTCGGGGTGAAGTGCCAGATAAGTTAGAGGCTGACATTTGTCTGGCTGTCCTGGAGGTGGAGATGACCTCTGACCTCAGGGCTCAGCTCAGAGAGCTGAACATTAAAGCAGCCCAGGGAAGTGAAGCTAATTGAAGTTGGTGGTCTCTGAAACCTATGATGATCTCTATTCTAGTTCCTCAACTTCTAAATTCCCAGGAGAAACAAGTCTGGCTCATATGTGAATTGGAGAAAAAGCTCAGTAGAAACATGTTGACCAAGCCCACACAAAAAGCTGTACTTAAAAAGGAAAAGTGTCCCCACAGAGTTTTCTGCCAGCAGCACATGATGTAATCCTTGAAGACTCAGTCTTTCCAAATGACATCATGAAATTGTGTGGGCTTGAAACTGGACAGCAGCAAGTTATAAAGGTCATTTTGGATAAAGCATAGCAGAGAATGTAAATTCCAAGGTTGAAATCTTTTCTGGTGCATATGTGAAGCTCACAGGCCAGGGTGTTAATTCTGATTTTCCAGAGCCTGAATTAAGATTAAATAAAGTCTATCACACACTCACACACACCCAAACACACACACACAAGCACACACACATGCCACCCTTTATTTTGGGTAGGATTAGTGTTGGCTGGGGGAATCAGGCCTCCTAGAAGCAATTCATATACCATTTCAGATAGGCTAAAAGGTTTTGTTTTAGACTAAAACTCAATTCAGGGCATGACTCTGCAGCTTATTTATTCTGTGTGGCCTTGGCTAAAGTCATTTGGTCATTCTGCAGGTTCTATAGGCCATGTGAGTGCCAGGTCTGTTTATCCTGCTTCATCTTTACACCCCCACATGTTTCATTTCAGCTCCTGTTTATGCCTCATTTTTAAAATGCAACAATGATTTGAGACCAGAGGTCACAAACTCAAATGCCAAGAGAGACCTGATAGAAATAGAAATGAGAGGAGGAGGCCAGGGGTATACAAGAGGGAGTGGTGGGGACTGTGGCAAACTAGAGGGCTCAGGCCACATTCCAAGGAGGCAGCTGCTACTGAGCTTAATCAAATTTACCCTGAGGGACTGCGGGCCCAATTTTGATCGATCTTTCACCTTTTCAAAAGAAACTGCGAATCTAGATATTTATAGGAAATATCTTGATTTTTAAGTATGAAGCTACCAATTCAAAAATTTTAATAAGTAAACACAAAACAGAGGGAAAAATTTAAAACCTATGCAGCCAACAGACTTATCTATTGGCTGGAATTGACTTTCTGGCTCCCAATTTGTACATTCTAGATTAGGTATTAAGATTATTTATATCTATTTGTTTGCAGTTCTCCTGCTGGGTGAATCCTTCAGCAGGCTGCTTGATCTTTGTAGAACTTTTTCCTCATCTGTGGAATGAGAATATTTATTCCTTCTTTGTCAACCACATCAGGATATTGTGAAACTCCAGTGAGATTTTAAAACACCTTGCAAATTACAAGGCTTGGGCAACTGTAAAGAATTATCATAATTTCAAGGCAGACAACCCAACCCAGAGAAGATAAATACCTAAGTGAAAAAAGAAACTTCGACAGGGTCTACCGTACCTTACATCTGCACTTTATTAAACACTTGATTATATTGGACAGGCCAGAGAAAGACCTACCCTTCCATCCGGAGTCCTGGGACCAGAGTAGGGTGGAGCCTCCCCCATCAGGACTGGCCACACATCAAAAAACTCCTACGGATGAGAAAAACAATAATTATGTGTCTTGAAAGTAGATTAAAAAAAGGAGATTAAGAGAAGGTGAGAAGACCCACCTGTATGAGTCATCTACCACTGAAATTTGGAAGATGGGATGAGCTCAGTGACAGCTAAGCTTGGCAGGGCTGCAAGATTCACTAGAGTTAGGGGATGTCAATCATGTCGTGCTTTGAGATACATCAATAGCGTCAGAACTGGGTCCGTCTAATCATTAACCAAGAAATGGGAGCTAGGTTGGAACACCTTCATGCTCCCCATGCGGTGAGATATGAGAAGGAAAATCAGGTCTCTATGGCTAAGAAATTTACCTTAAGTACATGCAAAGCATGTGATCAAAAGTTTAACTAAAACAATGTTTCTTGCAGCATCATTTATAGTAGTGAAGAATTGGAAAAAACCTAAGTGTCCAATAATAGAGGATTTATTAAATCACTTATGGTACATCTAGTAACAGTGATGTTACAGATGTGTATGTGTTGATTAAAATGATGTCTGTGATACACTGATGATTGGCAAGTGTGAGGTAACAAAAATACATAGATCATGTGACCCCCCCATGTGTAACTATACATAGAAAATGCACTCAAAGAATTCACAACAAAGCATTAACAACTGGTTTTCTCTGCGGGATTGGAATGAGATTATACTTTATTTAGCAATAAAATTTACTGCTTTTGTCATCAGGAGAAAAAAATTTTTTTTCAAAATAAGAAAGAAAGAAAAATCCATGGTGCCAAATATGGACAGCTAGACCCCTATCTGGGATCCATGAAGAAAAGATGACACCTGTAAGACAATTGGCAAACACAGGGGCAGGGAGAAGAGAGAAAAGGGCCAGGAAAGGCTCTGCGTGGTCACGTGGTCCCAGGAGAAGAAACAGACAGGACGCCACACAGGCCCTTCCTCGCTACTTCACTGGTTTTCCTACTGCACACACAGCTGCACAGCTTATGCTGGACCAAACCTGGGCCTGCAGAGGAGGCCCCTGCCCTCCGGTGCCCCCGCTGTTCATTCGTCTGCTGATATTTAGGGACAGTGATCCATGAGCTCTAGATTATTGTGAGGAGGATGCCAAGCCTCCTACTCCTCGACCTCTCGTTTGTTTGGACATGTTTGTCGTGGTGGCTTGCCTGCTCTGATACCATCCAGAGAGCAAGCAAAAGGGAGTCCGTATGAAATTCGGATTTCACGTCCTCACCCTTCTGCCCAGCTAGGCTCCTCTTCTTGACTAACAACAACAGGAGGCAGTTCAATTCTGAGTGGAAATGGGACCTGGGGACCTACCTAAGCTCCACAACATGATTTCTGCGAGATAGGGAGAAATGGGCAAGGCATAGTTTGTGCCCTGGAGGAATTGACTGTCTCATGGAGGAGGCACTTAGGCCCTCGAGTAGCTATAGTAAGGTAGATGGAGTGAGAACCAAAACAGTAATAAAAGGGGAGCACAGATGTTAGAGGAGACCAGAGAAGGACACCATCAGGGTCAAACACTGAGTGGCTCTGAAGATTGTCCCAAGGAGAATCAGATGTTGTTCACAAAGTGTTGGATGGACTGTGAGGCATGTTCATACCTGCCTTCCTCTGTCTTAATCTCTCTCTCTATTTTTAAAAAGCTTTTTTGAGATATAATTCACATACCATATTATTCACCCAGTTTAAGCATACAGTTCAGTGGCTTTTTAGTGACCTTTTTCATAATGTCAGTAGTTCAGGGAAGAGCTTAGCTCCTTGGGGCAAAGAGCAGTGGGGCAGAGGGAGGAGGATAGGTTCTTAGGGTGATTGTAGGCAGCCCAGCCCACTTCTAATTGCTAGACTGTTCCATCTACTGGGGATGACTAAGTCAGAATAGTCTTACTTAAGTGTGACTTTCCCTTTTGAGGGAGAATTCTAAAGAAAAAGAGAGCAGAACGCTGCAGCACAGAGCTGGGCTCGGATCCTTTAAGGTGCAAACTGGGCACCTTAAAATGGAGTCTGTTGAATTCAACCACTTAGAAAAAACACTCTGATTAAAAAAATAAAAACAATCATTTGTATGAATTCATTTGCTGCTTTCTGAAGGAGTATAGCAGTATTTGGCAGAATGTTTTATTCAAGACTGTGCAAAGATCAAATGGATGGCTGCGCTAGAACCAGAGGTTCCTTAAAATCAATATATGGCTCACCTGCACCAGAATCACTTAGGGAGCTATTTTAAAGGCAAAAATCAGGATAATAAACCCATGAGTATATGGAAATCTGGTATACAACAAAATGGCATATCAAAATTATGGCATTTCAAAACAGTGGAGAAAGGGTAGACAATATATTGTTTAAATGGGGAATTATGAGGGGGCATAAAATGTACCCCTCCCTGACACCATACGTATTAATAATTTCAAGATGAGTGAAAGAAGAAAATATATTAATCAAAACACATCAGATTATTTCAGATTATAATACTGTGGTTGAGGAAGACTTTTTTAAAATTCAAAACACAGAAGCCATAAAAGAGAATTTAAATCTTCTGTATGATGCAAGATGCCATAAACAAAGTTAAAATACAATTCATAGAAAGGAAAAATATGGTTGCAACCTATGTGACAGATATATAATCTCTATCATATATAAGGCACTCCTATACTTTAATAAGAAATAAAGAATTCAGTTTTAAAGGTAGGAAAATATAGCTGGCAATACATGGAAGAAGAAAAATTAAATAACAAACAAACATATAAAATAGATTTACGCTCACCTGTAATGAGTGAAAAAAAATTTAGAAAAAAGAACAATAACATTTTTGTCCATTTAAGTAGGAAAAATCACAAGATTTATGATACCCAGAATTGGCAGGAGTTTGAGCCAATGGAACCCTCATGCAATAAGTAAGAGTGTAAAATGGTATAGCCTTTAGAAGGAAAATTTTGGGAAAGCAAAATAAAATTTTGTTGTAGTAATTACACTTCCACAGCTTTCCCCAAATTCAAAACTTACACTTATCAAAACATAAGAGAATGAGAGCTCAGAATGGGAGCAGATGTTTGCAGTGTGTATATTCAACAGAGGACCCATATGCAGAATTTGAAAGAACGCCTACAAATCAGTAAGACTTTTAAAAAGGCAGTATAATTTTTTAAATGGGGAAAAGACTTGAACCAACACTTTACAAAAGAAGATATGCAAATGGTCAAGAAACATAAAGCCTCATTGGTCATTAGGGGAATGCGCATTAATACCCAAAGAGAGAATGCTACCCACTCACCAGGATGGCTCAGTTAGTAAGTCTGGCAATACCAAGTATTAGTGAGAAAGCCCTCATGGCTGGTGGGAGGGCAAGATGGCACAATCACCTCGAATTTCAAATGGGAAATACCTATTAAAACTATTACCCAGAAATTCTACTCCTAGGTAAGTACCTAACAGACATGGTACAACTGTGTACTAAAAAATATATACAAGAGTGTTCATAATAGCAATTATTTGTAATAGCCCAAACCTGAAAACTCAGATGTCCATCAATAGTAGAATAAATAAATACCTTTCGGATTACTCAGGTAATGGAACATTCCACAAAAATGAAAATGAATGATCTCTTGCTATGCGGAGCAATAAGGAAGAATCTTACGACCCAAATGTTGATCCAAAGAAGCCAGACATAAAAAAGTATGTATGATTCCATGTGTATGAATTTTGAAAACAGGCAAAACTAATATGGCTTTAAAGATCAGACAGTGGTTACCTTTGGGGAGGAAGGGCTGGGAGTTACTGGAAAGGGGCTTTTGAGGGGCTAGTCATGTTCTATTTCTTAATCTTGGTGATGGCTACGTGGGGATGTTCACTCCATGGTAATTCATCGAACTATTCCCCTGTAATCAGTGCTCTTTTCTGTATGTATGCTCTGTTATCTTATTAAAAAGAATCCACGTGTACTGACATGGAAAGATACTCACAGAACACTGAGTAGAAAAAACAGACTATCATGTAGCCCAGCAATTTTTAAACAGTTCCTCAGAAGATTCTGATTCGCTATCACATTTGGGAGCCCCTGGGCTAGACCTGAGGTCTTTTCCAATCCCCTGATTCTGCAATTCATTTCTTCATTCGACCAAGTATTTGGAGGCTCCCCATCAGGCAGTGCACCATACTCGGCACGACAAAGCATACACAGAATGAAACTGGTTGGGAGAGGAATCGCAAAGCTAGGTAACTCTGGAACTCTGTTCCAAGGCAGACAATGATTAGCTCCAGGAGGCAAAGGCATGGAGAGGAAGAGCAATGGGAGAGTCTGTTTGGGAAATGCTAGCTGAAGGCACATTGGTGGGCGCCGTCTGGGTCTCTGCCTCCTTAGCTAGCGTGGCCGCGGAGCATTCTGAGGGACCAGATCTAAGCAGCTGCCCTGGGCTAGACAAACCATGCGAAAGGTTTACACCCACCTTTGAGTGCATTTTCTGAGAATTCCAGAAGTTGGCAACTTTCTTCTTTCTGGACTTTCACCCTACATAGAAAATTCTTTCTCACTCACCTCATCAGACCTTCTTCTCTCATTAGCTTTTTTTTCACCAACTGACTAAGGAAGATACAGGTTGTTTTTACTCAGCTGTGCCCTAGATTAACTTTTCCCCGTTAAAGGTTGATACTCCTCTCCTCAGTGTAAAAGACCTGTGAAAAAGTCTTCACAACCATCCACACCCTCCCAGTCTCTTCCCTGTGCAACTGGATTTGTGACACAAGCCTGGGCTCCACCTGGTATATAGTTAACCTGTTCTTGGAAATGTCTGCTCCTGAAGTCTTCTCACCTTCTGCTTGGTCATGTCTAAGAGCCCCACAGAGTATCTGTCACAGTTGAGGAAGGCTCGGACTGTGTACAGGGCTTTGTGGAACTGCCTCTCGATGTCTGTAAGCTCCTCAAAGACTTTGCTCCCAGACCACAGTAGTATCTGCAGAAACACAAAATATAGTCAACGTTTTTGAGGCACAGAGCTGCAGCTCACAATAACCAGGAGATAAAATAATTGTCCCCATTTAACAGATGGAGATATTGAGGTTCAGAGAGGTGAATAACTGGCCAGCTTATATTAGGTCCAACTCTTCATTTCTTTGATCTCATAGATGGTTAATAAGAAAGATAATAAACATTGATTGAGCACAAGTGCTCTATATACATTATCTCATTTACTATAGAAAGTGATCTTTTTTTTTTTGACAATAATCTTTTGAGAGTAGAACCATAATTGTCCCCATTTTTCAAATGGGGAGACTGAAACTTGGAGAGGTTAAGTGATTTGCTCAGGGTCTTAGACCTAGTAAATGGCTTAGCAGGGAATCAAATCCAAGCTGCCTGACATGAAACCTTGTGCATGTAATCTGGGATACAGCTTTACAAACATCCAGTACCTCATTAACACTAGGGATGCTGGGCAGAGACTGTGCGATGGTTCCCAGGCACTTTCGTTAATACTGCCTTTCCAGTTGACCACATCAGTACCTCAGTGAAAGGACACATCCAGCCCATTCCCTTGAGCCAAGCCCCTTACCTGGCCACGCCGAGTCTCACAGTTGTGCAGGTAACTCAGGTGAAACACCTTCATGATTAGATTTGCAAAATTGAGATACTTAAGAAGAATCTGAAAATCAAACAGCAAGAAGAGAAACAGATGAGAAGGAGAAATCCCTCCTCTGGCCGCTTCTACCATCTGCAAATATCTGAGTTATTTTCATGCAATTTGAGCAGGTGGATAATGGGATGCTGACTCATACAATGTTGCGTTATTAGAGTGTAAAACTCACAGAATGTAGAATGTCAAGTTGACAGGCATATGTACATGACTATTGCTACTTTTTGTTGAGTTTTCAGTCCCCATGATAATTATTTACGTGTGTTATCTGATCATCACAAGTACCTCAAGAGATAATATAGATAGTCTAGAGGTGGATTCAGCTCAGCAGCAGAGTGCACGTTTATCATGCACGAGGTCCTGGGTTCGATCCCTAGTCCTTCCATTAAAAAATGGAAAAAGAGATACATAGATACTCTACATAAAGATACTATAAAATCGTCCCCATTTTACAAATAAGAAAACTGAAGTTCAGAGAAATTATATAACATTCCCAAGTCAAAGCTAGGTATTAGGAGAGCCAGAACAATCATCCCTACATTTCAAAGCCCAACATCTTAACAATTATCCTGTTCTGCCTCCCTCAGAGAGCATCAGAGTAACCCCTTTGTCTTAAAGTTGGGGATACCGAGGCCAGGCCAAGTAGCAAGGGTCAAAGGACTTTGTGAGCTGGGAGAATGTTGCTAGCATGGCCACCCCAGCAGTTTCTAAAGCATTCTTACCTCTTCATCTCTCTCGGTGAAGCAGGGCCCATCCACTTTATTCACCGCCATGATTATGGCCACCACGTCCTTCCCATTCATTATGGGGGAAGCCAAGATGTTCTTGGTCTGGTACTCTGTGAGGGTGTCCACGAAGTCACAGAAATGCTCATCCTGGAAGAGGCAGAGACAAGCGTGGGTGGGCAGATGAAGCGCAAAGACACTAGAACAACCCAGAGCCCGAGGTGCCCATGGTAGGGGTGGGGCGAGGGGCTTGCTATTCTCTTGTTGACAAAAGAATGAAGACATTTCCACCCCCCCCTTTAGCAGGGGGCAAGGCGATTAGAGATGATTTCTCCCCTGGGCCCTCAAAATCCAGTGGAAAGAAGTCTGAGATACAGCCTGCTGAGGGCCGTGGAGGCGATTTGAACAATGCACAGTAGGGGCCCAAGATGGGGTGGGGTTGACTTTGCATGCGAGGAAGTTTTCGAGAAAGCTCTCTTGAGGTAATGACGTTTAAGCCCCAAATAGAAACTTGAGTGAGGAAAAGACTGTAGCGAGTATAATCATCACAGTTTCTGGCAGGCACTGTGCGTGAAGCTTCGCCTGCATCAGCTCACTTCAGTCCTCCCCGGCACCTGTGAGGTGGGACCGTGAGCAGTCCACCTTACAGAAGGGGAAGCTGAAACTCAAAAAGGTTAACGTTACTTGTTACATGTGTGTGTATGTGATTCCAGAACCTGCCCTCAGCTCTGCTGCCTTTCAGGGAAGCCTGGAAAAGGGTAGACCTGGCTCCAGGTCATTGAGCAAAAGAATTTGTTCCTTTCAGCTTTTCTCACAATCCAGTTCCAGCACTATGCAGCCAGTTCAATGGATAGCCCCATTCCACAAGTCTTAACTATCTGTCAGACCTTAAGCTAAGCGCTGTGGACACAGGGGAGAGTAAGATTCAGGCCAGCACACAGACGAATCAGTACTAGTAACAGAGGACACAGGGGTTGGCTCAAAGCAGTGGGAGTACAGAGGAGCCCACACCCCCACATCCCACCCCTAAGGCAAACTTGGAGGCCAGAGTAGGGCGGTGCAGTCTGGGTGGTCAAAAAAAGGAGACAGAGCCTGAACTGTTGTCTTAAATCCAAAAGAATCCACCTTCTTGTTTCCTGGTAGCACTGTGAGGTTTCCCAACTGTCAGCATTGCTTGGGACACAAGCCAACCCAGACATGTACAGTTTGTGCCTCTCTGAGAAGGAAAGTGTATTTCATAGAGCCAATTGACAGAGCTTTGCTAGAACCGGCTGTGTGGAATCTTCCCCATAATTCAGAAATTCAGAGCATGGTGCTTTGCATCTGCGGATTTCTTCCAGCTGGAGTGGGATTAAACAAACAGGCCACAGCGCTGTTGTCCGTGAAGCTGTCTCAGACCAGGTGAAGGGTAAAGAGATTAAGAGACGCCTGTAGCGCTGTACTTGAATTAGCATTGGAGGATTAAGCAGAATCTCTAAAGAGGCATTAGCCACAAGGGTTTTCCACGTCACTCTCTAAAGACACTGACAATCCCTAAACACAGGTCTGGGTGGGGCACACTCAGATTCGTTTCATGAAGTCAGTTCAGTCTTGTAATATTCACTCCTGTCAGGGAAAGCAAGACTTGGGCCTTGCCTGCATCTGAGGCCAAGATTACTAAATCCACCAGAACCCTCTCTCCCACTTGTGTTCTCAGCCCTGTAACTTTCTCACAAATAGTACGGCTGCCAATTGACTGGCATTTACATAATCATTGTCATCCTTATGTTTTCAGCGTATAAAGTGTTCTAAACAACCATGTCATAGAAGCTCGGATTATCGGGGCAGAGGGGCCTCAGAGGCCATTTAGCTCAAAATGTTTGTTTTAAAGCCCAGGACTCAGATGTCCCCGGGGAAAGCCCAAAGTCATGCATTCATTCAGTTAGCATTAACAGAATGCCGTCTCAGGTATGCTAGGCACTGTTCTAGACCCTTAGGTTATGGCAGTGAACAAGAGGGGTGAGCATCTTTCCCTGGTGAAGCCTCCATTCAGATGGGATAGGTAGACAAAAAGCAAGTGCCCAGCTGCTCTGCAGGAGAGAAACTGAATGATGTTGTATAAAGTGGTGGAGGAGGTGGCGGCTTGAAGCTGCTCTGGTCAGTCATGGTGGGTGACACAGAGAGCTGGAGGGTGAGAGGAGCCAGGCAGGTGAAGGATATGCACAGAGCACAGGGGGCACAGAGAATGCAAAGGCCAGGAGGGGGCAATGAGCTGGTCGATCGGAAAAACAGAAAGAAGACCAGGGTCGTGGGACAGCAGAGGGCAAGGAAGTCCCAGAAGTGGGCAGAGGGCCCTATCGAGCAGGACCTTGGAGGCCGCTGTAAAGAGTAGCGATTTCATTCCAACATAATGGAAGACTGCTTCTCAGTCCTGGAAACCCCAATTCCTCTTTTCAAACATTCGCAGTGCCAAGCTCCATTGTGTCCCATGATGAGACCTATTTATTGAATAATCATAGACTAGGCCCAGAGCCGGACCACTCATTAACTCTCACATCTGCCTTGTCACATAGAACTCTCATCCTTCATGTTTTATGGACAATTCTCTTGCTGGCAAATGGCACAGCCACTCCATTCATTCATTAATTTATTCACTGATACACTGGTTCATTCACTCACTTATATTTACTGAGCACTGGCTCTGGGAGAGACACTGGATATGCCAAGACCAGTAAGAAAGGTGAGGCTGTCCTCACTGGGTTATCACTGTATAGTGGGAACATCATGTAAAACATGAACTCACAGCTCAAACCATAATGTGAAGGAGGCCCCCACAGGATGGGTGATACCCTGGGGCCCAGGGAGGGAGGGACTTATTCTATGAGTGGCTTCAGGAGCCAATCAGTACATTGTCAGTAGCTGAAACCTCACTGAGCCTGTTTCTCCTTTGGTAAAATCAGAGTGTTGGAGCAGGTCGTCCTGGAGGTCTCTTTCTGGTCTAGCCTGCTGGGGTCCAAGTCTCACAGGGAAGGAAGCAGAGCAGGACAACAGATGGAAGAGTCTCTGGAAACGGTGTTGCTCTCAGATTCAGTCTTCAAAAGTGGGATTTGTCGGTGTCTAGGAAAGACTCACTGTTTCCCTTGACTCTCACACCTAGCACCACATGCACGACCCTTCTGAAACTGGATACAAAGGTGTTTTTTCTCACACTGACCAGTTCTCTGACACCAGCTGGGTATCCACCAATTCAGTTCAGTTCTGACACTGTTCCTGCAGAATCAGAACCTACAGGTGAAGGGCTCAGTCCCATAAGACTGCCCCCACTTCAGGTGCCAATCACAGGTCCCAGGCTGCCATCTATACTCTGACTATCAGCTGAAGTTCCAATGGCCTCCTCCTTGGGTTTAATAATTTCTTAGAAGAATTCATGGAACTCAGGGAAATATTTACATTTCAGACTTATTATATAATGAAGGGTATGACAAAGGATACAGATGAACCGTCAGATCGAGAGACACATCAGGTGAGATCCAGAAGGACCCTAAGTGCAGGAGTTTCTGTCCCACTGAAGATGAGGTGCACCACCCTCCCAGCACATGTGTGTGTTCAACACAGAAGCTCTCTGAAGCCTGTACTTTTAGGGATTTTTATGGAGATTTCATCACAAAGGCAAGATCTATTATTAACTCCATTTCCAGCCCCTCTCTGCTCTTAAGAGGATAGGAGATGAGGCTGAAAGTTCCAAGTGTCCAATCATGACTTGATCTTTTTGGTCCCCTATCCAGGAGCCTACCGAGAGTCCCCTCATTAGAACAAAAGACCACCTACCCCCCAGGAAATTCCAAGGGATTTAGAAGCGCTGTGTCAGGGTCAGTTCTGTGCCAGGAACCAGGACGAAGACCAATAAATATTTCCCTTTATAAATCACACTATCACAGCCCACTGCGTGAGGGCCATCATTTATTCATTCGCTCAGTAATCTGCAATGAGTGCCCGCTCTGTCCCCAGCACGGGACTAGGTCTGGGGACCAGTGGTGAATAAGGCAAACAGGAACAGACAGGCCTCCTGGGCGTTCCTAAGGAGAAAGGGTAAAGGATAAATACACGAACAAATACTGAATGGCAAGTAGGGTTGCCAGATGTAACAGATAAACACAGGATGACTAGTTAAATTTGAATTTCAGGTAAATAATTTTTTAGTAGGAATATGTCCTGAATATTGTATGAGGCACACTGTAGTGTGAACCTGACAGCTTTTTGTAGTTTTTTGTTTGTTTTTTGTTTTTCATTTTTGTAATGTAAGTGTATGACTTAAGCTTAGATCGCGGAGCATCCTCTTCAAAGAGCTGTCTGACGATTTCAAATAAACACACTGTCAGCCGTGGGGTGACTGGATAAAGAGCCCTGCCACCTCCTCCCGCTGAGGCTTCTATGTTTTCAAGATCTTGGCTGATTTTGATAACTGATCATTTGGGCTCAGGGTTTAGTTTTTGGTTTAGTTTTTCTGGTTTTTGGTTTTCTCTTCCCATGATTTAAACTCCTGCTCTTATGTTTTAACTTTACCAATAAAGACTGAGCCTGTGAAATCTTAGCCCCCCACCTTCGACCCCAATAAGAGCCCTATGCCTGAGCCTGCTCTCTGTCTCTCTACCGGAGACCTTGCTGTGTGACCCCAGGTGTGCCGAGGAATTCCCAAGTCTTGTAAGTAATAAACTTTTATTTTTTCAAAGTTTCCTGATGATTACTGCTGAAGGATATCTTGCATTCATAATAAGAACCACAAGGGCTGGTTCATCCACAACATTGATTATTGACAGGCTGAAATGGGCACAAAACACGTACTAAGATATTACTCTTGGTTTATCTAAAATTCAGATTTAACTGGCATCTTGTATTTTATCAGCCCTAATGACAAATCTCCCTGAGGAGATCCCAAGGATAAATAGGAATTTCTAGAGTGTGGGGAACCACATTACAACCCTGGGAAACTCCATTCATGGTTCCACTTTTTTTTTTTCTTTTTGATTGAAGTATAGTCTATTTACAATGTTGTATTAATTTCTGGTGTACAACATAGTTAGTTTCACATTTTTAAAATGCAGTAATTATAGCCATTTCCCAGGTATTTTGAGGGCACTAAAGGCTAAGAGAGTCACTTCTTGGTGGCTCAAGGACAATTCAGACCCCAGTCTATACCATGTTTCTGCACCTTCTCCTTCCACCCTCTGAGTCACTCACTGTCCAAAGCCTGGAACAGAGCATGATTTCTCAAGGAGGAATGACAGGAGAAGCAAACACATGCGAATGTGGAGGACACAGGATTGCTGGCCTGGACTGACTTTACTCCAGGCCTGAGGCACCCTCCAGGGTGACTGCCCGGCCCAGAAGCTTCCAGGAAAGCACAGCCAACATTTCCAGAGTGAACTTGGGTTGAGCAGGGAACAGCAGGCTGTCCCTTAGCACAGGGGCTCAGCAAACTCTTGCGGAAGTTTTAGAATCAGAGAACCTTTCTGAATCCTCAGTCCCTCAACAGCAGGCACCACGGAAGTTTTCAGCACCTCTGTTTTCTGTTTTTCCCATAAATAGACTCTAAACTGAAAGCTCCAGGAGGGTGAGACTGGCTGCGGATCTGGTAGAGTGTCCATTGCTTGGAATAAATAGATCCTTAGCAGCGGCAACAGAACAGCAATAATAGTAACTAGAAGCAGGAGCTGCCAGTGTGAACTATTACACTGTGCCAAGAGCTTTGCTTGATAAGAAATAAATCTCTCATTTAACCCTACAACACCACCTAGAGAAACTTAGCTATTCTCACTCTATTTTATAGATAAGGAAGTGAGCCCAAACAGACAAAGCAATTTGCCAAGGCCGTGTTCTTAGAAAATGACTGTGTCATGATTCACACCCAGGTCTAACTTCAAAGTGTAACATCTTAACTTCCTGCCACATAATTTGAAATGACCTTTTGTAAACTGCACTGAGAGTAATGCCCTCATTTTATAGATAAAGAGGAGGTGTACAATAGCAGAGCAGTGAAGGCCATGGGCACCAGGCTATAGGGCCCGAGTTCAAATCCTTGCTCTGCCACTTTCTATCTGTGTGACTCTGAGCAAGTTCCCTAACCTTTCTGGGTTTCAGTTTCATTGTCTGTATAATGGGGATAATCAGACATATGTCACAGGACTCTGACAATCCATGTCAGCTACAGTGAAAGTCTACAGAGAGCTGAAGGAAGAACAGATTTCAATGTGTAACAGGGAAGAACAATTCTGACTCCATGTTGGATCTGTTTCTTTTACTTTAACCTTTGCATTCTATTGCTTTTGCTACAAGTTAATCACTAAAAGGATGTTGCCTATAAGCTTAAATCATACATAATGGCCAAATCTCTGGGAACCCTGCCTCCCACAGAATGAGTGTTAAGCTAAAATACCTTTTTAGCTCACGAGAAACATCCTGACCAGGGCCACCTTGAATGACTGCAGGCAGGAAGAAATTAACACACATCCCCTCCAGAGGCTGACCAGAACCAGGAAATGTTTGACTTTACTCCCTCCTCTTTTAGTATAAAAGAAGAATAAATTCTAACTCAGGCAGGATGTTTCTTTGCGACACTAGTCCATCCGCTTCTCAGTCTGCTGGCTTTCCAAATAGTCACCATGCCTTACCCCAACAGCTTGTCCCTCAACTTACTGGCCTGTCTCGTGGCAAGCAATACAAGCTTGGACTCGGTAACAGATGCAGTTGGACGAGTCCTCAGTGAAGCACCCCACCCCCAGGTGCAGAATCATTACCCCTACCCTTGGATGTCCAAGGAGAGATGACTCCCACGGGAGACCCAGCCCAGCATGTTGCAAAGGAAACCATTTCCCACAAAGGCCCAAGTCTGTGCTGCTTATCTTTCCAAGGAACCCAAGATGAATTCCCGCATCTGTGGACATGAAGTCCTGGCTCTGCTCTAACTCCTTGGTGGCTTTGGGCAAGCTCCGTTTCAAGATCTGACTCAAGGCTTCTCGTCCGAGTCAGCTGGGTGAGGTGGTCTCTCAAGCCCCCTCCCTCTCCTCCTTTTAACCCTAAGACCCTTAATCTGAAATAACGTCAGAGGTAAGGTGAACACAAAGTCACAACATGTCCAGCTTGGATCTTGGAAATGGCAACACAGGCTCCTGGTTTGGCCAGTGCAGCAATGAATGAGAGCAACGTGGGCCTTGCTTGGGGCAAACTTTCAGGTGAACAGGTGTTAAAGGGATTATCGGATAATTAGTTGATTGTGAGTCTTTTTTCCAAGTGTTTGCTGAGCATCTGCTTTGTGCCAGACCTTTGCTGGGTCCTGGGTCCTGAGATAAAGCAGAGAATAAGGCAAGCATGGTCCCTGGCCTCCAGGGTTTATTGTGATAAATGTTTTCAGGAAGAAGACTAACAGGGATCTGGGAGGGTCTCTCTGAGGAAGTGACCTCTAAGCTGAGATCTGAAGGATGAGCAGGAGTTGACTCTAGCAATGGGCCATGGGGAGAACTGCATCAAGTGATTTGCTTTAGGTAATCAAAGAAGCCTGGGTCAGAGCTGCCAGGAGAATCCCACAGAATCCCAGACTCCTAGAAGATAGAGCCAAATGCTTGCTTAGCCAAGTGGCCAATTTAACATTTCTTGATTAGACAGACTGTCATCATGTCTCCCCAGATGTAATGACTGAAGAAAAAGACAACATAACCTCTGCGATATTCCTGTCGGAAATGCATAGCCTGAATCTAATAAAGATGTATCAGACAGGCCCAAATGGAGGGGCATTTCTGCAGAACGGTTGGCCTGCATGCTTCAAAAACATCAGTGTAACGGAAAACGAAGATAGATGGAGAAACTGTTGCAGAATTGAGGAGACTAAAGACGTAATTGAGAAAATTGGCAAGAATTGAATATGGACTCTTTGTTAGATAATAGTATTGTATCCATGTTACATTTCCTGAATTTGATCATTGTGCTTTGGATATGTAAGAAATGTCCTTGTTCTGGAAATACAAAGTGCCTGGGGTTAAAAGGGCACATTGTCAGCATTTGACTCTCAAATGGGTCAGAAAAAATGCTGACAAAGAGCAAATGTGGCAAGATGTTGAACAAGTGGGGAGTTTGGAGGGAAGATACAGTTCTTCATACCATTTTTAAACTCTTCTAAATTTGAAATTTTTTTCCAAAATAAAAAGTTATCAGTAAACAAGTAAAGAAAAAAAGAAAGCGCCAAGTCGTCCCCAGCCCAGTCGTGGTGGCCAGCAGCTCCCCATCCCGTTGCACCCCCCGGAACCCCGTGGAATAATGCCTCCCTGCCCTCCCTCTCACGGGGAAGAGGATACCTCTTCTGTGTTGGGGACGTTGATGACCTTTTTAGAGACTGCGACGTGGCCCACCACGCCCATGTCCAGGGGGAACACGATCTCCGAGTCGGGCGCCACCAGGCAGTCCTCAAGGACGGCATCCTTGTGGACGTTGAAGAGCCGGGTGGCCAGCTCCGCGATGCCATTTCGAGCCCGGTACATGAACAGGCTCATGCGGTCTGCGTGCAGGAGGAAACACAGCTTCTTCATGACGTTGAAGATGCATTTCTCGGCCTGCAGATTCTCCTGAAAGTCCCGCAGGAGGTCGAAGATGATTTCGCTCTCCTCCACGCTGTTAAGAGCGTGGTAGTGGCTGAAGTCCACGGCTGTCTCCCTGGCCCCCAGGAGGTCTGAGACGACCTTGGCCCGGTAGCGGAGGTTGTAGTATTCTCGGGCAAAGCCCACATTTGAGTCCAGGAACTTCTCCACCTCCTCGGCCGTCACCTCCCCCATGGTTGGGAATTCCACAGGCTACTTCTGTGGACGGGGCCGAGGCTGGCTATCCCAGGGAAGTTTTGAGGCAAAACTGAGTCAGGATGTGTTCTGCTCCAACCTAGACTTCTCTGGATCTTGTCTGTGAATCTCCCTGGTATGGCCGCAGAGGAGGAGTGAGCTTGGGAGATTAAATCATTAATATTTCCCCAGAACAAGGATTACGAGGATCAGAGTGTTCCAGATGCTTCTGGGCCCCAGATGGGAGAAGGTGAATGTCTCTTTTCACCTTCATCTGCTAAAAGGAGGAGAGATTTCTGCACAGAGCAGGAGGTGGGTTCTACTAAAAAAATAAAAATAAAAAAATGAAAAAACCCCCCACTGAAACAGAGGCTGCAAATCAGCAGCACAGGACATGCTCCTATTACAGACATGTTTTTCCTGCCCTGTATAGTATTCTACATCTACATTTGATGTGGAGGATTCATTTGACTTCTCTTGGAGAATCAGAAGATCTAACAACTCCATGTCCACATTCCTCCATGGCAGGAATGGCTGGAGCTGGGAGGGACCGTCTTCACATTCACCACTCAGCCTGCTTCCTGTGTGTCCATTACGAGTCTGGCACTTGTGAGCCCTGATTTCACAGTCTCCACATCACAGTCTCTCCCAGTTTTGGATTTCAACGATTCTCTTATTTCAGAATTCGAAGGACCCTCATAAATACAACACCTTCCAAAAAAGAAAAAAAAAGAACAAAAAAGGAAAAAAGATTAAAAAAGACATTTCATCGTTTTTATTTTATTACAAAATACGTGTTCACTGTAGAAACTACACAAAGACCATTAAAGTCACCCATAATCCTGCCACTCACAGGTAAACTTTAGTTAACATCTTCATTTCTATCCTTTCTGTAGAGTTTTAACTTTCAAATCTATTTTCCTTCAACCTCCTGATCTTTCTTTTGGCACCCTAAGGTACTTTCTCTGGCTATTGTCTGTACCTTCTTGGGTTGTCAGTCAGAAATGCACACAATAGTCTAGATGTTATCAGTCTCAAAAGTGCCAGAATCCTCATTGGAGTGTCTCTCCAACACACTAGGGCAGGAGGAGGAGAACACTTCCTTCCTGGATGAAATGTGCTTGTGCTTCTGTGGACATATCTGCAAGAGCCCGGCATCTCTATGTCGTAAACACGATGGAATGCAGGATCATAGACTGTGGCTGGCACTTTGAACTGTGTAAGTGAACTTTAATGGATAGTAGATTACTTTATTGTAGCGTGTAATAAGTTTCTGTGTGCTGTGCCCAGCAGCACTGCGTACACAGGTGACTCCTTGGTCTGGTGGACCACGCAGAAACTTTTCCAAACACACTCGCCATAACTAACATGAGCCTCCCACCTGGAATATGCTTCCCCAGCTCACTAACTCTTCAGTCTCTAGGTCTCAGCTCATGCTAGTCATCCCTGTTGTCCATCTCCAGGAGCCCCAACCACCCCTCCCCAGTTCCCGCCTGTCATTATCATCTTATTTGTTTCTTTTATTTCCTTTATTTCTATTAAAATGTATCTTGGTTTTTTTTTTTTTTTCTGTTTGTTTCCTTGTCTATTATTTGTCTTCCCCTCTGTACTGTGAGCTCCAGTAGGGGGCAGGTACCTGTCAGGGCTAATTTCCGAGGTTTTGCAAGGCTGCCTGGCATATCCATGATGCTCAGTAAGTTTTAAAAAATTCTGTCTGTGGTTGTTCATTTTATGTGCCAACTTGACTGGGTTAAGGGATGCCCAGACAGCTGGTAAAACACTATTTCTGGGCTTGTCAAATAAGAGTGTTTCCAGAGATTAGCATTTGAATGAGTAGACTAAGTTATGAAGATCATCTTCACCAATACAGGTGGGCATCCTGTGATGGGACTGAATAGAACCAAAAGTGGGGGAAGGGCATCATGGCCCTCTGCTTGAGCTGGGACATCCATCTTCCCCTGCCTTTGGAACATTGGCACTCCTGGTTCTCCGATGCAGGCCAGGACTTACACCTTTGCCCCTCGGACTCAGACTGAGTTACACCACCAGGTTTCCGGGTTCTCCACCTTGCAGACAGCTAGTTGTGGGACTTCTCAACCTCCATAACCACATGAGCCAATTATCCGGGGATCCCTGACTAATACAAAGTCCTACACATTTCTGATTAAGATTTAGAAAATACCAGAAGACACAAAGGAAAAAAATTGAAATCAAACATAATTCCAGACATTACCATTGCCAGTATTTTTTGTATATTTTAAAGTCTTTTCCTGGTAAATACATGTTGTAAATATATATTCTCAACCTTGACACTATTGACATTTAGTGCCCAATAACTCTTTGTTGTGGGTGCTGCCCTGTACGTTGTAGGATATTTGGCACATCCCTGGCTGCTACCCACTAGATGCTAATGGCACCTCCCCTCAAGCTGTGACAATCAAAAATGTCTCAAGACATTTCCAAATGTCCCCTGGGGTCTCCCTATTGAGAACCACTGGTCCACAGTTACATACTGATGTTGTTTCTAATTTTCTAGTATTACAAACAGTCCTGTCATGAACATCCTTATATTTCTTAGTGAAAACACCTAGAAGTGAATTTCCAGCCCCAAAGAGCTTGCAGCTATCTGAGGATTTGGATAAATGATGCTGATTTTGCTCTCCAAGGCTACATCACAGTTTATGAGGCTGTCCTAACTCCTACCCCACCCCTCAAAAATTAAGTAATCTTTTCAAATCCTGACATTGACAGCACTCCAAATTTGGCCCTAATACCCCTTCCTTCTGGGTTTTGCACAATTTCTCTACACATGCTCTAAGTTCCACCCTAGTATTTTCTATTCCCTCTGGCTTTTGCCTCTTTGTTCTTGCTGTGTCCTCTGCCTGTCCCTTACCACCCAGTCCAAAGGCCACTCCTTCCACGGATTCTTGCCCCTGCGAGACTCTTTTCCTACTTGGAACCACCGAATTATTGATTTGCTTCCATTTCAATGGGAGTTTCTAGATTTTAGGCTATGTTATTTCTACACATTTGCACGTTCATCAAATCTATGCTCTTTGAGGCTAGGAGTGAAAATTTACCCCTTTAAAAAACTCCAAAAGATCCCAGCTCAGGCTTAGTTCTGGTTGGGAACATAAGCAACTGTTTTGCAGGAAACCTACTTTCACCTCATTTACAATAAGCCAGAATGAGGAAGTAAAGCCTGTTTAAAAAACTTCAGCCCTCATTGTTGAGTAGGTACAGATAAGCTGGTATTTGCAGCAGATCACATGCCTCTTTAAGGTGCCTGATGGCAGATGTCAGTGGAAGGAAATTTGAAGCTTCTTTCATTGGGAGCAGGGGTTACCAGAATGCACTGCTTTTTGTAGTTCAGCCGGAAAAAGAACATGTTTTACTTGAAACACGAAAACAGGATTGTAGGCTCAACACTGCCACTGACTCATTCTATGATATTGAAAAAGCCCTGTCCTCTCTCAAGGCTCTGTTGATTTTCCTAACAACAAAATAAGAAAGTTGAACAATATGTGTCTAACACTCCTGGATCCATGACCCTAGATGGGCTCAGAGTGATGCGGGACTGACCAGGAATGGCTGAACTCTCCATTCCTGACCACGAGTCTTGCCAAAGAACCTCTAGAAGAATCGGTTAGATCTGTATATTTAGAGTAATGTCTACTCCAAGATCCACATTTCATAGAAGAGAAAACGGAAAAGCTTTGAAAAGTTAGGTGACTCAACTCATAGGTGATTTAATAATAGTTTTTATTGAGATATAATTCACATAACATAAAAGTCACAATTTTAAAGCATGCAATTCAGTAGTTTTTAGTATATTTGTTACGTGGTCCTACCACTAACCTGCTTTCTCATCCCCTGGTAACCACTAATTTACGTTCTCTCTCTATGGATTTACCTATTCTGGACATTTCATATCAATGGAATTATACAACATGAGGCCTTTTGTATCTGACTACTTTCACTCAGCATAATGTTTTCAAGGTTCATCCATATTGCAGCATCTATCAGAACTTCATCCCCCTTTTTTGGGGCTGAATAATGTTCCATTGTATAGCTATACCTCATTCTGTTTACCTATTTATTAGTTGATGGACTCTAGGTTGTTTTCACCTTTGAGCTGTTATAAACATTAGTGTACAAGTCTTTGTATAGATATATGTTTTATTTCTCTTGTGGGTATGCCCAGGAGTGGAATTGCTGGGTCCACAGGTGATTTTAAGACTCTGAGTTTGGAGATAAAGAGCAGGGTTAGGGGGCGGGAGAGGAAAGAAATAAGATGCAGCAGGGAACCAGCTGGGTGAAGGAGAGGTATTTGTGGGAAGGTGTTTTGTGAGGGACTATTTGGAAAGAAGAGGACCCTGAAATTCAGGAGCTGCTTGAATGAGAATGGACTGATTAGCATCTCAGTGGCCATCACAAATCCCGGTGTTGGGTGAGGAGGTCCCCACAGCCCCCAGTCATGCATCACTCCTGTCAATAGTGATGGTGAAGGAACTAAGGATGTTCAGCTAGGAGGAGCTCTGAGAGACTGCTGGGGGTGGTGTGTGCCAGCTTGTTCAGGGAGGATCCAGAGAACCAGACAAGCCAGCAGGTAAGAGACATGTTATCCTAAGACATCAACACCCGAAGTGCTTAAGAGGTAGAGTGCAGGAATTAGGCTTAGGACTGAGTCTGGGCCTGTCTTTTGCTCTCTGTGTAAATTATTTAATTTCCCTGGACCTTACTGTGTTTATATGTAAAATTAGAACTATTTTACATGGCTCTTGTGGCGATTAAGTGAGATAATATACTGTATAGTGCAAAGCCAGGGCACACTAAGTTGAACCAGATGAAACTGCCTCTATTTGACTGTTTTTGTCCTACACAGACAGCAGTTTCATACTATTCAATTTAATAGTAGTCATTCAATCATAATAACTAATCATAACTCTCAAAGATTAACTGGATTACCTTAAAGACAGTGAATTCCCTGTTGCTGAAGTTATATAAGCCCAGGACAAGGCAAAGAGGATTCAAACATCAGCATTTAAATAGGAAGATGAAAACAAAACAGAACAAAACAAAACAAAAAACAGGACAGTGAATCTGGGGCTAGTCAGATAGTAAGGAAGCTGTTGCAGTTTTCCAAGAGAAGTGAAGAAATGGCCTAGGATGGAGGGTGGAGAGAATGGAGGGCAGGGAGTGGGCAGAGAAGCAAGAAGGTGGGAAAGACATGTTGGCTCCCTGGGAGAGGGGGCATGAGAAAGTGCTGCAAACCTGGGTAATGTGCATGTCCTTGGGCGCCGTGTCCCCCTTCTGGACATGTCACTGGTGTTTAATGTTGATTTAGCCTCATTTTTCTGATCAAAAGACTTTCCCCTCCTACTTGCCAAATATGGAGAGGATATCCACGTCCTCTGTGAAGCCACAGCAAGGAAGTTGCCTTGGTCCCACCAACTGAAGCCCTTAGAACTGCTGAAACAGCCTTTGCTCTCATTTTGCTGGGCTCCACTCTCATTTTATACTTACCTTGGCTCTCTCCCATATTTCATTTGTTCTTACCCTTGACCTAAATAGAGTTGATGTCAGGTCCTAACTATCCGGCCACCTGTTGAGTTAGTCACTTTATTCAACTACTTGGGTTTCCTGTTGGGTCTAACTCTGGAGTGTGGATAGTCTGTGAAGTTTTCTTTGTTTTACTTTGAAGATCTAACCTGGTTGATATCCACCCAGGCCATGTAAATTTGTCTGTATGTGCCTTTTAACCTTACGTCATTTTTCTAAAGCTTGGATTCTGAAAGGGATCTGTGATTCAAAAACAGTTAGAAGCTTGGGAAATCCTGAAAAGTCAGGTAAAATTGGGTCCTCAGTACATGCTTTGTAACCAAAGTAGTAAGTAGAAAGGCAACAGGCAAGAGGATATACTTGGGCTTTGGAACCAGAGTGAGCTGAGTTCAAATCCTATTCCTGTAATTCATACTTTTATATTGGGCTAATCTCTTAACCTCTGGTCTCATTTTGTCATTTACAAATTGTGGTTAATAATAATACTAATTTTATAAGCTATTGTGAGACTTAGAGGCAGTATATGTACAAAACTTGGTTGGTGGCCAGTTCTCAATAAATGTAGTCATTAATAATGATAATCTGGGGACAGAGAGGAGAGCTCAGTGGCAGAGCATGTGTTTGTTATGTACAAGGTCCTGGGTTCAATCCCCAGTGCCTCTGTTAGAGGGAAAAATAAAAATAAAAAAATAAATATTTTACATATGTTATTATATATTAATATTTATTTTAATATTCTGCTTGTATTAAAACAAACTATTTTACCTATTCACATATATTAAATATATAAATATATTTTACATATGTAAAAAAAAGACCAGAAAAAAATTTTTAATGTAAGCTGAGTGTGAGGCAGTGATATTCAGTATAAAGCAGAAGTAATGCAAATATACTTATTTTCCTACTTTTATTATTTTTCTTTTTTTAAAGTAATATATCTTTGTACTGTAGAAAATTGAGAAAATACAGATAAACAAAAATAACATAACAGTTATCAACCAGAGAGACATTTGGATATATGTCCACCTTTGCCAATCATATAAATATAATTTTTAAAACAAAACTGTTGTTGTACAGTATATATTTTGTTGGTTTAACAATATATGTAAACATCTTTCTGTGCCATTAAATATTCCATTACCACATGCTTTTTAATGGCCTCATAATACTTCCATTGGATGTCTGTATCATAATTTATTTAACATATTTCTAATTGTTGGTTATTTAGGCTGTTTCTTTTTTTTTTTTCTTTAACAGAGGCACTGGGGATTGAACACAGGACCTTGTGCGTGCCAAGCATGCACACTATCACTGAGCTACACCCCCAACCCCCAATATTTTTGGTTTTCTTAATGAACATTTGTGCAGTTAAGTATTTGCACACTTGTTTCTTTTCTTAACTCCTTATAAAAAACTTGACCAGAAAGAACAACTTCAACTACTAATATTTTAAGATATTGTTCTGGCTATCAAAAAACATTAAGAGTTTAAGTAAAGAAATAATGGGAGAGTCAATATGTTAGTGCAAAGATCATGTTCTGTTTTGAATGAGCGTTTCTCACAGTATCTAGCTCATAACCCTGAAAGAACAAATCTGGGATACTGGGGCTTATGACCACCGTGAAACGTCAAATAACAGATCACTTTCTGTACCTGAATATTATAGCAAGAGTGACTTGTACTGCTTCACCTCAGGTACAAGAGTCACATTTCTTTTCTTTCTCCAAATCAAATTTTATATGCTCCAAGCCTCCACCCCACAGTGCAGGCAGGATATCCAATCCCAGCAATTACCGTGACCACTGCCCTACCCACGGCTCATGTGTAGTCCTGTTAGTCTAACTCAGTCCAGCCAGAGAAAAGCCCTCTGACCTTTGTTTGGTCCATTCTGCTACCACAAATACAGCCCTCATCCAAGCTGGTATGGCCCCTGAAACAGTTCTGCTCTTTGCCAGGGTTCCAGGGTCCTTGCTATGGCTCCCGGCTCCCAGGGTCACCAACAGCCATCCCTGTGGGAAAGCCTCCCACCTCTCCAGGGCGGGGAGAGACTCAGGTCCTTGCCATTCAAGGACCCTATGAAGCCTAGACCCACAGGGGTGGCTTTTAAGTCTCCTTTCCCTCTGACTACTGGCTGTCCATTCTTTCTCCCTCTGGGACGGTTCAGCCCAATTTCCCTCAAAGGCCAACAGGAAGAAGGGATCTCTTCTTGAGAATGGTTACTTCCTGGGCAGAGGGTGTATCTCAGTGGTAGAGTGCATGCCTAGCATGCACAAGGCCCTGGGTTCACTCCCTAATACCTCCCATTAAAAAAAAAATACATACATAAATCTAATTACCCACTCCTGCCCCCGAAAAAAATAGGTATGGAAACAACATTAATGCTTAAATGATGGTCTCCCTAAACAGTGGAATACAATGCAGTTGCCATGGCCAAAGGTGGCCACAGTGACATTTCCCACCCCACATGCCCTTTTTACATTGTGACTTTGACACTTCTCCCATGGAGACTTGGAAGTATGTGACTTTTGAGGCTAGATCTTAATAGGCTATACAGCATCCTCCTTTGCTTGCTAGAACTCTTAAAGCCTTCAGAGGTCATTTAAGCACAGACTGCCCTGAAACTGCCGTGGTGTGGGAAGCTCAAACTAGCCTACACAGAGACCCCAAAATAGGCCCTAAGACTACATGAAGAGAGATGTCCAGATGGCCTTCAGCTGCTTCAGTCCCATCCCCTGTCCCTACTCTTGCCACTATCTGACATAGCTCTATGGGGGACCCCAAGCTGGAACCACCCAGTCAAGCTCTTATCAAATTTCTGACCCACAGAAACCCTGAGAAATAACAAAAGTGATTATTGTTGTTTTAAGCCATTAAGTTTTAGAGTAATTTGTTACTCAGCAACATATAGGCAGAAAGCTGCTTTTTATGCACTGATATGGAACAATCTTCAAGGTTTAATATTATTAATTTTTAAGAGTATAGAATAGTATAGAATAGCATGCCCCTTGTGTTGAAAAAATATATATATGTCTGCCTACCTATCTATCTGTCTATCTGAGAGATTGATTGGTTGATTGATTGAGGGAGGGAGTCTTGTATATGCATAGATCTCTGATTTGTTAACTGTAGATGTGCATTAGAATCTTCTGGAGGAATTTTAAAAAATATCAATGTCTACGCCCACTGTATACCAACTCAATCATAACACCTGGGGGTGAGACCCAAACATTTTTACCTTCCAAAAATTCCCCCAGGGAATTCTGATGTGCAGATTTGAGAACTGCTGGTATAGCTTAACCTGGAAGACAACACAGGAAAGTGGTGCTGTGTCTGCCTCTAGAAAAGGATGCTGAGGTAAGAATGGATAGTGTGGGAAGAGAATCTATTTTTCATTGTAAAGTCTTTGATATTTTGAATTTGTTTATTTGTACATGTTATTTATTTCCAAGAACAATCGAGTTAAATTTTTAAAAAGAAAGTAAAAAAGCTTTGGTAGTGAAAATAAATCCCAAATAACAAATCGGGAAGAGTCCATTCAATAGTGGGGTCTGAGAGGAAGTGACCTGTCCTTCCTGGGAAGAGTGCGTAGACAGGAAGGGCTGAGGAAGTGAATCCGGAAGTGGTCTCTAACCTGAGATGATTTTTTGCTGGCCCATAACATCCCCAGTTAACACATCATTACTCTTTGGAAAGCAATTTGGGACAGAGTAATGGCTATAATATGTAACCATCCAGCTGGCAACCACCTGTGTTAACTCTGAGATCAACAAGAGAGAAAATGCCCAGGCTTAGATGGGAGGGGTGAAGAGACCTGGGTTCTGGCTGGCTGGGCTGCTGACATGCTGTTATTGAAGAAAAGCAGATTATTATTTAGCCAGCTCTCTAGTAGCAGGGGTTGGGTTATCTGTTTCACATCTTAGATTCCTGCTGCAGAGAACTAGGGCATGATGAAGGTAAGGTAGGAGTGGCGGATCAAAGTATAGCTCTGTGGGGGGATTTATATGTGGGAAGGTAGGGGGACCACAACATTAAATAGCAGCCCAGGATGCTGAACTGGGAGGGAGAGAGGCACCACTGGCTAACCTAAAGGGGTTTTGGCATCTGACAGCTCCCTGGAAGAAAATCCACTTCTGTCCCACCTCAAAATCCACTACTTGTTAAGTAACAATATTCCAAGCCGCAGTTTCCTCATCTATAACATAGACTAGAACATATGGAATAAGAGAGAGAAAATGATAGCCATTATTAAATCAAACTACTCTTTAGTGGTGTCTATTACACGCAAGGATGGGGGTGGATTCCTACATTTGACTAACACGGGGATATAGTGGTTAAGAGTGAGCTTTTCAGGCAGATGTAACTGGGTTATGTTATTGTCACTTATTAACCTGTGCGACCTTGAACAAGCCACCTAACATCTGAGTCTCATTTCCTCACCTATAAAGGGAGAATCATAATACAGTACCTCCTCAAAAGCTGCTTTGAGGCTTAAATAAGATAATAAATGTGAAATTTTGTGCATCCAGAAATAAATATCCAGAAATTGTCAAATGTTGTCATTCTGCTTGTTTTGCAGTTTATAGGGAGTTGACAAAATACTTTAACATTTATTATTTTACTTGACTGTCTCCAGGACCCCGGGTATGGGGTCATTAATTACCTTCCAAATATGGGACCATCAACTGAAATCAAGTGATTTGCCTCCAGTGGTAAGGGACAGCATTAGGAGTAGAACTCAGGTGTTCTGATCTTGATACAGCTTGTGACTTTTGGAAGTTCTGAATCTGATGGGTGATAGAAATTTGAGGATCATCTCAGGATAAAAAAGGGAGTTCCTTAAACAACTGTGAGGAGGTTCATTGGAAAGGAAAGGCAATTAACCGTTTTGCTTCTTTCACAAGTCCTCTTCCATTCCCAGCTACTGATCAGCATCTGTGCCCCTCTTCCGCCCCCGCCACCCGCGCACGCAATTCAAGAGGAAAGACGAACAAATTAATAAACATATGCTCAACATCAAAATAATGTCCCAGTTCCGGGCAGATAATTAAATCAAGACGACATGGTAGGAGGTGACTGGCAGGAAAGGTGCTAAGGAAACCGTGTGTGGGCGGATAGGGTGAGACCCGAGGAGACGAGTAGAAACCAGGTTTAGACACCAGTGTTTAGGTCCTGAAAGAACAAGCTTGGCTAGCAAAGGAAACCAGGATGGGTGGAGAAGACTGAGGGAAGGAGAGATACCAAGTGAGGAGGAAGGGGCCAGGACATAGGGAGAGGTTTGGTATCTGTAAGTGTCAAGGAAAGCCACTGAGGGTTTTAAACGAGGATTGTAATTAAATTTCATATTTATTTTTATATTTTCATTTACATCTTAAAAAGAGCCTCTGCCTATTGGGACCTTCTGTGGAGAGTAAGTTTCTAGCTGACCACTCATTTCCATTCAGGGCCTCCATTTCTCTATCTACAAAGGAGGGACTGGGAGGTAACGGGGTCCCAAGGAGTCAGAGATAACGATGGTGCCCCTCGCAACCGCAGAGCACTTTACATATCTCGGTAAAGCATTTCCACGTCCCCGATACTGTTTTCTCATTATATCTTCGGGGCCAAAGCGAAGAACCCATGAACTGCCCCCTAAGATGATTCATCGCGGCCGGAGCGAAGAAGCAATCTCCCTAAGAATCAGAGACGCGTGACCCCTTCTTCATAAGGCAGCCAATCGCGAGGAGGAAAGCGGCCAAGGGGCGGCACCCCACGCCAGCCCGGCCCTCGTCATTGGCTGGCGGCGGCGTCGCTCTGCCGTGGTGCCACGTGACAGTGGCGGCCCGCGAGTTCGCACTTGAGTCGCCTTCCGCACCTCTTGGCGGTTGCCGGCTCGCCGCTCCCCTCAGTCCCGCCCGGCCGCGCTCCGCCTCCTCCAGGGGCCGAGTAATGGGCGGGCAAGGGGACGGGCCGGTTAAAGGGAGGCCGACCCGGGAGTGGGTACCTCTGCCCGCGCCGCCTTATCCCCTCGGTCCGGCCACGGCGGAGGACGCGCTTCGGTACCTCGTGGCACGGGACGGCCCAGACCCGAGAGGTGAGGAGAGGGGACGGGACTCGAGACGCGGGAAGAGAGCGGGCGGGCCCCCGCGCGGTCAGCGGGTCCCTCTTGGGGTCGTCCTGGCTTGTGTCCCAGGCGTGTTGATAGGAAGCCCGCACCAACGGCCGCCACAGGGGTCGTGGCCGGGCCCTGAGAGGTGGGCGTGCGTCGGGTTTATTGTGTGGTCTGCAGGGGCGGAGGCAGGGCGGGGTCAAAGCCGCACTCCCGCACCCTGGGGATCCAGACCCCACTCCTGGCGCTGAGAGCGGCTGACCGCCACCTTACGCGTCACGCCGCGGGCCTCCGCATCTCGCAGATAACGGTGCTTCTCTTCCGTCTGAGTCCTTGTCGCTCCGTAGTCGCGCCTCGTCAACTCTGTGATATCTGGGAGCAGGACCTAGGAGATCAGAGCCGCCACCACCACCTTAGACAGTTTGGGAAGCTGAGGTTTGTGCAGGCGAGAGGACTTGATTACCTTGGTTTTAAGAACCACACACCTGTTTAATCAGGACCTGTGCTTCGAGACTCATAGACTAAGTTGAAATTCTTTAGCTGGATAGGTGGGGACACTGAAAGGAGACAGAGAGGACCAGAGCCTTGCCAGAAATTACACAGCAAGTCATTTGCAAATTTAGGACTCAGCTCTTCCAGATTCATAGAGTATCAGACAGGGCTCCTTCGTTGCTCACATTGGGGACCACAGTGAGTTAGAAGCATTCAGGACTTAAAAAACTCCTTTCTGGCACCCATTCTAATACCTTTTTCCCTCCTTGTCCCTACGGCTCTTTATGTGAAATATGGAACTAATGTGATATCCAGTATTGGGTTAAGCCGAAGTTCCTGTCTTGGAAAGTTGAGTCAGTAAGAAATGGAGAGCCAAACGTGCTGGAAAAAAATAAGCCTATTTTTTTTCCTTCAGTAATCTCAAGGGACAGAGACTAGTAGCTGTGATTTATTGAGCAAGTGCTATGTGCTAGGTACTGTGCTAGGTACTTTACATGCATAAGTTTTAATACAACACTGCAAGTTAGGGAATGTTATCCCCATTTTACAGGTGAGAAATTAATGCTGAGTAAAATGAAGTTTTTCACCCAGTGCCATGCAGCTGTTGAACAATGTAGCTGGGATCTGAATGGAGATCTTTCTGACTCCAGATGTACCTAGTAATTCTCCAAATATGTCCTTCAGCCCACTGGCTTGGAATCATCCAAGGTGCAGTCTTACATCTCATTCCTGGATTTGCCTGAGAATCTGCATTTTAACAGATCTCCATGTTAGATATCATTGTACTGTAATTTGCTGCCTCCTGGGGGAAGATCCGGAGATGACCTCTTCAGGGCTTTGGCAAGATCTAGATTAGATTCATCAGGGGTCATTGCTGTCCCTTTTAATGAGCATACCCACTCCCTGCCAGGCAGATGCTTTCCAAAGTCTAATTTCTTGACACAAACTTGGCTACCATAAAGCAGGGTGAGGGGGAGGAGTAACTGTTTTCTTTACCACATAACTTTTAAACTATTATTCATCCATTCCCTCAATAAAATATTTGTTAAGCACTTACTAGGTGCTATACCTGGTTCAAGGCTCTGGGGATACAGCTGTCAACCAAACAGCAAGTCACTGCTCTTGTGGGAAGTTCAGACAATTAACACAAGAAAGAGAAGTCTAGTCTGAGATGGTGAGAAGGGCCATGGAGGAAAAAAAAAGCAAAGTAAAGGGCATAGGAGTTCAAGACAGGAAAGGGCCCATGAGGGAAGCATGGCTGTGGCAGTAGTGCTATTTTATGTGTTTTTTCTAGGAAGAAACTGAGTAGGGCAGCATTTGAGCAAAAATTTAAAAGAAGTGAGAGAGAGAGAGAGCTATGAACATAGCTGGGGAGTAGCTTTTCCAGTAGGAAAAAGTAAATGGAGGCCAGAGACTGCTTGGCTTGTTTGACTTTTGTCTGGGGCACTAATTATTCTAACCAAAATGTAGCTACAGAGGGAAATTCGACATCATTGCTCTTAATAGAAAACGAAAATGTTACCAATGCATATGTAATATGAAAGACAAAAGTAATTTCATTCTTAATCCTTTTATCAAACCTACTTCAAGTAGTTTGTTACCTTTACTTATTAAAATTAATAATAGACTCAGAAATGAGTTGAGTGCTTGGTCACAAAATTATTGCTTTGAACTAGCTCCTTAGACCTCCTAGCAAGGAAACAAAGTTGGGGGCCATGTGGTATTTTAGAAAGAGAATTAAACTTGAAAATCGGAAGATGAGGATTGAGAATCTGGTCCTACCAGTTGAGCAAGTGATTAAACTGATTTTTCTCATACTGGTAAATAGGAATTCATATTCTGTTCACAGATTTATTCAGGAGGCAAGTGAGAGATGTAGAGGAAATCTTTTTGAACACAGTGAATTACTGTGCAAGGAACTATTTTACAATGCTTTACATTAAGCTATTTTCTTAGTATTTTATTATTTTGTCTTATATTGGGCTTTATATAAGAAACAATATGTCTTAGTGCTTGTGCTATGGATATAAGCTTTATAGTGGTTCTTTTTGCTTCACAGATAGAAAATGGGGTGCAGGGAGGTAGGGTATAGCTCAGTGGTAAAATGAATGCTTAGTATGCGCGAGATCCTGGGTTCAGTCACCAGTACCTCCATTAAAAACAAACAAACCAAATTTACCCCCCTAGAAAAACTCCTCCAAAACAGACATAAATGGATATTGTTAATCATTTGTGATAACTGGAAAACAAGGAATTTTTTTGGTCTTCATTATATTTACTTGAAACTTCACCTGTTTGTTCATTTCAATAAACATAGGTATATAACGGTACATAGCAAGTGGGAGGCATTGTGTTAGGTGTCGGGTTATGTAGAAATGAGGATGACTTGGTGTCAGCCCTGAAATGATACTCTTGTTTGAGAGACATGTAAACTTAAAATAGTTATATGTCATATGTTGGGGAAGCATAGCCTAGAAGAATTTCAGCCCCTTTCTCCTATGGCATTTGAGGTGAGCCTTAAAGGATTAGAAAAAGACCAAGATAAATGGAGACAGAAGGGAAGACATTCCATACTAAAAGAATGACATGAGCAAAGGCTTTGAAGAGCAAACGATTCTCAATGTTTTTATGGACTCGTGATTGGAACAGTGGTGCATGGAATGAAAAAAAGAAAGGCAGTTTCAGTCTCATTTGTTCTTAGAAGAAGACTATTCTAAAGGTATTCGACTATATTCAGTAGGAGGTGGGGAGCCAGTGCAGATTTTTGAAGACTGTATCCAAATAATTTGTTCTCATGTTAATGAATGCTCCTTTTGAAGAAGAGGCAGCAAGGGACAGTGGTTAAAAATGTTGGTTCAGTTAAGTTGTTTAAGGTTGAAGTGTGCCTGCAACTTCAAATAGTTCAGGGGAAAAAACCCCAAGCAAACCAACCTGTGTGTATGGAGAGTGCAGATGTAGCAGAATATTCACAGCTGTGACTATACTGGTGTTCCATGTATCATTCTTTGAACTTTTCTGAAGATTTGAAAAGTTTCAAACTAAGCAGTCCAGAGACAGAAGGTAGGTTTGAATCAGACAGTCTTAGATTCTTGTCATGGTTCCACTGCTTACAAGCCATGTGAGTACTGGAAAATCATTTCCAAACTACACAGTCCCCACCTATTCTAGCCTAGTTTAACAGAGATTTTTTCCTTTAAGAGAAGAGAGACTTTTTTGGTAGGTGACTTGTTCACATTAATATCAGGTAAATGTTAAGACTTCAGAAGTTTTCCATAAACCTTAGATATAGGTTATTTTATTTAGTATTTTCTGCGATTCCATTTTATCTCCTTTGTTTATTATCCACAACTCTTTGTTAGGGTTTATAGTATACATTAGGGTTTATAGTATACATCTTTAAGTGTCGCAGTTTACCTTCAAGTGACATTATACTATTTCATATGTAGTGTAAGAACCTTGGAATATTATACTTTGCTTCCTCCCCTCCTGGTTTTGTGTACATTAGAATTATATATAATAGAACATTGGCCATTTTAAGTGTACGATTCAGTAGCATTAAGTACATTCACAATGTTGTGTAACCATTACTACTATCTATTTCCAGAACTTGAAACAGAAACTGTAAACAGTAAGCAGTAATTCTGCATTCCTCAAGTCCCTGGTAACCTCAGTCTACTTTCTGTCTCTATGAGTTTGCCTATTCTACATGTTTAATGTAAGTGGAATCATGTAATATTTCTTGTTTTGTGTCTGGCTTCTTTCACTCAGCATAATGGTTTCAGAGTTCATCCATGTTGTAGATGAAAAATACCGGAATGTCATTTCTTTTAAGTGGCTAAGTAGTATTTCATTTGTGGGCTTAGGCTGTATTTTTTTTTCCTATTCATCTGTTGATGGATACTTAGGTTGTTTTCACCTTTTGACTATTGTGAATAATACTGTTATGAACATGATGTACAAGTATTTGCTTGATCCCTGTTCTCAATTTGGGTATATACTTAGGAGTGGAATTGCTGGGTCGTATAGTAATTCTGTTTAACTATTTGAGGAACTATCAAACTGTTTTCCACACTGTTTGTACCATTTTACATTCCCAATGCAATATATCTTTCAAAGAGACAAAAATTAAAATTTAAAAGTGAGCGTGAATTCTTTTTTGAAATTTTTTTTGTTGAAATTACTTTTAAAAGTGAAAACCAATCTATCCATCAACGGAAGACTTACTAAGTGCCTCCTGGTGCCCAGTTCTATGTTGAGAGGGTACACAAAAAGTATAAAACAACTCCTTAGATAATTTTTAACCTAGTTGGGAAGATAAAGCATATATTCAACAAACACTTATTGAACATCTAAACAATGGAATTCAGAGAAAAATGAGATACTACTTATGTGCTGATGACCTGTATACTCCTCCCCTCCCTGTTTATTTTTTTCAATTTTGGCTTCTCTCCTGTGCTTGACACTGCCATTTCTAATTGCTTACTGAACATCCTTATTTGGACATCTAAAAATCTCAAACCTATGAAATCTTAAGTCGAACTTTTTGTTGCCTCCTATTTTTCCATTTCCTCCTCCATAATCCCATACACTATCCTTTTGTGTGGTCCACTTCAGAATTCATCTTAGATTTATCCATCTCCTTTAAGAGCCATCAAGAGCTGCACCAGTGAAATGTCAAACCTGCATTCCTGCGTCGTCGTGGAGTTTATGCCTTTGTCAGCCATAGCTTACAGGATGGAGTCCAGCTTCTTGGGATTACATAAGAAACTGATACTTCACTCCAGTCTTACCTCCTGCAGGTTCAGCCCCGGAGTCTGGCATTCTAGTTGACTTTTTCCTGAGTGCTTTAATCGTATCATTCCAATTTTTCAGTCTTTCCCTCCAACCCCATAACTATTGCTGTTTGTGTCTTCTTCTCCCTCATCCATTTTCCAAGTTCTCCCTCATTCTTTCATCTCTGACCTAGACTTCAGAGCCGAGGTGAGATATGTTCTTCCCTTGAAGCTTTTCAAAACTATTCCTTCAAATAATACTGTACTACTTCATATCTAGTATAAGACCTTACAGTTCCTAATTGCCCCCCTATTCTCTGGTCTGTTGGTTTTATACATTTTATTTTGTGTAACAAAATGCATTCTTGTTTTCCCTTTAGACAGTTATCTTTTAGAGCAATCGAAAATTTTTTAAATTAAAAAATGGATTTTATTTTATTTCCGTTTCTTTCATTTTATTTTTTTATTGTTGTGTATCATGTAGACCTCAGTTTTTGTCTAGTATATGTATATACAGTTATGCTAGTCTGCTGGCAGTAAGTCCTCTTAGTGTTTATTTGTCTGAGAAAGTTTTTATTTCTCCTTCATCTTTTAAAAGATATTTTCTCTGGGTATAGAATTCTGGGTTCACAGTTATATTTCTGTGGTAAAGGTATCAGTCCATCTTCTGGCTTGTATGCTTTTCAGTAAGAAGTTGGCTATAATTCTTACCTTTGTTCCTGTGTATGTAATGTGTGTTTTTTCCTTTGGCTGTCTTCAGGATTTATCTTTATCTTCTGTTTTCAGCATTTTGAATATGATATGTGTAGGTGTGGGTGTTGTGTTGTTTTGTTTTGTATTTGTCCTTCTTGGTATCCTCTGAGATTCTTGGATCTATAGTTTGGTGTCTGTCATTAATGTTGGAAAATTCTTGACCATTATGTCTTCAAATATTTCTTCTACCCATTGTCTCCTCTTTTTGGGATTCTAATTATGCATCAGCTAGGTTATTTAATGCATCCCACAGCGCTTGATGTTCTCTTTTTCCTTCCCAGTTAGTCACCAAATAGGGCAACGTCTGAATTGTGTTAGTTTTTTCTTATGCCTCTTTTGGATATCTTAGGTTTGGGAAAGTCTTTTGACCCAGAAATTAGTAAGAACTATTCCAAAATAGAAGGTCATAAGGAATGCACTCAAACTAGTTTGGCCTGCAAGTAGGAAGTGAGAAGAGAGTTATAGACCAGTTGCATTGAGGAGTGAAGAGCTGCTGTGTGTATCCTCCAATCTGACGGACTTGCTCAGGGTAAGTGGTTATCTAAATCTATTCTTTTCTTCCTTAACTGCTTCACAAGACCATCAAACTAACTATTATTTTACTCTTATTCAGCGGGATAACCAACTATAGCCCCTTCATCCTAAACAAAATTAATGTGGATTACTTTTACAAATATTTTGTTCTTAAATGGGTCATGGGTCCTGGATTATGGCATCTTGATAGTATTAGGCTTATAGAACTTCACGAGGGCCTTTTTTTCCCCTGTCAGTTCCGAAACAGGAGACTTCCTGAGTCCTTTATCCAATATATTTTATCTCTTACTGGCTACAGTCATAAATTTGTTTATTCATTTATTCTTTCCTTTGTTCAAATATTTTATAAACCTACTATCTCAGAGTTACTGTATGCTGATGATAATTACAGTGATGAACAAGATGTCCTTTCCTCCAGGAGCTGGAGAAACTCTTCCTTAACTAATACACAAGTGTGGTTAGTACTGTAATGGAGGTGTGAAGTGCTATGGGACACAGATTCATTTGTACTACGGGAACTTGGTCAGTGCTTTGTAGGAGTGACAGTGTTTTCACTGGGTTTTAAAAATGACTAGGATCTTGATAGGCAGAGAAGTGGATGGTCATTCTAAGCTAAGCAAACAGCTAACAGAGAGGCAATAATTTGCTCAAGTATTGGGCAGACTGTTCCTTTGAAGGCCTGTTTCTTTTTCCTTCTCTTTTATGCTCATTACAAGACTTATTTTTTGTTGTTGTTGTCCTAGTCTCTTGTTATTTCCTAAAACTTTTATCTTTTCTGTCACTCATATTTTCTTTCTGTTTTCAACAATTAGTAAATTATTTAAAAAGGACCCCCCCCCCGCAAAAAATCTTCCTTGTTTCAGGGACTTACAGGTAAAGTAGGTATCAAGGTTTGAGACTAGATCCTGTTTTGCAGTATTCCTGGGAGTGAAAAACCTGAAAAGAAGACAGTTAATAACTTATAGAAAGGAGGAGACAGGCTACCCTAATACTGTTTCTGGAGGGAAAAACTGCAGGGGGAGCCAGGCAGAGATGGAGAAGAATATTGATGGTTTATGCTTTTGGGAAGTCCTGTACCCAGTGAATTACTTACTTTGACTTGGTTGTGTATGGTCCAGTTCTTTTTTCCTCGATCAGGACAAATGAGGCTCAACTAAGGAAAGTAAACATAAGATACCTACTCCAAAACTGAACTCCTCTTAACTGTCATGAATGACAAGTAGAACTGTTAAAATGTGTGAGCTTTATCGGTTAACCCTGGTATTTTCTCTGGGGTAGGAAGCTGAAGCATCTATCTCCAGAAATGTCTTCAGAAAGTAAAGGGCAAGATGACCTTTCATTCAAGGACTCCCTTGAAGGAGACGACCAGTACAGTCCTCCATCTAGGATCCGTCTGGAGGATGAAAAGGAATCAAGTACTATCTTCAAGGAAGAGGCCAATGATCAATGTATACCTTATCCTAGGATCCATTTGGAGCCTCAAGAGAAACCAAATACTAACTTCAAGCAGTTTGTCATGAAAAAACTACAAAAAAGTTGCCAGTGCAGTCCAACCAAAGCCAAAAATATGATTTTTGATTTTCTTCCTGTTCTGCGGTGGCTTCCAAAATACCAGCTGAAGAAAAACATTTTAGGAGATGTGATGTCTGGCTTGATTGTGGGCATCTTATTAGTGCCCCAATCCATTGCTTATTCTCTCTTGGCTGGCCAAGAACCTGTCTATGGTCTGTACACATCTTTTTTTGCCAGCATCATTTATTTCCTGTTTGGTACCTCCCGTCACATCTCTGTGGGCATTTTTGGAGTACTGTGCCTTATGATTGGTGAAGTAGTTGACCGAGAACTACTAAAAGCCGGCTATGACACTGCCCATATTCCTCCTTCTTCAGGAATGGTTTCAAATGAGAGCACATTATTAAACCAGGAATCAGACAGGATATGTGACAGAAGTTGCTATGCAATTACAGTTGGCAGCACTGTAACATTTATGGCTGGAGTTTATCAGGTAAGAAACAATGGAGTAAGTGGTTGTCTCTGGCTTAAGAAATCACTATATATGAAATCTCAGATCTGTAAGGGACCTTAGAGATCATAATAGTTAAAGCTATCATTTATTGAACGCTCAGGATATATGAGAGGTAGAGCCAAAATTTAAACCCTGGTTTGACTCCACAGGTAAGACAAGACTGCTTCTATTTTCTCGACCCTAGCCTGCCTCTTAACCAGTGACTCTCTGTCAGCCAGATTTTAATTATTTGATTGTAAACATTTAAACCAGAAAGGGGCCTCAGACCACATAGTACAACTTCTTAATTTTATATGTCGAGAATTGTTGGGTTTGCCTGAAACTATGTGTGGTTGGTTATTGGTAGAGTCAGCATTAACAAGCAGGAGGGTAATGATGAGGGTGGGGAGAGGAGGAATGCAAGAGTTTTTCAAACTATAGGCGACCCCCTCACCTTTTAGAATTACTGCTCTAGTGGGTGACTCTCACTAAAGGTAGTAGTTTTCTTGGACTGTTGGGGACCACTATTTTATACTGTAAGTCAGGAGAAAGGAATAGAATGAAATTCTTCTTGGGTCCCCCATAGACTCCACTAATCTGCCATTATCATCAAGCTCCTGCCTTTTGGCATCCAGGAGTCATTGCCAGCATTAAATCTCTTCTCTGTTACGGACATTTGGAACCAATATGGGAAGGGGAAGAGTAGCTCACTCCATTTGGTGTTTGGATGAGGAGGAGAGGGAGAAGAGGCTGGAGTGTGAAAGAGCTGTGCTCCTCAGAGTTCATTTTTGCTTTTTTGTTAGTATGCCTCACCAAGAATGAGGAAGGGTGCAATGGAATTCTGAGGAATTATTGGGAAGAGGAAAAGATAAAGAAATAAAATGTATCTTTGAGGATGCAGAATTAACATGGGAAGCAATATGGCATAACATTGGATAAGAGTAGTTTCTCAATTTGAGGTTAAAGAGAGTTCTATAATAATTTTTTTAAATTAAAAAAATTTTTTTCTTTTTTTTATTAATCAGTTTACAATGTTAGTTTCAGGTGTAAAGCAAAGCAATTTAGTTATTCTATAATAATTTAAAAAGTGTGATTCTATTTTGATGTGAATTTAATTTTTTTGTTTTATCAGTTAAAATTTAATTTTTGTCATTCACAGAAATGATTTGTAATTTAAAGAAAATATAAGGTTTTTTAATTAGAACTTTTCCAATTTAAGTTTTTATGAGTTCTCATGGATTCCTGAGAATTTTTTTCAAAGTGGTCTGAACCTTATTCAAGTTTAAGAAACATTGTACAAGAAGGTAGGAATCCTAAGTTCTTGTGTTGCCTCAGCCTAGTGAGTAATAGTGTGACCCTGGGCAAGTTGCTTAGCCTTCTAAGTGTCAGTAAAATGAGCCCTCTCCTTGTAAAATGAGAGGATTGATATATGATTGTGTTTTTTCTAGCTCTGACATCCTGTGATGCTCTGATGGTATGTCTCCACACAAATGCCAAGGGAATACAGGATTTAGAGGCTTTTTTCCATTTATATTTAACACATGTATATCCTTTCTTTCAGGTAGCGATGGGCTTCTTTCAAGTGGGCTTTGTTTCGGTCTACCTCTCAGACGCCTTGCTGAGTGGATTTGTCACTGGTGCCTCCTTCACTATTCTTACATCTCAGGCCAAGTACCTCCTTGGGCTCAGCCTTCCTCGGAGTAATGGCGTGGGCTCACTCATCACTACTTGGATACATATCTTCAAAAACATCCATAAGACTAATCTCTGTGATCTTATCACCAGCCTTTTGTGCCTTTTGGTTCTTGTGCCAACCAAAGAACTCAACGAGCATTTCAAGTCCAAGCTCAAGGCACCGATTCCTACTGAACTCATTGTCGTGGTGGCGGCCACATTAGCCTCTCATTTTGGAAAACTAAATGAGAAATACAGCACCAGTATTGCTGGACATATTCCCACTGGGTTTCTGCCACCCAAAGCACCAGACTGGAACTTAATTCCTAATGTAGCTGTGGATGCAATAGCTATTTCTATTATTGGTTTTGCTATCACTGTATCACTTTCTGAGATGTTTGCTAAGAAACATGGCTACGCAGTCAAAGCTAATCAGGAAATGTATGCCATTGGCTTTTGCAATATCATCCCTTCCTTCTTCCACTGCTTTACTACTAGCGCAGCTCTTGCAAAGACATTGGTTAAAGAATCCACAGGCTGCCAGACTCAGATCTCTGGTGTGGTGACAGCTCTTGTTCTTTTGTTGGTCCTCTTGGTAATAGCTCCATTATTCTATTCCCTTCAGAAGAGTGTCCTTGGTGTGATCACGATTGTAAATCTCCGAGGAGCCCTATGTAAATTTAAGGATCTGCCCAAGATGTGGAAGGTTAGCAGAATGGATACAGTTATCTGGTTTGTTACTATGCTGTCCTCTGCACTGATAAGTACTGAAATAGGCCTGCTTGTCGGGGTTTGTTTTTCTATGTTTTGTGTCATCCTCCGCACTCAGAAGCCAAAGAGTTCATTGCTTGGCTTGGTGAAAGAGTCCGAAATCTTTGAATCCACGTCTGCCTACAAGAACCTTTGGACTAAGCCGGGCATCAAGATTTTCCGCTTTGTAGCCCCTCTCTACTACATAAACAAAGAATATTTTAAATCTGCTTTATACAAAAAAACTCTCAACCCAGTCTTAGTGGAGGCAGCTCAGAAGAAGGCAGCAAAGAAAAAGATCAGAAAGGAAATAGCAACTCTCAGTAGAATCCAGGATGAAGTTTCAGTGCAGCTTTCCCACGACCCCTTAGAGTTCCACACCGTGGTGATTGACTGCAGTGCAGTGCAGTTTCTGGACACTGCAGGGATCAACACACTGAAAGAGGTGCGCAGAGACTTCAGAGCTGTTGGCATTCAGGTTCTGCTGGCTCAGTGCAATCCCTCCGTGAGGGATTCCCTGGCCCGGGGAGAGTATTGCAAACAGGAAGAAGAAAACCTTCTCTTTTATAGTGTATATGAAGCAATGACTTTTGCCGAAGAATCTCAAAATCAGAAAGGAACATATATTCCCAATGGTCTGAATTTTTCCACTGATTGATTGAGAAAGTAGGTGGAAGGATGAATACTGTCTAGCCAACAGGCTAAAATTTCAGGTGTATAACATAGCATCTGGCTTTTAATTGGAAAGCACCATTCCTCTCGGGCACAGTCTTAACAGGAGTCTGATGGCTGAGCAGGTTTGTGAAATCTCACCAGCCAGCCCCACATTGTACAGAACACTTTTAGTAATACATTTGATGTTTTAGTCATGTCTTTTTGTTTAGGGTAAGTATGTAAGAAAAGAACTCTTTATAATCAGCAAAAATAATGAGAATCCTCCCTATCTTCTGTGGTCCCTATCTGTCCCTGTTTCTGAGCATTTCTCTACCATTAAGCTCTGTTTTAGCTTTGTCATTTACTGTGTTTCCCATAGAATCTGTCCTAACTGATAACCAGTGTCAGGTTTGCCAGATACAAGGCAGAAAGCTGAGCCAGCAATTTTATATAGCATTTTAAATGAGCCTGAGGCAAACTGTTAGGGACAGATTGCAAAAAGGAATGATTGACAGTTTCCCTTAAGAATTTGTTTATTTAGCAGTGATTTTTTTTTCCCCCTTCCCATGGCATTTTAGCAAGGGTCGGCTGGGGACTGACAGTCTTTCTCATATTTGAGAAGCCACTGTTCATCATTACTCTACAAGGAAAATGTAACCAGTAGAAAAGAGTGCACAGAAGTGATAAAGTACTTCCAAAAAAACATCAATAATTAATTTATAGATGTTTTGGTGAAAACAAAGCTAATGCTTACTGCCATGCACCCTTTTGATGTACAATAAATATTGATGACAGTGACAGATTTCAACTCTTTGGGCCACCTAAAACTATTATGCAAGAGGATTTGGAAGCATTACATTCATACAACCCAAGTTCTGCAGGTGTATTATGTATGAGAGCTGGTCACAGATTGTGGCACAGGAATAGTTCCTTTTGAAAAACATGTCCTACATTGAAAGCTTATAGTTCTGTATCTGGACCTTAATGGGTGAGGGAAAAAAAGTAAGTTTTCCAAAGTTAGGACTAAGACACTAATTTATGTGAGATTGAAACATTTAGCCACACCATTTAAAACAAAATAAAAATTGCAAAAGTGCTGAATCATTTTTTAAACCTACTCCTACTTTCTAAACATTTTAAATATTTATGAGAAGCAAACCTTACATCTATTGGAATGGGATGCTTTTAGGCATACTTAACTTTCTTGTTGGCTCCATAAACTGTCAAGTGTTGATTTTCTTTTGGTAGAAATCTGCCCATCAGTTTACATGGAAAATGCCTTTCCGTATTAAAACAAAGCTGTTCCTTGGGAGCTGCATTTCTATCTTTGAGGTCATTACATGATTAAATGTAATAGTGTCCTGAATTTTGACATCCTTTTAGGACTTAAGTCTAGAGTCTCAGAAATGTTAACTACTGTTTGTATTTGTGTGGTTTTTGTTTATTTTTAGCCAATATTTGCATTTTCTATCTAGTCTTATGACTAGCAATGGTAAAATTACTGTGTCTTTGTCTGTCATTTGTTTTTACTCTCTCTCGTCCTTCCCCCAAGCCAGGTCTGAATCCATACCATTATAGATATCTAATGCCATTGATGGAGTAGTGAGTACATGTTCACGATGACTAATTTAGAAAAAACAAGTGCAGCAAAAAAAAAAAAAAAGTCAGTCCAAAGAATTTGGAAAATCTCTTTGAAGAACAAAGTAACAGGATTTGATCTTTACCTGACATTTCTGTCCATATGTGGGTATAAATAGTTCTGGAACTTTATACAATTAGCAAATTCTTGAATTGTGTGCTGGTTTATTCTTCTCCCACCTATACAAACAAACAAACAAACAAATAAGAGATTCTGCTTTTAGAAGCCATTTGTAAAAACATTTAAGGTATCACTATAATTTATATCTCACCTTCTTCTCTGCTTGGATTGAGGTCTACCAGCACTTACACATTGTTCAGCTTTTTTGACTGCTAATTTTTTAAAGGAGTCAAACCTGAAACCAAAGCCTAATTCACAAACAAAACTAATGTTTTCATTTGCTTTCTTACTCAAGGACTTGGACTTTAGTCATTAAGTGATATTTTACACATTTTATTGATACGGAAATATCTTGCTTACTCTAAATTGTAGAATCTAAATGAAGCATATTCTCATTGCTTATTGACAGATGTACAAAATTCTGAATATATTAAAATGTCCATTTAATTGAAATGTAGTGTGTATACTATTGATGGTTAAAACTCTTACAACCAGAGGGATGGAGTTTGCCAGTGCACAGAGAGATTAAGGATAATATTCAAGAGACAGGTGAATGGAATAGACCATTGAAAAGACTATCTGACCAACCGAGGGAGGAAAGAAAGGGACTCAGATGAATAGGATCCAATTCTTGGTTAGCCCCACACAACAATAAGGAGATCAGGAGAAAGAGCCACACTTCTGCTGCACCTTAGTTTGAGAGCAAGGTCAGACTGGATTGTTCCTAGAAGGGGAGGGGCACCTGGTAGCTAAGGTTGGGGTAAGTACCTTGGTTGATGTACTCTAGAGCACTAGATTGAGTGCCTGTAGTCTGATGGTGGTAAAACTGGCAGGTGTCTAGTTGACTTTTTTTTTTTTAAGAAGCAGCAAAGGAAAACAAGGTTTGGATAGTCCGACTTAGCTTTTAAACGATAGTAGACATTGAAGCCAAAATTTGTTGGTAAATCTACAGTATGGTAAATGGTGATCTTTAAATATGTGTCATTGGTGTTAGATGAGTTCATTAGACTCTTTTAATGTTGATGACCACATTTTAACAAGAATAGTAGTTATCTGCAGAGGTATTCTGTTAGTAATTTGTCATTTAAGAATATATTGGGTGTTAGCCATGATCTTAATGTAAAAGTGAGAAAAAGTCTATAATGAATTTCTTGGGAAGTTAATTTGAGCCTAGAAGTTACAATGATAAATGGTGAATTCAAGCTCTGTGATGCTTATTAATGTTCTTAATGGATTATTTTCTGCTATCTATTGCTATAGGTGAGCCATAGCATCAAGGTAGACAATTAACTCTTAACACTTCTTAAGGATCTATGCAGGAGTCTAGGGCCAGGTGCCGGGACAGTAGTACTAAACCCGTGGTAACTCTACTAGGTAATACACAGGGGCACTTGGTTAAAGCTTAGCCTGGGCTGAGGGCTGAGTGGGAGGCAGACAACTGATGCAAACAAGGAGGCATTGATGCCCTGGTCTATTCAAGGAATGATTGCACAGTGATATTACTTTGCTTAATTTTTCTGTTCTTTATCTTTAATGTCTTTTTTTCTTTTAATATTTTATCTGTTTTAGTGGTGCCTTATTTGAAATGGCTTTAAAAACTGCAAAAAGAAAAAATTGGATCTAGAAAGCTTTTATATTGTGAACTGATTAGGCTTTTATATATATATATATATATATATATATATGTATATATATATATATGTATGTATATATATATATATGTATTTTAGATAATCATGAATGGAATCATTCATTGGAGTGCTAATAACACTCAAGTAGGCCAAAATAATATAACAGCTAGTCTGTTATAGCCTATTATTAAAGTAAAATACTATTGCAATACTGTAAGTATACAATTTTAGGGTTTTGGGTTTTTTTTAATGTTAGTAACTTTAGAAATGGAGAATTTAGATGTGGGAGTGGGGGAGATCTATTTTTATAAGGTAATTTTTTTCCCTAACTATATTTTTAAAATTTATTTTAAAGTAAACATGTTAAATACAGTTAGGGAAGTTAAATAAACATTATACCAAGTAGTGGATTTTTGTGTATTTTATTTTTCTCTTAGTGATGTAAAGCTAACTAGGAGACCTTGAATTAAACGTAGGAGATAAACTGAATTAAGAAAACTGGAACAATGAAGGACACTACGTGCTTTTACTGGATATACCATGTTTGTAAAGCTACACTGGAACCTTATATAACCTTTCTTGGACTTCAGTTATGGCTCTGAAATCAGCCAAATAATTATAATCTTACTGTAAAATATCAATGACAGAATTTTCTAACTGAAGGTTTTTTTACTTGGCAAACAGACAGGCAGCCTTAGGCAGAAAGGATTTTTAACTGCAGTTCTAAGAAACTTTAAGGAGGTTCTCCTTCCCCACTGCCATTGTCCATCCTCAAAGTAATGTTCCATGGAATGAAACTGCTCTTGCTTTTCAGTTCAAATCAGTTGGGAAATTACTGTTTGAGTTCTTGGTGCTGCCATGATTTCTCAAAAATTAGTGTGAGCAAACCAATCTATATAAAACACTAACTTTTTTAATCTCCTTTGCAATTTTATATGCAAATCAAGACAAATTCAGGGTGGTAGTTGAATGAACTTAAATTCTCATTCTTGTCCGTTAACTAAAAAGTATACTGCCCTTTTTTCCCAATTAGTCGAGGCTAATGACTTTTAGGAATATGTTTTATACCACATATATCTTTTTTAATTAAAGCAAGTGCCTTGATGTTATTCCATATAAATCATGCCTAACCCTCTATGGGATGAGGATGAGTTATTGATGGATTACAGCCTATTGCGGGAGAGAGGGAGTTGATTAATATAGCAGATCCTTTTCTTCTGGAGGAATATGTTTGTGATGTTTATTATATAAGGTCTTATATGTGTTGAGGTCTAGAGGTGTCATGTCATTTTTCTGCCAATAAATTGCTATTCTAATAAAATATTACTGTGTCTAAATTATTTAAGTTCATGGAGGGGAGGTTCTAACTAAAATATATATTTAGATGACCTAACACCAGTGAGCTTTAAAATACCACATCTTTACATTTGGAGGGTGAGCTAGTCATCAATTTATACACACACACACACACACACACACACACACAATTATAAATGTGTGTGTGTGTGTATATATATATAAAAAAGTAAATATAAATAAGATGGAAGGCTCTCTCCTTACAGAAAGCCATAAAGTATAAAAAGACCCAATTCTTTCCTTTATGCTTTGTGATCCTGAGTCAGTTAACCCTTTGGGGATTCAGTTTTTCCATCCAGAGGGGAAGAGGTCTAGATTGCTTGAAGACACTTTCAGTTCCCATTTGCATGATTCCCATTACGTACTGTGTTGGAATCAAAATCCAAATCTGGCTCATGTTTTTACTAATGCCCTAACATTGAATTTTGAGCAGTGAATTTTGAGCCACATTTTTTCCCATCAGCAAATTGAGGCTGATACCTTATTCCGACTAGGTGAGAGAAATGGGAGTGCAGTTCCTACTGGAGCACAACCTTTTGTGAGAAATGATCTGCACCACCACCCTTTCCCCGTATCTGCCATGAGCCTCTTTTGGGATGTCCTCCCCCTTCTACTTCTCAACTCTGTAGAAGTGGGAGTGTGGGTGTATAGGGTTAAGGACAGTTTTCAGTCTTTTGCAGTACTTCTGTAATCCTGGGCATTCTGCCCCAAAACTCATACCCACCTCGCAGGGTGGAGGAGTTGGACTCAGTGGTCTTCTAAGGGCCCTTGCAGTCTTACATCCTGTGCACCTACCCTGTCTGCATTCAGCATCTGAGATCCAGAGCTTCTGAAGTGCCTCCCATGCTCATTGTCTAGCATCAGCTCCAACTGACTTGGAGGACTCTGCTACCCCATCTGTCCTTTCAGTGCTCGTGTCCTTGGCTTCTTCTCCCCTTAAGTTTTTAAAGTTTAGATCCAATAGAGACTGATGAAAGTATGGCTCTTCTTGGAGAAATAGCCACATGTGCATGTATACACATACACATGATGATAAGAAATGCTGGTCATGGACCCCATATCATGAATACCTTACACTATAAAGCTTTCCCCAGATGACTATATCCACATCTACAGCTTCAACTGCCTTATTATCTGTATACCAATGGCAGCCAAACATCATTTCCAGCCTGACCTTTCTAGAACACCAAACAGCATATCCATCTCTATATAAATCTCCAGAGCTTTTAAGGACAATTCTGCCTGGATGCCCAGAGACACCTCGCATGCAATATACCCCCAAACTCCTCCATTACCTTGCCTTGGTTATGGCATGACCCAGCTACTCAAGTCAGAAACCTGGTGAATTCTAGGATATTCCTCTTCAGCTCCTACTCCAAATCCATCTTGCCTTCAGTTTGCATCATTTCTCTTCAGGACTGTTCTACAGCTACCTAATCTGTTTCTCTACAACCAAGCCTCTACCCTAGTTATCAGTTATTTTCTTAAAAAAAAGAATTTGTTGCTACTTGTAAGTGGTTCTGTGATGTTTTCAGGTTAAGTTCAAAATTAATGCTTTAGCCAATAAGACCTTAAAATCTTTGTTCTTGTTTCGTCTCCAGTCTCTTGTCCTGCCACAAATCTTCCTCTTCACATGTCTACCTCTGACCTTAGCTGTTCCCAAATGGGCCATTGTTTATCACCCAGGGCTTTATATATGCTGTTCCTTCTGCCAGAAGTTGCTCCCATCCCCATATGCTCAACTCCCTACTTCTTCCAGATACTTCATATTAAATATCCCTTGCTCTTGGCAACATTTCTCTCTTTTTTTAATTGAAGTACCTTCAGTTACAACGTGTCGATTTCCAGTGTACAGAACAATGTCCCAGTCATACATATACATATATATATTCACTTTCATATTCTTATTAAAGATTATTGCAAGATATTGAACATAGTTCCCTGTGCTATACAGCAGAAACTTTTTAAAATCTATTTTTATGTACTGTGGCTAACATTTGTAAATTTCAAACTCCCAAATTTATCTCTTCCCACCCCCTTTCCCTGGTAACTCTAAGATTGTTTACTGTGTCTGCGAGTCTGTTTCTGTTTTGTAGATGAGTTCATAAGTGTCCTTTTTCTTTTTTTTTTTTTTTGATTCCACATATGAGTGATACCATATGGTATTCTTTCTCTTTCTGGCTCACTTCACTTAGAATGTTGATCTCCAGGTCCATCCATGTTGCTGCAAATGGCATTATTTTATTCTTTTTTATCACTGAGTAATATTCTACTGTATAGATAGACCACAGCTTCTTTATCCAGTCATCTGTCGATGGACATTTAGGTTGCTTCCGTGTCTTGGCTATTGTATATAGTGCTGCTATGAACATTGGGGCATATGTATCTTTTTGAATTAGGTTCCCTCTGGATATATGCCCAGGAGTGGGAATGCTGGATCATATGGTAAGTCTGCTTTTAGTTTTTTGAGGCATCTCCATACTGTTTTCCATAATGGCTGCATCAAAATACATTCTCATCAGCAGTGTGGGAGGGCTCCCTTTTGAACACTTCTTACTGAATTCCTTTTTACTTATGCAGGGGCTCCTTTGGGTTTCATCTCCATATTCCTGTATATTCTCTGCATATTCTCTAAAATAGCATTTGCTATTGTATTATTTTTCCCTCTCATCTGTCTCCTCTGCTAACTGGACTCGTTGAGGGTAGGGCCATGAACTTCATTCATCCTTAAAGCCTCTATGGCCAGCGACGGGTATTTTATAAGGTCCACTATATGATTATCGAAAGCATGGATATATTTGATGGATAGTTATTTCTCTAACACTGGCTTATTTGCAGAGCATGCCAATTATCTGCCCAGGGTCAATTACATTTCCCATGGTTACGGGAAGGTGAAGGGACAGGTGTATAATGGAGTGGATTGGGTGGTCTGAGGCAGTTATTTCTAAGGCAGTTGTTTGAACAAGTCCTACATCCTATGTCTCTTCTCTCTTTTCTCATCGCCCCTCTACCATGTCAGGAAATTACAAGGTGCTCCTCAGGTTTCTTCAGTTGGCTGAATTGTCTCCTTTATGTAGTCCACCTCTGCCCTCTGGTGGCAGGAATATGCTAACACATTCTACTTCAAAGGTAACTATGGTCCCAGTAGGATGAACAGTTAATAGGTCTGCAAATTTGGAGACCTATTTGTCTTTTCACATTATGATTTGCTGGAAAGATTAAATGATAGGAGGTGAAACAGTGCTTGACATAAATAGGCAATGATAAGTTTTAGTTTCCTTCCTTTTTAATGAAAGAGCTCATCTTAGGAATAGGACAAAGAAGACTCCTTGAGTTGTTTTTACTGACTGGGCTAGTTGGTTCTGAAACACTGAGTCCCAGGATATGTTAGTGGAAGAGAGGACTGGTAAGGCAGGTCCCTGCTTCTGGATGGTACTGGTGAAGTTCCAAATAGGGACGGGTAGTAATGACAACAGACAGGATTTGTGGAACACTTAGTCTGTGTCAGGTACACATTTTTATCCTCATGACAGCACAACTGAGGTACATACCTAGTCTCAGAAGGTTGGCTTACAGAGTGGATTGGTCAACTGGGACAAAATTGTATCCTCAAGTGGGTTTGTAGGGACTAGAGAGTCAAGGTGAAGCCACAGAAGGCCTGCTGAAGACAGCAGACTAAGAAGTGATAATATCAACCTCTTTTAGTTTAATAAACAAAGTGTCAAACTAAAAATCCTAATGTTCAATAGAATCAAAGTTTCACTGCTGTAAACCAGACTGCGAAAGCTCTCTCCTTTGATGATTTCCATCTACCGGGATCTAATTCATGTGATACGTTAAATGAGTCAAGAATGTGTTTTTGTTGTTGTTGTTGTTGTTTGTTTTGGTTGTTGGTGGGAGGTAATTAGGTTTATTTGTTCATTTTTAGTGGCGGTACTGGGGATTCAACCCAGGACCTTATCCATGCTAGGCATGTGCTCCACCACTGAGCTGTATACCTTCCCCCCTCTGTTTTTTTTTAAAGCAAGTTTGTTGGGGGTTGGGTATAGCTCAGCGGTAGAACACATGCTTAGCATGCACAAGATCCTGGGCTCAATGCCCAGTACCTACATTGAAAAAAAAAGTTTAAACACGTTATTTACTGAATATTACTATAAAAAAGCACTTAGACAAAGCCTTTCATACTAAAGTCTTGTGTGTAGAAATGGAGAATCCTACAGTGACCTTCTGTGGAAGGATACTAGTTTAACTCTCTATATTAGAATTCTTTATTCTCAAAGAACAGATTATAACCTGAAGTGGAGTAATATTTGAGGCAATGATATTCATGGAAAATTTCTGCATATCTTTTTAAATAGAGGACAACCCTGCTTTATCTCCACGCCATTTTCTAGTAGAATAAGTGCTTCATACAGCTTTAAAAATAAGGTGGCTTTGACACATTAGGCCTGTGTGTTAATTTATATGCAAATGTTTATTGATGTGCGTAGGCACCAAGGCCGACTGGTCTAGTTAAAGAGTTTACAGTCTAGTTAAAGAGCCATAGAACACTGATAAAACACTTAAGTGCTTAACTGAATGGTAGAGACAAAAGTGCTGAGGAGTTGAGGGAGCTAAGTGTGGAGCTGGTTCTGGAGTCTTCAAGAAAGGCTGGAAGAAAGAAGACTTCAGTTAGTTCTTGGAGAATATGTAAGGCCTTGCTTGGTAGAGAACAGGATGAGGCATTCAGGCAAACGCACACCAACAGACAGGGGTACAGAGTGAGAGAAGACGGGCCCTGGAGGGGGTGGGGTGGGGGGCTTGAGCAGCACACACACTGAACTGGACTGAAAAACTGAGCTGGAAATGCAGGTTGTAGTCAACTCCAGAGGGTGCTAAAACTCAGCTGAATAATCTGGTCTTCTATTTTTTTTTTTTTTCTTTTTAGGCATTTGGGAGCCACCGCAGATATGTGGGCAGAGGAAGTGGCATAATGCCAGCAGATCTAACATTATGTGCAAAATGGACTTTCAGGAGAAAGATGAGGGAAGAAATTATAAATTGTGTCAATAATCCTGATGCAAGATGGTGAGAGAAATTAAGGTGCTGACAATGAGACAAAACCACAGGACTTAGCCAGAAGACATTCTTTTCCTCTTCTATATATTAAGAATTTAAAATATGTATAGTACTTCAAAAAAATCTGCTTGCTTCTTGTTTATTGACTTTTTAAATGTTTTAATTGAAGTATAGTTGATTTACAATGTTGTGTTAAAATATGCATAGTACTTTTAATTCAAATTATACTAGCTTCTTAAAAGGAAAAATATCTAAAATGAGCTTTAGAAACATATCTATTTAAACATCTGCTGTTTGTTTTTGTGATTGTTGTTTTGTTCAATGTGGAAGCAGTACTTTCTATGATTAATCTGCTTCATACATCTGTTTCAATTAAGTAACTACAGAAAGATGAATAACTTGCTGTGGGTTTTTGAAATAGCCACACAATTAACCCTGGGTCAGGGAACTATGCTACAACACCAACAGGTATTGTGCGTACCTTCTAAAAATTAAACTGACACTTACATGACTTATTAGGAATAGGTACTAGGGTTATAAAGAATATTAAGAATGCCTTTTTATAGAAGAAAAACTTAAATATAAATCTGATTATCAATTTATATAGTTTTAAATAACTTAAATTCAACTCTGCTCTAGCAGACTTCTCTGAAGAACAAACACAAAGGGAACAAGGGTGATTTATGAAGTAATTTTAGTGGAGGAAAACATAGTGTGCCTTCACACTAATTACATGGTTCAGGCTGGATTATCCACAGGTGTGGAGAGGACCAGTGTGGATAATCCAAATATGCAAACACTCTCACACGTGTCATCTCTCTCACAGGCGTTGCTCTCACCTTGTCTGTATTTGAGAGGTACACTGGGCTGTATATTCTTCCCCTGATTCTGATTAACAGGATTCTCTGATGTTTACCATGCCTCCCAGATTGTATCATGTCTCCTCTTTCAGGCACTTTGTTTCCCTGTGCCCCTGCTCCCTGTTCATAATAATCCTGAAGTACTACAAGATGCTTTGATAGTCTAGATGACTCTTGTAATTATTTTGGCACAGACAGATGTACCTCTACTGAATACTTGGTGGAGCATTCAAGAGAATAGCTGAGGATGTTCTGGAGTTATCAAGTCAGCAGGAAGGAGTTAACAGCCTTGGAGTATGAACAGCTTATGCTTTTTATTTTTTGATTTTTTGACAGTTAGTGATTGGGAGTATTCAGATGGCCAGCTGAAGAGAGGAGTGCTAGAACCCAGCTAGACCAGTGGTTCTCAAAGAATGAACCCCGGATCACAGAAGCTTCAGCATCACCCGGGCACTTGTTAGAAATGAAAATTCTTGGTCCCCAAATTCCATTCAAGTAAGTTTCCTGATTATTTCAGAAACCTGGAATGAACTTAAAATTTAAGTTCAATATCCTATCTAAAGAAATATTTATTGTAAACTACACCTTCTAAATTAAAGTCAGTTAATTTCTACACTATTTTATTTGGAGGAAATCTGTAATTTTGGAATCAACAGGAGTTTGTGTCACTCTTCTCATTAAATATTCATCTATGCCATTTAGCTGTCCAAAAATGGCATCAGGAACACCTACACAAGTGGAAAGGAACAATCTAAGTTTCTGTACACTTGAGATGGCCTCTGTGAGGGTGATTTTTGGCTGCTGTGGTAAAGAAGCCTCCCCCTCATCTTCACTTCCAGCTTCATCAGTATTTTCACCAGCCCCCATGTCCTGGATGACCTCTGTGTCCAGCAGCTCCTGAGAGATGATGAGATCATCATCTGCAGTGACAAAGTCCTGGAAATTTATTTCATTTGGGACACAAGTGGCAATAGCCACTGAGTGCCACAACTTTTCGATGGCAATATCTGGTTCACTGGCTGCTGCTTCTGTGTCAGATTCCGTCAGTTCCACAGGGATGATGCCTGCCTTCTGCCAGCATCTCACCACTGTGGACTGCTTGACTGACCACCAGGCTGCAGCAATCATGTCAATGGCCTGCCTGATGTCCACTTTTTCCTGATCCTCACTGCTGTTGAGCTTGAGGAGGATCTGTTTTAGAAAGTGGCCCCTGTACAGCACTTTCACAGTATGAATTATGCCAAGATTCAGTGGCTGCAAGACGGCAGTACAGTTTGAGGGCAGATACCCCACCTGAATCCTTTCCAAGTGTGGAAGCATGTTGTGAGCAGAGCAGTTGTCGATCAGCAGGAGGATCCGGCGTTCAGCCTGCTTCATCCTGGCATCCACTTGCATCAGCCACTCATTAAATAGATCCTGCGTCATCCATGCCCACTGGTTGGCTCGGTAATCACAAGGGAGGGAATGGACATTCTTGAGGCACCGTGGGTTGGCTGACCTACCAACAATCAATGGTCTCATTTTTTCAGTCCCTGAAGCATTGCAACAAAAGAGGGCTGTCAACCGCTGCCTTGCTTTCTTTCCCCCTCTACAATGATCCCCTTTTGCTACAAGCGTGTGCTGGGGAAGCAACTGGAAAAACACTCCTGTCTCATCAGCATTAAAGATATCATCTGGGCTGTAGTCAGCAATTAGTTTTATAATTTCCCCTGCATGCCACTCATTAACCTTATCTATTCCTAAACCATTCATTAGTCTGCCACTGTCTTCTCTACAGATTGCTTTCAAAGCAATTCCATGGCGATCCCGAAATCTGTTCAGCCAGCCCACACTTGCTTGAAAATTGTCATAGCCAAGCATGTTGGCCAGGTTTAGCGCTTTTTTCCGAATGACAGAACCAGTCACGAGAATGTTTTTGGCATGGATTTCTTGAAACCAAGCAAAAACAGCCTTATCAATGTCGTCATAAAGAGCATTCCTCATCCTTTTCCGCTGAGGTCCCACAGATGCCTCCCGCACCTTTTCTTCAAATCTGGCGCGATCCTTTAAGAATGTAGACAATGTAGAAGGAGTGATACCGAATTCTTTTGCCACATCGCCTTTCCTCTTGCCTGAGTCTACAGCTTCTACAACTTTCATTTTCTCCTCCAGGGAGAACTGCCGACGCTTCTTGTTCCCCTTGGTTGCCATATCTTTAGTGCAAGGGCTGGGCCACAACTGCCAGGGCTGTGTCTGCTCCTCCTCTCAGCTTGTTTTGCCACAAGTATGGAAAACTGAGAAGACAAAATGGAGTGCCTATCAGGAACCAAAGATAATAGATTCTTCCTAAAAGATAGGTTCATATTTTTAAAAATCTTATTAGAAAATGATAATATAAGGCCAAAGTCAAGAAAAGACAAGACTCATGCTACTGACTTTTTGTAGAGATTACTCATGTAGACTCATAGAATGTTTGAAATGGAAGAGATCTTACAGATAGTCTGGTTTATTTAAACTTTCTGAGCCTTTGTAAAAATAATAACAATGTCTGGTCTGTCTACTATGAGAAGAGATTGAAATAAGATATGGTAAAAGAGCTTTGCAAATAGCAATGCATTGTATAGATTCAAGGAATTATTATCTGGCTTATTTTATAGATACAGAGACTGAGGACCTACCCGGGTTCATACAGCTCAGATTTCTTGACTCAGATTAGTGCTATTTCTGCCACTCCATAGTCCTGCTTGAAATTCCACCTAAACGAGATCTTGAAAGCTCTATCACCATTTAGCTTGGAAGGATTTTCAGATGTTTCTGGTAGCTACACTTCATTAAATGAATATTTACAGGTGCCAAGTGGCAAAGATACAGTGATGAACAACATAGTCAAGGTCCTTGCCCTTATGAAATATACAATGTGATTGGGGGAAATACACAATAAGTGAACAGATAAAAAGTTAATAGTGTGATACGTGCTATGGCAGAAATAAACACAATCCAACAGTAGCAGTTTTGGTAACTGCCTTTTGGTAGTTGCTTAGACTTTTATCATGAGAGTCCTCAAAGGACAAGAGAAGCTGCTGTTACCTTATGCTGTGATTGCTCCTTCCTAAGGGCTGGCTTCTGACACCCACCTCTGTACATCTATCTAGCTATTCATGGCATTTTTCTATGTGTGAAGCACTGTGCTTGATGCCTGCCATACAGAGATGAATGAAGCAAAGTGCCTACCACTGAGGAGCCTATCAGGGAAGCAAGGAAGACAAACACTAGTGTATGGAATGCTATAGAAGGTTACAAAGTACTGTGAATGAGAACATAGAAGTGGGATTACCAACTTGATGGGGCATGGATGGATGTGCACTTCAAAGAGGAAACAATACTTATGTTGGGCCTTAAGTACTAACAAATAGGAATTCACAAGATAGAAGGAAACATATGTAAAGGCAATGAAGTACTACAGAAAATAAAAAGGCATGGGAAAAAAAAAATAAGTCTTTGGGGAAGAAAACAAGGTCCAAATCACAGAAAGGCCTAGTAAGGGTTCTAGCTTGATCCTGGGACAATAAGAGGCCTTTAGAGTTTTGGTTTTTGTTTTTGGAATGACATGATAAGATTTGCATGTTAGAAAGAGTCCTTTGGTTGTAAGGTGGAGAACCTAATGGATAAAGTCCATTTTCTTAAGACGTGGCCTTAAATCGGAAGATAAAAAGCCCAATAGGCCATAAATAGTTGTGGTATGTTAATCTGAGTGCAAGAAGCAGCTCTTGAACAATTTTAAGCACAGAGAAAGATGACTCCTGTGTGAAGAATGGAATTGAAGGGTGTCCAGGAAAAGGCAGGAGACTAATTAGGAGGCTACTGCAGGAGTCCCGATGTGAGATAATGGTAGCCTGGATTAGAGTAATACTGGAGATGGTAAGAAGTAGTCAGTTTGGGACTATGTTTTTGCAGCTCTTACTGATGAACTGGATATGAGGTGTAAGAGGAGTCAGTGATAACTCCCAGACTTCTGGCTTGAGCATTGAACAATCCAGTGAATGATGATGTCATTTACTGAGATGGGAACCAATTATTAAGGATCTACTTCATAAACGTAATTTGTTACTTTACATGCTTAATATAGCTTACATGTGGTAGGACTGGGATTCAAACTCAGGGAGGTTCAGCACAAAGCTAGCGTTCTGAACGTTACAGAGGCCAATATAGCTTATTCAGGGAAGTAACAGTACTGAAAATAAACTTGGGAAGAGAATGAATCAAGAGCAAAACCAAAGTCTTGTAGGTCAGGCCAAGTTTGAATTTTATTCTAAGTGAACGAGAAGACACTGGAGAGTGACCTAATCAGACTTACGATGCAAATCAATCTGGCTGTTGTGTGGAGAATAGATAGTAGATGGACAATAATGGAAATGGGGAGAAATTGCATCAGTCCAGGCAGGAGATGATGATGAGCAGGAGAAGGCTGGTGACAGGGATAGAGAAAGGTGACAGTGGTAAATGAAGAAAAGTAGGCAGATTGAAAATGCATTTGCAAGACAGTGAGGGTGCGGGGACTTGTACAAATGTGGGACAATCTGTGATATTGGCGGGAAAGGACAATACAATCCTTATTTGATTTCGGAGCCTCTGCACATGGTGATTCAGCTCGGTTTACTCACTCACTACCATTACTGTGTGGGGGACCGTGGGAGAGACGGATTGAGGGGAGATCACCAGGGTGAGGACGGCTTGACGCGGCCGGCACTAAGACTTTAAGAACCCTATCCTGAACAAGCGGGGACAGACTGAGGAGGGTTGAGGTGAGGCCTTGAACGCCGTGTTGGGAGGGTGGTGCTGGGGCTCTTCAGGCCCGACGTGGCTTTCAGAGGTGAGGCGGGGCCTGGACCCCTCACGCTCCGCACAGCCCCGCCCCAGTTACCTGAACGCCCTACGGCAATGCCCGGGGGGCTGAGGGCGTCCACAGCGGGCGGCCGCAGCTTCCTCCTCCTCCCAGAACCTCTAGCCGGAAGCAGTCCGTCCGCCTTAGCAGCCCCCTTCCAAGCCCGTAAGCAGTTTCTATGGGCCCGCCCCTCAGCCAGAGCTGTACTGTTGCGCTTGCGCAAGGGGACGCACGCAGTCACGCGCCGCCGGCCGCTTCCGGCGTACCGCGAGGGCCGCCGGGACGGGTCTCCCTGGCGATCCGAGGTGTGTTGCTCCGGCTCCTGCTCCCGCCGAACTGTGCCGCGGTGACGCCCGTGCCCCTGCTGACTTCCTCGGGCTCCCCGGGGCTTGACCCCCGGGGCCCTCAGCAGGCGTCAGTGTAGAGCCTGCGGAGCGAACCTGTGCTCTCATACCCGCCCAACGCGACCCTGTATCGCGACTCTGAGGAAGGGGAGCGAGAGGGGCTGTCGCGACTCCGCGCCGTGTGTCGCCGGGCGGGGCCGCGGGGCCGGGGCTCCTTTAGCCCCCGGGATGCGCGCGCGAGCCCTCGTCTCCACTTCCTTGTTGCTACTGTCACGACTGGAGCCGCCTCTCGCCGACAGCGGGGAGCCCGAGTGCGCCGGCCAGTCCCCTTGTCGAGCCCCCTGGCCGGGCGCCTCCGGGAATGTGAGCCGCGCAACTTGCACGCTCCTCCGGGTAAGTCCCGCCCTCGAGCACCGTGCTGCACCGCACCGCACCGCGGACCGGCTGGGCGTCCTCGAGCGGAGTGCTCTGGCTCTCTCAGCCCTGTTGCCTGTTCCACATAGTGGTAGCAATGAGCCCTAGTCTCCTACTCCCGCATTCGGTACCTTTGGGACATCAAAGGCCCGTAGTCAAACCATGCCCACAGCTGAGCCGTTAGCAGCCATTTAATGAGGTCCCGAGGAGGAGCTGGTGGAACAGTGAAAGTATTTCAGGTACTGCCCTTATCCCTCTTTTACAGATGAGAAAACTGAGGCTGAGAGTAAATGGATGGTTCAAGGTCATAGAGCTTTGCGCGTGCTATTAGAATACGTAATTTAAATTAGTACCCTGATCTGCCTTCCAGAGCGCTTGGTTTTAACTTTATATTATCTTGCCGATTTTTCTTTTTTTCTTATTTTTTTTTTCATTGCTTTACTGAGTGAGGCCTAGAATCTGAAAAACAATTATGGACTCAAGCTTAAAACTGGCTAATCAAACAAGCAAAAACCCAGGATAGTCTCTTCCTGCCCCCACCCCAATATGGTTGTAATGATTTTGTTTTAGCTTTCTTTGTTCTGGGTGCTAAAACCCTGTATGTCATTCTTTATAGACGCTCCCCTTCAGTTACTTATTTTATTGCTTTTCTTTGCAAGATTATCAAGGGCTGAGAAGTGAATTATTAAAGGCAAAAAACCACAGTCCTCACATAGCTTAGATTTGAATCCTAAAGGGCCTTACTTAGTGAAGGCACTGGCCTATTTCTTACTCAGCCAAGTTGTGGGTTATTTTTTCTTCCAGGGTTGCCCTAAGACAGAATACAGGGTTGTTTTTGGTGGGTTTTGTTTGTTTGTTTTCCAGTGGGAAAGGAAATCATTTAGAGACGACACAGAACTAGAAAGAACCTTAGGAATATTGTGTTCTTGGCCCTGGGTGTATCTTTTAAGTTACAGGTGAAATATCGTCTCCATTTTCTAGGAGAGAGTTTTTTGCTTTCATAGTCTTCTCAGAGGAATTCTTGCCTCAGAAAGTTAGGAGCTGCTGATTTCAGCCTCTTCAGTCTCACTCAAGGAACAGCTGAAATTTAGGATGGGGAATAGACTTGTTGGAGATCATATCATTAGAATTTAAACGTGGATCCAGGTCTCCTGACTCAATATACGGTGCTTTTTTCCTCATACTTTAACAGACACCTCATCTTTTGTGGATTGAGGTCTAAATGAAGTCGGAGTGGACCTTGGAATGCACATACCAGTTCTGTGTTTACTACCACGGCTCCCTTTTCCCAGAATCCTGAATTCTCTTCTAACAGATTTTCCGGAGCAACTCTCTCTCATAAAATTCAAGTGGTTTCTGGGAACCTTTCTTCCTCCAAAGATTGAGTCTGTGGGCAAAACCCTAACTTAGAATGTGGCCCCAAATTAACTCTTCTTGAACGAGTCATTGAGGTTTTTTTTATGCTTTCCTTTCTCTAGGAAAAGCTGTTAGGCTTTCTGTTTCTTAGGTCAGTGCTAGAGAATTAGTTGGTCTATCAGATTACAGCTTAGATCTCAGCTGTTCAGTACCATAGTCATTAGCCTTACATGGTTATTTAAGTTAATTACAGTTAAACAAAATGAAATCAATTCAGTTCCTCAATCACACAAGCCCTATTTCAGGTGCTTAATAGCCATAAGTAGCTACCATACTGAGGAGCACAGGTGAAGAACATTTATCACGGAGAGTGTTTTGATCACTGCTGGTTTTGAGCTTTCCAGTGGAGGTGGGAACAGTGAAGTATAATGAAAGAAAGGTCACAGTTGAATTACTGAATTTAAGAAATCTTTCAAGTCCCTGGGTGTGGTAGCCTTGGGCAGGTCATTAAGCATCTCAGCCACAGTTTTTCATCTTTAATAATGAACCTTTTTGTATAGCACTTGACCATTCTCAAATGGTGTTATGTCCTTGGAGCCTTATCACTGTAAATCTATGGTGAGATGAGTGAGACATGGCTCCTTTTAAGAGAATTGAATCTAAAGCAGCTAAAGGACCTGCCCAAAGTCACACAAGCCGACAGAGTGTAAAGAAACTCTTTACGTATAGGCACTTAACTACATGTCTGAATGAATGAATGAGTCAATGAAGCATTTTGCTCAAAGTGATGAAACATGAGGGAGAGTCCACAACTGACTCCTGGCCAACTGTTTACCTCTTACCATAGGGAATTCTTGTAATGTGGGGCGAACAAATCTCTGAGTTGAAGGATTACTGAGGGTCCTATGAATGAATGTAAGTGAAAGGGCTGTCTAAGCTAATGATCGCCGATTTGCCTAGTCAGAGGAATCACCTGGTGCACTTGTTAAGCATACAGATTGCCATACCTTTCAGAGATTCTGATTCAGAAGTGGATCCCTGAATTCTGTATGTTTAGTAAGTTTCCCAGGTGCTTCTGAATCTGCTGAGTTTGGAAATGACTAAGCCTTAAGGCCTGGCAGAGATAAGGGATCATTGGTTCAGGGGGCTGCTGTCCCCTAAGGGTAGATTCTTGAAACTTGTTTATGTTTGACTTTCCTCTAGCCATGGATGCATCATATGATGGTACTGAGGTAACTGTCGTGATGGAGGAAATTGAGGAAGCCTACTGTTATACGTCCCCTGGGCCACCCAAGAAGAAGAAAAAATATAAAATACATGGAGAAAAGGCCAAGAAACCCAGGTTAGCCAACACATTTTGGTAGCTGGCATTTGTAAATAGAAGCTATTTGGAGAGCTGTGTTGAAGAAGATGTTAGGCTATGTCCAGATTCATTGAGAGTGCCAAGTCAACTGTTAAAGTTTGCGAATGGGCAGTGAGGTTGGGGGGAGAGGGAGATAGGGAGTGGGAAGTGGCCGATTGATGCCAGCAGTTGCCATTCCTGTCAAGATCTTGGTCATGTTCCCAGGCTATAGCACAAAATATACATACAAATGATGGAAGCTCTGTACAAGAGGACCACTTTAAAAAATTATTATTAATACTATTTTCATTTAAATATTTTAAATAGGACATTGATAAAAAATATGGGATTATAAATAGCACCAGTGGTATCTATAAAGAATATCAAAATTGTAGCTCTAATCACCCTCTTACCTGTGAATGCTGTAGACTTCTTGGTGAGGTTCTTAGTATTGGATCACTTTGATAGTTTTACCTGCTTCCCTCTCTCAGCCTTAGTGAGATGCTGCTGACCAATGAGATGACGAAAGGCTGTGGAGAGGAGTAGAGTGGGAGTGATAATCTATCTAATTAACCTTTACCTAAGAGTGGAATGACAGGGCACCTTTATCCATCTTTGCTCATATTGGGATTTCATGCCAGTCATCCCTGCAGAAAAAGTGGTCATGGAAAAGTAAACCAGACAAGCCTTTGCTTCCAGGTTTCTGGAGGGAGAAACCTCCTCATGTTTACCCTCTGGGATGTTATTTAAATGCTTTTTTGCTTCAGTCTCTATTTAGATAAATGCCTTTGAAATGAAAAGCTGGGTTGTTGCATTTATTTACCTCTTCGCTGCATAAACCTTGACTTGGAGTATTTACTGGTTGAGTGAAGGAAAACCTTAAGAAGTCATTGCTTCCACAGGTCTGCTTACCTTCTGTACTATTACGACATCTACCTGAAAGTGCAGCAGGAGCTCCCACACCTCCCTCAGTCTGAGATCAATAAGAAGATTAGCGAGAGTTGGAGGCTTCTCAGTGTGGCCGAGAGGAGTTACTACTTGGAGAAAGCCAAACTAGAGAAAGAAGGTTTGGATCCTGTAAGTAATTTTTTACCCCCAACTAATCCCTTCACCGCTTCAGTGGTTAAGGCTTTGGGGTGACCAATCCCATGTTCTCCTGTTTCTTTTTCTTGGAAAAACTGAGTTGAGTCACTTTTACCTGTCTTGAATCTGATATTGTCTGTTTCTATTTTGAAGATGCCCTGCACTCTCTTGTCTTCTTTGGTTGCAGCAATAAATGGAGCTGACATTTTCTGGGTTATCTGCAGTGAGCCTTACGTTCCTTTTCTGAATTTTAGCAAAAGTCAGATCCCTTGTCCTTCTGAGTAGTAGTGTTTTCATAGAGCAGCTTCTATAGGCATTTCTTCTGTACCAAGAGTTTTCATGTTGTCAGTTGAATGTATATGTAATTAAATGTATATGTAATGAATTTGTGTCATGCTGATCACTGTCAGTTATAATCAGCAATTAGGCTTGCATGTTTAGCGGTAGATACAGCTGCTTTTATATAATGCCACATTCTTTTGTTACCACTGGTGGTATTGAGGTATGCTAGGAGAAGTGCAAGGTTAAAGCTGAAGTTAATGGAGGAGACTGCGGCTTTGAATCCTTGGTTTAAAGAATAAACAAGGAAGCACTTAGGTTTGTGTCTTATCTGTCTACCATTTTGTTATTTGTAGTTCACAGTAACAAAATGCACTGACAGCTATTAAGCTTCGGAAGGGGGGAGCAGTGACTGAAATTCCTGCAGGAAAAAATAACCTTGTTATTGCAAACTGAAACCTTTTAGCCTTAACTCCTTTTTTCCCCTTTTGTTTCCTTGAAACAATTGTTGCTGACTTCTTTTTTGATAACACAGAGCAAAGGTTCTGTGGGGCTGCAGCAACTGTGTTGCAGCAGCGCAGGTGATATTTCCCTTAGTGGAGCCCATCTGCTACACCCTTTTAGACTATTCTGTCCTTGTTGGCTTGGCATTTGTCTTCTTGGAAGAGCTCAGTGTTGCCTACAGTCTTGGAGATGCCACCCTGTACTCCTCAATGATTTATTTATAAACTCTGAGTCTGGGAAACAATCCTTGTGTGGAAGAGGAGGTGGAGTCTAGGAAAAGTTCACATACTCTCTTTGGTTTCCCCATTAGAAAGCCAGTCTTTTTGCCCAAGATACAGGAAAAGTACCTAATCCTGGAGTGGTAAGGTTTTTAAAACTAGACACTGATATCAGTCCTTATTAAGACTTTTAAAAATTTAAGTAGATCATCTATAATGATTTTTCTTTATCCATATGTAAATTTATGTCTCGTATCATCTCTGTCACTACCACCAAGATCATGAATAGATTACCTCTAACGTTAACTAGCTGTGACCTTGGAAGAATCACTTAACCTTTGAGTCCTGGTTTCCACATTTGTAAAATGAGGATAATAGTATCTACTCACAATGTTTAAAATAAATGATGTAAAACACCTTGCTGAGTTCTTGGCACATACTGACTTGGTCAATAAATCTTGAGTAGATTAAATGTCCAGTGACCATATAGTAAGAAAAGGTAGCATTTAATGAACATCTGGAGTGTGCCGAGACTGGGTGAGGCTTTATGTGCTGTTTAACCTCTCCCACATTGCCTGGTGTGCAGGTAAGACCCTCCTGCTGCAGACTTGGGGAGCCCATCAGAGACCTTGTGGCCGACTCTCTCCTTGGCAGCCATTCAGGTCTCCTGCCAAGTAGCAGGGCGCATGGTCTAGTGTCATTCCTTACAGACTGTAAGATGAATACCATTCAGGCCAGCCTGGTTTCTGTGTGCCTGGATTTGTTGATTAAGTCTTGAACTGTCTGCTTCAAAGGGTGACTTGAGAATATCATTTCTTCATTATCTCTCCAAAAAAAGCTCCATAAAGGATTTGGACAGTCTGCTTCCGTGTTTCATCTGAGTGCTGTTTTTAACAGTTTCATCTCTGAGGGCTTCCTTTGTACCCTAAGTAGTCTCATCGACGTCTTGCTTTTGATTTATTTAAGGATCTTTTTGTAATTGACTTACTTCCTTTGAAATGATGCTTCTGAAATTATTTTTTGTTCTATTTAATTTCAGTTCTCACTTAACTATTCTCTTTGAACTTTTTTGTCTTCCTTTTTGGGTAACTTTCAGTTTGGATTGAAAAAATAAAACAAAAGTACCTTTTTCTTGGTGCCAGTTAGCCATGCAGGGTTGTGCCTCTAGTACCTGGTCTCCATGCTCCTTAGAACACCTGGCCTGGAGTCCCAGCTTTACTGCTTTTACTAATTTTGTGTTTTGGAAAAGTTTACCCTCCCTGAGCTTCAATCTCCTCACTTGTGAAATGGGAATAGTAATAGTACCTAACTTAATAGGATTGGTTTTTAAGGTCAAGAAAGTATTTTTTAAGCCTTAAGATCCTAGGTCAGTGTTAATGTTTATATTCAGGCCTTTATCAGATAACTGCTTCCCTGTACACATTCTCTTGTGAAGCCTTCTTAGCTTGTGATCTGTTCATCCTTATCTTTGTAAGTCTGGGAGAAACCAGTGATGTCAGAATCCTTGCTTGCTGCCTTGATTTCCAGTTTGGCCTGTTGATTTGTGTTTTATGCTTTTAAAGGTTTTATTGAGTATTATACATTCTGGTATTTAAATCTTTAGCTAATTCAGAGTCCTAAACTTTCAGAGCTGGAAAGGAACTTGTTAGTAGCCAGATCCAGCTTCCTCATTTTATAGATGGGGCAGCAGGGGCCTACAAGGGGGAATGGATTTGCTTAAGACTACACCAGACATGGGATTTCAGCTCACAGTTTCAGATGCCAAGATCAGTGCCCTTTCAGAGTCTAATCCACATTATCTGTCTCCTATGTGTTAAGTGAGTAAGCTGCATTGGCTAAAGTGTGATTCAGATGAAAATGAGATTGCTGTTCACAGACGCTGAGCCTATCTAAGTCTTAGGTCAAGAGAATGGAGTCTTTCTGGTCCCCCTGCAGGAAAAAAAAAAAGAGCTTATAAGTGTATATCCATGTGGTCTTACTCCATTTATCTCTGCTTGTTTCCCCGACCTGGCTTTTTCATCCTCAGAACTCTAAGCTCTCTGCACTGACCGCTGTGGTTCCGGACATCCCAGGTTTCCGCAAGATCCTCCCCCGCTCAGATTACATCATCATCCCCAAGAGCAGCCTGCAGGAGGATCGGAGCTGCCCTCAGCTAGAGCTGTGCGTGGCCCAGAACCAGATGTCCCCTAAAGGACCATCTCTTGTATCCAACACTGCCCTGGAGACAGTGCCCAGCCATGCAGGCGTGGCAGAACAGTGCCTGGCTGTGGAGGCCTTAGCGGAGGATGTGGGAGCTCTTGCCCAGCCAGGTGCTGTACAGGAGATCGCCACCTCAGAGATCCTCAGCCAGGATGTGCTCCTGAACGAGGCTTCCCTGGAGGTAGGGGAGAGCCATCAACCTTACCAGACAAGCCTCGTGATTGAAGAGACCTTAGTGAATGGCTCACCAGACCTCCCCACTGGGAGCCTGGCTGTGCCCCACCCCCAGGTGGGGGAGAGCATGTCAGTGGTGACAGTCATGAGGGTAAGTGACTGGTACTGATGTTTTTTGCTTTATCTAGAATTGCTAAAAAGGCAGTTAGCACCATGCAGTGTGATTCTGGGGCAGTGGTAATTAAGAAACCTGGTATGGCACTTCTAGTTGGACTGCAGCTTTCTGCGTTTGGACTTGGTCCAAAGTTCTCTTCAGTTTCTTAGGCACACTCACCAACTCCTTGTGCCCAGTATAGCCAGTATTTTCTCTACACGAGATAAGGGATGTTAATTAGCAGGAGGGACAGGAATCATATTTGGGCTATCCATGAGTCAAAGCCAAGATCTTTCAGGCTGTTAGTGTTAGTTAGGATTTTATGTTCCCTGAAGATTGTTTCAACAAACACAGTGGCACCTTGAACTGTTCAGGAGAATTCTCAGATGGTCTTACTGGGCTCAGAGTAATTAGGAAGAAGAAAGTTCTATTTAAGGCCAGGTTGATGGTACTAATAGCTGAGAAAGAAGAGGGAGCTCTTTCCCCCAGTGGCTTTTGTGTCATGCCCAGTTGAGGAAAAAGAGCATTTTTAGTGATTCTACAGCCTGGTCTCCAGAAGTGGGGGGTGGGAGCTGCCACCTGCCCTCTATTACCCTGGGTAGGATGGCATTCTCAGAGAAGTAGGAGTTGTTCTGCTCAGACTGAGTGGACCAGCATGCTGCAGCCCCTGTTGTCTGGACGGATGAGAGCAGTACCCCTGCAAAGGATTCCGTGTCAGGCTTAAATCTATTCTATTATTTGTTGCCTCAGTGCTGGGTATGGTAATGAAGCATGCCACTGGCCTGGTTAAGGCAGATTGTGGGTTGCTAAGAACATATGACAGGGCCAGAAGAATTGGGTCCTTCCACTAACTGCTTATGTGATCTTAGGAGTCCTAGGTCTCCTAAGAACCTCTGTTTTCTCATCTGTAAAATGAGGATAGCATATTCCCTGTGGTAATTTTTTTTCTATCTCTGTTCTTAATTAAACTTATATTTTGAGATAATTGTAGTTTTTTGTTTTTTGGGGTTTTTTTGGTGCACCTATTGGATAAGCACATGATTTTTGGACTTGATTGGTCTTTCATTGTTGCGGGTGGCCTTGATGCATTCACTCCATCGTAATAAATCTGCCTTCTCTCCATGCACTCACAGGATTCCAGTGAGAGTAACTCCTCTGCGCCAGCCACACAGTTCATCATGTTGCCTCTTCCTGCTTACTCGGTTGTGGAGAACCCCACCTCCATCAAACTGGTCAGTGTGTGGGGAATTGGTGTAGATGAAGGCATAAGAATTCTCTCCCAAGTAGTTTTCTAAAGGTCCTATCCTTAGGACACTGGGACTGGCAAAGATCTCAGAGATTATCTGGTCCATGTATTCTTAATTCGGGATAAGGGAGTGGAGGAGGGTCTGAATGGAGCCCGACAGGATCCATGAACTCTTCAAGTTACATAGACTTTTCTCCTTGAGAATGTTTTCTTGGGATAGGTTCCATGGCTTTTATCAAATTTTCAGAAGCATACATGATTTAGAAAAATTGAGGGGCCGCTGATGTAATTCAGTCCTGTTACTGTGCAGATTAGGAAAAAGACCCAGAGAAGAGAAAGAACGTGTTCTTTATATGATTCAAGACTATTGGGCTACAAGACAAGCCAGAATGAGGACCCAGGTCTTTTGATGCTCAGTGTTTTTCCCATCACACACTGCAGCATGTAGACTGAGATTTATTCCTAAATATTTCATGTTTCTTTAGGATAACATAAATGGTATTTTAAAACAATTTTCAATATTTGATTGTTTGCTGTTAGTATATAGTAATACAGTTGATTTGTTGCGCATTAAATTTGTATCATGTAACTTTATTAAATTCATGTGTTTTTGTAAATTTGGCTGCATTTTCTATATAGATGATCATGTTATATGTGAATAAGACAGTTTTATTTTTTCCTTTCTGATTTGGATTCCTTATTTCTTTCTCTTGTCTTATTACACTGTTTAGGACCTCCAGTACAGTGTTAAATAGAAGTGGTGAGAGCAGACATCTTTGTCTTGTTCCTCATCTTAGGGGGAAAGTATTGAGTCTTTCATCATATAGGTACCCTATGTTTAGGAAGCTCCCTTTGCTAGCAGCTTTTATCAGGAATGGATGTTGGATTTTGTTAAAATTTTTTGTGTGTACCTTTTGAGATGATTGTTTTTTTCTTTTTTTAGCTTGTTAATATGATTAATATTATTTCTCAAATTTAAAATCAACTCTGTATTCTGGGGATAAATCCCATTTGGCATTGATGTATTATCCTTCTAATATATTATTGGATTTGATTTGACTTGAAAATTTTGTTCAGAATTTTTGTATATTCATGAGGAATATTGGTCTCATTTTCTTGTACAGTGTCTGATTTTAGTATTAAGGTAATGCTTACCTCATAGAATGAGTTGGGAAATATTTTCTGCTTTTCGGTTTTCTGGATGAGCTTTGTGTAGTATTGGCCTTCTTCCTTAAATGTTTGGTAGAATTACCAGTGAACTCATTTGGGTCTGGAGATTCTTCATGGGAAGCTTTATAACTGCATCTCCAGAATTATTCAGATTATGTATTTTTGGGTGAGCTTTGATAGTTTGTCTTTCAGGAAATTTGTCCATTTCATCTAAGTTATCAACTTTATTGGCATAAAATTGTTCAAAACAGTCCCTTATTTTTTTAAGAAACTGGTAAAATACATATAATATAAAGTTTATCTTTTTAATCATTTTTAAGTGTACAATTCACTGCTGTTAAATACATTCATGGTGCTGTACATCATTACCATTATCCATTTTCAGAATTGTTTCATCATCACAAACTGAAACTCAGTACGTATTAAACAGTAACTTCTCATTCCTACTCCCTTTACACCTCCAGGCCCTGGTAACATCTGTTTTACTTTCTGTCTCAGAATTTGTATATTCTAGGTCCCTTAAGCAAATGGAATCATGCAAATAATATCTTTTTGGTCTGACTTTTTCGCTTAGCATAATGTGTTCAAGGTTCGTATATCTTGTGTAGTATCAGAATTCCTTTTTATGGCTGAATTGTATTCAGTCCATTGTGTGTATATACTACATTTTGTTTATCCATTTATAAACATTGGTGGCCATTTGGTTTATTTTTACCTTTTGGCTGTTGTGAACAGAGCTGCTATGAACTTGGTGTACACATATCTGTTTGAGACCCTGCTTTCATTTCTTTTGGGTATATAGCTAAGAGTAGAAATGCTGGATCATCTGGTAGTTCTATGTTTAAAGTTTTCAGGAACCGTTATCCTTTTAATATCTATAGAATGTGTACTGATTTTACTTCTCCTTTTACTGATACTGGTAATTTGGGTCGTCTTTTCCTGATAAACCTGGCTAAAGGTTATTGATTTTATTGATCTTCTTAAAGAACCTGCTTTTGGTTTCTTTGACTTCTCTCTTGTTTTCCTGTGTACTGTTTCACTCCTTTCTGCCTTGATCGCTATCATTCTCCTGCTTACTTTGGGTTTAATTTGCTCTTTTCTAGTTTCATAAGGTAGAAGGTAAGGACATTGATTTGAGATCTTTACTAATATAGCTGCTTAGAGATTAATTTCCCTCTAAGCACTGCTTTAGTGGTGTCCCACAAGTTTTGGTATGGTATGTTTTTATTTTCATTTAGTTTGAAATACTTTTTAATTTCCTTTTTTACCCATGGGTTGTTTAGAAGTGTATTACTTCCAGATACCTTTATTTATTGATTTCTGGTTTAATCCCATTGTGTTCAGAACTTTGTAGTTCATAAGACATGAATCCTTTTAAACTGTGACTTATTTTATAGCTCAGAATATGTTTTTGTTTTGATAAATGTTCTATGTGCAGTTGGAAAGAATGTGTATATCTACTACTGGGTAGAATGTTCTGTACGTTTCAGATTAGGTCAAGTTGATTGATAGTGTTCAATAGTTTTGTATCTCCTCATTTTATGTCTATTTCTGTCAATTACTGAGAGAAAGCATCCACAATCTATCATTGTAGATTTATCTGTTCCTTTTTGTAGTTCTGTTAGTTTTTGTGTCAAATATTTTGACTAAGTACATAAACATTTATAGTTGTTAAATCCTCTTGATAAACTCATCACTTCTTTGGTATGACTTGACCTTTATCTGGCATTATTCTCGCCTGTGCAATCTACTTAGTCTGATACCAAGCTTTTTTTTTTTTTTTGGTTAATTCAAGAATATAGTGCATTTATTGGCCAATATATCTATTTTATGTATAAACTTTTTTTAATTAAAAAAATTTTTTTAATGGAGGTACAGAGAATTGAACCCAGGACCTTGTGCATGCTAAGCACATATTCTACCACGGAGCTATTACCCTACCCCTATTTTATGTTTGTTTTTTTTTTGACATTTTTTATTGACTCATAATCATTCCACAATGTTGTGTCAAACCCAAGCTTTTTTTTGATTATTAACAAGGTGTATCTTTTTCCATCCTTTTGCCTTTTTTAGCTTTTTAAAGTACTTTCTTTGGTAGGCAGTATGTAGTTTGACTCTAAAAGCAAGATGTATCTGATGATCTCTGTCTTATAATTACAGCATTTAGGCCATATATATTTAGTGTGATTATTCATATGGTTTGGTTTAAATCTATCATATTACTATTTGTCATTATTGTTGCTGTTGCTTTGGTCCTATTGTTTTGTTATGTTTTCTTTTGAATTATTTTTTATGAATCCCTTTTATCTCTTTTATTGTCTGTGGGCTATTAACTTGTCTTGTTATTGTAGTGGCATTTTTTAGGATTAGTAGTACACATCTTCACCTTGTCACAGTCTATCTACTAAAATCCTTGCTATGGATAAATAATATATTCTTAGATAAGAAAGCTGTAGTATCTTAAATAGGAACTACCACTGTAACATGATTCATGGAGAAACAAATGATTTCTCCTGAGCCTTTCCTCTTCTGGAAATTACTATTCTCTTATGATCTAATACGTGTCAGCCAGGCTATTCTAGAAATACTAAAGAATGCAACATCAGCCATAAACACTAGCATTGTTTTCTAAAATTTCTATAAGCTACTGTTAAGGAGTATTTCCAAGTTCATGGTAATTTATTTATAGAAGTAACTTTACTCTGCTTTCTGGGTGGGTATTCATAATGAATATTCTTTGCAGGGCCACAGTCTGAGAGAAGATAAGATACAGTGTTTTCTATCCCATTAATAATAGTCTCTTGCAAATTCTTTGCTCCTCAAGGTATATCCATTAAGCAGAAAGGACAGGTGATTTTACAAAACAGGAAACAAAGGGCCCAAGAGCTAAAATGACTTACCCCCAGGTCATTCATTGTATCAGTGACAAAATTGGAACCCGAACCCTGGTCTCTTTCTTGGTGCCACACCACTTCACATTCATCCTTGACCTGGTACAACTATCAAAATCACCTTTTCCTTACATGTTCTGGCCGGAAGAAGCCTAGTGGCAGCTTAGTGTTTACCGGAGGGAGATTTTTGCTTTTTAGCCAAGCTAGGGAAGCTGGGATTAAAAGCTGAGTAAACTGTTCACAAGTGACAGAACCAATCTGACAATATTTTTTTCCCAGCATTAATCAAGAAATGGAGCATGGCTAATTCTACTTGTAGCGGAAATGTAATACATTCTCTTCAAAGGAAAATCATTGTAGATGGTGAGAGCCAGTGGCTGATATTTGTATGCAAATAATCAAATTCTTTTGAGTCAGAGGACTCAACTCAAGTTACCTCTCATTTTTTAGTGACCATGACCTGTTCTTGTATCTTTGAACCCTAAGTCCTAGGTTCTCTGGTTTTTAACAGGAGTGATGATGAATACTTTGGAATATTCAAAGCCACAGGGTGTAGCTGGATGTGTGGAAGGAATCTTGAAACAGAAATCAAAAAGATCTGTGTTCTAGGTCAAGCTCTGCCTTTGAGTCACTACACAATTTGAGGAAAAGCATTTAAGCACTCTGAACCTCAGTAGTAATAATACCTACTTCACAGCGTTGCTGAGAGCATTAGATGAGACACTGATAAAGTGTTTAGCACTGTGCGGTACTTCAATTAATATCAACTATTATTGTCTATATTTTTCTGGTACCTAACTCTAACCTTAAGCAGCTGTCTTCATTTGAATTCACTTTCTCCATTTCTAAAAAGTGAACTAGTTGTATCTTAGGTCCTTTCCAATTCTGACCTTTTGAAATACCATGACTTGGCTAACCTTTTACAAGCTAGCATCCTGGCATTGTTGTGGTTATAATGGTCATTAGGATCTGAGAGAGGTTAGACTGGTGTTGAATCTGACCTGCTCTTTTTTTTTTTTTTTTCAAACAGACTACTACATACACCCGACGGGGCCATGGGACATGCACCAGCCCAGGTTGCTCCTTTACATATGTCACCAGGCACAAACCACCTAAGTGCCCTACCTGTGGTAACTTCCTAGGAGGGAAGTGGATCCCAAAGGTAAAAGTTCATTGTCCATCACTGCTTTGAAAGTCTCACAAAGCAGGCCTCCTGTTCCGCTTTAGAACAGATGACTTAAATTAATATTCCTTTACATTTTCTGATGATACAAGTAAGTCATTTTCATTGTAGACTGTTTCAAAAAAGAAGAAAATGTTATCCATAGTCTTATACCATCCAGAGAAAGGCCATTATTAGTTAACATTTCTGTATATTTTCTTCCAGTCTTTCTCTATGACTATACAAGTTCTGTACCTTGGGTTTGTTTTTTTGTTTGTTTGTTTAATATATCCATGCCATTAAATAGTCTTCAAAAACATTATCTTCAGTTGCCTCATAACTTACCATGAATGACTACACCAAGTTAATTTATTAGGGTTAAATTTTTAACAATTAACCCTTCCTCTGAGTGCTTATTTATTCACATGCACAGTGCACATCTTCTCACTCCATAGCTCAAAGTCCTCTTAATCTCCTATAGCTCCTATTAGTAAAGTGGAGGTCCTTAACCTGATATGCAGGATCTGCCATAGTCTGACTCTAACTTTCCAAATGTGTACCTCTCTCTCTAAGCAAATGGTGCTCAATAAATGAGCATTAGAGCTATGCCCCTGTGAAGTTCATTTCAACACGTGTTTTTTTGTTACCTGTTACATAGACTGACTATATAAAGCATACATACTTGCCACATTTTTGATACGAGGCTATAAATTACTTAGGGCCAAAGAACTAGAATAGTCAGGGATGGTTTTATAGAGGAGGTGGTCTAGATGGTCTTGAAAGATCAATGGAATTTGGGTAGGTAGAAAATGAAGAGAAGGTGTTGTTTTTGTGAAGGTATCTTAGGATTGTGTGTCTCATGTTTAACTCAGCATGGTCTGTACTTTATTTCTGTAGAGAAAACTTTATGTAACAGCATACCTAGTAAGTTCCTCTGAGGCAGTTTCCACAGAACATCTCTGAAAAATACTAGGATGGAGACTTTTGCCCCCTGGCTGAGTGTTGGAGTTCAGGATAGCACCAAGGAGACACAATAGGTTAATAATTAAGAATATAATTTAGGAGTCAGCTTCCTTAGTTCATACCCCTGCTTGTCGAGTATTTAGCTTTGTAACCTTTGGCAAGTCATTTTATGTTTCTGTTCTTGATTAGTAGTGCCTACTTCATTAGGGTTATTGGAGGTGTCAAATGAAATTATCCTTGCGAAGTGGATGGCACACTCCCGATGTATTGTGTATTAAATCCTCAGTAGGGGTTCACTGCTCCCATTGTTGACCACAGTATAATTATTGTCTGTATTATTTCTATTAAAGTTAACTCTCCAAGGGTCAGGAAGGACCTAGTGCCTAGTGTTGAGAGTTTCTTGTGTGCCGCTGTGAAGCCGTTCTTTTTTTGTTGTTGTCTTTTTTTGTTTTTTTGTTTTGTTTTTGTTCTCTCTCTCTCTTTCTTTTTTTCTTTCTTTCTTTCTTTATTTTTTAGTGAGTTATAGTCAGTTTGCAATGTTGTGTCAGTTTCTGGTGTACAGCGCAGTTCTTCAGCCATACATGAATATGCATATATTCATTTTCATATTCTTTTTCACGGTGAGCTACTACAAGATATTGGATGTATTTTCCCGTGCTATATAGTAAGCCGTTCATTTTATTCCCACCCTGATTATTCTCCCCAGAATGTACTTCCCTAGCTGCAGTGGGAAGGTTGAGCTAGGTAGTAGTTGGGGTCTTCCTTGGCCCCTGCTCGCTGATGTACAGCAGGTCTGTCAGATGACCTTATTTCCTGTGCTTTTGCATGAAAGAGCCGAATCAATCCTTGTCTCCTTCAGGTTCTGTTTTTACTTTGCCTTTCTTTTTCATTTTACGTCTTTTTCCCCTCTTTGATTGAAATAACTTTTGAGCCATTCTTTTTCTGAGGTCAAATTCATGACATGAAAACATTTTTTTTTTCTTAGCTACTTGTCCCCCATCTTGACTTGCTAAGTCATAATTTTTTCCCCTAAAGGTTTTTTCCCAGAATTACCATGTTAAATACTGTGATTTCTAAATCTCATAGGAGCAGAATAAGTGGATGTGAGAAGGAAAAGGGTAACATTTTACCATTGGTGCACTTAATATTTTAGAGATAAAAATGACTTTGGTTATTAGCTAGTTCAGCTCCCAAGTTTTCAGCTGAGGATAAATAGATTCAAGAGAAGTGACTTGTTACGTTCACATAGCTAATTATGCCAGCACCTTTTCTACTAAACCACACTTCTCAGGCATTGCTGTGCTATTTAGCTGCAGAATCTTAAAATTTCTTGAGTTCTGATTTCTGAAGCAGCAAGTATAAATAGTTTCTAAAAGCTCCAAATGTGTCCATGCCAGTCAGGAAATGACTCACCTTTTCTTACATTGTTCTAGAGTTTATACTGGCTAAATTTAGTCCAAGAAACATGTGGCACAATTCCCAGTGAGTTGGGTGGAACAAAAGGTGGTATAGAAGGGTCTTTAGCTCAAGGCCTCACTCCTGTGGGCTCTCTGATAGCAGTAATTGAGGTCCCTGAGCGATCCATTGGTAGTATTTTGCCTTCTATCCTGAAAGAAAGTGACATTGAAAAAGGGTAGGCTGAGTTAGGAAATGTGAGATCAGCAGCTAGAGTTTTTCACTCTGATTGCTTAAATTATACAGTCTTCCTGCAAAGAATTTTTGTCTATATAGTCTATTTGGTGGGTAATCTTTTGCTCAAAGATCTTGTCCCGGAGGATTAGTTTAACTTGTCTCTTGTTTTCCTGCTGACTCTTTCCTCTTCAGCAGTCAATAAAGTAAGCTCAGTGCAGTTTACTTGAAATTCTTCTTGTCCTCATGGGCTGTTATTGTGTGTTAGAGTCTGAGAATGCTATATTGGAGATTTCTTAAGGTTGTCTCTGTAGGTTCTTAACCAGAGACAGCATGTTCTCTGGGGGGCTGTCAAAATGGAAGGGCTTTTTGGTAGTTAGTCGGTGACTGAGGGTTAATACTGAAATGTCATGGCATGGGCCGCAAATGCTAAACCTCCTGCAAAGTACAGGGGGATCCTGCCCCTTCATTTGAAGAATTGGGCTGCCCAAAAGGTCTTGCTGCTGACAGACACAGAGCTCTCCTATTCCATAATGGGAACGTAAGTAGTTAGGTGTGAAACAGAGCCTAGAGAGAACCTTGCTTTTGTGTTTTGTCTTCTAGTTTTTAGTGCCTTTTTTCTATTCATATGGACAAAAAAAAGCCTTTGAGACCTATCCCGAAGACAACCAGTGTTTAAAAAAAAAAGTTTTAATTGTATGTGTGTGTGTAGATATATGTTTGTGAAAGTCCAGTCTGTCTGAGATAGCAGCTGATATTTTTAGTGAGTTTAAATATTTTCCAGCACTTAATTAATATGTATGATTACATACTGTAATCATGTCTGAGCTAATTTGACCCAGTGAGAAGTTTGTGGCATATGTGTAAACCAACTTTACAGTGACTTTTAGGACTCAACTGAAAGAATCTGAAACAATAGATAGGAGTTTTGCTTAGTGGAGTTGGAAGCATTGTCTGTTCATGTGAGATTGTGACTACATTGGGATTAAGTAAATCTCATAAAGGGACCATCAAAGTAAACATCTTAGGACTTCCGGGTCCAGTATGGCAGTATGTCATCCTCTTTCCAGACATAGAGAAATAGGCTTTGAATAATCAAAGGTCAAGGTACAAAATGTCAGCATTGGTTTGCTGAAATCTAAAGAGACATTAAGAAATTTGTTAGGAGAACAGTTTTATCCTAACTCAGACCTTGAATGCTATGATGAAAGGGGCTTGGAGTCAGAAGACTTAGATTCAGAAAGTTTTATACTTGGGACCTTAAGTTAGGGTCTTCCTTTCTTGGCCTCAGCTTCTTATTTGTTGCCCATATGTTACCGTCATGAGGATCAAATGAGAGAGTATTTATGAATGTGTTGTCAGCTGTGAAATGCCAGAGGCATAAAAGGTATTCTTATTTTTTCTAGGAAAAGCCAACTAAAGTCAAAGTGGAATTGGCTTCTGGCAGCTCCTCCAAAGGCTCTGTGGTTAAAAGAAGTCAGCAGCCTGTCACCACTGAGCAGAATTCCCCTAAGGAAAATGCTTCGAAACTGACTCTGGAGAACTCAGAAGCTGTAAGCCAGCTCCTAAGTGTAGCTCCTCCAAGAGAAGTGGGTGAGGAGAATGAGTGGGAGGAAGTGATCATCTCAGATGCCCATGTTTTGGTCAAGGAAACTCCTGGGAATCGTGGTACAGCAGTCACTAAGACACCGGTGATCAAGAGTGGTGTGCAGCCTCAGGTCTCTCTGGGGACAACTGAGAGTGACAGTCCTGGACTAGACATGCCACTGCCAGCCGAGGGGACCAGCACCTCCAGTTCACTCCCTGCTCCTAAAAAGGCTATGGGGTAAACCAATGTGTTTATGTATTATAGGATTGTGTTTAGAATAGCATCTTGGAAAATGCCCTATGTTTGTTTTGTCCCATGTCCTTAGAGCGTTCCTGAGAGAGGCTGCAGAGCCCAATTAATGGTTCCTGTTGTTGAAATACCAAGGCCTGGAGACACTGATTTATTATAGAGTCTTGCAGTTACTATAGCGACTTGCTGATACAGTCTGCGGGCGATGTTAACCAACCTAGTATCCAATCTTGGATACTAGATTTGGAAAGAGAAGCCTTATTAAGGTGTCTTGTAGAAATATTTCTGTTCTGGTGGTCAGAGAATTTAGTTCTGGTTGTGACTCTGTCCCAAACTTCTGTTTGACCGTGGGCATGGTCACCTCATGTCCATTCTCTGCTCTGAAAAATCTTGAGTATTAAAAAAACCTTATCCTCAATGGCTGACCATACAGACTGAAAAAGATAGTGCGTGAAGCTTGCAGTCTAGCACCTTACAGAGAGGGCTATTTTTCCTCCTCGCCTTAAAGGCTTTCTCTCCTTAAATGCTTGACTGAATTCTCCATGTAGCCCCTTCCCAGAAGACTTATGATTTAAGGCTCTTATTTGTTCATATCATTGGTTTTCAGTGGGGAACACTTTTGCCCCAGGGGACATCGTGGTAATGCTTAGAGACATTTTTGGTTGATAAAATTTGGGGAGGGAGTGCTGCTGGCGCTAAGTGGGTAGAGGCCAGGGCTGCTGCTAAACGTCCCACAGTGTGCAGCCCAGCCCCCTGCAGTGGACAGTTATTTGGCCCAAAATAAAATTCTCATTTACATTATGGTGATTTAAAAGATTTTTGTTGTTAAATAGACAATATATTCACATGTTTCAAACTTGAAAGGTGTAAGGAAATCCCCCCCCCGCAAAAATGTCCTTTCTATCCCATCCTTCAGTGCTCCTTTCCCATTTCCGCAATATTCCCAACTTTCTGTGTTTCTAGAGATATTTTTAAGCATATTCAAACAAATGGGTGTGTTTGTATACAAATAATGTTAAATTTAAAAAGATAGAATGTTCAGTTATGTATGTTACTCCTCCATTTGTGTAAAGAAAGGTAGGGAAATATATACACACACAAGTGTATACTTACACAGTTGACTCTTGAACAAACACGAATTTGAACTGCAGAGGTCCATTACACTTGGGGGTGTTATCCCCAGTAAATACTACAGCACTACACGATCTGCTGTTAGTTGAATCCACACAGTGCGGCCCCTCCGCTATGGAGGGCTAACTGAGGTTACAGACTTTGTACAGGGGTCAGTGCCCCTAATACATGCTGTTCAAGAGTCAGATGTGTATGTATATACTTGTGTGTGTGTGTATTTCCCTACTTTCTTTACATAAATGGAAGTGTTAACATACGTAACAACATCCTGTCTTTTTTAAATTTAACAATATACTTTGAGATGATTCTGTGTCCTTAGAGAATGAAGCCATGCACTTTAGACCTTTTGTTTTGGGCACATGAATCACTTTAACAAATATATTTTGAGGCCTTCTGTGATGCAGGCTTTACCCTCAACACTGGAGGTGCAAAGATGAAGAAGACATGGACCTCATCCTCCAGGGTCTCTTAGCTGCCCTCATGTGGGAGACTTTACACTTGAAATACTCGGGCTGATTAGAGGCAGGTTAGATGTTATAACTACAATAGCAGTTGATGTTCTTCACTGTAGGCACTGTTTTGCACTTTTTTATCTTCATAATGACCCCATGAAGTACATGTAATTACTGTCCTATTTTGCATGTTAGAAACTTGAGGTAAACAGAATGAAATTCTTGTTCAGGGTTACACAGCTACTTAATGGTTTAATTTTAACCCAGTATATCTAAAGCCTTAGATAGCTGACAGTTAACTTGACAGTTGAATCAAGACACTGTTCCTCTAATAAAGTTCTATCTGAAGATAGTGCTTTGGTTTTCTTCTCCTTAGTCTGGAATTTCTAAGAGAGTCCCCCCCCCCCTTTTTTTTTCCAGAGTTGACGTGCTCACCCCTGGGCCCAGAGCCCCAGAGCTTAAAGGCAGAGCACGGGGCAAGCCCTCATTACTGGCTGCAGCAAGACCCATGAGAGCAATTCTGCCAGCTCCAGCTAATGTGGGCCGAGGCAGCAGCATGGGACTGCCCAGGGCCAGGCAGGCCTTCCCCCTGAGTGGTAAGGGCTGGGACAGACCTGGGAGGAGGGGCTGTCTAATGGGAAGGGGGCAGGAGTGGGGGTTGAGCATGGAGATGAGAGACTTAGGGAGACTCTGAATGCACTTAAGTCACCAGTTTGGCTCCTGGTTGTCTCAGATAAGACTCCCTCTGTGAGGACTTGTGGCCTGAAGCCAAGCACGCTGAAGCAGTTGGGCCAGCCCATCCAACAGCCATCTAACACTGGTGAGGTGAAGGTAAGACCTATTCCACAGAGGGGGAGCTGTCCGGGGGGCCTGGCTGCTCCGAGAACAGGGCCTCCATTGAGGGTCTCAAAGCCATAGGCAAAAAGCCTATTCTTAGACTGGTAGAACTCTGGGAGGAGGTTTAGCATGAATGAGTTATCTATTTTTTAATTAATTTCCTTTCCTTGTTGTAAAAATGAGTGCATGTTTGTGAACTTTTATTTGGAAATAATTTAAAACAAAAAAAAGTTGCAAGAATAAGAACAGTACAAAGAGCACTCATGTACTCTTTACTTAGTCACCTGTTGTTAACATGTTAGCCTGTTTTGCATTATTTGTGCTCGTGTGTCTTCCCTATTGGGTGTGTGTATGTGTGTATGTATAAAATACACATAATTTTAGGGTAAGTAACATGACTTTATTTTTTAATGCTTCAATGTGAATTTCCAAAGAATAGAGAGATTCTGTTACTGAAACATTGATATGCTACTTTATCATTTGTATTTCAGTTTTGTCATCTTTTACTCAGTTATGTCCTTTAAAGCATTCTCTACTCCAATGCAGGGTCCAGTCTAGGATTAGATACTGCATTTAGTTGTCCTGTCTCCTTAGCCGTCATTTTTAAAAAGTGAATGTATCGTTGTAGAAAATATAGAAAATTTAGGTAAGGCAGAAAGAAAATAAATTCCTTGTGATCCATCCTGCCTCCCAGAAATAACTATTATTGACAGTTTGGTGTGTGCTCATTCAGCCTTCAAGTCTTTTTCCTGCATTTGTGTGTGTTTATTTTTTAAATATAATTTTTTAAACCTAAAAGCATGGCTGTTATTCCATGTACCGGGTTTTAACCAGTGCAGTTCATTCCATTTAATGATAGAGTTATTAAAGATTTCCCAGGTGTCAGAGTTGCATGTATTCAAGCACATTTATGATTAGTGTGTTTTTTTTCTTTTTTAGTTCTTTTGCCATATGTGGCTGGAAGAGTTAACGATCAAAATTCCCTAAATCAGCACTTTTCTGACCATGACCCTCAGTAAGAAACACATTTTTACATTAGAGCCCAGTCAACATATACATACATCTACACATAAAGAGTTTAATGAAGCTATGCCCATATTATATGCAGTCAGTTTTCCATTTCTTTTTGCAAAATACTGGTTTCAGCCCATTAATTTCACCACCCCTCAGTTTGGAATTGGAAACCCTGTGATGGACCAAACTAGAATAGGAAAATTGGTCTGCCCTCTCCCTTGCCATGGGCTCTGGCCAGGTAACTTCTTTTATTTGTTAGTTCTCAATTTGCCCCAACAAGAATATTAGTCAGCTTCTATTTTGAAGGTGGATCTCTTTTTACTCAGATGTGGTGTCAGCACTGGGTGCATGTGTGATCTTGACGTATAGAAGGATGGTAATCTCTTCTGCTTCAACTGCTTCCTAGATTTTCCAGCCCTCGTCACATATGTAAACTCCTGTTCTTCTCTGTAAATAGTTTCCTTTTTGATTTGGCAACGTTGGGTATATGTTAAAAGCCATAAGCCCTTTTGCTAGTCTTAAACCATGTAAGTTAAATGAAGTCTTATATTCTAAAAATCAACTTAAATTCAGTATTATGGAATAATTATTTTTAATTTAGAATGCTTCATCTTTTTATATTATATAAATAATATCTGTATTCCATGTAGAACATTTGAAAAGTTTATAGTGTGGTAAAATGGGAAGCAACCATGATCTCCCTCTCACCCTGTGACACTTCAGTGAGTAATCTTTAATACCCCTTTATGTCAGCAGTATTCAACCACATATTGGTGTATAGAGCGATTACATGCTTTTATCTTGACAGCAGTTGTGAATCTGATTAGTATTGTTTCTAATGTGCAGTGTTAGAAGCTGTGCAGAAGGGTATGGCAACCCCTGGACTTGAAAGTGACACTCAACCTTTGGTGGGCTGGTAACTGCTGACTAACATCCCAGAACGCTCATTTGGAGCGTAGCTCACAAATGCCTGGCAACTGTATCCTCAAGCCATTTCAGGACATAAGGCCTCAGGAGTTTGACTGAGGTTCACAAGCACTAAATAATTTGTTCTGATCCACAGCTACCAAATGGCCCGGGCAACAGGACATCTCAGGTGAAAGTTGTAGAGGTCAAGCCTGATATGTTTCCTCCATATAAGTACAGCTGTACTGTCACACTGGTAAGTGCAACGAGCTGCTGGGTTGACGTAGAAATGGTTTGATTTTGTGGTTGAGGGTGAGTAGGAGTTTGAGGTGGATGGGGAGTGAGTGGTATTTGGGAGCAAGAGGAGGGTCAGGGTTAGATCGTTGACTCTATCCTACCTTCTGAGTCAGTCAGCTGGGTGGTTTTTCCCAGGTGAGATTTGTAAAGCCTGTGCCAGCTGAGACCAGGATATTTCTGTTGAGAATAGTCAGAGGTGAGATTCCAGTCCATCTTCAACATTCACCAGTCTTTGGACCTTTTAGCCTCAGAGTGTGTTCCACAAATAAGTTTGTGAAGTGTACTTTTTCTCCCTAAAACAGAGTCACATTCAATACTAGTGTCTTAAAGGATTTGAGAAGTGCTTTAGTAAAGCAGCTTATTTTGTTTAGCTTGGCATTTCCCATCAAGGTTTTCCCTCCCCCACTTTTATTTTTAACATAACACATATTAACATCCCAGTAAATGAATGTGTGACTCTGGGGTCACCCTTCTGCAGTGTAAGCAGCATGGAGCAGTGGAATAAACACTACATGTTGAAAGACCTAGTCCAAAAGTGGTTCTGGCTCTGCTGTTAGCATGCCACATGACCTTGGGCAAGGCTCTCTCCTTCCCTGGTCCTCAGTTTTCACTGCCTGTAAAATACTGTGTTGGTTTAGATACCATGTTGGGGCTCCTCTTGCTCAACATTGTCTATTTTGTTGATCCTTAAGGTACCATCCAGCCAGGTACCTTTTGGCAGCTTCCCTTGCTGAGTTGAGTAAGGTGCACAGATTTTGAGAAAGCAGCTGGATTTCTTAAAACTCAAAAACTATTGAGCACCTGCTCCATGCCATGCCCTGTGTGCTGGGGATCCAGTAGGAGCAAGAGAGCACAGTATGGTTGGGTTCGTGCCTCATCTGGCCTGCTCCTTGAGGAGAATGTCTCTCATCCTGGAGAGCTGCTCAGGCTTCTTTTTCCAAAGACCTACTTACTACCTCCTCTGTGCCATCCGTACCTTCAGTGCTCTTCCCTTTAGCTGTGGGGGACTGCTGGGGATAGCATCTAGTGGAAACTGCCCAAGACCCTCTCTCTGATGAAACAGCAATTTGTCCTAGGATCCTCGATGCCAGAGCTTTGAGCTTAGATAGTTCAGAAGTCAAAATCTGTCTTTAGGCGGAGCTTGAAATCTTTAGTTCACCAGTCTCTGGTACTCTCCGTTAGAATAGCCTGCTTCACTCTGCTGATTGCCTGGACCCTGAAGGTATTGAATTTCTGACCCTTGAGATTCAACTCACTTGTTTCACAGATAGGGAATGACTTGCCCAAGTTATTTAGGCTGCATTAAGGCTGAAAGGGGATAGCTGCAGAAAAGGAATCTTGCTTCAAGGCTCTTTGGAGGTTAGTCTGAGTCTGGGATTGCAGTTGCCACTCTCCTCTGTTTTACCAGTAGCGGGTCATCCTGATTCTTGGCTCTGCCCAGTTCTAAGTTGACTTATAGAACTGAACCGTGGTCTTACTTTTTTAGGATTTGGGCCTGGCTACATCAAGAGGCCGGGGAAAGTGCAAGAATCCCTCTTGTAGCTATGTCTACACCAACCGGCATAAACCGCGGATTTGTCCCAGCTGTGGTTTTAACCTTGCCAAAGACCGGACTGAGAAAACCACCAAGGTTCTTGTGAGTTCCTTCCCTAAACACACCCTCCAGCCTTGGGTTGCATTCTTTTAGCAGACCTACTGTAGTAGAAATAAAAGGATTTCTCAGTACACAATGGTAGTTAAAGCACCAGAACTAGGACCAGGTTATAGGTTTTGAACATAGACCCTCTGCTTTCTGGGCTTCCTTATCCTCTTTGCTAAGGTGAGGGGGTTAACCAGATACCTTGATATCTGAGAACCTTCTAGCTCAGTGGACCAAGAGTTCATTCACACACACCCCCCTCCCCGTGCCAAAAAAAACAAACAAACAAAAAAAAAACCCCCCAAACTAGACAAGATGGGACTTAAAGAGGGTTCTGAGGAAGAGAGAGGTAGAAGGGTTACATCCTTTTAGCTCTGAGGCTGGTGGAGTCCCTGTAAGTACTGTTTTGATAGAGAGTGCCAACCTCAGGACTTTGTAGATTAGACTGCAACTTCTCAGGTTCCTTGCAGAGCGTTGGCGAACCACAGGGCTTTACTTCAAGCAGTCTTGGCAGACCTGCTCCTGAAGCCAGACCAAACTGGATAGTAAAACACATTCCTCTTGGCTCCTTAGGGCTCGTTTTTTTGTTTGTTTGTTTACTTATTAGAACTGGGAAGGCTTGGCATTTTCAGAGGTCCTCTTAGTTTCCACGTGAGGTTTTTTAAGTGAACAGAAAGATACAGCACCTGTGACAACAAACAGAAAGACTAGGATGAGGGTGAGAAGAGAGATCCCACTCCTCTGCCCTGGGAGGAAAGACGATGGCACGCGAAACAGGTCAGGATCCAGATTTAACCTGGATGTTGCAAGATGGACAGGATTTGGGTGGAAGGGGGAGACGTGCCGTACTCAAGGACACTCACGAGCAAAAGGGAAGCGTTAGGGAGTCCGGTGTTCCATTTGGTTAGAAGAGAGAGTGTATGCGGAGGAGTATGGAAAAGAAGGCTTCAAAGGCATGTTGGGGCCACATAATGAAAGATCTTTAGTGCTAACACTAGACTGTTTTTTAGACAGTGGGGTCACACTGAATGTCCATGAGTCAGGGAGAGACCCAGAAGGTTATGTCAGGAGGGAGACTTCCAGGGTTTGAGTGGACAGGTCTAGAGAGGTGGGGAGAGAGAAGTTTTCTTTGCATACGGAGGAGAGGGGATTTCTGGCAGATGAATCTCACCCTTTGGTCTTCAGGTCTGTTTCTGTGGTTGAGGTGGTGTTCTGAGGTGGTCATCCTTTTGGAAAAGGGAAGTGGAACCAAAGTATGTGGACTCTGATGGCTTAGTGGAAAAAACCCTGAGCCTAGGAATTGAGGGACCTGCTGGAGAGAGAAGTGCTCGCTTTCCCTCTCCTGAGTTTTAGATTCCCCATCAATAAAACAAGGCAGGCAAGGTGGATTAGGTCTGGGCGTTTTATTCTCATGGCCTTGAGCCCTAGAGAAGACTCAGAGTTGAGCACAGGGGAGTCTGTAAACCTCTGAAATGGCTTGTGAAATGGTTCCATACCTTTCATCAGATTCTGTTGTTGCACCAGGTGACCTCTGCTGGCAGCGAGCTTTCCTCCTGCTTTCTCCACGCCTTAAATGTGCTTCCCTTCGCATAGCATTGACCACACCCTGTCTTGAGTCCCTCTTAGCTCTCCATGAAACTGTGATCCCTTGTAGGGCAGGTGTATCTGTTTCCTCCAAACTTCTAACCCTGGAGCTTGCGTATACAATGTGTTGATCAATAATTATCAGGTGAAATTGAGTTCTGTGTAGGAAGATGCTCTGAACAGTCCTTTCTCCTGTTTCATTGTGGCTGTTGATGTGGCTTACAGTGTGCAAATGGGTGTTAGACTCCAGATCTGGGGTGATGAGGTGACTTAACTTTCCAGGTCAGACAGGAATTATCTAGGGACCTCTTGCCAATTGATTTCAGATCCCATTCTTATTTATATTCTTCTATCTTTGGCTCACTGTTAACTGCCTACCCCCATGACCTTCATCTTCAGATATTTGCTCACTTTCCAATTTTCTAAATTTTAGAGAAATAAAATGTAATTACTATTTGCCGCAAAACAAAATACTGGTTAGAAATTGCCTGACTCTTTGGAGCCCCCTGATGGCCATACATTTCCTGTGCAGTTTGTTGTCAGTGGCTGTAATTATGACTGAAACCTCTCTAGGCTGGAACAGTCTTGCATCCTTTCCATCTTCCATCTTCAGCTCAGAGCCAAAGGATAACGTGCCTGCCAACTTATGTTCCAGCCCATGGTTTATCATAGTCATGACTAGGAACACACAACCTCCCAGGGCAACTTGTTCTAATATCAGTTATCTCTTCTGCAGCCACTCATTCATTCTTTCAGTGAGCATGTATTGAATACCTACTGTGGGTCAGGCATTTGGTGATACAAAGATGAAAAGAACATAGCCCCTTCCCTCTTACAGTCTAGTATGGGAGAAAAGTAACCAAGTTGTTACAGACAGTGAGGCAAGAGTTGTTGTGGGTATACGGTTATAGAAAGCTCCTTGTTATTAAGCTATTAACTTGTACAAAGTAGCGTATAATATGTGTCCTGCAAATAAGAATTAGCATCTTCTGTGTGCCCACATGCTGGCGTTGGGAATCAGTAAATAAGCAGGGAAGGAGACCATGGTTTACCAACTGAGACATTGAAATCTACAGTAAAGGAATGGACTCTGGGAGCACAAGGGAGGGAGTGATTGATGCCGCATTTGCACAAGGGATCAGGGAGAAACCTCCATTGGAAAGGGACCCACCTGAGAAGGACCTGTTTCAGTGAGCATTTCAGAGCCTTGTTCCTGGAAGCCTCTGGTGTACAAAGTTGCCTTGTACCCAGAAGCCACACAATGTTAAAGATAAAAGCTTCAAGCTGTACAGGTACCTGATTATATACCCAAACTACCATTTATAGAGTTTTTGTTGCATAGTAAGTGCTTCACTTGCAATCTCTTGTTACTTTACAACAGCTCTAAGAGATTACTAGTACTTTGATCCTCCATTTCATAGTTGAGGAAATTGAGGCTCATAAAGATTAAGCAGATAGCTTTGGGTGACACATGTACAGCTTTTCATGGCATATCTGGTATTGAAATCCTGATCTGTTATCCTCCAACTCCTTAACTTGGTGAGCGGGAGCTGACTCTTGAAACCATTACCAAGAGGTGTGTGTAATCCTCTGATTTTACTGGTAGAGAAGCCGAGTGCTGGAGAGAGAAAGCACCTACCATGAGTCACACAGTGAGTGAGTAGCTGAACTGGTTAGGAACCTAGGTTTCCCACCTCCTGGTCTTGAGCCCGGCCCTCTGTCCCTAGTAGCCTTTCATGATTTTAGCCCGAGGCTGACTCTTTGTGCCCTGGATTCACTCTCTTCCAGGAGGCGAGCTCACCCCTCCCGGATGTGCTGAGTGCCACAGAGCCCCTGAGCGCGGCCCAGCGGGAGATCCAGCGTCAGTCAACACTGCAGCTGCTGCGCAAAGTCTTGCAGATTCCTGAGAACGAGTCAGAGCTGGCTGAGGTCTTCGCCTTGATTCATGAACTCAATAGCTCTCGACTCGTCCTGTCCAACGTGAGTGAGGAGACGGTCACCATCGAGCAAACCTCTTGGTCGAATTATTATGAGTCTCCGTCCACGCAGTGCCTTCTCTGTAGCAGCCCATTATTCAAAGGGGGACAAAAGTAAGCACCCCCTTCAGATTTACCCTTCCTTAGCTGCCCCATCTTACTTGGCCCACATTGCCCCTTTCTTCAAACAGCGTTAAAGCTATAACCTTTGAAGATGTCCTTCTCTGCTTTTCTTAGGTTTCCTTTACTTTTCCAGTTGCCAAAAATAATAATAATGATAATAATCAGTGATTATCCGCGATTTCTGTTCAAAGTGCCTGAAAGTTACTGTCACAAGCTTAGGATTTGTTTACGTCTGGACTACCTGGCATAATGCTCATATTTGGAAGTTTTATTGGGATTGGTTAAATTGGGTAATAAATTCAGAGCTATATTAACTTTAGGGGTGATTCTATAGATCAGATTTCAACAAAGTGTGAAAACCCACCTGAAAAATCATTGGAACACAAGCTCCAACACCTGCGTTCACCTACTGCATTTAAAGTTTGGAGAATTTTGCCATTGATCACTGAGTCCAGGAACTGTATTTAAAGAAGTTGATTTCCCTTCTGTTTTTTGTTGATGTTTTTGGTACTAGCTCCCTGGCAGGACCCCAGGAGTGCTGGCTGCTGACAGCCAGCTGGCTGCAGGTGGTGACGGCCCAGGTGAAGATGTGTCTGAATCCCCATTGTCTGGCCCTGCATAGCTTCATGGACATCTACACAGGTGGGTACCAGCTTTCTCCTTCAGGATTTTCAAAGCACGTTTGAGAACAGCTTGTGTGGGTCAGACCCCTGGTCCACTGAGCACTGGATCTTTTCTCAATGGGGCTTCTGAGGAAGAGGGGACTTTTCCTCTTGAATGTCTCAGCCCCGGGAGACTACACTGACCTCCCAAGTGTTAGGACTTTCTTATCAGGGATCTTGAAACAAAGTTGATTTCAAAATTATACCTTCGTTGTGGAAAACCCAGAAAATGCTGACGAGCAGAAAATAGAAGCTAAAAATCAGTAGTAACAGATGCGTTATTCATTCGTGCAGAATAAGAGAAGGTAGATGACTTACAGGTTTATAGTTTTTCTTTCAACAAAAGTGGGGTTGTGCTGGGTGTTGTTTTGGAATGTTCTTTTAAAATTCAGTAGTATACCATGAGCATCTTCCTGTGTCAGCAAGTGGAGAAGTATGTGACCATTTTTAGGGAGTGTATGATGTTCCATTTTTGGGTCCTCTTTGTAATTAAATCTTTGTGTACAGCCTCAATTATTTCCTTTGAGCAAATGCTCAGAAGTGGCATTGCTGCCTGTTCAGCTTTCCCCCCAATTCGTTCATTAAGATCAGACATTTATTGAATGTTGACCATGTACCAGCCATTTTGAGAATTTGAATCTTGAGTTGTATAAGTAGAATTGAGTGCTGAAGATTAAAGAGTATTGATTATTCTCTTTTGTCTTCAGAACCTTATTCCTTTTTGAATTCATGCTTTTAATGTCTTGTGTTGCCAGGTTGAGTCTATACTACTTTGTGTTCTTATCACCTGTTAAGGAGAATGCCATTCCCTGCAGTCTGCCTAAGCCTGTAGTACCTAGGGTCATATATTTTTAAAATTTTTAACTTTATTTTTAAATTTATATAAGTAAAATTTGCTTTAATATATAGTCTCATGAGCTCTGAAAAGTGCACTGAGTTGTGTAACTGCCACCACAATCAGTATATAGAATAGTTCCATCACCCCAAAACAGTCTCTTATACTGTCCCTTTGTAATCAAAACCACCTCTCACCCCTAACCTCTAGCAACCATTTGATATGTTCTCCCGTCCCTGTGGTTTTACCTTTCCAGAATGTCATATAAATCCATTGCATGTAGCATTTTGAGTCTGGCTTCTTTCAAGAAGTATAATGCCTTTGAAATTCATCCGTGTGCTCTGTGTCAATAGTTTGTTCCTTTTTATTGTTGAGTAGTTTTACATTGTGTGGAGCACCACATCTGGTATACCTGATCACTACCTAATGGCTGTTTGGGTTGTTACCAGTTTTTGGCAGTTATGAATACAGCTGCTGTGAACATTCACGTATGGGCTTTTGTGTGAACATAAATTTTCAGTTCTTTTGGGGAAATATCCTAGGAGTCAGATTGTTGGGCCTTATGGTAAATGTATGTTTAATTTTATAAGAAATTGCCAGTTTACCGAAGTACTGTTTTGCATTCCCTCCAACAATGGGTGCAAGTTCCAGTTTGCTTTACCTGTCAGCACTTGATATTGTCTATTTTTTTGCTTCTGTATTTTACCCATTCTAACAGGTATGCGTGGTGGTATCTCATTGTGGTTTCAATTTGTATTTCCTCGATGACTAAGGATGTTGAGCATCTTTTCATGGGTTTATTTGCCGTTTGTGTGTCGTATTTGGTGAAGTATCTGTTTCATCTTTGGCCCATTGAGCTGGATTGTTTTCTTGCTGTTGAGTTTTTTGTGTTGTTTTGTTTTGCTGTTGAGTTTCACAAGCCCCTTATATACTCTGGCTACAAGTCCTTTGTCCAGTGAGTGATTTGCACACATTTTCTTATGGTCTGTGGCTTGTCTTTTTTGTTCTTTTCACAGAATCTTTCACAGAGCGAAAGTTCTTAATTATGATAAAGACCAATTCATCAGTTTTTTTCTTTTAGAGATTATTTTTGATGTTATAGCTAAGATTTCTTTACCTAGGTGAAGATCATAAATATTTTCCCATGTTTTCTTCTAAAAGTTTTATAATTTATGATTTATATTTATGTCTCAATCCATTTTGAATCAGTTTTTTGTATGAAGTGTGAGGCCCAGATTGTGGACAGTCAGTCATTGTTTTACCATCTGTTGAAAAGTAGTCCTTTCTTCATTGATTTGCCTTTGCTCCTCTACTAAAAATTGATTGGCCGTTTATATGTGGATCTATTTCTGCACTCTGTTCTGTTCCATTGGTTGATGTTGTCTATCTTTTTGCCAATACCCACGTGTGCCTTGATTACTATAGCTTTATATTTATAGTCAGTCTTCAGCTCAGGTAGTGTGAGTCTTCCAGCCTTGTTCTTTTTGAATTGTTCCCTGAATTGTGTTAACTGTTTAGTTCCTTTGTGTTCCCATGTAAATTTTAGAGTCAGCTTATTAGTATTTATAAAATCTTGCTAGAATTTTCATTGGGTCTGTGTTGAATCTGTAGATGATTTGAGGGATGTTTGACATGCTGATCAGCATTGAATCTTCCAATCCATGAACATGGTCTGTCTCTCCATTTTAATTAGTTTTTTTTTTCTATCAGTGTTTTGTAGTTTCAGCATATATGTTCTGCACATATTTTGTTAGGTTTATACCTAAGTATTATAATTTTTAAAGTTTGTCAACTTGATAAAAACTGGGATATCTTTTGTTAATTTGTTGTATTTCTTTGATTACTAGGAAGATAGTGTATCTTTTCTGTTTGGTTTTTTTTTCTCTTTTGTGAACATTTCCATTCTTTAGGGGTTTTTTGGTTGACAGTTTTTACCCAGTTTATTAGTTGTCTTTTAAATTTGTGACTTTTGGGGGGAACACAAGGAGTTTTGTTGTTTTAATTTTTATGTGATCAGAGCTTTGATCTTCTCCTTTGTGGTTTCATCCTTTGGTATCATGCTCACCCACTCCTCTATACCCTTCTCTAAATGGGAACACCTGTGCCAAAATTTGCTTTTGGGCAAATCTGTGCATTTTGTGCAAATACAGTATCACCATCTTTTATTTTTTTTAAATTGACTGAATTTAAATTCCTCTGAGTCTTTAACCCAGGATTTGGTGTAGGGCTGATTTTATAGCCTGTGTTACATCCTCTACATGTCCTTGGACTAAAGGATGCTCCTGGCCTTTCCTCATGGGGTAGCTATGAGAGGCAGAGGAAGAGTGATGCCTTTGGTTATGAGGACTGAGTTAGGTGATAGGGAGATGCTTCTTTAAAAAATTTTTTTTTAGTCCTATGATACGTATTTCATTACTTTTTTCATTTAACAACGTTCATGTCAGAGCATTTAGGCTTGCCTTATTCTTGATGTCTAGTTTTCTATTTTATGCATGTATCACAGTTTATTTTTAACTGCTCCCCTGTTGATGGACATTAAACAAACATTTTAGTTTGTTTCCAGTTTTTTGCCATTGTGGATGTTGTTAAGAGTGAACTTCCCTGTTGCCTCTTTTTAACCTACAGGTCTCTTTAATGTGGGGAACAAGCTGCTAGTGAGTCTGGACTTGCTGTTTGCAATCCGAAACCAGATCAAGCTGGGAGAGGACCCCAGAGTGTCCATCAGCACACTTCTGAAGTCAGTGCAGGAGCAGACAGGTAAGGTTGCCTTCCTCCCTTTCCCAAGGTTAGTCCTAAACTCCCTGGGAATTTTCAGCTATGGGCTTTGGTTGGAATAATAACCTTGGAGGAGATCTGGTATTTTGAAAAGGAGACATTCTTATTTTGAAGTATAGTTGGATTACAATATTGTGTTACTTTCTGGTGTACAGCATAGTGATTCAGTTATATATATATTTCTTTTCATTATAGGCTATTACAGGAGATTGAATATAGTTCTCTGTATTATACAGTAGGACCTTGTTGTTTATCTATTTTATATATGGTAGTCAGTATCTACAAATTCCAAACTCTCAGTTTATCCCTCCGCCCCCTTCCTTTCCCCCTGGTAACTATAAGTTTGTTTTCTATGTCTGTGAGTCTGTTTCTGTTTTGTGAATAAGTTCATTTGTGTCATTTTTTTTTTTAATTCCACATGTAAGTAATATCCTAAAGTATTTTTCTTTTTCTTTCTGGCTTACTTCACTTAGTATACAATCTCCAGGTCCATCCATGTTGCTGCAAATGGCATTACTTTATTTTTTTTACAACTGAGTAGTATTACATTGTATGAATATACCAAAACTTGTTTATCTAATAATTTGTCAGTGTACGCTTAGGTTGTTTCCATGTCTTGGCAATTGTAAATAGTGCTGCTATGAACATTGGGGTGCATGTATCAGAAAGGAGACATTCTTGACTTCCTGACCCACTGCTCCTTTTGAATTTTGCAAATGACAGACTGACTTTGGAAAGTACGGATCTTTCCATGAGTCTGGAGACCCTCAGCACAAGATTAAACTGACTGTAGAAGCTTATCCTTTGGTCATAGATAATTGTGGCTTTACTGCATGCTAATCAAACACAGCTTCTGGAGGTGCATTCCCATTTCCAAGGCTCACGCTGAGACCTGACGGTGGGCACCACCCTTATTATTATTAAGAAGTTACGTTTCCCCTTCCTTTCCTTATTTCTTTCCGTTTGTGCTTTTCCCATTCCCTTCCTACAGAATCCAGTCCCCCGCTCCTTCCCTGCCGTGAGATCAGATGGAGTAGAGCAGAGTTTCTAGGGTCAGACAGGCCTGTGTTTGAGTTTGGGCTCTGCCACTTAGTGTGGCAATGTGATTTTGAGCAAGTTATTCTCTGTGCCTTGGTTTTTCCGGTTATACAATGAGGATAATAATAGCTCTTGGTTCATAAAGATGTGAAAGTTAAATGATACAATGTATTGAAAGTTTTTAACACAGTGTTTAGTGCCTACTGGGGACTGAGTGCAAGGCAGCTCTAACTCTGATTGGAATTGCCCTTTGAGTTGCCATCTGAAAACCTAATGGCCAGGGTGTTTGACCCTTGGGTGGTTAGTACTCTTGGGTGTTCTTAGGAGAGAAGCGATCTTCGCTGTACTTGCCAGTGGCTCATCCCTAGTGGCCTTGGTGTTTTCCTGTGACCTTCTCAGAGCTCTTGCTCTCCTTCCAGAGAAGACTCTGACCTCGGAGGAGCTGAGCCAGCTGCAGGAGCTGCTGTGCAATGGCTATTGGGCTTTCGAGTGCCTCACTGTCCGAGACTACAACGACATGATCTGTGGCATCTGTGGTGTGGCTCCCAAAGTGGAAATGGCCCAAAGGAGTGAAGAAAATGTGCTGGCACTAAAGAGTGTGGAGGTGAGTGCCTCCCAGCTGCCAGGGGTGACCTTTAGAACTGTCCTCACACTTTGGCAGCCACCTTCCTATACGATGTCCCCAGGAGCAGTTGGCTCTGGTCCTTTCCAGGGTGAGACAAGTAGCTTTTCCCTGCCACTGCCCAAGTTTTCATCTAAGGAAGCCTAGATGGAAATAGAGGCATTTGTTCTTATTCAACAAATTTATTAAAATAGGGTTTTAGTTATTTGGGAAATGGCAGTTAAAAAAACCCAGAGTTTCTGTGCTCATGGAGCTTACTCTGTGATTTGGGGAGACAGGAGACAAACATTAATAATTGTGTATGTTAATATACATTATAATAATGTATGAATTAAAAGTAACGTAGTAACAATAAGGCAGGGTAAGGAGAAGAGAGCAGTGTGGTGGGGAGAAGGGGTTCCTGTTTCATAGAGGGTAGTCCAGGGAGTCCTCTCGGATGCAGTGGCGTTTGAGTAGAGCTCCGAAGCCCGTGTTGCTTTCGAGGGGAGGAACATTCCCGGCAGAGGGAGCAGCAAGAATGGGGTCTAAGGTGGGCTTGCTGGGCATGATTGAGGAACAGCAAGGAAGTCAGTGAGGCTGGTTCTGTGAGCAGTGGAGAGACTGGTAGGATATGTGATGTTCAAGAGACTGTGGGAGGCTTGGGCCACTGTAAGGAGTTACACTGAGTGCAGTGGAGAGCCAGTAAAGGATTCTGAGGAAAAGTGGCCTGATCTGACTTAAGTTCTTAACTCAGCAGTGTTCACACAAAGATAATACCAAACTCAGATGACTTTATACAGTAATTCTAACGAATATCCAAGAAATATTATTCCAGTCATAGAAGAACAACAGAAGTGGAGTATTTCCCCAAGTCATTGTATAAGGCCATAAAACTGACAACAAAACCAAATATTTAATATAAGGTTGAAAAGTTACACCGGTTGTACTCATGAATATAGATGCCAAAGTCCTGAATGAGAAAATAGCAAATCAAATCTAACAATAAAGTAATGCATCATGACTAAGTTTATCTCAGCAAAGCAAGAGTGTTTCAACATTAGAGAATATACTAATGTAATTCAATACTTAACAGTTTAAAGGAGAAAACCTATGTGAGTATTTCATTAGATGTATAAAAAAGGCTTTCATTTTTATTCAACACCTGTTTATGATTAAAAAAAAATTTTAGCAAATTGAAAGTCATAGGGAATCTTCTTTAACCTGGTACAGGGAATTTTTATTGAAAAATCCCATAGGTGAACTCTTTCTCCGACCATGCTGAGAGGTATGGTCTGCACACACAGGTGTGGAGTGCCCCGTGAGTATGCTAGTAGTCACAGTGGGTGCAGGCTTTCCATCTCTGAACTCTCCCGCAGGGACCAAGAGGACAGGGACATGAAGTGACTCTCCAGGCACTGGACCTGCAGCTCACCTGTGCAGCACCAGGGGTGGTGCAGGACCTCTAGAGAAAAGCTTTGGTGCATTTTGGCGTGGCCAGCTGAGCATGTTAGGAATTTAATGCATATTCCTATTTTTCTCCCAGTTGAAAAAAAAAGTACATATATTGATCAAATATTCCTATTTGAGGGGTGGTTGTGCATAACGAGATACATGAAAATAAGCATAATTCTCCTGGAGCCTTCTGAGTGTTTCTTGTAGATAAAATGAACTGTAAAAAAGTTTTGCTTTTGTGTGTTATGTCACCAAGCAGCTACATCCAGACTAATTCCGATCTGCTTGACTAATGATAATAGTAATGCAGCTACAATTTATTGGGCATTTTATTACATATGCCAAGTTTGTACTCTGTCCTCACTGCTTTACTGTCTGACTGACTTCTCACCCCAACCCTGTGAGATTTTTGTAGATGAAGGAACTGAAGCCTGGGGGCTTGACCAAGCTCATTCAGCCAGAAAGAGGTGTAGCTGGGACTTGATCTTGGTCTAGCTTCCCGACTCCAGAGTCTGAGCTTCTGAGCACTGCCAATCTCACCAGCATCTCCTGGGACCCTGAGCTCTGGTTTTTGAAACACACCTGGCCACAGACTTTTTAATCTCCAGAATTGACAGAAGCCCACCTCCCTGCAAAGCTCATGTCTCCTAGCCCTGCCTGGCATCTGCCTTGTCCTGATTAAGGGTTTTTCCTCATGGAATGGAGTAACATTCCCTTCACTTTCCAGCTCTTCTGAGTTTCTGTGTGTTTCTTTCTAGAGACCAGGACTTACTTTATTTTCTCCCTTTTATGTGTAGAATGTCGTTAGGTGGTGCATATTGAGGAGGAGGGCGTGGGGGTGTTCTAAAGTCTGTGAAGTAAAACAGGAAGGTATTAAAACTTAAATATGCAGCTGTCCATGAGAAGACTGTTGGGCTGTCCTGTTCCCTAGGGAACTGTATAGAGGAGGACCCTCTGGTCTGATGAGGGATGCCTGTGTGTGGAACAATGGTTCTCAGACTTTGTGGGCATAAGAATTACATTGGGCGATGGTTTGCAAACTTTTTTTAGCATGGGGGCTTGCTAGGGGGCCACCCCCAGGGTTTCTGACCCAGTAGGTCTGGGGTGGGCTGAGGATTTGCTTTTCTGACAAGTTCCCAGGCGGTGTTTATGCTGCTAGTCTGGGGACCACACTTTGAGAACCACTCACCTAAGGGATCTTTTAAAGGGCTTTAGGATTCATACAGATTGAGTTGTGGTCCACATATTAGCATTGCTAAGTAACGCAAATGACTGATGAGGTAATAGGATCAGGATCCTCAACTTTAAATTGAATAGCGCAGTGCTAGGTGCTGACAGTAAGTAGATGAGTAAACGCCGCATGAGGTAGAGGAGGCAGCTGTGTGCTGGCAGGGTCTGGGAGGAACTTCGGAGGAGGTAAGGGATCAACAGGGCCTTGCACGTGGGTAGAATGCCAGTAAATTTTACTGTGATGATTCCTGCCAGCCAAGCATAGGGATTAAGGGCTTGGGTTTTGTAACTAGATCTTTGTTCACATTCTTGTCCTGTCCCTCACTCCACTAGTCTCACCTTAGACACCCTCAGGCTTGTATAGTAGTAGCTAATTAGCCAATATCCGGCACATGACAGGTACTCAGTGGTAGTTCCCCTTTCCTTGGTGGGGCAGGGAAGAAGACGTGAATAAAGGCATAGATGCAGAAGGGACTTCAGTCTTGGGGAGTGCTGTGTTACAAGAGAAAGGAGTGAGGCCAAGGGGCAGTTAGGTTCTAAGATGCCCGATTAGAGGCGTCTCGGCAGTACATGGCTGTCGGACTCCTTCCTCCTGCTCAGCTTTGGTTCCCTGAGAATGTTGAGAAAGTACGTTGTTGTGTTACTGATGTTCTTTGTCTCCTACAGTTCTTTGTCTCCTTTTTTATCCTGACCTTTTAGTTCACCTGGCCTGAGTTCCTGTCCTCTAGTGAGGTAAACGTGGAGGACTTCTGGGCCACGATGGAGACAGAAGTGATTGAGCAGGTGGCCTTCCCTGCCAGCATCCCTATCACCAAGTTTGATGCCTCTGTTATTGCCCCCTTCTTCCCACCACTCATGAGAGGAGCTGTGGTCGTCAACACTGAGAAAGACAAAAACCTGGATGTGCAGCCAGTACCTGGTAAGGCCACCTGGTGGCTGCCTGGGGTCAGGGAAGGGTTCCGTCTAGTCTGGAACACGGTCTATGGCCAGACAGCACACATGGTTGAGAGGGGGCCAGGCCCACCTAGGGGACTCTTTGGAAAGATAATGACAACCTGTGACAAAATGTCCTGGAAATAAAAGTCACGTGCAGAATTTTGAAGAGCTGCCAGCCACACTGAATCAGAGTGACCCACATAGCCCACTGTCAGCCTTCTGTTCCCAGAAGTGGTGAATAGTGGGAATCCTCTGAAAAATGCTGGTGGTAAGGCTCCAACCCCAAAGATTCTCACTGAGAGAGGGAGAGGGAGGCCAGGGAGTCTGCCTTCTAAACAGGTCTTTCAGATGATTTTGCAGATGCTCTATGGTTATACATTGAGAAGCCCAGGACGAGCCCTTGAGGGCATTGGTTTCTGATAATTTGGGTTTGATTCCCAGCCATGCCACTTAGCTGTGTGACCTCCGCCAAATCCCTTGATTACCCTGAACCTCTGTCTCATCATTTACAAAGGGGACATGATATTACTACTCACTTCCTAGGTGGCTGTAAGGGTTGAGTTAAATAGTTTTCTACTTTTTTTTTCTAACTGCAGCTCAGAGTAAAAAATATATTCTACACCGTGACTCAGCATGGTGCTCATACAAGTCAGGACATATGTGCGTATCTGTAACTAAAAGAACTTTCATTACGGCAGTATTTCCCTTCATCAAATGCAATATACTTTCTATGTTATTTCGTTTTTAAAATCCTGGGTATGACCTGCTTAATTGATTTTGTAAGTTTTTAATATGTTGCAATCTGCTGGTTCCCAAACACTGTTTTCTAAAAACATTAGATACTGAGGGTCCCGCCTCATATTTGCTGCTTCAAGGTCCAGGAATTGTTTTTTTGTTTTTTTTTTGTTTGTTGTTGTTGTTGTTGTTTAAGGCCCCACATAGTTCTGTTGATTAGCAGGTTCAGGAACATAGTGTATAAAGAGAGTGTTTAAAATGAGAGCTACTGCTTCTCTCATTGCTGCAGTTGTGGTAAATATCTGAGGTCTTGGTTCTGAAAAGCCTTAAGAAGTTATAAGTGACCCTTTCTGGGGTTCTTTGCAAGGGTGCTCTGCTGGAATCTCTCCTAGACATTCAGTGGCAGAAAGACTTCAGATATCTATAGAAGTCCTAAGACCTGGCCATGAGTCCACCTCCCTGAGCACCCAGGGCAGAGCTCTGGGTAGAGCCTGCTCTGCTGTAGGCCTGGTTCCCTTGTTCCCATCCTCGCGCCTTATGGCCACTGGTGGCTGGCGGCAGCGCCCTCCCGTTAGCACGTTGTCTCTTGCAGGCAATGGCAGTGCCCTGGTGAGGCTGCTCCAGGAGGGCGCCTGCAAGCTGGAGGAGATCGGCTCCTACAGTGAGGAGGAGCTGCGGTGCCTGCTGAGGCAATGTGGCGTCCCTTTTGGGGCAGAAGACTCCAAGGTGAGCATCAGAGTGGCACTGGAGTTAGGGACTTGGGGAGCAGGCTGGTGGGCCATTTTTCTGGGTAGGCCTATCAATATCTGTGCCAGGGTGCCTGTGCTGGGCAGAGAGTGCTAGTGGGCAGGACGGCCTGGGAGATAGCAGCCTGGTCATGACCTGCAGGTGAGGCCATCCCTCCTGTCCAGTCAGTTCCTCTGCTGAAGGTGGTGAGTCCAGACTCTGGGTCCAGAATCCAGGCTCTCCCACCTACTGTGTGTGACCTTGGATAAGCTATGTCATATTTCTGAGCCTCATTTTCCTTGTTTATACAATGTCTGATTATCACACATCCAGGCTCTTAGAAAATGAGTGCAGTTGCATCCAGAGAGAGAGAATGTGTTTTATGCATACATTATTTACTTCCCTTCATTCTGCTGTGCTCTGAAAACTTTATGCTTCCTTCAGGTTCAGACTCAAACGTTAGCTCCTCTTTGAAGGTTTCCCTGCCTTGTGAAAAGTCGGGAGAACCCAGGCCTTAAGAGTCCGACAGCTTGGTCAGGCTGGCTGGCTCTTTCTGTGACCTGGTCCTTTCAGGGCCTCTATCTCTACCTAGAGGATATTGGGCTGGTGTGGCTCCAAGGCCCACTCTGGCCTTCACAGTTGATTGTCTTCCTTTGAGCGTTTGGTGGTGTGTACCAGGCCTCGTCCCTCAGCATTTACTGCTGTGTTTAATCTTGTCCTTCTGCTCTAGGACCAGCTCTGCTTCTCCTTGTTGGCTCTCTATGAATCTGTACAGAATGGAGCCAGAGCTAGACAGCCCCCACCTCATCTCACAGGGGGTAAAATCTACAAGGTTTGCCCCCATCAGGTAAGAGGGTAATGAGGAGGAGCTCGGGGTGGACTTATTCATGTCGCTTTGCCCACACGCAGAGGATCTGATCTTGCTTGTTCTGGGAGTTGCACTTAGGTCAGTGGGCAGCTGTGGAGTAGCTCCTTATGGATTTTCTTCTGAGAGTGATGAGGGGCCCATTGGATGGTTTGAATGGGAAGTGTCTGATTTTGGTTTTTTAGGCAGATCACTGCTTACATCTGTTGAATGCACAGTGTAGGAGCCAGGATAATTCTGGAAAGGGACAGAGTTGTCCTGACCTGGGGAGAGGCCAGGGTAGAAAAACCTCTGAACAAGTACTAAGCTGGGGAGATGGCTTCGCAGAGCCTTCAGTTCATGGAGGTGTGTGAGTGGGCAAGGCGACTGGCTGTCGAGAGTCAGGTGGTCAACCCCTTTACCAGAAGCTGAGTCTGAGGGTCATGCTTGATGCCTCTACCCTGGCAGGTCAGAGCGTGCTCTGAACATTGTGTTCATGTGACGGAAGTCCTGCTCATGCGAAGCACTTGACAACACAGGGACATGAGAGCTCTAGGACTTGGGGCTGTGCTGGGGTGGCAGTGTTACTTGGAGGCGACAGTCATGACTGGTAGATGTGGAGGAAGGTAGAGGCAGTTTTCCAGTGTCCACACAGCTACCCAGCATTTGAGTGGCGTTCTGTCAGTGGAGGTGTAGCCTACATCAGGGGTGCCCATGTGGACAGCACATCAGAGTCTGCTGGGGAGCTGCTTGGACTCCACCCCCAAAGCCTCATTCCTTAGATTTGGAATACCTCCATTTTTAACCTGATCTTAACTGCTGGTGCTGTGCACCTTGGGAACCATTGGGCTTAGATGGTGCAGGGTGGGGGTTGGAGCAGATTCCAGAGGTTGGGGAGCAGAGACTTTGAGACTCAGCTGAGGATTGGATGCTCCCAGCTCTTCTGGCTGGAGTGCAGAAATGAGCTGGCGACTTCGTTTAGTGAGAGAAGTAGGAGGGAAGCTGAATTCCATGGGCTCAGGTAGGATTGCCACAGCTTCAGTCATGAATCCTGCTTGTTCATCTTCGTAGTAACGAAGTAGTGAACTTAACTTTGAAGATTGGCTTCTCACTCTGTGCTGTGTGTACATCTCCCTGCCAGGTGGTCTGTGGCTCCAAGTATCTGGTGCGGGGCGAGAGTGCCCTCGACCACGTGGATCTGCTCGTCTCTTCCCGTCATTGGCCGCCTGTGTATGTGGTAGACATGGCCGCGCCAGTAGCCCTCTGTGCTGACCTCTGCTACCCAGAGCTGACCAACCAGATGTGGGGGAGGAATCAGGGCTGTTTCTCTAGCCCGACTGAGCCACCTGTGGTGAGTTCCTTTTGGAGGAAGAGAAGAGGGAGGAGAAGATATTTGAGGAGGGGATTTGATGAGAAATTTGAGGAGACAAAGAAAGGAGAGGAGATTGGAGGACTGGAGAGGAGATTTGAGATTTGACTTGATTGGAGGGGAGAAGATTTGATGAGATTGGAGGGGATTGGAGGAGAGGAGAGATTTCAGGAGTTTGGAGGAAAAGAGGAGAGGGGAGGAGATTAGAAGACAGGACATTTGAGGAGACAATTGAAATTGAGAGGGGATTGGAGGAGGAGAGAGGAGATGAGAGGAACTGAAGGAGATTTCAGGGGAGAGGGGATTTGAGGAAAAGAGGATAGGAGAGAAGAGATTTGAGGAGAGGGGATTGGAGGAGAGGACGGGATTAGAGGTGAGGAGAGATTAGAGCGGCTTTGAGGAGAGGAGTTTGGAGAGAGGAGAGGGGATTGGAGGAGAGGAGATTGAGAGAGGAGATGAAAAGAGATTAGAGGGGATTTAAGGAGAGAAGATAAGAGGAGACAGGAGATTGGAGGAGAGGGGATTTGAAGACGAGATATGATTGAAACTGAGGAGAGGGGACTGGAGGAGAGGAGACAGAGAGGGGATTGGAGGGATTTGAGGAGAGGAGATTGGAGGAGAGGACGGGATTTCAAGAGGAGAGATTTCAGGAGAGGAGATTTGAGGAGTGAGTGGAGATTTGAGGGGCTTTGAGGAGAGGGGATTGGAGGAGAGGAGATTGAGAGAGGAGGTGAAAAGAGAGTAGAGGGGATTTAAGGAGAGAAGATGAGAGATTTAAGGAAAAGAGAGGATTTCAGGAGTGAGTGGAGATTTGAGGAAAAGAGACAGGAGATTGGAGGAGAAGGGATTTCAGGGGCTTTGAGGAGAGGAGATTGGAGGCGATTGGAGGAGAGGACGGGATTTGAGGAGAGGAGAGATTTCCGGAGAGGAGATTTGAGGGGTTTGAGGAGATTGGAGGAAAAGAGGAAAGGGGAGGAGATTTGAGGGGAGAGGAGATTTGCGGAAAAGAGGAGAGGGGAATTGAAGAGTGAGTGGAGGTTTGAGGAAAAGAGGATAGAATAGGAAATTGGAGGGGCTTTGAGGAGGAGATTGGAGATTTCAGGAGAGGAGATTTGATGGGTTTGAGGAGATTGGAGGAAAAGAGGAGAGGGGAGGAGATTAGATGACAGGACATTTGAGGAGACAATTGAAATTGAGAGGGGATTGGAGGAGGGGAGAGGAGATTTGAGGATAAGAGGAGAGGGGAGAAGATTTGAAGTCAGCAGATTTGAGGAGACTTGATGGAAATTGAGGTGAGTGCAGATGTGATGAAAAGGATAGGAGAGAAGAGATTTGAGGGATTGGAGGAGATTTGAGGAAAAGAGGACAGGAAATTTCAGGAGATTAGAGGAGAGGGGCTTTGAGGAGAGGAGATTGGAGGAAATTTGAGAGACGAGATGATAGGAGATTAGAGGGGATTTGAGAGAAGATTTCAGAGGGAGGAGGAGAGAGGAGATGAGTGGAGATTTGAGGGGCTTTGAGGAGAGGGGATGTGAGGAGATTTGATTGAAACTGTGGAGAGGAGGTTGGAGGAGAGTAGAGGAGATTAGAGGGGTTTGGAGGAGAGGACGGGATTTGAGGTGAGGAGAGATTTCCAGAGAGGAGATTTGAATGGTTGGAGGAGATTTGAAGACAAGAGATTTGAGGAGACTTGATGGAAATTGAGAGGGGATTGGAGGAGATTTGAGGAAAAGAGGAGAGGGGAATTGAGGAGCGAGTGGAGATTTGAAGAAAAGAGGATAGAAGAGATTTGAGGAGATTGGAGGAGGGGAGATTTGAGGAGACTTGATGGAAATTTGAGAGGGGATTGGAGGAGATTTGAGGAAAAACGGACAGGAGGTTGGAGGAGAGGGGATTTGAGGGGCTTAAGGAGAGGAGATAGATATGATTGAAACTGAGGAGACGGGACTGGAGGAGAGAAGATGAGAAGAGATTGGAGGGGAATTGAGTGAGTGGAGATTTGAGGAAAAGAGGATAGAAGAGAAGAGAGTTGAGGAATTGGAGATTTGAGGAGATTGGAGAGAAGAAAGGGATTTGAGGAAATTTGATTGAAACTGAGGAGAGGGAATTGGAGAGGAGATTGGAGGAGATTTGAAGAGACTTGATGGAAATTGAGGGGATTGGAGGAGGGGAGAGGAGATGAGAGGGAGTGGAGGAGATAGAACTTGAGTGAGTGGAGATTTGAGGAAAAGAGGACAGAAGATTTGAGGAGATTGGAGGAGAGGGGATTTGAGGAGATTTGAAGACAGGAGATTTGAGATTTGACTGAAACCGAGAAGAGGAGATTGGAGGAAATTTGAGAGAGGAGATGAGAGGAGATTGGAGGGGATTTGAGGAGAGAAGATTTCAGAGGGAGGAGGAGAGAGGAGACAGGAGAGGGGAGGAGATTTGGAGGAGCAAGTGGAGATTTGAGGAAAATAGGATGAGAGAGGAGATTTGATTGAAACTGAGGAGAGGGGATTGGAGGAGAGGACGGGATTAGAGGTGAGGAGAGATTTCCGGAGAGGAGATTTGAGGAGAGTAGAGGATATTAGAGGAGATTGGAGGGGTTTGGAGGAGAGGACATGATTTCGAGAGGAGATTTGAGGAGTGAATGGAGATTTGAGGGGATTGGAGGAGAGGAGATTGAGAGAGGAGATGAAAAGGGATTAGAGGGGATTTAAGGAGAGGAGAGAGGAGAGGAGAGATTTAAGGAAAAGAGGGGATTTCAGGAAAAGAGACAGGAGATTTGAGATTGGAGGAGAGGGTATTTCAGGGGCTTTGAGGAGAGGAGATTGGAAGAGAGAGGAGAGGGGATTTGAGGAGATATGATTGAAACTGAGCAGAGGGGATTGGAGGGGTTTGAGGAGCAAGTGGAGATTTGAGGAAAAGAGGATAAAAGGAGATTTGAGGGGTTTGAGGAGATTGGAGATTTGAAGACAGGAGATTTGAAGAGACTTGATGGAAATTGAGATTGGAGGAAAAGAGGGAACGTGAGGAGTAAGTGGAGATTTGAGGAAAAGAGGATAGAAGAGAAGAGAGTTGAGGAATTGGAGATTGGAGAGAAGAAGGGGATTTGTGGAGATTTGATTGAAACTGAGGAGAGGAGATTGGAGGTGATTGGAGGAGAGGACGGGATTTGAGGAGAGGAGACTGGAGGAGATTTGAAGAGACTTGATGGAAATTGAGGGGATTTGAGGAGGGGAGAGGAGATGAGAGGGATTGGAGGAGATGGAACTTAAGGAGTGAGTGGAGATTGGAGGAGAGAGGAGAGGGGATTTGAGGAGAGTTGAAGACAGGAGATTTGGGATTTGATTGAAACCGAGGAGAGGAGATTGGAGGAGATTAGAGGGGATTTGAGGAGAGAAGATTTCAGAGGGAGGAGGAGAGAGGAGATTGGAGGAGTGGAGATTTGAGGAAATTAGGATAAGAGAAGAGATTTGAGATTTGATTGAAACTGAGGAGAGGAGATTGGAGGAAATTAGGAGATGAGAGGGGAGATTTGAAGACAGGAGACTTGATGGAAATTGAGAGGGGATTGAAGGAGGAGAGGGAATTGAGTGAGTGGAGATTTGATTTGAGGAAAAGGACAGGAAGTTTGAGGAGATTGGAGGAGAGGGGATTTGAGGAGGAGATTTCAGAGGGAGGAGGAGAGAGGAGATAGGAAGAGACAGGAGAGGAGAGGAGATTGGAGGAGATTTGAGGAAGAGAGGCTAGAATAGGAGATTTGAGGGGCTTTGAGGAGAGGAGATTGGAGAGGGGAGTTGAGGTTTGATTGAAACTGAGGAGAGGGAATTGGAGGAGAGGAGAGATTTCAGGAGAGGAGATTTGAGGAGACTTGATGGAAATTGAGAGGGGATTGGAGGAGGGGAGAGGAGATGAGAGGGATTGGAAATTTGAGGGGAGAGGGGATTTGAGGAGTGAGTGGAGATTTGAGGAAAAGAGGATAGGAGAGAAGAGATTTGAGGGATTGGAGATTTGAGGGGCTTTGAGGAGAGGAGCTCTTTCCGGAGTGGAAACCCGAACCCAGCAGGCTTACCTTGGTCCATAGGGTTCCGGCACATGAGATTTTATTTGCTTTATGTATGTATGCTCTGTGGTGACAGCAAGTTTATACTTTATTGATGCTTTATGCTGACAGGAAGGTTTAAACACCGCTGGCGTAGCCCATAGCCTTCACTCTCACCTACCACACAGCTCCTGTCTTAGCAGTTCCCTTGTGTCACAGTGGCTTGTTACCTCCCTTCTAGAGCATGTCCTGCCCAGAACTCTCGGACCAGCATTATACCGTGGACATCACAGAGGCTGAACACTCTGTCCAGCACCCAGTCACCAAGACTGCCACACGGCGCATTGTCCATGCAGGCACACAGCCCAGTCCTGGTGACCCCAGTGCTGGGCATCACTCCTTGGCCCTGTGTCCTGAGTTGGCACCCTATGCCACCATCTTGGCCTCCATTGCAGATAGCAGAACAAACAGCGTCCGCCGGCGGCCCATTGCCTTTGACAACGCGACCCACTATTACCTCTACAACCGCCTCATGGACTTCCTCACCAGCCGTGAGATTGTCAACCGGCAGATCCACGACATTGTGCAGAGCTGCCAGCCTGGTGAGGTGGTCATCCGTGACACCCTCTACCGCCTTGGGGTTGCTCAGATCAAGACAGAGACGGAAGAGGATGGTGAGGAAGAGGAGGGGGCCACAGCCACAGAATAAGCCAGGCTCTCGTACAGGAACCGCACCATCTCTCAAGCCATAGTGAGGCCCTTGCCCGAGTTAGATCTGTCTAGGGGACCGGCCTCTTACGCTGGGACTGACCAAAGAGCTTCCATTTCCTGAGCACTGTGGGGCCTGGGGTCCTTGGTCTCAACCTTCCGGGCGTCAGGAGAGGCACCGGGACACTCCTTACCCCGAGAGTGCACTTGAGGGGGCACCATACGTTCAGCAGAGGAGATTGGAGGAGAGGGGAGGCTGGGAGCTGCTGACTGCCTGGGGTGCAGTTGGGGTCGGGGTGGAGGTCCTGGGTGCACCAAGGTTGTGGAAGTTTCCCTTCCCACCCAGTTTCAAGCCCCTGTGGTCTCTTACCTTTGACTAAGGCAAGACTTGGGGGCTTTATTAGCCCAGGGGGGTCCCTTTGGGTTCTTGATTCTCCCAGAGGAGGATTGGATTTTCCTCCTGTTCCTCCTGCACCTACATCTGGGGGAAGTGGAGGTGGGAGAAACCGTGAGCTCGGGCTCTCTTCCAGGACTGTCCTCTCCGCCCTGAGCTTTGAGGAAGAGGATCCTCTCCTCCACTCCCTGGCCACTGCCGCCTACATCCTCTGGGCCCTGGACCCTCACCACAGAGGGGATGTGGCCCTTGAGTATGACATAACCTGGCGGCAGTAGGAGAAACTCCCTTCTGTGAAGGGGAAGCAGACTGGGCTGTAAGGAAACAGCGGGACTGGCTCAAGTGCCCAGGGTTTGCTTAGGGCACGGGAATTGGCCGTGTTATTTAATTTATTGAGAGGAGTGGAATCGGTGGCTTTTTTCCCCTCCCTCTTCCCCCGACCAGAATAAAGTTTATTAAATTATCTGGTTGTGGTGCAGCAAGAGTCAGTTCCATCCTTACTGAGTAGAGCTGTGTGCTGGGCCTCCTGTGGTCCTGGGACGGTCGGTCACAGGGAAGCCGCAGGCTCTCAGGTGGCACAAAAAACCAGAGGCCAGCTGAGTTAATGTGGTTAGTTTAATGCCGACAGACCTCCCACAGCGTGATTGTTAGTTATGATGAGTCTAAGTCAACGTGAGGGAGTGTGTGCTGCTTGCTTGGTGTGGCCAGCCACATGGGTCCCCTGCCTTCCAGCTCAGAATGACAGGGGACCGGGCAGAACACCCCAAGCTTTTAGCTGCCACCTGGCTCATTGCAGTGGTACCAGACCCTGGGTGGGGCTGTGGAGAGAAGGGTAGAGGGCAGAGCGGGACAATTAGATTCTTACAAAGGAGGGGTTTCTGCTCCAAGGCTGCTCCTGGGGACGTCATAGGCACAAAACCAGTCCTTTTCCATCGAGACAGGAGGGAAGTAGGGAAGGTTACTCCTGGAAGTGGGAACAGGTTAAGAGTGAGCTGGGTGTTACCCCAGTTGTCATAGCAAACATGAGGCCACAGCATTGAGAACTGGGGGAAAGGGCGGGGCTCAGCCCCAGCCCCTGACTGGCAGTGATGGCTCAGGCCCTGGAAGTGGGATCCTCTCCCATCTCCCATGGATCCCGTGGCCCTGAGTTTCAGAACTGGGCTGAAATGATTAAGGGCAGAGTCTTTTTTCTCCACATGGTGCCCCATCCATGGAGGAGTTGAAGCTTGGAGGAGGGGAGAGGCAGTGCTTCCGTCGTCACCTCCTCAGCAGAACTGGTAGTTATTGGGCTGCAGCAGGGGCTGGGCAACATCCCCCTGCTCACAGCAGGCCAGGTGCTCACTGGAGCTCTCCTCCTCCGGCTCACTGCTGCCGCCACTGCTGCTGCTGGGCAGGTTACTGTAGTCCTGGGGTGGGGCGGGGAGGCCAGGGGATGGTCAGTCCTGACCGGGCAAGCCCAGCCCTGCCTGCTTTAGCCAGCCCCCCACCCCGAGCCTGGCCCCACTCACCCGCTCTCTCCTGTCCATTTGGGTCTGCTCCTGCAGGAGGGAGCAGATCTGCTGGAAAGTGGGTCTGTGGGTTGGCTCCAGGGCCCAGCAGGCCTGCATGATGCTGTATCTGAGGCAGGACAGAAGTTACCCGTAAGTCTGGGACTCATTACATGCACACACAGCCTACAGAGTCCTACCCAGCAGATACCAAAACCAAGTCAGAAGCGAACTTAGCACAAGATCTGTGCCAAATCCTTGGCCTGCATTATCTAATCTTCCCAGTAACCCTGGGTGGTCTCTTCATCATGCCCATTTTGACGATTGAGGAGGAAAAGCTCAGATGTTATCTTGCCCGAGCTCCTAGGATGAAGGGGCCCTCTTGCTGCTCTCAGGTAGGCTTGAGGTGAGTGGCTGGTGCCAGTGGGAGGACTGAAGTGTCTGAGGAGCTGGTTAGCCAGCTGGGTACATCAGCCTTGGCACGAAACAGCTGGGTGGCACAGGGAGCAGCGATGTGGAGAGAGTGGCTGAGGGAAGGTGCAGCGGGTGAGCCTGTGGCCAGCTTGCCCATGGAATGGCTGTGGTGAGGGCAGCAAGCCCGTGAGTAGCTGTGGTGGGCCGACTGTTGTCAGGTGGTTGGTTAAGAGGCTGCAGTGGCTGGGTGACACCACATACCACCAGGACAGATAAAAGAGAAGAGCCTTCCTTGAGGTCATAACAGTCTGACAAACATCCATCATGGTGTTAAGGGGCCCAGTTAAGAGCCCTCTTCTCTGAGAACATTCCCCCGTGCTAACCAGTGGAAACCCTGAACTTGACCTAGAGGGACTTGTCTTAGTCCACTGTTGGCGGGAAGCCTGGCCCTGGAATGCTGTGGACAGGAAGGACGGCCCACACACCTTTCAGTCCCCTCCGACCAAACCCTGGGCTCTCCTTCCTCTCTTGAGTCGTCCTTCACTTACATATTCTTTGGGGCGAATGCAGGCTGGGCCATTTGGTATCCATCCTTCACCAATTTATAGAACTTGCTGTTCACCAGGATGCCAGGGTAGGGGTTCAGTCCTGCAAAAGCAATGGTCATGTAAAAGCCCACGCCATCACCTTCCCCCATACCCACGTATAGGTGTGGAGGGGCTTGGGGTGACGGGTCCCACCAGGACTCTGATAACAGAACAGCAGCTCCTCTTAACTGCTCTTAACTATGTGTCAGGCACTGCAGGCTTAGGAACTCCTAGGAAGTTGAAAGCCTTTGCCTGGGCTCTGTCACACCCACAGGATTCTGGCACGGGGTTTGGAATAAAGTTGAAAGAGAAGTGCATTGAAGGGCTGAGCCCAAGTCCCTGTGCCTAGTGTTCCCAAGTGGGAGCTGCATCTTCAAGGGTGTGCATGTTTCAGACAATCTGGGGAAACGGCATTCTAGGAAGCAGCAACTGCACAAGCAGACAGACAGAGGAGCTGCTTGGAGGGAGTGCCTGTTGGGGTGGAGGGTCTGCCCAGCCCACACAGGAGCTGCAACACTTTGCCCATCTGCCCACCCACCAGCCCTTGTCTACCCTGACCATGGAGCATCCTTAAACTAGCATCCTTCACAAAGGCTAGAAGACCACAGATAACCAAACAGGGGTGAGCCCAAGCTGAGCCTGTGCTGGGCCAGTGGCTCACCAAGTGAGAAGATCTCCCAGAGGAGGATACCGTAGGACCAGACGTCGCTCTGAACGGTGTAGACACAGTCAAAGATGCTCTCTGGGGCCATCCATTTCACAGGTAGGCGGGCCTGGCATGGGAGACCCCAGTCACCTTGGACCCAGGCTCACCAACCCCTCCCCTGCCCAGCCCACCTGTCCCAGCACTCACGTTGCCCTTGACGATATAGTTGGAGTCATTCATGATGTCCCTAGCCAGCCCAAAGTCCCCAATCTTGGCCACACGCCCACTGGTCAGCAGAACGTTTCGGGCTGCCACATCACGGTGGATGCACTGAGGAGAAGCACTGCGGGGTTAGTCTCGGCCCCTCCCCACCTGAGCCCAAGGTGCACGAGGAACAACCAGGGCCCCAAAAGTCTTAGGGTCCTTGTTGACGGAGTGGGCATCAGTTTTGGTCCTGCATCCTGGTTTCTATCCCTACCTGCTACCAGGCCTGAGGAAGTTTAATGTGGTCAATCAGTGTTTAGAAACCACGACTCTGGCCCCCTGGCCCTGAGCAGCAGAAGCTGACTCGGAGCTAGGTGGTCTGCTCTGGCCCAGAAGCGATAAGCCCTGGAGCTGTCAGCAGCTTCTGGCCCACAGCGCTTCCTAATCGTACCAGCAGCTGCCACCGCCAGGGCCTTCCCTAAGCATGTGCACACACTGGAACCCTATTTCACCCTCTTGCCATCCTGGGATCGTGCCCCGGTGTAGAAACAGGCTCAGAGACTTAACAGTTGCTCAAAGTCACACAGCAAGTGGCAGAGGCAGCAATCAAGCTCTGGGCTCCCAGGTCTGTGCTGGGACCCACTCCCTTTTCCTCTTCCTCATCCTCACGGGGGTTCAGTTGTCTCACTGCCCTCCTGAGTGACCACATGTGGGGACCCAGTTTCCAACTCACGTTCTTGGAAGCGAGGAAGGCCATGCCCTGGGCCACCTGGCTCGAGAAGTGAAGCAGGTCACACAACTCCAGCGGCCGCCCGTCCTCCTTGTCCAGGTCTGCCGGGGAGAGAGGCATCAGGGCTGTCCCAGACTGCCCCTGCCCTGCCCAGCCCAGGCCCCAACAGCCCCGGTACCTCCTCACCTTGCTCAGAGAACGAGTCATTTGAAGAAGAAGTGGAGACCGGCCTCATCTCCACATAGGTGTCCACGCCCTGGCTGGAGAAGCCGCTGTCTCTGAAGGGGACAGAGGGCGCAGGGCTGGTCAGTCCCCGCCATGGCTGAGGCCTCTCCCAGCCTCTCAGCAGGGAAGGGAAGGGGGGCCTTGGGGTCGACCTGAACTTCCTCTTCTGACATATGCTTTCTGAGTGATCAGTGATCCCTGCTTAGCTGTCCAGGGCCAAAGCTTAGAACCTGTTGTCTTTAGGCAGCTCTGCCTGTTAGAAAGTTCTTCACTATTTCTAATGCTAACCTGGCCCTGGGAAGTTCCTCCTCCTGGTCCTTGCTCTGCCCTCAAGACCCATCTCCCTCACCACAATAAAGGTGTTAAAAAAAAAATCCTAAATAAATAAAAATTAAGAAACACAAAACACAAAAACTCCCTCTCTGTCTACACAGTGGCTCTCACTACTGGCTTCACGTTAAAATCGCCTGCCTGATACCCGGGCCACTAGATGAAAGTCTTCAGAAACTGTAGGGGCAAAACCCTGTCATTCTCACTTTTAAATCTCTCCAGGCAATTGCACCTTGCAGCCTGAGCTGAGGCCCGCTGGAGCAGAGTAGGACTTGAACTCATTCATGTGCATTAAATCACCTGGGGAATCTTACTGAAATGGAGGTGATGATTTAGCTGGTCTGGCGGGGGGGTGGTGGGGAGAGGCTGAGGTTGTGCTGGTAACAGCTCAGAAGCCTATGAGCCTGTGCTTTGTGTAGTAGGTGACATTGAGAAGCACAGCTCTGTAGACTGAATATACTGCTCCAACCAGAGGGGAGCCTGGACTTCTCACCTCCCGTCTCCGCTGTGACAGAGACGTGTCCATGCTCTAGTGCTCCCAGAGAAAGAATCCAGTGTTTTACATATGGTCTAACCATCGGAAAACTAACCCCTCCCTCAGTCTAGAAACTATTCTTCCATTAATGCAGCCTCGGACCCCATAAGCAGGATCGGTTCACATGCCACCTGCCCTTGAAATCACCTGACTCTGAATCCTTTCCCCAATCTGCAGATTTGAAGGTGGAAGCTGGTTCTCTTTCAGTTGATGTGGCCTCAGTGTCCAGCCTGTCGAGGCTCAGTGTGAGCCACCCTCTCAGAGGGGTGTCAGAGAACCAGAAGAGGAAGCGGATCCTGCCAGCCCCCATATTTGAGGTCACTGGATGGAGTGAAATGGCCTCCTTCCCCTTTTCCTCCCCAGGCTTGGCAGCTGACAGTGTGCTAGGATGGGAGCCCCGTTCTCATCCTGCTGTGGCCCCCAGCAGCCCGACTCTGAGACCCCACAAGCCCCAAGAGCGAGACTTCCAAGAGAGCAGTGTGGCTCAGGTGAGCACTGGACCAGGAGTAACAGAGCAGAACTCCAGCCAGGCTCCACCTCTGCGCCCTACTCACGAGGGACACGAAACTGGCCACTTCCTCTCTCTGGTTCCCCATGTGGCTCTTTCTGTCTGCCTCTGGGTGGCTTCCAGGAATCACAACGGTACAGAATGACAGAGCGGAAAGACCCTGAGAGGCTCAATGCCCTGACGGCTTGCTGGGAAAACTGAGGCCCAGGTGGACCAGGGATTTGGTCGGAACTATGCCATTTTACCTCTTCTCACCCAAAAAACCAACAGGCTCTGTCCCACTTCTCCACAGCGACGTGGGGGCCAGGTGTTGGCTATGCTCCAGCCCCCGGCAGCACGTGCTGTGGGACAAACAGGGCGCTCACCCCCGAGACCTGCCCAGCTCTGGCTAGGGCCCAAATGGATCCTGATGGATCTTTCATGTACATTTAAATGATGACGTCATTAACCGCTGTCTCCACAGGACTGTGAACTCCCTCATCTTTGCCTTCAGTACTCCCGGAACAGCAGGGGCTCAAATTTTTGTTGGATGGTGGAAATAAGTAGGAAAAACACTGAGCTGCCTGTACAATGTGGGTGGCTACTCCCCACAGCACAGATGGGAAGGTGAGGGCCACACAGCTACCCAGCCCTGAGCTGGCTTTGGGGACAGACTCGGGGGCCCCACCTCCCCGTCCTGGCTGGACTCCTTACTGTCCTTGGCCAGAGTACTACCTGTGGATGTATTTCTTTTCCAGGTGAATGTTCTTGTAGCCAGTGGTCACCTCAGGGTCCTGGCCTGGGCTCAGGCTGGGAACCAGCATAGCCTCAGCTTTCCTCCGCAGAAAGTTGAGCAGATCGCCGTAGCAGCAATACTCGGTGATGACCAGGACGGGGCCTAGAGCAGCCGAGAGCAGGGTGAGTGCACCCCCTAACCCACTCCCCACATGCACAGAAACGTGGGGCAAGGGGGCGACAAGAACCTGGACTGGAACTCAGAAGCCCCAGGTTCTAATCCTGACTATCTGTGAGCAGCTTTCTGCTTCACTGGGCCTCAGCCAACCCATCTGTCTAAAGCAGAACCACCTCCAAAAAACTAACTGAGGAATTCTTTCTTCAAAGGAAATCTCTGGCAGTTCCAGACTGGTCAAAGCTGCCGTAGGAAAAGAGGATGCGGGGGACTGGGAGTCCCATCAGGCCCTGGGGCACTTCTGTGGACCTCGTGGTGAGTGTCCAAGGGGCTTCTTAAAAGGTAGATTGGAAGGCGTCACTCCAGACCCACAGCATCAGACTCCCTAGAGCAGAGCCCAGGGATCTGCATGCACTCTTAGCTCCTTTTCCGGGTAACTCTGATGCCCACTATGTCTGACAGCCCCTGATAAGAGCTCAAAGAACTATTATCCATAAGCAACTTCTGACCAGTCCAGGCACCTGGCCTAGAAGTTTAAGGGATGCTGAGACAGAGATCCTACCTTCACTTAGAGGCGATGGGAAGGGAAAGATGGAGTGGGTAGCCCTGGGGCCCTCAGACATCCAAGAGGCTCCAAGACCATGGGCCCCCACGCCTGCCAAGGCCCCTCACCTCCATGGGTGCAGGCTCCCAGAAGGTTGACTATGTTCTCATGCTGGCCCAGGTGACTCATGATCTTCAGTTCCGACATGAGGGCCTCTTTCTCGTCAGCGTGAGCCGTGGCTGGGAGATCCAGAGGAGCAAAGCAGAGGATATCCAGATCCCCAAAGTGATCAGAGGTCGAAAGAGGCATGAGAATTGCAGACACACAGATGGGAATTATGGAGTGAGAGAGAGAGAGAGAGAGAGGAGAGCGAGCCTGTCACTGAGCTGGTCTTGGGTGGCAGGAGGCCAAGCTGTGGCCAGGCCCTGACCCAGGGTGGCCTCTGTGCACCCCAGCCCCTTTGGGGCCCAGTCAGAAGCCCTTCCACATCCAGGAGTTCGAGGGAGCCTGGAGCTCACATAGGAAGCCTGGAGTCCTCGCCTCAATCCTGGGCTCTGACAGGCTGAAAACGTGGGTGATGCCCTTGTGACAACAGGGCAGGCTCCCCTAGTATACACCGCCTCCCACCCACTCCCCTAAATTCCCCAAGCCCTTCCCTCACTCACACTTCAGCATCTTCACAGCCACCTTCAGGACAGCATCTTCCTTGCCCAGACCAAAGGCTGTGGCTTCTACCACCTTCCCAAAGGCACCGGCTCCGAGGGTCTTACCTGTCACACACACACAGACCCCCTTAGGTCCCCAGGAGCCAAAAGGCCCTCTGAGGGACCGCAGGCTGCCTTTAGCTCACGCTGGCCCTGTGACGGGAGGGCGGAGATCCCTGCTCACCGAACTGCAGGTTGTTTCGGGGGAACTCCCACTTCTCGTTGTAGGGCAGCTGGGTGGGGTCGATGAAGGTGTAGCTGTTGCCCTCGTAGCTCTCGATGATCTTCCAGCGCACCTGGTACTTGGGCTTCTGCAGGAGGGGAGGAAGGAAGCACGTGTCCGCCAGGCCTGGCAGGTGGGTCTTGGATCTCATCCCGACCCCAGAGGGCAGGGGTGGGCAGTCCCAGGGCACAGCAGGAGGAGGTGAGTGTGGTCTGTGACTTGCTGAGAGGGGCTGGGTCATCCCATGCCCCTGGCACTGACATTCCAGTCCGTGCCTGGCTTGGCCGGACCACAGGGCCATCCCTTCTCCAAGGCTCGGTTTCCCTGTTTATTGAAAGACTTGCACAGGACCGCCTCTGAGGGCCTTGAGAGCTCTGATAATTTGGTAATTCCTGAGCCAGGAAGGAGGGTGGAACTGTACATCTATCCATCCAAGTATTATTATTTTCAATTGTGGTAAGACACATCGCAAAATTTACCGTCTCAACCATTTTGGGGCATACTGTCAGCAGTGTTAAGTACGTTCATATGGCTGTGCAATTAACCTTCAAATCCTTTTCACCTTGAAACACTGAAACCTTGTACTCATTAAACAACTCCTCTCCATCCCCACCTCCCCAGAGCCCCTGGCCACTTATCTCATGAACCTGACAGTTTCAGGTACCTTGTACAATTGGAATCACGCAGTATTTGTCCCTACGTGACTGGCTCATTTCATCTGCCATGACGTCAAGGTTCATCCATGCTGTAGTGTATGTTAGCACTCCCTTCCTTCCTTTTTAAGGCTGAATAATTTTCCCATCCAGACACTTCCCTGAGTACCTATTTGTTTCGGGCACCGTTGATTCAGAGGAGAACAAGACAAAGTCCCTGTCCCAATGGAGTCTGGTCCTAGTGGCTAAGACAGGCATTTAACTCCCATAAATATATACGTGGGAAATTTTCAAACAGTGCTATGAAGAAAGTAAAGCAGGGTAACAGGATAAAGAACACCGGGTCGACTGAAGAGGAGTCAGGGAAGGCCCCTGAGGAGGTGAGAGGGTGTCAGCCATGGGGAACAGGGCACTTGGGGGATGCACTTGGCAGGTGCAGGGAAGAGGTGTGGAGGCCTGGAGGTGGGAAAGGTCCTGGAAGGTCTGAGGGGCTGGAAGGTGCTGTGTGGCTTGAGGGGAGCTGGGGAGGTTTTGGAGGCAGGAAGATCTCAAGGGCAAGGAGAAGCCCTTGAAACTTGACACAGGTGAGTGAGGCATCTGCCCTTACACGGTTAAAGGACCGAGAGAGAGACAGTGTCCACAGGACAGTAGCATCTGGAGGACCCAAGTTCCTCCCAGGCCCTCCGTGCTGTTCCACCCAGCCATGTGGAGCCTGATCTGTGGAGGGGCAGCTGCCTCTCTCTTTCCTGCCCAGGGTGGCAGCTGCATGGGGGCATCATGCCAAGGGGTGCCCATGAGAAGTGCTGATGGAAGACTGAGTTTAGGTGGAAAGTGGAAGCTGGGCTAGGGTGGTGGAGGACATTGAGGCCCTGGGTCAGCAGTCCAACTCTTTCCGGACAGTCCTGGGGGACAGGGACCAGCTGGGTTGTGCTTAGCAGCTGGGCTTCTCTGTGGGGCACCCAGCTGGGGGTGGAAGGAGGTGGCCTGTGGCTGAAGTCTCGCCAGGTTAAGAGAAAAGACTCCAGAGAGCCATAGGGAGGAGCTTCCAGAGGCTAGTTAGGGGGGAAAGACCGCAGTTAGACACAAGGAAGAACTTCCAACATCTGATTCAGGAGGGGAGACTGGGTAAACTTAAAGACCTCCTTGTCACGGCTTGGACGGAGAGGCTGAAACAGGATAGGAAGAAGTTCCTGAGTGTCAGAGGATTCAAACCCTGCGTGTGGGCAACTTCCCAACCCAAACGATGGAGACAGAACCAGGAAGGGATTCTTTGACCTCCCCTGGCCAATTCCATCTCTAGGAACCACTGTGGCAAAGGCTGTTTTTGCTCCTCACCACTTCTTCCTCCGGCCCTGCAGCTGGGCCTGAGTCAGCCCCCCCCCCAACCCCATCCCCAGAAGGACAGGGGATACTGGGGGAAGGGGGGGGATCGAGGGAGGGAGAGGTGGTCTGGCTGGAACCTGACCTCTGTGGATCTCAGACCCTATACTTGGAGGAGGACGCAGCTCTCTCCCACCTGCCTCAGGCATCGCCACTCCTCTTTCTGAAAGGTGGTCAGCAGCTCTGCTCAGCTTCTGCTCTGCTCAGCCTCTGCCATCCCTAGAAAGGGCTCCTGTGTGACTCCCTAGGGGCCTCTACCCAGAAGGGCCAGTCCTCTGAAGGAGACCCCAACGGGGAGGCCGGGATGGGCCGCCACAAGCGGTTTCCTGATCATGATAGTAGGAACAGTAATGCTATCAGCGAGTGCTCCTTGAGCACTTCCTGTGAGTGGGCGCTGGGCTACACACTCAACTTGCGTCATGTTATTTATTCATCACCACAGGCCCAAGGAACTTCCCCTTGGTGACCGAGGGGCATGGAATCATTTAGGTCCCGCAACTCCTCATCTAGGCCTGCTGCTCTGGGCAGGCAGATGTTTTGTCTTAGGAAGATGGAGACCTGAACAATTCCCAATGGAAATCTTGGGGACCCTTCTGGGCATCCCCAATATACCCCCAGCCCCCACGAGCTCAGTTCTGACCCCCGGAAGCCCAGCCTCCTTGGCCCCTTCACTCCTCCCTGCCTCATACCTCCACACATCCCTCCTCCTTCCAGCCTGCTGACTCCTGCCCTTTTCTCTTCCTCCTTGGCGCCCCCGTCGTCTCTCTGGGGGCCAGAAAGGCGATGACTCAGCCCTGAGGCAGAAGCAACCCTTCCCTCAAATGGGGCTACTCCTCCCCCCAGGCCAGGGCAGCCAGGACGGGCCAGGCAGGGTCCCCAGTGAAGGGCAAGGCTCAGAACCCCACGGGGCAGAGCAGAGGACACTTGGACGGCAAGCCCTGAGGCAGGGCATGACCATCCTGGCCCCTCATGGTCTTGTGCCATGGGATACCCTCCTTCTCTTGGCCTTGGGTGGGCTCAGGGGCCAGTTGAATTTGCTGGATGGGACAAGAGATGACTGGAGGACATGTTCCAGAAAAAGGTCCCATGGAGGGTAAGGTGTCCCGACACCATGGCTGGCCAAGGGGGCTGAGCAGCCTGAAGTAGAAAGGAACCTGGAAGGGGAACTGGGCCCTTTTCTGGAATCTCTGCAGGGCTGAGGAGGCAGCTCTGTGGGGCACTGGGAGGCAGTTTTCGGCTTCATATAAGGAAGAACTTTGCAACAGAGCTGCCCAGAGAAGGAACGGGTGGCCACGAGAATGAGTGAAGTCCTGTCCCTGGAGGTGGGCGAGCAGGGCCAACAACCACCATATGTAGTCAAAACGCCCAACCTCAGACACCCGTCCAGTCCCTAGAGTCATGCGCAAACTCGGGTTCCCCAGTCAACTTCCTGCAGGGATGAAGCTGAGCAGTTTCCATGCTGAGCACTATCTGTGCCCAGCACCCTCCTACGTCCTACGACATGCATTACCTCATTGAATCTTCAGGACTGCCTGAGGTGGTAGGGGCTGCCATTAGCGACCCCATTTCACAGATGAAGAAACAGAGGCTTAGAAACACCAATTTTCCTAGAGTCTCAGAGACTGGCAAGGCAGAATTTGGGCCCAGATCCGTCTAACTCCTTACCCCTGACTCTTAAATTAGACCATCAGTAGGCTCCTGGCATGTCAGAGGAGGAGGGCTGTAAAAGGTCACCCCATCCCATGGTACAGGTGAGGAAACTGAGGCCCAGAGAGGTCAGTGGCAAGGTCGCATGGCAAAAGATTCTCAGAGCTGGGCCCAGATCCCTCAAGTCTTGACCTGGGGCCCTGGATTCTGCGCTCAGCGCGGCCTCCTCATGCTGGAGCTGAATAGCAGACAGCCGACCCTGTGGGCCCCTGGGTACCTCCACCCCACCATCTACCTGTCAACTCCGAGTCCTCTCCTCACACTACAACCCCCAAGGCAGGTATGGGGAAGAGAAGGCAGCAAAGGGGCCCACAAGGTGGGTTATTCACCCCTAACTCACATCACTCCCTTGTTCACATTCACTGAGACTACAGGGCAGGGTTCAATCCATCGGACCACCACCCTGACCCCACCTGAGTTCTCTTCCAGGCATCAATATTTCTGGAACTCACCCTCATCTTCCCCTCGCCTGCCTCTTTGTACACATTGCCCTCCCCCCTACAGGCACCTTTCTCCTGAATCTTGTCTCTCCACTTGCTGCTAGCCCCATCCCTCCAAAGTCTGTTCCCCCAGTGCAAAGGACCTCCTCCGAGAAGTCTCCCTTCCCTGCCAGCCTGAAGACATCCCTCCACATCTGGCCTCCCACAGCCTTCTGGCCCGGTCCTCTCAGTGCCTGATTGCACCAGACATGGTCTTCTGCGTAGGGAGGCAGTGAGGCCAAGTAGTGGAGGGGGACGAGGGGGGACGGGCTCTGGGGGACGAGGCAACGGGGCCCCCAGGGCAGGTACCGCAACCTTGCCGAGGCTGTTTTCTTACTGTAAGACGCTGACTGCTCTAGTCCCTGTCTCCACACTGTTGTGAAAATAAGTATAATAAGATGATTGGATGTTTCGCAAAATGGTTAAAAACATGGCTTTTTAAAAACCAGCTTCTGCCATTGACCAGCTGTAGACTAGGGCAACTGTCTCAACCTTTGGGAACCTCAGCGTCCAACCCTGTAAAATGGGGTTAGTGATACTACCTACGTGCCGTGGCTGTGGAGGGCAGTAAATGAGAGAATGCAGGTAACACACTTCATAAAAATGCCCCTAAAGCCACTATCGTTGAGCACTCAAAGCAACAGGCCGTGCACTAAAACCTCAAAATGCAAGGAACGGCAGGTTTGACTAATTGTATTACCATAATTAAGAGGATGATGGTGGACAGGCCTTCCCGTCCACTACCTCACCTGCCACCTGACAGACAGGCCTGGCCCCGTCATGCCCTCTCTGTATGTCTGCAAGCCCCCAGCTAGGACTGGATCCATGTTCACTCTCCCGGAACCCACTGCTCTCCCCATTGCATCTTTCCCTCTGTAACCCATACCCTCACTTTCATGGCCAACTGATAACCGTCTTTTGCACTAGACAGCGAGCCCTGTGAGGGCAGGACCTCAGAGTCCCCGAGTTCTGTCTCACCCAGCCACTCACAGTGGCATACAGGAGGTGCTCACTAAAGGGCCGCTGGCTGGCTGAATGACTGGCTGACAGATGAGTGGGTATTCAGGGGATGAGGGGTGGCTCCCCGCAGCCTGGTGGCGCTGCCCCAGGGCCTGGCTCACTGGGGTGCCTGGCTGCCCCCGCCCTGCCCGGGCTCACCTGCTTGTACTTGTACAAAAGCAGCACGAGCAGCAGCAGCAGCAGCGCCATGATGCACAGACAGGCCATCAGCACCGGCGTGAAGAGGGGTTCATCCAAGGGCTGCGTGTGGGCTCCTGGAAGGGGCACAGCAGAGCAGTGAGCCAGCGGGAGGGGCCTCTGACACCCCCTGCCCCTACTGGAAACAGGCCAGCTGCCTGGAACACAGTAGGTGCCCAGTCAACTCTTGGTGACTGGACAGTGTGTCCTCTTACCAGGAAGCCTGCAGACCCCTCCAGTTCTGCTCGTGCTCAGCCCCAAACCCTGCCCAGACTCACAGCCTCTGCGGCCGGGGGAGCCCCTCAGGTCACTGCACCCCTCCAGTGCAAGGAGCCTGCACGGCGGCCTGGCCTGGGGCTCAGCCATGACTTGCACACCGACCCCAGCGGGGAGGCTCACCACTGACCCCTCTGAATAGCTTGCACGGAAAGACCTTCTAGAGGTCAGGCTGCAATCTGCCTCCCCAGCATTTCTCTGCAACTTCCCTGCATGACCTTCGAAACCACACAGCGCTTCCAAGAGTCTGAAAGCCAGGCTCATGGACCCAGGGACTCCTCTTCCCAGATCAATAGCCTTAGTCCCCCTGATGTGTTTGGAAGGACATAACGTCCATCCCCTGGCCCAGATCAGCAGCATGAGTCTGAGGCCCACCCGCACCTCTGCCACCTCTCCCAAAGCCTCAGGTCCGTCATACCCAAAGTGGGAAGGAAGACTGTCCTAACCGCCTAAGGTTAGGTGAGTTTATTGCAATAATGCCATGTAAAGAGCTTAACGTGATGCCTGGCACAGTGTAAGCCTTAAATAAAATATTGGCCTTATATTTATTTGTAATATACAACCGCCAGCTGCAGGATAGAGCAGCTGAGGCGGTGGCACATGTGGTCCGACCTCAGCCGCTCTTGCTCCAAGGCCGGCAGCTGGGGCACCTGGCGGGCTGCCTCTGAGCCAGGCAGAGGCTTCTGCTCTGTCCTGTCTGGGCCCAGAGAGCCTCACTGGGTCCTGGCACACAGTGGGGGTTGAACTTGCTTGTTAGAGGCCTGGGGTGGGCCTGTGCAGCCTCAGTCCTCTCAGAGGACTACCCCACATTCAACTTCTGTGCAGCGCAGAGAGATGCCGCTTCCTCGAGACAGACACTACTGCCTCTGTGCCAGGGCTGGACAGCAGCCCCACTCTCGCACAGCGGCCCTGAATGGCACAGGAAGGGAGTCTGGGAGGGACAGAGGCCATCAGTGTTGGCCCCGGGGTGGGGGTGGGGGCCTGTGTTCATTTACCACCTGTCCATATCACCAGACTCTAAGCTCCGTGGAGGCACTGCTCCCTTGCACCGAGCATGTGCCTGGCACGCAACAGATGCCAAACACACACCTGTGAATTACTGAGTTAGTTAAGTGCAGGAACATGAGCAGAGGGAGGGGCCAGATGAGGCTGTGCCTGCTTCAGGCTGCTTGCTTTCTGGACCTCAAGTCTGCTTCCCCTCTGTTCTCCTCACTACTTCCATCCCCATGGGTTCTAGACTTCCCCATTTCGCCACTTCAGGAGAGCTCTGGTCAGGAGGGGCCTGGAATCACACCCAGAGAGGTAGAACTCGTTTTGGCTGGGATCGGCCCTGACTCCTTAGGGGTAGGGTAGTTTCCTGGGCCCCCCCTCCCCTCCTGGCCTGGAGGAGGCAGGTCAAAGGCTCACCTACAGAGATGGGCCAGAAGGCCTGGGAGCTGTTCCCCACGCTATTGTGGGCCCTGCATTCATACGTCCTGTTGTGTTCCAAGGTTCCCGTGGCCAGCAGGCTCTGGACAATCACCTTGTGGAAGGGCTCCTGGCTTAGGACTTCGGGGTTTGGGTCCTCCAGGACCAACATTTGGGTCTCATCACATCTGGGAAAAACAGCATGTGGCTCAGAGTTTCCAGGGGCCCAGCCCCTGCCCCAGCCCATGAGCCTGGGTGATGAAGGCGGGTGGAGCCCACTTACCTGTCAGTGTGGCCCCTGCACTGCACCCATGTCACACTGGGCTGGGGGTACCCAGAGGCCTCACAGAGCAGGGCTTTAGAGCCATTGATGAGGGTCCACGTGACCTTCACCTCTGGGGGGTCTGAGACAGAAAAAAGCAGAGGAGGGAGGGATCAGCCCCAGAGGCCCCAGGTTCCCTCACCTGACTGCCCCACCCTGAGCCTGCTCTCCCCCGCCCCAGCCTCCCCTAGCTCTTCTCTTCAGCATCCCTGAGGACCCCATGTCCCCAAGCCCTGCTCCATCACTCACATAGAAGGGTGAGCTCAAAAGTCAAGGACTCCTCATGTCTGGCATTGCTGGCCAGGAAGGAGTAGCGGCCGGCCTCGGAGGGCTTCAGGCGAGGCAGGGTGAGGATGGAGGTGTATCTGTGTGAGAGGAAAAGCCCTGGTATGGCCCCTGTCAGGTAAGTGGGCTCAGACCACCACCTTCAAGGGCTTTGTTTCATTTTTGGTAAAGTGTCCAGGGCACAAAGGCATTGGCTGAGCCAGGTATCCAGGCTGGGTGCCGCTGAGACATGGAAAAACCACTAACCCAATTTCCTTAATTGCCTCTCTCATCTGTAAAGCAGTTTTGTTCTGAAGTTTAGTAGATGTAAGTCTGTAAAGTGTTGACACTGGGAAGCACGTCACAGGCCTAACTGAATGCACCTATTTTCACCACCATCACTGAGTTGAACAATCCCTGCTAAAATGCCAGCTCTCAGGTCAGCTTCCATCCCTAAAGCGCCAACCCTGCCGAGAGGGACTATGAGAGGGAAGAGAGGCAAGAAGTAGCCATGGGGCTTCAGAGACCAGGTCTCAAGCCCTGATGTCGCCATTTCCTAGCTGTGTGACCTTAGACAAGTACTTAACCTCTCTGATCCTTTGCTTCCTTTTCTGTGAGGGTGACACCTATGGTAATAATTCAGACTTGGCCAGAGGATTAAAGAGATATGTATTCAGACTGCTTGACAGAGAGCCTGCCTATGAGAACGCACACTCCCAAGATACGGTAGAATTATTGAGGATACAGGATCTCCCAAGAATATAGAGCAGAGGGACATACTAATTTGATCTACATCTTAGACATAAATGAATGACATTGAGGTTCTACAAAGTCAAGGAAAATGAGACTCAGAAAAGGGAAGGGACTCACTCCAGGTCACACAGGACCCAAATGTCCTGACACGTGGCTGAAGCGTTCTCTGGCTGGCTGTGGGGCTAAGCAGATGGGAGCTAATAGGTGGTACCTGTATGTGTCTTTGATGGTTACAAAATTGAGCTTGGGCTGGTGGCCAAAGAAGGGTCCCTGATAGGTCCAGTTGAAACCTTTCAGGCTCGGGTAGGCTTCCACCTTGACTTTTAGTTCGAGCTTCTCACCCACGGTCACCTCCTGGAGGAGGTTCTGCTCAGAAGTCAAGTTCAAGTAGGCACTCTCTGGAAAGGAGAACACAGAGCTCTGGCATTAGTGGGAAGATTCCCCAGTTTGTTTGTTCATTTGGTGATGTGCCCAGTGATCTAGTCTTTCAGCTAGACCCTCCCTCAGCACCTACCGTATGCCAGGCACACAGACCCCACCGCCAACCAAGACTTGCCCTCTGACATCTCTTTTCCCACTACCCACACCCCCAAAGCCCAGGGCTCCAAACTTTTCTGAGTTCCTGGGAGAACCTGGGCAAATTCCTCTCTCCCTTGGTGCCTCTACCTCTTTACTTATAAGATGAAGAGAATGAATATATCTATGTTGCTGTAAGTTTTTGAAAATTTTTTCTAGCAGTTAAGAAAGCCTGCTTCCCCCACCCACATACCCTCACCCATTTCCCCTTTTTCTGATAGCTTATTCAATGCAGCTTCCATATTCAGCTCTGAAGTGGGCTTGTGACCCAGGCCAGCCAATCAGGGTAATCTGTCCCCTTTGGACCAGTGATAGGTTTAGGGTAGGCACATGAGTCCATGACACTCATTACCACGATTTTTGTTGGAACTGTGGGAAAAAAGAAGCCCTCATTCCACTGGAATCTCCAAGCTTGGTGCTGCCCCACAAGACAAACAGAGCTGAGAGCTGGGAAGCAACAGATCCTTGCCCACATCTGAACACCTAGATCCAACAATACCTGAAGCGCATATCCATGGGTTTTCTAACTATAAGGCCAATAAAATCCTCTTTGATTAGGTCAGTATTAGTTCATTTCTGTTATCTATACCTGCAGGAGTCCTGACAGGTGAATGAAATGTTGCGTGAATGAAAATCAAGCTGCTCTGACTGAATCTCAGGCAAAGGAGTAGTGGCAAGAACCCCCATTCACTCAGCCTCTCTGTGCCTCTCATGGAAGTCCTGAAATGCCTTCTTAAAATCCCAAGGCTTTACAGAAATCCCTGGACTAGATGATTTCTAACATCTCTTCTTCTTACTCCATTCTATGAAATCTAAAATTCACTCTTCTACCCTGTGACGTGCCTGCTCAGAAAACCCCCATGATTCCCCATCACCTCCACTATTCAGCTTGACATTCAAGGCTCTTCTCAAGCAGGTATCCCTACGCCCATCTAGCCATCTCCCCTCTTCCTACATACACGCACACACACACTCAGTTCTCCACCCATCTCGGTCTCCCAACGTCTCCTGAACACACCCACAGTCGTTCCAACCTTGGATGCTGTGCTCAAATCGTTTCCTCTATCAGGAACCCTGTCTTCTTCCTCTCTTCTGCTTAGCTCCTTCTCATCCTTCAAGACTCATCCCCATCAGGGAGGCTCCACCCGTCAGTCCAGGCTACCAGGAGCTCTCTCGCCACTGGATTCCTGTAGCCTTTTTTTCCTTTCTTTTTCTTTTTTAAATTGGGGTATGGTTGATGTACAATATTATGTGAGTTTCAGGTATACAACAGTGATTCACAGGATTCAAAAGTTATACTCCATTTATAGTTATTATAAACTCTTGGCTATATGCACCCATGTTGTACAGTGTACGCTTGTAGCTTATCTTGTGCGTAACGGCTTGTACCTCTTTAGTTCCCCGCTCCTCTATTGCTCCTCCCCTTTCCCTCTCCCTACTGGTAACCACTAATTGTTCTCTATATCCATGTGTCTGTTTTCTTTGTTATATTTGTCTTATTTTTCAGATTCCATCTCTAAGCGACAATATACAGTATTTGCCTTTGTGTCTGACTTAGTTCTCTCAGCACAGTGCCTTCTGCTGCCCTCTTGGATCACGCGTTCGTTAGGCTCCCTTCTGCCTCATGCATCTGGTTCTCCCTTTAGATAGCTGTCTTCTCTGAGTTTGTCAGCTTTTAGGGCAAGGCCATTTTCTTGTTCTGTTTCCCCCTTAGCCATCTACTTATCTATCCACCCAGACTCCAACCACTTCCCACCATTACCACCCTAATCAAGCCACTATCACCTCCAGCTCGGATGACTGCAGTGGCCTCCTTACTCGTCCCTCTGCTTCTACCCTGGTCTCCCTCTAAACAGTCCTCCTCAAAGCACCCGACAGCTGTGTTACATCTTGTTCCATCCATGTCAGATCATGTCACCCCATCCTCAAACCCTCCGATGGCACTCTGTCTCTGTCAAGAGGAAAAGCCCCGTTCCTGACCTTGGCCCGCAGGAGTCTTCCCCTTCCCCTCTCTGACCTCATCTTGTACCACTCTTCCTCTCCAGATCCACCCCAGCCACAGGGGCTGACTTGCTCCTTGCAAGTGGCGAACACAGTTCTGCCTGAAGAACTTCGCATGCCCTCTGCCTGGAGCTCTCTTCTCCAAGATGCTACATGGCTTTCTCCTTCACCAACTTCAAGTCTTTGCTCAAATGTCAGCTCTCTGGTAAGACCTTCCTTGATGACCACCCTAATTTTAAACTGAAAGCCCTATGAAAGTGATTTTTAAAAAATATTTTGCTTGTTGCTTACCTTCTCCAAACTAGAGTACAAACTTCACATGGGCAGGGATTTTTGTATCTGTTTCATTTGTAGCTGTAACCTCAGCATTTAGAAGTATCTGGCCAGTAGTGTGAAGGAAGACAAACATCTATTGAGTGACTACTGTTTGCCTGCACTAGGAAACAGCAGGACTGGAACCCGTAACCGGGAGACAGTTCAGTGTTCTCTCCTCCCTTAGCCCTCAAAGCTCCTGGCATGGGTTGGGGCCCCCGGGAAAGCTTACACACTCCTGCAAACCTAGTGCATTGCTTGTGCTATGAGGGTAGCAATTCTCATGCTCCCCCCTCCCTCTTCCCCTCAGTCTCCCATAACATTTATCACACAAGGTGTGGCCAGACTGTAATGACTCCAAGCCTGTCCCCACTCTGAAGAAACTCCCCTCTACTTCTGGATTCTCAGCCCAGTGACTGGCACTGCCTCCCACCCAGTCACTCTAGCCAAAGACCTGGAAGTCATCCTGGCTCCTTTCTCCTTCACCCCTACATCCCCGCAGCCACCGATTTTCCATTATCCTCCTAAATCGTTTCGGGTAACAGACTCTTCTGGGCCCCCACCATGGTCCAGCACTCTTCACCATCTCTAGCCTGGACCACCACGTTAACTGCCCTGATGGGTCTCCAGCTGCTAGTCTCCCATCCTGTCCACATGACGTTGGGCTGAGCCTTCTCAAATAACATCTCCTCACACACTCTTAGACACTAATTACTCTGCCAGGTCCTATTCTAAGCACTTCAAGAATATGTATATATATATATATGTATATATATATATACACGCATACATATTTTCACTTAATTCTCACAAGAACCTCTCAGTTACTCTTAGTATCCCCATTTTGCAGATGGGGAAACAGATTCCTCAACCTACGTAAGTCATTGGTGGAGCCAGGTTGGAATGTCATCCAGGACTGTGGCTCCTGGCCACCACACAGTGGCCTTCTGTGCATTCTGATCTCATCATTCTCCTCTTGAAAACCTTCAATGACCTCCCAGTGGATATGATGCAAACCACCTGCCCACCTTGCCATCGGACAGCACCTTCATCCCTGCTTCCCTGTGGCCATCCTCACACTGCTCCACATCTGGGCCGTTGTCAGCTTCTTTGATGTCTCAAATGTTCTTTGTTCTCTTTGCCTCTGAGCCTTGACTATGCTGTTCCCTCTGCCAGGAATGCTGTTCTCCTCGCTTTCCCACCCCTCTGCCTGGCTAACCCACCTCTATTCTTCTAGTCCTGGCTTAGAGACCACTTTGTCCAAGCCTGGATTGGGGGTCCCCCGTGGTGTCACATATCCATGTGACCAGAGTATCCCAGGCATAAAGGAATGAATGAATGAGTGAACAGTGAAGCCCAGAAGGGAGCTACCAGACACCAATCCCCAAAGAGAACACAATGATGCTAGAATGAAATGCAGCCATGCAGCCACGCACTGTAGGAGCTTCAGGGCAGGAGAGGGGGATTCTGGGGGGAATCTGGGAAGGCTGCCAGAGATGTGGCTTCCCAGCCAGGCCCAGGTTAAGGGGATTCCTGTGAGCTATTCTAACAGTATCTCCCCCTTCTCCACTATCAGCTCCCTCCTTAATCCCCTTGTACACCCTCCTCACCCCAGGATCCCTGTGAACCCTCCCCCACCACCCTGATGCTCACCTACCACCCGGAAGACCATGGAGGTGGAGCGGACACCCTGGGAATTGATGGCCACGCAGGTGTAGTTGCCAGCATCTCGGAAGCCTACGTGATCAAGGCCGAGGGTCAGGACTTTTTGGTACCGGTTCTCATGGAAGTCAGATTGTTGAGAGATGGCGAGCTGCAGCCAGAAGGAATGGAAATGGTATACTGAGGTTCAGATCTGGGTTCAGATTCTCAGCCTTTAAGGATTTCTATCTGCCTTTCCTTGGATGAGGGACTGAACTGAACCTCAGCTTCATCTGCCAAGTGGGGCTGACAGCAGCCCCATGCTCCTAGGGCTGTAATGAAGAGTGAGACACAGCCTGCAAATGGCAGAGGGCCAGGCTGGGCGCACAGTAGGCACAGTGCAGAGGGGCGGTGTTCTTAGAAGCAGCCTCGTGTCATTTCCTCCTGAGAAAACTCCCTCTTCCTTCCTCACTCCAGAGTTTTTCTGAAATGACCTTTATATCCCTGGGCTTCAAGGGTGGCCGAGGAACCCCCTGCTAACTCAGAAGTGAGCTGACACGTGGCTCTCGTCTATGGCTGGGGCAAAGGTCATGGGTCAATGGGGTGGAATACTGTCCCCTCCCCACAAGATTCAGTGGCATGAGCCCGAGTCCTCTTTCTGAATCAGCTACTGACTGGCAGTGAGATATTGGGTGTGTCCACTCCTCACCCTGAGCCTTAGCTGTGCCTTCAGCCCAGAGAGCCAGCTTGAGGCGAGGCCAGGGGCTCTACCCTGTAGGGCTGGGCATGCGGGGGTGAGGGGCCGACTGCATCCTGCTGTCTCCCCAAGGACTGACCTTGGTGTCTCCGCGCTGGAGGAAGACATCAAAGTTGACATCAACGTCACTGGCTGAGCACACGATCTGGGCAGCTTCTCCCTGAATCTGCACCAGCTCTGCAGGCTTCAGTGTCAAGGTCGGGGGCCCTGGGACGACTGAGATCAGGGGAAGACTGCCATGAACTCTCAGGCCAGAGCAGGCACTCTGCTTCCTGCCATGGCCCAGGCCCCCATCCCAAATCCTGGGAGGCAGCCCTGATGCCTCAAGTTTCCCCACAACATGTCCTGTTTCCTCAAGAGAGCCTGAAAAGTTCTCTTCCCTCTGTCACCACCGCCGCTGCCCTCTCCCCAGTCTCGCCATCACGCTATGCTCTGGACTCCCACAGCCACCGGGGAGGCCTCCCTGCTTCGTCCCTGGCTCCTCACAGCAGCCTAAGTGAGCTCTTTAGAATGAAAAGTGGATCCTGCCCCTCTCCTGTGCCAATACTCGAAGGCTTCCCATCACTCGCAGAATAGAAGCTGAAGTCTCTCCCCTCCCCAAGCCCTGTTCCCGACGCCTGCACACCTGCTAGCCTTGGCTCGCCACACCGCGGCCACCGCCTTTCCCACCCGGGCTTTGCACCTACCCTTCCCTCCGGGAAAGCTCCCTCCTGCACTTTGGCTGCCGTCAGATCTTTAGCTCAAATGTTCCTCAGAGGCCTCCTGGGACAGCTTAGCTGAATTTGTCCCACCCCCCACCCCAGTTTCTCCAGCGTGGTTTCTTGTTCACAGTTGGTATTTACTTTCTCTCTAGTCCATCTTCCTGGTTAAACACTTAGCCCAGTGCCTGACACATAGTAGACACTGAATTAATATTTGTGGCTGTGCTGTTGTTGAAAAATAATCTAATCCCATCTCTCAAGGTCCAGAGACACTAGGGAACTCACCCCTGGTCACTGAGAGGGTCACAGCAGAATTAAGGCCCAGGGCTGTTGGCACCCAGCCAGCCCGGGGCTCCCTCTGCAAGATGAAGTGCAGGCAAAGAGCCCTCATAACCTTCTCTGCACACAAAATAGGGGCCTGTGACTCTCCGCACAGGTTCTGTGGCCTCAGAGTGCAGGGCCTTGGGCCAGCCATGCCGCTCTGACCCTGGCCTCACGACAGGCACCTGATTCCTGCCTGAAGCCCAG